>NC_088844.1:9731263-10331263 GCF_904066995.2 Poecilia reticulata | reverse complement strand
ATCAACTCAGGAATATCCAATCCCTCCTTTTATTGTAAAGGACTCTACAAAAAATAAAATAAAAAATCACGTAACCTAAATAGTAACTAATACTACTGGTGTATTTTCCAAAAACAACTTTGTATTTGGAGAAAATTACAACTGACTTAGGAAAAAAATCCTAGAATTTCCTCCCCCCCACCACCATTTTTTATGCAATAACAAAATCAGGCAAATGAAACATTTTTCCACACCAATTTCTTTCCTTATAAAACTTAGTCGGTTTTAACAAAAACTGCAGGTGTGAGAAGTTTAGGTAAGGTATCCCGAAATTTGACTCAAGTAAGAGTAGCAATATGTCATGATAAAGTTACTCAAGTATAAAGTACAATGTAGTAAAAAGTATATTTTCCCAAAAAGTTACTCAACTAAATGTAACTGAGTAAATGTTACTGGGTTGATAAAGCAGACCCAGTGTGAGTCTTGTTCCAGTCTCTTTTCCAACCCAACAAACCAGGTCACGGTATCCGACCCAGAGTTTGTGTAAAACTGCTCAACTTCCATCCCAACACCCTAAACTTAGCGTTTAGCTTCAACGGATTATCCAACAGGTTTTTACGTGTAGGGAGGCCGACCCTTTGACCTCTTCGCTTACAAAAAACAAAACAAAAACAGGACTTGTTTTTTGTTTTCATTTTCAGCCTTGGTGCTGTTCAACTCACTCCTTGATCTGAATAGATCCATAAGTCACAGGCA
Source organism: Poecilia reticulata (assembly GCF_904066995.2). Taxonomy (NCBI): domain Eukaryota; kingdom Metazoa; phylum Chordata; class Actinopteri; order Cyprinodontiformes; family Poeciliidae; genus Poecilia; species Poecilia reticulata. The sequence continues at coordinate 10,330,528 of NC_088844.1, read as the reverse complement.
GCCGTAACTCAATCTAACAAAATGCCTTTTCAATCACTCTCATTCTTTATAGTTATGCCCAACAGGCATTTACATAAATACATTATTCATGGCGCTAATCCCGACCTCAGATGGGGATATATAAAAATGAGTCTGCGTGTCCTGATGTGTGTGCAGCTGGCAGGGGGGAACTGGAGCCGCCTATTTTGTTTGTATTTTGCACATTTGTGATTCAGCGGAGCGCTCGCTTCAGTCAATGAAGTGAATTTACATTTGCCGAGGCAGTAATGACATAAAACCCATACTAATGTTAACATGCGCGTGCACTCAGATTCACGTCGTCCTGCCGCATGATTACATTTATGCGCCTCTTAATAAAACGACTCACTTGACATTATCAGACAATTCAGCCGTAACGGTTGCCGGTGAATGTGAAATTGTGTTTTTCAGGCAATTAGTTCATTGTCATGGCAGTCGTACAGACTGAGCCAACCAAAGTTTGCCTTGTGAATCACAATTACCCGTGTAAGCGTGTAAATATGTGGCGTTAGGTGTGATCAGCGGAGCAGTAATGAGGCGACGTACTAACTGGTTGGCTGGGAACAAGAGGAGAGGAAAAAAGACTGAGGAGAAAGTGAACCGTACGTGAATCATATCAGCCATGTTGCTTTAAATAAAAAATTTATCATAGATGAGAGAGAAATGAGAGCCAGGGTATCTTATCTTCAAGAGCTTATTTATTCAGTTGTGAATATAAATATCAGTTTTCTGCTGGCAGATTCTCTCGATAGTCTGGATGTTTGTCTGCATCACAGATATAGTCAAATTTACACAGAATAGGAAAATATATAGTTTTTCTTTTCACTGTTTGACATTAAATCCAACAAATTTTTTCCTTAGAGATTTTTTTTAAGGTTATTCAATTTAGTTTTCATGCATTTTTTGTATACATTTTAAACTGCATGGCCTGCAACAAACATACCGGGTTTTATTCCACAGGTTTCTGTCTGTAGTTTGCTGTATTTTTAGCTTTTCTGACAGAACTGGTGTAATTTGATCAGGTTAGACCGTCTCCGCTGACACATCTCTTCAACTTTTCTTGCAAATTTTCTTTAAGACAAAAATCAAGACTGATGGACTCCATTGTAAGGCTGTTTTGTACGTATCTTGGTGGTATGCTTAGGCTCACTGCACCTTTGGACGACCCATTTGTGCCCAAACTTTAGATTCCAGAAGCTGTCTGAAGTGCACCGGTTCCTCTTGTAGCAAAAACAGACACAGCATGATGCTGCCTCCCCCTTGCCTCACAGTTAGTACGGTGTTCTCCTACATTCCCTCAAACGTATTACTGTTTATTATGGCTTGGATGTTAGAACATGCATCCAAAAGTGTACAGTTTCTTACTTGTAAGTCCAGTTTTCTATGTTGCACTTGATGGCCTCTTCGTCTCTGCACGGCCTTTCAGCTCGTGCCAGATAAAGTTTTTGTTTCACTGACATGACACTGTCTTACCAACTTCAGCCAGAGTTTTCACATTTCTTTCCGTTTTGGTTTGGTTCTGTGGTTGATTTGCACACTTCGCAACAAAACACATTCATCTGTGGGGCGCCGACCCCGCCTCCTTCCTGAGCGCAGCGATGATTCCGCATTCCCATCATGTCCATACTTGCATATAATTGTGTGAACAGATTAACCCGCTTCTGGAAATCGTTCCCATGGATGAAGCAGAGTCTGTGAAGGTGCACAGTTCCTTACATTTTGTTTGATTTGATTGATTGTTCAGGGCGTCAAAACATGGAAACAGGGGGTAAAGTGTACAGCCCTCAACATGGCCGTCACGTGTTTCAGTCCCGTTGACTGTTGCCACATGTCTTCCCTTCTCACAATCCGCTTTCCTGCCAATACTGTCAAACAAAGACCACTGGAGCCAACAGTGGGAACAGGGAAACAGCAGGTTTTTTTAGGTGTTGCCTTAAAATTCATTCAGACGTGTCTTTTCATTTAACTCAGATGTAGTTAAGTGACCTATCAGGGTCTTGTAAAACCTTTACATCATCATCTGGAATTGTCCAAATTGTCTTAAAGGCATATAATCAAATATAATTTAAAAAAATTCTGAATTATTATTATTAAACTAAACTCACAAGCCTGTTAATTGTCAACCAACAGCCTTATTATTCCTGTTAATTCACACTTGCATCATGTCAAACAGCTGATGTGGATGAGCCAATTGAAATATGCCCCAGATTAAAAAACGATCCAGGCAATAAACTAATTGAGCTCCTCGTATGTGTTCTTGGCTTGTGTCAGAGTGGAGAGAAAAGTAACACCGTGTCATAATGAGTCTGTGAGGATAAAATTAGCTCTGCGACATCTCTCAGATCTCCTGTTACCTTTCCCAAAGTCATGCCGCAGACGTAGGGGGCCCATTGTTGTGTGATTACAGCAGCACAAAGACGCAAGTTTAAAGTTACTATTGACATGTGCTCCCCTGGACAAATTTACCTGATGGGTTTTTAATGTCCCAGGGCTTTCCACTGCAGATAGACTCACATCCTCTGGGTAATGCAATTGTGCATGCGGAGTAAGTTGGAGATAGGCTGCACTGGCCTAATTTCTGAGAAGCTTTCTTGTTTTAGTCATCTGTAGATTTTCATAATCCCCCTGGCAGCGTAATTAGAAACAAGAGTCCTAATATCACGCTGAGAGGCTTTACTTTTGGAAACGGGATGTTTGTCCGTGCGGATTTAAAGTAAAAAGCACACCCATGCATCTCGCTGAATAACTCTGGCTGGCTTTCAGGAAGCCTCCTACACTTTGTTAAATGACTAATTCGCTGAAAGAAACAGCGTAGGTGTGTATTTTATCCATCATACTTTTATAGAGCAGATATTGTCTGTGTTATCTTGTTGTGAAATCACAGCGAACACTGAAAAATCGCAACATGTAGGACATGTATTAAATGAAATACAAAAAAATACTATTAATACAGTAATAAAGAAATTGTGTATTTTTTGTTTTACAGCCTTTGTTTGTTTAAAAAACACATTTATTTGCCATAAAAATATTACATTTAGATCCCTTCAACAAAAAATAACATTAAGGTTTGGTGTAAATGTTGTTTGGTCTTTAGTACAAATTAATTTGTGATTTAAACTAAGGACAGTCAAGTATCCCCTTCAAGTGACTCTCACCATATGAATTGCAAAAGTATAAATTATTTTTATTACACAATAGAACAAAACTAAACTAAGTCACTAGAAAAAGAAAAACTAAACTGATTAATACTCACATGCAGTTCCAGCATTTGTCTATTTTCTTTTCCTCATATAATATATTACAAATTAAGGACAGAGCAGGTTTAAATCTGCTTTATTCTCCATCTGATGCCTGTAATGACAAGTATTTTCAGAAAGATTTGATCAGTGGCACCGTAAAACTTTCCTTGTAAAGTTTTACTCTTTCCTTGTAAAGTTTTACTCAGTTCCTGTATGATTTAGTCATCATGTGGAGACAATACGCTGATGACCTCACTGAATATTGTGAAACTACAGAGAGAAAAAAAATGAACTTTTAAACCGCGGTGCACACGTTTGTGTAATTTTTATTCACTCCCCCTAATGTTGCAATAACTTTACAAACTTGCAAACTTCTACAAGTCTCCTCTCCATTTTAATTTAGTGTTTTACCAGCTGAAGCAATTCAAAGTCTTGGGGGAATTTTGCTGCCATAATCCCCCCCCATATGGTTCCAAGACAATTTTTGCGTCCCGTCCAATCTGCTGAATCTGGCAAAGTGTTTTCATAACGCAGCGTGACACTAAGTAATGTTTTTGCGGGGATATTTCCAAGACATTTGAGCAATGATTATGAAGCCACAGTGTATATACAGAGTGTGAATGTCGCAATACTCATGCCACAGACTGTTTGACATGTTCCAAAACAAATCCATGTTTAACCGGAGATATGTATGCCGCAGTATAGGAAGCACTATTTACTCAAAGTTGCATATTTTTACATGTTACGAGGAAGATATTCAAACATGTCACCAAAGAGCGTATAGCGGAAAAGACAAGTTTTTTTTTTCTAATTCACAATATGAGGAACTCAAAGCAAGCTGGTGCAGCTTTCGTAACCAAAATGGGCTCTTACAGTGTTTTACTCTTATATGCATTATTCAGTATGGAATCATTCACCACTTCCACATGGTACTGTTACAAGAGGATCTTATGTATTCTACATGTGAACAGGTCACCGTTTACAGATAAAAAAAAATCCTAATTTGCATAAAAGCAGTGACCGCGTTTGAATAAAAATTAGCCTCTGGATTTAGAGGCCCTAAATATTGAAATTGTAAACGTGAAATGGTTGCTTTATTATTAAAACAATCACGATACCGTTGTTTCCAAATCATTTAAACCTAACACTATTTTCAGTGACACACTGTGTCCACATGTGGTTCAAGTGTTATGACTCAGGTGGTTAAAAGTGCAACAGCGGCTCTCCGTTTCCCGTCTGTGGCTGCTTGCTGGAGCTGCTGCACCAGGCTGGATGTTTAGCAGCTGTGTGCCGAGAGACGGTTTGCTTTTTTGCCACTTCACCAGGCATCTCTTATTTTACTGCTGCACATTCAACAAGAAGGTAAAAGGCAGGTATCTGATGAAATATCTTCATCCGTGTGGTCTCTCTCCGTTTCCCACACTGAGATTCCTGGGGGCCAGTTTGTGGATTCACTCATGGAGTTACATCTGCTGCAGCTTATTGATCGAAGCTTCTCATTTGTGTTTATGCAGACTGGTGTAAAAACAAGCGTGTACTGTCGTGTCATGTTCGCCTTTTTTTAAGTAGTTTACCCGTCTTAAGTGGGACATATTATGACCATTTCAGTTTGTTTAGTTTTACAAGGGCATTTTGGGAGTTTAACGTTTCCACCTACTCTAAATTTCAGAAAATCCCAAAACTTTGTTCCTGAACATCTTGGGTTTTAGTATAAGTGTTTTTTTTAACTTTGCAAACCAATGATAATTCTTATTACCTCCTACTTATCCCTCTATTTGTCAAATTAGGCTTCTTTTACATTGTGCTCTATTTATTTCAGATTTTCAGATCTTGAATCTGAGAGTTATGTAACACGAATTGACCGTGTTGCAGTTCAGTGTAACGGTTTGTATTTGCTGCTTTTGAATTGTATTCAGTTGTAAGCATTTTCTAACCTCGATTAGGAATCTGATTTATCCTGACAGCATCAATTTCCAGTTAAAGATGTCTGGAAAAAAAATAAAAAGATTGATTGTTACGTTTGTTATTTTTCCACTGGTGGTTGCATGAGTGTTCCAATAAACGCCAATGAATTTGAAAATGTTGTTATTGTGTGCAGCTAATGTCAACAACAACTCTTTATGTAAATGGTGTCCTAAAGAAACCTGTTTAAAACATCTGAATGTTTTTTTTAACAGCTGTATTTGACTGCAGTGACATGCCATGCTAAGAGAAACATTACGAATACATTTCTATTGTTATCCCAATAAATACAGCAAGATATTGTGATAACAGTAAAAGTCCACATGACCATTGCTGCTGGAATAACTCCTCTGGCAGTAAAAGTTATCATCATTTTATGGATTTAAGCATCAACATTTTCACCAGTGCAGATCATATGCACAGTGTGATTTAAGCTGTGAGAAGAGCAAATAAAGAGTTTGTGACTCACACACTCATTAAGTTTAATTGGAGCATTTGAAACTGACTGTGAAAATAAAATTGCAAGAGGCTTATTACATGAGTTGCAAAGAAGATAGCTCAGAATGACTACATAAGGGTTGCTTGGCACTGCAATCTTTTATTTCATTCAAATAGAAAAGCATGTGGAAATTTCAAGGTGGTGTGCAGACGTATTTAATAAGTTAGAATGTGTTCAGATTATGCTCGTTTCCCACCTTTTGAAAAATAATAACCGCCTGGTTTTCATTAAGCCCACGTTTCTGTATTAAAATGATTTTCTGATAAAACATTCCAGTCTTAAATGTTTTTTTTATTAAGCAGAAAATAATTGGAATTAATACAAAAATAAAGGCTTTAAAGCTCCAATCTCTGTGTGATCATCACGTGTTTCACTTTGTGAACTGAGTTTCTGAAATAAAGGAACTTTTAAATCACATCCTGATTTATTGAGTACCCCTGCATACTACGACGCCCTAAAAACACATCGACATTTAATTAGCATATTAAATGTCGATTAATTATTGATCGAAGCTTCTCATTTGTGTTTATGCAGACTGGTGTAAAAACAAGCGTGTACTGTCGTGTCATGTTCGCCTTTTTTAAGTAGTTTACCCGTCTTAAGTGGGACATTCCTCTCTTTCCCGTCCACAGTTGTGTTTTGTTTTTCAATTACCACATCTCTGCGTGAGACCTCGTTGTCATCAATATCTGCATCTTAATGTTACGCTCGCGCTGCTTCTACCTGTTGACACGCAGACACTTTGCAACCAGCAGATAAGAGCTGGATTGGAGCCATTGATTAACCAGCGACTTCATTACGGCGGCTGGCAGCCATTAACAATGCAACCCCATTGATTCAGCAGCCGAAGTGACTGTGAGAGAAATCAGGGAAAGATAACACTGGGAGCTGTGGTTTATATTGGATTCACTGCAGGAATCTCAACGCTGCTGTAGCCTCATGCCAGACAATGAGTCTCTGTGTGATCCACCTTTTGCCCTGTCCCAGTTCTCTCAGCTGCAGCTGAAAATATCACAGTGTCACACAGCATTACCTCAACTATGTTCTTTGTATTAATGTATAATGCCAGGGTTGAATGGGGGGGTGGAGGAAAGAGGAGAGATAAGCTATAATAAGAGGAAATCACTATATTTAGCTGTGACTCATCTGTCTCCATACGCCTCTAAGATGAATATCAGACAGACGTTTATCTAACAGGAGGAGGAAAATGTGTCGGTTTGCAGAACAAAAATACATGTTATAAACCGTGACACAAAACGAGCTCCTTATGAGGACTTCCAGAGAATTTCTGTGACGTTTTGGTCAGATGGAGGCCACTGTAGTCACGTAGCAACATTCATGGAGTTTTGTTGTCCGTGTTTCTGGCTGTACTTAAAAGCAATAGTTAATAAGCTTGATCCTGAGTCAGATTATGTCATAAATTGCTAACATATGGGTCTTTAGGAGATCTTCATGTTTTTAGGTTTTGAAACGGCCCCTCTCTTAAGTTTTGATCGAGAAAAGTGACCCTTGTGTCATTTTTAAAGTTTAACATAGCTCTTAAATTGGCATGGCTTTGACAAGGCACTGTTTTAAAATTGTGATCACTTATATATTCAAGGACTTACACACACGAGAGATGTGCTATAACATCCACAGACTTTTACAGCTCATTAAAATGTGTCTTCTCTTTCTAAGAATCTTACAATAGATTAAAAATATAACACTCAACATATTTATAAAGGATGACCACTGTCCACCGGTTGGTGGCGCCCCAGTTGCTCTGCCCCTTATTTCAGTGGGACAAAAAAAGGCGCATTGCGTAATAGTGTGCTTCAAATAGCTTGTGTCAGAAGTAGACCTGAGTCGCTGTTGTGTGCTCTGTGATCTGAGTGCTGGATAAACACAGGGGAAACAGCGACGCGCTGTGGACTTTGTCTGTACTGCTATAAACTTGAATAATGCCAGTCAGCCTTTGATAAAAATGCAGCGGACACATTGAGCCAGCGGAGAACAATAGATGTAAATAAAAAAACATGAAGTTTGAGTGACTCTACATAAATAATATAGCCGGATTGGCTTAAGTACGTGTACATTTCGGGGGCTCACACAGCTGTAAGAGTCGTGTGGTTAAAATAATAAATATACATTAGTATTTTATTAGCGGCTTTGATCATGCAAATGTATTTAAGCGTGTCAAATACAAACCGCGCTTTCCTCACAAGGTCAGTTTAACACGATTTATGTGCTCGCATCGTGATTTGTGTCCCGTGACACCTTTGCTTTCTCTTTCGGACATTTTTTTGCGTGTGTCTTTTCACACTCGCCACAAAATAAATAAACACAAATATTTGTCTTTTTGGGGGGCGATTTCACAATTAAAAATCAACCTTCCAAGCCTTGGGAGCCTTAAATCGCGACCATGGCCAAAGCGAAGCGCCTCGCAGGTTTCCTTTTGAGGAATCATTTGATAGCCCTATTAACTTTCATGTAACATTGTTTCTTGAAGGCATCCACAGCAAGCGCCTCAGTGTCATTACTGTGAGAAATGTGCTTTCATATTGAACGTCTTTTACGAAAGTCCTGGAAGAGACGTAACACCATGAAAGATGTACACGCAGATTAAAAGCCCATTTTGAGCTCAAATTGGTATAAATGACGTACCAGAGCGTGTTTTATGTGCTTACTTAGAAGAATATACAATAAATAATTAAAAAGTGTTCATCTATTATTAATTACGCTGAAATATTTTGAGGAAACATCTGTTAGTTTTTAAAATAAAGCCCTAAAAACCATTTATTCTGCCATATTGTTTCGTCGAATTAAATGAAAACACTAAACGCACATTTTTTAAACTAAAACAATTTTTTCGCACCACTTCCACGTTTAAAATATCACGGTTTACACTCCATATAGCTACGCCCCTTGCAGGACCTTCGACAATCCATTCAAGCCAGCAAGTTTGGAGAGCGTGTTGAGTTTAATCAATTCATAACGTCGAGATGGAGCCGAACTCACTGAAGGTAACGTTTGTTTTCATGCGTCGATTTATTCCAGTTCCTCTCTGCCTGATTTAATTAATCCACACCTTTCTGTAAGCGCGCGCGCGAGCCGCAAAACTTTCACGCGCTGAAATTAATGCATCTGTTTGAAATGTAGAACATGTAAAAATTGTTTAATTGTTGTAGTTGTGCGCAGAAAACAAGAGGTGTATGATGTTTACAAGTCGAGCGTGAAGAAGCGAGGGTTTCTCTTTTTTTTTTCGTTTGTTTGTTTTTGTTTTAATTATTCATTCATTTCTTTACTTGACTTCAATCTTAATTTTTTTTTTCCACAGTGGGTGGGCTCGTCTTGCGGTTTACATGGACCATATATATTCTATAAAGCCTTTAAATGTACCCGGGATGGCAAAGCGAGAATCCTCGCTCTCGGAGACTTTTTCTTCGTCAGATGCAAACCCGAGGATCCTATATGCATAGCGGAGCTCCAGCTTCTCTGGGAGGAAAGAACAAGCAAGCAACTTTTATCCAGCTCCAAACTTTATTTCCTACCCGAGGATACTCCCCAGGGACGATCCGTCGCCCACGGAGAGGTAGGAATGCCTGAATCGCTTTGTTTATTTCGAGGAATTTTACATATTCCGCCGCTTCTCTTTTGTTTACTGGCCGTGGATCTCTCTCAGAGGCATTCAGGAACCCATGCATTTATTATGACATTGATGTATCGATCGGCAGAAAAGAACTGGCCTACAGCGGAATTCGCTTTTTATAGTTGTAGACTTCAGCCTTGTTTGTCTATTGTGGTGTCAACATGCTGAATGTGCACTTGTCCAGCTGCGCTCAATAAGACTGCAGCCGCTGCGCTCCGTGGGGTTAATTGTGCCATGATAATAATAATAATAATAATAATAACAAAAAAAGAAAAGGAGGGGAGTAGGGTAAGGAGCAAAAAAAAAAAAAAAAAAAGCAACAATCTTTCGCCTGCTTGGGCTCTGTCATTTTCATTTCTGGTTAAAAGCGTGTCAGATATGCTGACATACGGAACGGAAATTGCGAAACGCGATAGTAATGAATGCATGATGGGATCAGATACAGCTCCGTACGATAGTTATTATTTTGTAATGCGGCTTGATGTTGAAAGAGGCAGTGCAAGTCATAAAAAAGGGTGCCAGAGGCGAGCCAAGCCAGTGCTGACACGTCCTAACTATATACTCTCCTCGCTTTGCATAATTTTCCCCAGTGAACATTTCTGTCCTCAAACAATGATATTGTCAGCTCACATTTCTTGTAACCGCGCCTGCCTCGCTGTTCTTGGCACAGACATGCTTGGTTATGATTGACTATGTCCATATGTGGCGCTTGTGATCCTGTTACGCTGAATGGAATTACACTATAAAATGGGATTTTAAATATTAGCCATTAAAGCCATTCGAAATTAAAGCGAGCATGTTGATTTGTTAGCATTTAATCAATTTGAACAACTTAAGCTAGTTTATGTTGGTCACAAATCCTGCCTCGACATTTTTTATTTTAATACAGCTGAAGTGTCCGGTTCTGTAATCTTCAGTGGTTATGGGAGTTGTGTTGTGACAGATGATGTCTACTTGTTATGAACCGTCTTTAGACTTGTGGGTAAAAAGTTTTCACTGTTGGAGAAGCATTGGGTTCAGGTTTAGCTGGTCTACCTACACCAAACATGCAATTTTCTTAACCCCCAAGGCAGTTGTTGCCAAAGAACGGCGCTTCTTAGCTGTGTTTGCCAGGATAAATGGTCTAAAACAGCTTTTTAGAATAAATTGAAGAATTTTGTTACTATTTTTGTAATGTTTTATTCCTTATCCAGTTAATTTCTAAGTTTAGGGACTGCTAATGCTTACGTTAACAATGCTAGCTAGCTAAGCTATTACAGTAAATCTCAGTCAGTAATGAATGTCACATTAGCAATCTGTGTTTGCCAATAAATGGTCTGTAAGACAGCTTTTTAGAATAAATTGAAGAATTTTGTTGCTATTTTTGTAATGTTTTATTCCCTATCCAGTTAGGGAATAAACTAACTGGATAGTTTTTTCCAAGTTAGTTTATTCCCTGCTAATGCTTACATCAACAATGCTAGCTGACTAAACTATCTACAGTAAGGCAGTAATGAATATCACATTAGCATTAGCTGTGTTTGCCAGAAAAACATTTTACATGTCACACTCTTAGAAAAAAAATGTAAAAGTTTGTTTATAGTCCACTAATGTTTATGCCTTACTGATTTAGGATGGGGTTAGTGCAGAAGTCAAGCTTGCTAGCAAGCTGAGATTATTTACTCTGTCAGTTGTTATTAATGAATGCAGATGCGCGGTTGCTGCAAACAGATTGACTTTCAAACTTGTTTGATTAGATTCAAAAAGTTAAGACTAATGTCACTAATTTATTCACTGGTCTTTGAGCTGCTGAAATCCTGATTGATGTTCACCCAAAGAAAATGTATGCATGTTGCACCATTAGTTTTACTGGCGAAATTCTAACAGCTTGTTTTATCAGTGTCCCAAATTAAGAGCTGTGAAACAAACAATATATGTGGTTTTTCTCTCTGATATAATGACAGCAACACTTTAATTGCTGCCTTCTTGCTTTTGATCACTCTGCGGCTGCGTGGAGATTACTCTCTGTTGCTGTTATATTGTTTATAGGGGACAAAGCCGTGTTTGTACTTGACTCTTCCGCTGATGGTTTACTTACATTCTTTCCTCTTGAGTAATAAGAGCAGCTATCACATTTCCCTTTCATGAGAAAGGTGGCTATTTCTGGCCAGCAGCTTAGACAAGCTATCATCCCTGTGAATTCTTCTTGTGAGCAGGGGTATCTCCTCTTTAAACCCCCCTGCTGTTAGCATTTAACAGACTACAATTATTTAGTAATTACTCTGAGTGCATGCATTGCCCTTCCTAAAGACCAGACTTGCACAAGACATGCCAGCTCCGCCCCCTTTATTCCCACAGACTTATTTGCATTGCAAAATGCTCACATTCCAGCTCATTGACTGTAGCTGGAAAATATTACTTATTTAATAACACAGGGTCTGCACTGCCAAATGTAGTCACACATATTTGCCACATGTTGTAAAGCACATTGACATACAGCTCCAAAAAGTAAGTGAAGCTATTTTTCTGCATAGATTATTGATTTTACGCTGATAAAACAAACAGTTAGATTAAGGTAGCATAACTTAATTTGAGTAAATTGTAATTAATACATGTCAGGAGGATAAGATTAAGTTTTACTGCTGAAATCAGTTACTTAGTTTCAAACTGTTCTTTTTGGATTAAGTTAAACTTGTCCTTTAAATTTTATTAAAGAACTGGAATTGCAATGAATTTGCACTTCATCAACAGCATAAAGACATGTATTAAAATGTCCTTATTCAGAATAAACAGCTTTCTTACACATTTTAAGACCTGATACATTTACTAAATGCACGTAAATAGAAAAAATATAGGGCTTTTAGTTCACAATATGTTGCAAAATAATTTTATTAGTCTATGCAGTATTATCATCACAAATAACAGTTTGAAGTGCAGTATTGGTTGACTATTAGATCACCAATACAAGGAATGCACACGTAGCAGGCCAATAACATTTCCAGCCTGTCAGATGGAGTCTCTGTCTAGTAGAAACCCAAACCTGATCCAGATGACAGAGCCCAAGATATCAAATGTCACCGAACGTAGGAAGCCATCCAGTGACAGGCTACAAAGAGAGGAGTGAGGAAAGTGTGGATTTATTGCAACTGATAACCATTGCAAATCATTGCAAAACTTCACAATAATACTGAACTGCGATCATGTAACGCTCTAATATTATGCAGTTCTTTTGCAAAGGACTGTCACAACAGAGTGCAGTCCTGTGCTTCGTCCATGTATTTCATGAAGTTGTCAAGATCACTCTGTCGTGAGAAATAAAAGTTAGTTTGTGATCGAGCCATAATATGTTGCAGAAACAGTAATAAAGTTTCAAATCTATTTAAACAAGATAACATGGAAGCATTTTTTCCTGGCAATTACAGTCAAGCTGTGCCACTTGTTAGAAGTGACTGACAAAGGTTAATGGTTAGCTTGTTAACACATTTGACAGTGGTACTAGCACTTCTGCTAAACTGGTTAAGAAATAAAACATTACAGAAATGGCATCAGACCTTTGAAATTGTAGTTTGAGAAAGTGAAATGCAAAGTGTTTTTTTTTGCATGACTAGCACAGCTGGGAGGTGTTAATTATTGGCAACAATCAGGAATTAGGACTTGGCAGAAAGTTAAACATAAACATAAAAAGTGTTACTAAACTACTGAAGGACATAGTAACAAACGTTTTAATATATTTGAATACAGTGCCATGTCAACCACGGCTAAGAAATGCCAAGATGTTTATTGCTGTTACATTTGAGAGTTTGACTATTCTTTGATTAAATTTCAACCGGGTCAATCAACAAACAGCAGAACGATGATGTTGTTTTTCTGCGCTGTTTCAGAATCGTAGTCTGCCTGTAGTTTTAGTAATAAAATCTTGTTCGGATCGGCACGTCTCTGGGTTATGGTTATTTACAATGCAGGCAATTTCCGGTAAGCTTTATATAACGTTAGCAATTGGGTCAAATTTAAAACCTCAACAAAGTCCACGTCTCCATCCAGGAAGCAATCATGTCTCAAAAGCCAAGAGTCCAGACCCACTGTACCAAGAAAAGCATAGAACAATTGGCTGGTTTTTACCAACAAGCGGAAACATTATCCTTGACAAACACGCAAAGACGTGCCTCCTATTAGCAATGGCTGCCTCAGCATTATAATTATCGCTAAACTAGTTATGACTTATAATATTCAAGTCTATCCAGAACAAAGAGGCAGGTAATATTTTTTTCCTACAATTAGAGCAGAGGTGTGTTAATGGCCTGAGGGTTGGCAGTGTCTCGTCTCCTCTGCTTGGTTCGGCATGGGGCTGTGGTGGTTTGATATCAAGTGTGTACAACTAATGCTGACCCAATGCTGAACCAGAATTTTTTGTTAATTTGTAACAAATAACTTATTTGTTGGATTAAAAACATAATTTCAATGACTGGCATTTGTCACCCTGTGAAAGTTTTTTTTTTTTTTGTTGTGCACATTTGTCACAAGTTGTAAAGCAACTAAAGGAGACAAAATATCAGTTTGAATGGAAACAGCTTTCCTTCGTGGACGGTGAATTTTAGCGCACGCCACTTAAACACATCATTTTCCTTTTGAAGCTTCTAGAGATCAGACTCTGGGTTTGTATAATTTGGATGATGAAATGTTATAAGTGCTATGTAGCCCGGCCTCAATTAAAGGGCTCGTTTTTCTCTGAGCAAATCAAACTACTTACTGTATATTACACAGCAGTGGAAATCGCCCTGACAACTCGGAGTCAGTTTATGACCTTCACTGAGCCCATTCAGATTTTCGCTGACTTTGCCCCACAACACACTAATCTGCACTGCATGAGTCAGCTATACCGGAGCGGCGCTTGCAGATGCAATCCATAATCCAAAAACACAAACAGGAGGAGAAAAAAACAAACAAAAAACAAAACAAAACTGATGCCCAAAAATCAACACATTTATTTACGCTGTATGTTTTAAAAAGCAGATGTTAAATTCTGCACTTGGGTGGTGAAGGTAAACATTGCGAGAGGGATTGATTTCATAAAGCTCACATAAGCTGGTTTCTTTCAGATGAAATAGATTTGTGGCTCTGCAGCATCACTGAAAACTGTAAATCTGTAATTGACTGAAAATCAACAGCTTAATTTGTGCTTGTGAGTCATGCAGATATGAATGCGATAAGCTGCAGTTCTCAGGAAGTGTGTTGTTATCACAAGGTTTAGGTGCTAAATGATAACATATAGTCTCATGAGATAAAATGTCCAACCTGCTATAATTGTAGTTTGTACTGTATATTTATAGATCATGCTAGATTTTACATGAGCATTTTCACACAGTTTAGAACAGAGTCTGAAATGTGAAATGTAAACAGCTGGTTGTACTTTGCTTTCATCTAAAGCTTGAGGCCAATATCCCACAAATACCGAAAAACTTGTTTAAGCCTTTTATTAAACTTACTGGAAGTGGATTACTGATTCTTTTCTGCTTTGGAGCTCCAAAGTATGATGTAATTTCCTGATTATTTCTCAGGTATTTGTTTGCCTCTAGCATCTCCTGCAGCTTGTTTGCAGTTTTTTTTTTCCCCCCCTTTTTGCTGTGGTTTGCAGTGACGGGAGGAACCAACCCGTGACCTACTGTGCTTGTTTTTCTTCTGTCAAAAGGGTTGGAAGGTCAATTCCTTTTAAACGCAGCCAGGCTATCTTTCTTCTTTCTTTTTTTTTTATAAGAGCTTTGGACTGGAAATAAAAATAATGATTCGGGCGAGTGCATGCAAACTCCTGGCGCCTGTGTTTTGCTGATTAGATGATAAACACATCAGGAGTGAATTTATGAATCTATTTATACCGAGTTAATTATTAGCTCCATGTGCAGAGGAAAAAAAGCTTGATTTTTTATTTATTTTTTCACTGTATCCCAACCTGACCGGCAATGTTTACCACCACCAGTTGAGGCCAGCTTGGTCTTTAACCAGGCTTTGTGTCGGGTTGCTCACCCATTATGACAAACCCTCTGTTGGGGCCCTTTTGCTCTATTTGCCTGCCTGCAAACTGCCACTGACTGAACAGTCACATGTGTTTTAAAGCTCACTGAGTGACACAATATTTCTTGTCACACCAAATGGCCCGCCTCCTCTCTCCCCTCCTGGCTGTAATACACTTTCTGTTTTTGGACAGAGCTGTTGTAGATAACAGCTCACCACACACAACACCCACTTATTGTACACTCCTCCTTCAGGCTCTCGTAATTGCTTATTCTTATCTTTTCACTGCATATCCTGCTTTTACTGCATATGCAGCATAATAGGAGGGCCGCTCTCGTAATGGGAATTCTGCATCTGCGGAGAATATTCCTGGATCATGTTATATTAATGTGCTATTATCATCACCTCTGATTTCATCTGACCTCTCCTCTCCTCTGTTCTGTCCCTGTAGCTGACAAGGCTTTGGCACACACACACACACGCACACATGCACACACACACACGCAGGCACCCCCCCCCCCACACACACACACACTGACAGGCAGGGGGACTGCAGCAGTAGGCCCGGTATTGATTGCTGTGGAAAACACTTTGGCATGCATCCAGAGCCATTTCTTCAGCACATGGCAGGAGTCCACGCATGTGTTCTGGTGCTCGCAAAGCCAGCTTGTAGGGGAAATTAGATTGTATTCATTTGCTGCTTCTTTGATTTTAGTTTTCTCCTAAGGGGAAAAAAAAAACAAGCAAATAATTTTGGGCATGTGGGACACTGTGGAGTTAAGCGTAAGTGGCTTTGATATGCAGCATTTTGATGGATAAGGTCGTTGTGCAGAACGGCTGGAGCGTAAATGTAGATTTTTACAGATCTTTTCTTTTTTTTTTTTTTTTTACTATGTCCAGCCTGCGCATTAAAACAAATGTCCCCATTCACATAACAATGGCAGGAATTTTTGTGGAGTAGAACTTTTTCTTTCTTTCTTTTATACGCTGTGCAGCTCCTGCTGCAGAACAAGTCATTAACTCTGCACACTGCCCTCCAGTGAATTCTTCACCATTGCTGAAATAGCATGTAAATTATTACCAGCTATTTTGAATAGTGTAATTTAAAACCTTTTAAAATGTAATGGCAGAGACTTCAAAGGCAATGAAAAAGAGCTCCCACAAACATTAAGATTTTTTCTTTTTTGTTGTTTTTCTATTTTTCTTTCTTTCTTTTTTTTTTGCAGCCTAAGTAATAATATGTTTCCAGTGCTGCATGTTTGTCAACACACCCGAGACTTTTGGTGTTTCTTAGCTTGGTTTGTTCCACTTTGTCATTCGCTAACCACTTGAGCAGGCAAACATTTGCCTTGATGCATGACTCCAATGCCTCCGGCTACAGTGGATCATTATTATATCCACCGATGCAGCCACAGACGGGAAGCCCCTGCTCAGTAATCCAGTCGACATTTTTTAATTCCTCACTTGTGAACTCTTGGGCACGCAGCGCCTCTTTTCTCCGTCTTCATCGCATCCCGCTAAAATGGAAGCATATAAGGCTGCAGTGATTCAAGCGGGGCTGACACAGCTTTTTGCTGCGGTGTCACCTTACATGATGAATGCCTCACCCACTTTCAGGAGGGCTTTGAAAACTCCTCTTATCTCGCCGTTTCTTGCCGTCGCTAATGCTGCAGAAGAATGCTAAGTTCATATATCACCACGGCTTGTGTAACAGCAATCTCTTAATGGAATCGGTGAATAAAAGATGAGTTCGGCAGCACCCCCGTCGATATGCAGCAACTTTTATGCATACATGAATACGCTGCACAAATTAGGCAGTGCATAGCGGTGAAGAATCATCCTCACCTGCTTTAAACGGTGCACCTTGAACTCCTTGGAGTCTGAAAGCAGTCTCAACAAAATATACTGTGAGCCAATTGTCCCTGGCACACTTCCTGGAGCTTCTTTTTTAATTCCCATATAAGTTTGTTTTGGGACACTGCAGTCAAGGTCAGCCATGGGGAGGGGAGACAGATAATGAACTCATAATGTGTTTCATAGCCTCGTTTTCTCTTCCCTCCTTCCTTTGCTCTGCTTATCCTGCTCTGTCTACATTGTCCATGTCACCATGTCCATTACTCAATTACTAATCTCCTATGGCCTTAGGAATTCCTGTGCTGACCTCTCAGAGGCAGCAGCCTGAAACCTTCGCAGCATGTCAGGAGTCCTCTCTCTTTGTGTGTGTGTGTGTGTGCGTGTGTGTGTGTTTGTACCCAGAGTATAGAAAGACACCCACCCACTGAGCTTCAGCACCCCTCGACTCACTAAACTGAGTGTCTTGTCAGCTACGTTTGCTCAATATGAAATTTCAGATGTTTTTAATTGGATTGGCAGGTAGAAATGTTGCCACCAATTCACCAGGTCCGGTGAAAATGAAGTTCAGCATCATTGGGAAAAAATCTGTTCTGTTGAGAATATTGGATTAGTTGGACTGCATTTTAACTTGCGGCCAATATCGGTGCATGACAAGGCGCTTCCTCTTTCAAAGATGTCCTGGTTTTGTTTGAACACATCAGAGGAAGAAATTTGTCACTTGAGATAAAGATAACATCTGTGGTGATTATCTGACTGTATGTATATGAAAGACGGCCGAAACAAAAAAGTTAGAAGTGACAGAGAGCTTCAGTCTGCCCTTATGCATGATGGTTTTTCATATTGGTATCATATGGCTCTTCACCCAGGGTGACATTCTGTAAAAGGTTGGCGGATGGCAATAATTTGAGTTGTATTCCAAATTATTCTTGTGTTGTTTTTTTGATGCACAATTTGAGCAATGCAGGAAACATTTATCTGTGCAGAATGGCGGGATAATGATGCTGGATTTGTTATTATCTTACGGTGACAATTTATAGGTCTATGTTACTGTTTTTATAAGGGGTCTGGATTGCATTTGATATTCTGTAAATAACTTATCTGCTTAAACTAGAATTTCAGTACTCTACACGAAACATAGATTTTTCAAAAAAAGAAAAAAAAATCAGTTTTAAATCCATCAAATATTTATTCTGGCCAATAGAATATAAATAAGATAAAAAACAAGATAAGGCTCCTCGTGAATGCACTAATTTGTGCACAGCTCTGCTGAAAGATGTAGATTTTTTTTTGTGAGTGGAATTTCAACGACGTTGTTTTAGAGCTGGATCCAGCTTTACAGTAAAAGTCTGTCAGTTTCTACTTTCAGCCCTTTATACTCCACCAATCCACTCGGCGATGATTCTGCAGATCTCACATCGGCTGCAGTAACACTATGAAATATTGATAGAAGCACACGTGTACAGGATGTTACATTTAGCTGCTTATGTTGCATTTTAACTCAACCATAAAGGCAGCAGTTAATCAGTGCATCTGTTTATTTCTGTACCTGGGGCAAAATGACTCCAACACAATAATAACATATTCAGGATCTGGAGTGCACAAATCCCGTTGGTTTATTTGCACAGTTAGGGTTACTGAATTGGCACCCTTGTGTTTGGTGTGTTGCTGATGTGTTGTGTCACCCCTTGGCTGCGAGGTTGCAGTCCTCTGACCTATATTATCAAATGGCCCCGCTGGCTGTGTGTAACGGACGCCACTTTGCTGAACTATCAGCTGCCTAACTGGAAATGACAGCGCAGTGTGGACGGGCGGCATTTACAGAGGGGCATGGCCCAGAGTTTCCAAGCCGCATCTTTGAAGCTCAAAACCCAAGTAGTGAGTCGCGGACCCCCTGCGGTGCACGCCGAAATGCCGCTGGAGTGATTCATCTTGGATAAATTACAGGATGTCTAGAGCAGAGACGTTTAGTCATCTGATAGATTCAGGAGAATCAGAGGGATTTCCTTCAAGTTGTTGGTTATTATTTTCAACATTTTTTAGTCTTTACTAGTTTATTTTCTCCTATTAACCAGATACCCAAGAGAAAAAACAAAACAACAAAACAAAACATGTTTCTTTAAACTGGAGCTCGGATTATAATGTTGGGACAGATGCTGGGAAATTTTCACTCAAACATTGAGTCAGAAACTGTGATGCAGTTTGTTGTGTCATAGAAGAGACTTAGAAGCAGCATAATTATTCTTCACCGAGTGCCGTTTTGAAGTAAACAGCCGAATGACTCACTGAGCATTTTAAGTACAACAGAATAATACATATTTAGATGTGAAAATATGCTGCATAATAACATCGATGTCAATGAGTTGCGTTAATGATGCCGTTTAACGCCGGAGAACCAATTAGTTCACTTAAGCTAACATTAGCCGTCTATATGAGCTTGTTTGCACAGGCTAGTTCCAGCTCTGCTCTCTACATGTGAAGAGCTGTTCTCTGTGGACGGGTGATATTTCTTCTGTTTTATACAGAGAGATAGAATTTTAATAAAGTCGATTTTTCTGTCTTTCCAAACAGTTTATAGGGCTGCTTAGCCTGGGCGTACATCTGCAGCTGCAAATTTATAGGCATAGCATCCCCTGCCTCCCCCTCAAATGAGCAGCTGTTTCTGGGTTAGTAACCTAACTCCACTGTGCAGAGTTAAACCAATAACCCTAATATGTTGTGTTAAATCAGCCCAGGCATGATGAGTTTCACTGAGGACTCGGTTAACTAAATAACCCAAATTGTGCCACTTTTACCAAGCAGTTTCTTGTGTGTATTTTTTTTAAATGAACTACTAAAACAAACCTTTTAAGCATCTGAAAATACTTCACTGAAAGTCTTTGAAATGTAAATATTTGCAGTTCTCATCTCCCAGCCTCATTGTTTCCATATTTAAACCATTTTGATAGTGACAAGTTATTTTGGTTCTCTTTCGGACTTCAAACCAAAAAAAAAAAAAGATTGTGGCTATACAATAAAAATCATCTGGTCCGACTGCCACTTCGGTGTTTCTGTACGCATGGTGTTAACCTGGATTGGTGCAATAATGTTATTGTAATTCTTTCTCAATAACCGACTTGGCCGGCCTCGTTCTCAGAAACTGTGCAGAAAAATTTCTTAATTCTCCACTATTTACATATTTCTCAACCAAATCTCATGTCCGATGCAAACCACAAATCATTCATCATCTTCCTGTTCTCCAGCTCTCAGTCTGTAACCACTTTGAGTTTGGCTTGTAGCGTAAAAAAAATTTTTTTTAAAAAGAGAGAGATAGAGGGAGAGAGAAAGTAGTCTAAGAAAATAAGGAATTGTTTTATGGTAGCTGATTTTTTTTTTTTTTCGGTGCTGCAGCTTACTTCATAGACTGATTATATTGGAGACTGTGTTGACAGCTGCTGAATTGTGCTCACCTGTTGTGTTTTTTGCTCTCAAACC
This sequence comes from Poecilia reticulata, assembly GCF_904066995.2. Taxonomy (NCBI): domain Eukaryota; kingdom Metazoa; phylum Chordata; class Actinopteri; order Cyprinodontiformes; family Poeciliidae; genus Poecilia; species Poecilia reticulata. Next base: position 10,309,872 of record NC_088844.1, on the reverse strand, counting down.
ACACAAGTCCCCAAACAGGATCTGTTGACGCGCTCGCAAATCATCGCATCTTTCAGCGGATTAATATAAAAGCAGTCGCCTTTTTTTTTTTTCTTTCTTTGTTTTGTTTTTTCTTCAGGGTTTAATGTTGCGTCTCACTCTATTATCTCTGCTTTAAATAGACTCCGCTGAAACATTTGGTTTCTTAATGCGCAGTCAACCGATTGCATCAAAGAACAGTGGATAAATTCTGTGGAGAAACAGAGCAATGTGGCTTTTTTGGCTGCAGGCTGAAGGCTATTTACCGTTGTTCTGCTTTATTCACATGGCCTGCTTTTTTCTCTTTTTGTGCGGCAGTCAGTTTTTCAATGCACGGAAAGCCGGTTACAACCACCCGCCACCACTTGACAGCTGAAGACAGCTCATTATAAGACGACCAAAAACCCATGTTTGATGTTTTTACTTAGTGAGGGAGGCACAGCTATATCAAGCTATCCCTCGCAGGCTTTTTGCTTTATAAGGAAATACTGTCTCCAACTGTTTGGGATTTGATATGCCTGTAGTTGGAGATGATGTGAGAACTGAATATGGGTAATTGTATAGACGGAGCACTCAGAGAGAATATGAAACGCTGAGAAGACATGTGTTTGTTTTTAGAATGTTGTTGGGGAGAGAGAGAGAGAGAAAAAAACAGGAACACTGAAATATTTCAATCAAAACAAAGAACAAAAGCAGAAAAATAATGCTGATCCTAACATTTTAAGACTAAAATGAAGGATTTACAGCGGAGTTGTTCTTTTTGATTACAGAAGACTGCTTGATTGCAGCTTTATTGAGTGCACACCCTCTACTTACGCACATAAATATAACATAATGAATGTTATTTTAATGTCAGCCGTACACGAGTTGTTTGAGGGGAAATGCACAAAGCCAGACAGATGCCTGGTAAATTGGAGATAACCAAGGTAAACATCAGAGACCTGCTCTGTGTTTCAGCCTTTTCAGACATCTGTCCTCCAGATTTTCCCGTTTCTGTAATAGCCATCTTGCAGCAAAACCTCTCCATTCTGTTGGTAACAAGCACTTCAGCCATTAGCTCTTCAAATGGAAACACATTTAAGAGTCTTTGCTGCCTCCCCACTCCGCTGGTCTTGAAGTTGTTTGAGTTTGAGAGTTATTAAAAAGAGCTGAATCAACCTCAGGAAAAAAAAAAGAAAGAAAAAAGGAGGTTAAACCCACACAGTGGAGAGAGAGTAAATCTTATTTAGTAAGCTAACTGAACTGACTGAAGTACTGTGCTTAAAGTCATTTCTCCATGCCAGACTGACACATTTATGTCTATTTGAAATTCTACCTTGCATCACAGACGCCGTGAACACACAATATTGCCGTGTATTCATTCCTTAATAAGTTTGCTTTTCACCTGCTTCTCCAAACTCCGAAGGCGTAACCGAAGAGCGCTCGCGTCTCGAACATCAGGAGCCCAACTTCCTAAATGCTAATCAGAAAGTCTCAAAACAGCGGCGTCCTCATTGACATTGATTTAACTCCCCGACATAAATCCAATTCAGCAATCATCCACATCATCCATATTCATGCCGCTGTAATTTACTTACGTTAATGTGCATCCCACAGCCAGCCGCGGTGCCGCTCGGTGCTCATGCTAATTTAGTTGATGAATAACGACGGTCCGTTTGTCGTCTTTCATTTACCGACGATGTTCTGATTTCATACCCGGTTTTTACCAAACTTCTGACCCTAATTATTTCCGCCTTACAGTCTGCGGCTGAATCACTGCAGCTAAATGTTATATCATGCAGTAATAAGTAATTCTAATCACATCCTCAAACATGTGGTTAATCTTTAAAACGCATCACTGTAAACAACAGTCTCAATAATTTCATCAGCCGGGATGAGGGATGCTAAAATGTATATTTTAATTGGGAAATGCTTCATAATATTCTGACTTGAATCATTATATTTTAATATTTTGTCTAAAAACGTTGCTGTGTATCAATCAACATGCATAGTTAAGTTAACCAAACCAAACCAACTTTATTTATAAAGCACTTTAAAACAACCGCAGCTGATACAAAATGCTGTACATTAAAACACAACATAAAAAAAAAAAAAAAAAAACCTTACAGTTTAAAAACAAACACATACAATTTAAAACTAGATCCCGCTGGTCTTTAAAGCCAAGTAAAATAAATAGGTTTTAAGACAAGCTTTAAAAGTGGACAGTGAAGGGGCCTCTCTGACCTGCAACGACAAGTCATTCCATAATTTAGGGCCAATGACAGAGAAAGCCCTGTCCCCTCTGAGTTTCTTTCTGGATCTTGGTACCTCCAACAGCAGCTTATCTGCTGACCTGACAGACCGATAGGGCATGTAGGGATGAAGAAGTTAATTATATTGTTTAAATATTAATATTTATTCCAGTAGCTCAAACGCACACTGAAACATGTCCTGGATCCCAAAGTTCATCTGATCAAACCACATGGTGACAGCTAATATCAAAGTTTAATGTGGAGAACGTAGCATATTGACGTTTGTGATAGTAGGACAGAAACAACTTCTTCTTGCATTTCTCCTAAACAGTTGTTTGATATGTAGCTTCAAATGTCATAATGGAGAATTTTGCGCCTTCTTCTAACTGAACACAGTGACAGGTTTGTCCTTTTCTGTGTTTGTCACTACTTCCAATGTTTTTACATTTTTATTTATTGCTCTGACTGTAGATAGGGACAACCCAACCGCAGGTCAGGAGCTATTTTTTTTATTATTTTTTTATAGCTGCTTCCTTAAACAGCATGTTCTCCCGTCTTTCCCATTTTAAAGCAGAACCAAGAGGAATGATGTTTTAGATGTTATGTTGAATAAGGAAGTGATGGATTATTTTTGGAGTGAAATGATGACACTGCAATTAGAGATGGATTTATTTTAAGTAGGAGGGTTTTTTTGCATATATTTATCATTTGCTAACTCTCATTATCCCCTTTAGGATAAACTGCATCATAATTTAAGCTGCTACTGATCTAACAGCCCAACTCATGATTCTTTTCCAGCACGAGGTAATCGCCGTGTCCGAGAAGGTGATCGTGCGACTCCAGGACCTGGTGAAGTGGACGGTACCAGACTTCTCGGGATGGAGCAACTGTCTGAAGGTGGAGCCGCTCAAACCCTCGGTGCTCCGCGAGCTGGGGACCAACGGGCGGCGCGAGGCCCTCCACCGCTACAGGGAGAGCACGCTGACCAGCGGCCTCAACTTCAAGGACGTCCAGAGGGAGCGGGCGCAGCTAGGTGAGCGTTTCCCGGGTCTCCTCCGGCCCAGACGACATGTGCTGCACTGCTCCCATCGCCCCCTTCTCGTCATGTCGCATGTTTATGTATTTGCTTTCGTTGCTCGCCATAAATCACATCGTGTTTATTGTTCCTTGCTTGGTTTAACAAGTGTTGTCTTGAGTGGAGTAATTTATCAGCTTGTAGCTGTTTCTGGTATAATGAGCTAAGAGTTGCGCTAATAGCCGCAGGCTGGAGGTAAATGTTGCCAGTTTGCCAACATATCATAATCACATGGAGCGCAACTGCTGTGTTTTCTGACTGGGAAACATAGAAGCTGTACTTCCAAAGTAGTCACATCAAACTCCAGCTTATTGCACCTCTGATGCCATCAGTTTAGGTGTGATAATTATCTGTGCCGCGCAGCAGATTAGAGGATCGCTGGTGTGTGTGTGCGCATCTGAATGGTTGTCTGGTGTATTCATCCCGTACGCCGTGCCGTTAAGTGCCTGTTAACGCTTCATTCTTGACTCTTGGGCTCTCGCTGTAGTTTTTAGCCATGAATCAGTCGCACAATAACGCAGAAGATGACTCATTCAATGCAAATAGGAAACTCTGGCATTAGAGTCTAATAATTCAGAAGGAACATTATGTTCTCTTTGAAGCTGTTTGCCACTCTCTCTCTCACATGGCTGTGATGTAACGCCGTATGCTCAGTGAGATGGTGTAACATAACTTATCAAACGTCCTAAAAATACCTTCTTGATTATGCTGCCTTTTGTCAGGTCGAAGAGATTTTACCCCTAAAGATTCAAATGCAGGGTTATTATTTCTGCTTCCCGGCCCTGTGATAAATCATTGTTTAAGGCTTATAAATGTTTGACTTGTTCTGCACAAAATGTGGATTAATTGATGACTTGTGTAACTTTTCCTGCTCCACTAAGAGAAGCAGCTGTGTGTTTGTGTCTGACGCTGTATTGCCCTTGATTACTCAATGCTGCATGAAGCTCATACGCAAAAAGGACAAGATGATCAATAATGAATGCTTTGTTGTTATTCCAGTAATCAATGCGACGTGAATTTGCTTGGGTGTGTGTGTGTCTATAATTGCATGCTCACATAAATAGATTTGTCAGCTTGCCTTTTTAAGCGGTATTATGTTCCATATCTTGGCGTTCTCTAAATGTGCGGCTAGATTTTATAGATTCTAACCATTGTCGGTGCAATAACCTGATGATAACGCTATTGTTGCTGCGAATATGTGTGTGCATGTGCGTGTGTGTGCCTATGTTGCTAATGAGCAGTGCTGCCGCTAATGACTCCATCAGGCTGTTTCTAAATGCACTTGTCACTCCGATGGGACACTCTGCCAGAAAATCTGCCCACTCAGCAGAACGGGCTTGGATTCTGGCAGGGGCACTAGAGACACACGCACACGCGCGCACGCACATATACACACCGTTTGATAGGAACAGATGCACACATGTGATGCGCAGACAATCAGTGATGTGCGCTCGTTTGTTTGTTTGCTCGCTGCGTCTTTGGCGCGCATCGCTTGTTGACAGTGTAACAATATGAGGGGAGTGTTGGAGAGTTTTTGGGAAGCGGATCACTTATTCATCGTGGCAAACGAGCGCTGCTCCGTGCGCTGTGTTTTGCATAGAAAATATGAAATATGCCACTGCAACGCTGCCGACTTCTGAGTTGAAATATTCATGCTGCAGCAGGAGCAGATCAGATAGAAACGTAGCCTTAAAGCATCTTGTTGCTGAATGTCTAATTCTGTGTAATGCGTTGGCTCATTCTCTAAACTGATTTTTATGTTAGATCTGTACTCTCCCCGTCTCCCTCTGTCTCCTCCTCTCTCTCTCTTTCTGTTTCTTCTTGCTTTAGCCTGAAGTGACTCCATTCTTTGAGTGATGCATTTGCTGATTGTTATTCTTGGGCTGATGTGTAGCTATGTAAGAAGAATTGGATTGTTCCCCATAACAGGATACTGCAGCAAAACCACAATCTGCACAGAAAACCATTGTGTGCTAAAGAGCAATAAAGTGTGCCATTGTTATTGAGGGGGAACCGTGTTTTGTTATTTCTTCTTCCAAGTGTGTCGTAAGTTTTCCTGGCTTTTTGCCATTGTTATTGAAATGCATTCTTGTGCATTTGTTTTAAACATTTTTAAATATAAAAGCCAAATGTGCTTAAAAAGCGCTGGAGGACATTTCTTTTGTTCTTCAGAACATGGAGGCATAATAAAGGAGCAGAGTACTGCTCTGTGTGTGTTGTCTCTGGAAATGAATGGCTGTTTAAAATATTTAATTAGAGCGACCTTCGCCGCGAGTTCTGCACCATTCACAGCTCCCCGAAGCCTTTAAGGTGGAAATAGTCGGTGTCGTAACTCAAATTACAGCTCTGGATGCAGGAACGGTTTCAGTGATGTAGCTGAAATAATATTCACTTCCTAAAAGGACAGACTGACAAATTTGTTTCCAACACTAGTAAAGGAGTTGGTGAAAGTTTTAAGGTAAATTCCTTTTTTTTTTTTTTTCAGAAAAACCTCACCTTGATTCTGAGAACAGTTGTTTTTAAATGCTATTTTAAGAAAGAAATATGCGTTCTCAAACTGCACAATCTATTTAAAATAAACATATTTTCTTAAGTGACCTTTGATATGTCGATCAAAGTTTCTGTCAGCTGCTTAGTTAGGAGAAATTGCAGTAAACGGCATCTTTTAAAATTTTTTGAGGTTTACACCATCACAAACGTAAACCTATAAAGTTCACCAAACTTTAACTGGAACTGTTTTGGTCTCCACGTGTGTTTGGCGTGAAGGATCCACACTGCTAAGTGTGGATTAGCATTATGTCACATATTGGGACTCTTTATTAAGACTAACTCTGTTAGTAAGTGGATTACATCATAAACTTTTTGACATATCAGGAGATTTTAAAGTGATGTCTCTTGTTTTAGCGGTGCAATGATCTAAACAGAAACTTCTGTGCTGAGCTGAAGCGACAATAGAGTAGCAGTTTGACTCGGGACAGTCTACAGCAATGGATCAAGTTTCTCAGCTTCCAACTCAAAAAAAAAAAAACAAACAGTTGGAGCGATTCTGTGACCGTGACAGTCGGTTGAGTCAACGATCATTTCAACAGAGCTGAATAGCCTGAGCAACAACTAATATGTTGATATGATCTATTTGTTTTTACTGCTGTTTTTATCTCTTCTAAAATGCATTATAAATAGCGGTGTTAACTGACATGGCAAAAATAAAAACGCTACAAATTGATTTTGTTTCATGTATTTGAGATTGAAGTTTAAACAAATAAGAATATTTTGAATCAAAATTCTACTCAAATAGAAGAAAGATGCATCCCCATTAAATCCTTTTAGTTGAAATGTAATAATCCCGCTTTAGTCTGACTAGGATTCATTAACTGTAATCTAACACATGAGATAGAAAACCAGCATTTCTATCAATATTCAGGTTCTGGTAGTTCAGCAGATAAATTAAGATACACTTGATTTCATTATATTCTAATTGAATGAACTTCATAAGCGTCTGGCAAATTCCAGCCCGAGAACTCAAAGACGACTTCGTTCCGCAGGAGCACTGAGTGTGCTGTATTGTATTTTGCACTCCTTGCGTAATCTGTAATGTGATTCACTTAATCAGGTAATGCAAACTGTCCGCTCAGTTTATCTTGTCCTGTTCTGAGCTTCAGAGCTTCTTTTTACAGCTCAATCCACCAGGGATGGTTTGCCAGGGAAGTTTACATTCTGCCCCTCTATGTCTCCCCAGAGGACTGGCCTGATTCTCTTCTTTTTTTTTTTTTTTTTTTTTTTTTTTCATTGCTGCCTGCTGAAATTGGTTTTTGGTTGTGTACTGCAAGGCTGAGCGTTTGAGAGCTGGATCTTCTGATACACTTGGTGTCGGTGTGTGCTGGCAGAAATACAGCTGATGAAATTAAATAAATAACACAAAAGATGGCTGGCCCTCTAAAAATGTCTCAGTGATTTATTTCCCCCCACCCCCACCCAGTCGTCTTGTTTTTTCGGTTCAAATCTTTATTGTGCAAACCAGTGAACCCATTGTGAACTTGATATGATCATAAAAGGTCGTAGCTTTTGACTCCTCTGTTCAGCAACATCGATGGTGTTGACTTCTGCCCTCACCTGAGGTGTCGTTTGTAGCTGGCTCATCGCTCAGCGCTGCAAGAATCAGGGCTTTCTGAGAAAATACTGACACAGTAAAATGCATCTGTGTAGAGAGCAAAAAGAGCAAAAAAAAAGAATGTGTTTTATACTGGTGCCTGTAAAATATAGCAATAAAACTGTAAAGTTATCTGACGTAGTGATATCTATTGGAAAGTGGGAATTCAGACAACGTATAAGAGGATTTATTATTATTATTATTATTATTATTATTATTATTATTATTATTATTATTATTATTATTATTATTATTATTATTATTATTATTATTCACTTTTACAAAAAAAATTTAACAGATGTTTCATGATTTACTTACTGAGTATTTTCAGAGACAAACATCAAGACATTTCCAGTAATCATAGCACAAGTAAGAGTTTCCAGTTAATAAAACATGCATGTTTTTTCAAATCCAACCAGAAAATCCCAAAAAGACCAAAAAAGCACAAATAAACCTCTCCAAAAGTCTTGAATGAGCTTTGATTCTAAATCTTCTTCTGGCTCAGCTTTTCCTTCCACACAATTTCCCATCAAAGGGCATCAATAAGAGTGAACTTCTTTAGCAAATAATCTTTGTGGTTTTCCCTCACTGAGGTAAACGGCGAATGGCCTACACTTTGATAGCGCTTTGTCAAGCCCAGAGGACTCCGAAGCCCTTCATGACACACACACTCACAGATGTTGTGAAATATTTCAGCAGTTGTCTGACAGCAGTCAAGTCAGCAGTCTTCCCCATGACTGTGTGCGTCATAACGTGTCCATTTTCAGTTGATTTGAACCAATATTCCAAGTTTCTAAGAAGCCATAATATTCAGAATGAACACAAGCAAACATTTATTTAAGGCGCCTCGCCGTTCGATGAGTCCGTTCATTTTACATGAACAGTTGAAAGTAACTTTTTGACGGTAATTTAGTCTGTCGAGATGCGCCTGTTAGCACCTGCGCAGGGCTGGCATGCGGGTCAGGTAGCCAGAGGCAGCACATATAAAAATAACACAGGATTTATTATATCCTGGTCTCTCCAGTATTATCCACTGTTGTATTTTGGGTATGTTTCAGTGTGGCACGTATTGAGGATGATAATCCACTTGTTATCAAAGTTCCACTTGTTATCGTCTTTATGCTTTGCATCGGGAGTCAGTCATTTAAGCTTAAGTTCAGACCCGTGTTTAGTGCATTTGATCCTGCCTCCGCTCGTCGATTGCATTGAGCGAGCTTGAAGCCACAACAGGCCACTGAGGCGAAGGGGGCTGCCTCTCTCCAGATTCCTCCCAGCCTCGCTCACTTAGGAAGAAAACCACAGTATTTTCCTCTCTGATGCAACATCTGATCTGGATGCCAGACTGGCCCCGCGTTGATATCCAGACAATATTTCACTCGGAACATTTCAATTTGATGTGGCAGGTAGATCCTAGTCCCTCCTCCGAGGCTGTTCTGAGCGCCGTAGAGCTGTTTATGTGGGCAGAAAGTTGCGATAAGAAAAACTAGAGAGCTGGCACCTTTTTTGTTTTTTTCCTGGTTGTCTTGTCCTGGTGACGCTACACAGAACGATATTCAGGACGCTTGAAGCCACCGTCACATGTGAGGCTGCTGTTTTGTTTGTTTCCTGCTGCAATGTGAGAAGGAGCCGAGGGCTTTCTTGGAATAGACGTTGAGATAACGCGCGCTTTGGTGTTGCGAGAGCAAAGCCATGTTGTGACTCCGACAAAGAGAAAAAAACCACATTTTTTTTGCAAATCCACTTCCCCTGTACTCCTCCATGCAGAGTGTGGAGCAGATTGTATTGTTTGCACTTGTTCGCTTTCCGCCTCTTTAGACATATTTGCTTCTCCTTCTGCTTTTTCTTTCCTTCCCTGCAGAACTAATTCAAGAAACTGTCCAAAATCCCCTTTGAAGTAATTTAATGGAGTGTTTGTATTGATTATGTGCCTCTCTCGCCCCTCCCCTCTCTTCCCTGGCATGCTTTTTATTTATTTATTTATACTTTTTTTTTTTATCCCAGTTTTGAAGTTTATGGCTTCTTCATTATGCTCAGACCTGTAGGAGAGAGAATCACAGGCTGTTTTTCCTCACTGATGCGCTCATATCATTAATTCCCCTCTGACTGTGGCCTGGCCGGAAGCCAGCGAATTCTAAATCTGTAAGCAGTAAATTGTGTGCCGGGGTGGAAAAATCTATTAGATGTTTGAGCATGCCTCGAATTTGAATAGAAGAGAGAAAGACACAGAGTGAAAGAGAAAGAGAGCGAGAGAGAGAGAAAGAAAGACCACCCCATATCCTGTTACGCTGAATGCTGTAATCAAATTTGACTTTTTCGGATTGCTGTATTCATCAATTATTTATGTTATTTTATTTCTGGAATGTCACATAATGTTTTTTTTTTTTGTTTTTTTTTGCAGCAGACAGAGGTGGGATGGTGGTTAAACAATAAGAAATGCCTCAGAGGAAATAAAGAGCTCCGACTCTCCATTAGGGAGGGCTGAAACAACAGTTGTGTCTCTCTTCTCTCCATTAGTCAGGTCTGAAGCAACAGAGATGCTATTGATGTGACCTCTGCCAGGCATTTTAAACAGGCAGTGAGGTGCCTCCACACGACTGACTCATCTGCCTTTTTAAGCAAATTCATATATTTTTAATGGTTCTACTTAGAAAAAGCTAAAAAAAAATAAAATAAACACACACAGGGATTAGAAAAGCAGAATAGGAATGTGCTTTATTGTCTCAGCTGGGAAATTTATGTTAATACTGAAACGTTCATATTCACATAAAGGTAAACAAAAAAATAAGAATAAGAGATGCACTGTATTTACAGAATGCAAAAATATAACAAATATTCACAGATATTTACATAAAAACAATGACATCCTTCAAAGGAAGAACTTGAAAAACCGTGCAAATAACTGGAGCAATTATGAGGTTTTATCGGAGTTGATTTAACAACATTCGCCTTCTTTCCCTTAAACAAATTGCCTGTCTGTTCCAGTTAGTCTGACTCATACTTAAATCTTAGCAAACCAGGAGGTTTTTCTTTTTTTTCGACTCATTTCTATTTCTGTCTTTTTGGGAAGCCGTTCTCAGTGCTGAGTGTTTTGTACATCTCCCTTGATATGTTTCTTCCTGCAATGCAGCTCCTCGCAGATAGATATGAATGATTCTGTCTTAGTCAGTAAGCACTCGAGACATCACAGATTGTACAGTTAATAACTCTGCATATTTTATGAGATTGCCAGTCCATCTGCTTTGTGAATCCATTTTAACTGCGGCATTAAGCCGCTTTTTGTTTCTTTCCCTTTTCGCTACTGGCTGTAGCGAGCCTCCGATCAGATAAGTCAGGGCTGCAGAGGGTGCAAATGTAACGCAGGTGTTTACAAAGTCAATATGCGGCTAGTTTTTTATCGATTTGATGCTGCTGGAGGATGTATTTTAAAATGTGCCGCAGTGCAACTACCTCGAGAGTCAGAAGGAGATTCAGGGAACAATGTTACTTCTGCCGTAGCTGTGTTACTGCTGCAAGTCAGAGAGTCTCTGGATTTCCTGAGAAACTTGGCAAACTACTGCTATTGATATAATTAGCTGCTAAGAATGCAGTACATTTCATGCCTTCAAACGCTGCAGCGACTCTTTCATTCAGGGGTTTTACAGAACAGTGTTTAGCTGTTGATGTAATGGGATACAAACAAACAGATGCTGTGGATGAAGTCCAAAGAATTTACAAATCACCGCAGCTCTCACCACTTCTTACGCGCGGGGCGGCCATGTTGGATTTTTACACCCTGGAGCAGATTTTCCAAGTCCAAATCTAAAGTGATGGAAATTACATTTTTGTCAAAAGATAATAATGATAATAATAAAAAAAAAACAATGCAGAAGAATCAATTTGATTGAAAATACACAGAGAAATCAGTTTTATTCTAGCTATGCTAGCCTTGCTAAATACTAGATTAGCATGCTAATGGTGTCAAAAGTCAGTTTTGTAATAATTTTATCTTTGTTTTAAAATAATAGGAAATTCTTTGGTGTGACATCACCTCTGCTGCTAACACTAATTAATAATATTAATAATTAATGACCACACACAGCAGGAAGGTTAGGAATATATATTTTTAAAAATCTTGGATCATTTCTACTTTGCAGAGAAATCTTTCTACGCCTTTGGCAACAAATAGGAAACAAAACATGTCAACTGATGCTTCATCTTAGCACAACTCAGGGAAAACACGTTTAAAATAATCAAAATGATAAAAAGTCTACAAGAAAATAAGTGCACAGATCATATGTTTCTAGCTTTTATGACTCCTTTGTAATTCTGTTTACATTGAAAGCCATTTTGTTGCTTTTATATAACTAAATTATTTACCTTGATACTGAACAATATTAGCACAGACGCGTCTATTTCTGGTTAAATTAGATAAGCATGATTTACATTATTGAGTTATGCCTTGGAGACGCCAGTGAACTTGTATCTAATTGAATCTTCATGTCAATGATAGAAAGATTTTCCTACGAAGGCTTCTCTGTTTCGCTTTTCTTTGCATTATGTTTGGATGTAATAATTGAAAGGCACGTTAATTCGTTAAAAATTCACCGCACCGCCCAACTGATCCAGTCCTGTCTTCCTGCATTAGACTGCACTCAAACTAAAAACCAAACTGTTCATGTACACAGTAATAAACCATAAATTAAACGCATTTATTTTTCCTACACCGGTTCATATTTGTGCCATGATATATAGGTTATCTCTCCAACATTTACACCATTTCGCTCCTAATCAGTAAATAATATCAGCGTTCAGACAGAGAGGCAGCCTGTCAGCTGTAGTAAACACAATAAATGGAGAAATTTTAACCTGGGATTGTTTCCCAGCACAGAGGTACTGCATTTTTCCCACATTGAGAGGTAATTGTAATGGAGGCTTTGATAGATTCCAGACCTTTTGGTGTGTTTCTGTGCAAGTTTCCCCCGTGTGTTTATATCTGCACGCTCACACACACACTTACTTGGATCCATAACTGCTCTTAATGTGTTTGATGAAGCCAAAGACGTACAAATGATGTAATTTGTATTTAGAAGACATCTTGGTGCAGTTGCTTTAATGCATTTAGGTTTTCTTTGATCCATCGACTGCCAGAGGAGTTGGACAGAGAGTCCTCGGTGCAAACAATAGATCATTGATGCTCCTCCGTGCTCTCTCTCTCTCAACCTGTCAGTCTGTTTCCTTGTTATGTGGTGGCCTGAGGAGCACTTGGTAAAATGAGAAGCATTCAGTCTGATTTTTCTCTTTCTCTCTCTCTATCTCTCTGATTTTCCTGTAACTAAGTGAAAGCAGTTGTTTCTTTCAGTGTGTCAGACAGGATTATTTAAATTTAACAACGGCTCAGCCACAGGTTCATATCGTTCAGGTATAAATAGAAATATATATATATATATATATATATATATATATATATATATATATATATATATATATATATATATTTCATTTTTTGTTGCTCTGAATAAATAGTTATTGTGAAAAAAGGGAACAAGCAATTTCCAATATTTCTGTCAGATTTTTAAGCCGTAGCAACATGCTAACGTCTCAGTTGCCTCGCGAAAGTATTCATATGACTTGAACTTTCAAATGTTATCACTTTTCACAATGATCTATTTTATCTTGAGAGAGCAAATAGGTGTAAATTTTTTAGAGGAATGCTTGCCACACTTTTCAGATTTTTAATTGTTTAAAAAAAAAAAACACAAAAAAAACTTTTGTGTCCAAAATTGCAATTAACCGCAGTATCATAACATTCAATTATAATATCGTATTTTCATGTTTTTCTTATATTCTGCAGAGCCTCCTGCATGAGCCTCCCAATTAAAAAGTGCAATTAACCCAACATATTCTAGCATTCATAGTCTCAGATTTGCTGCTGCCCAGTTTGTTTTTGTCTGTCAAACAGAATCCCGACCGGCGTCGTTGAAGCTTATGGTTTTGACGTGACTGAATATGAGACGGATCATGAATGTGTTTGCAAGGCACTGGAACACCGCTAAAAGCTCCTTCACAAACACAAGCGTTTTCCCGACCGTGACTTACTGAATCAGTTTTTGCTGCTAGCAACACAATAAACCCGACCAATAAGAGGGATTTTTGCATGAATGACTCGTGCATATAAACTTGTTATCTCAGCTGGCAGTTATTCTCCACTGAACTCCTTATCTTTCCCATGCAAAGAGAGACGAGCGGCAACAGTCCCTGCATGAGCGTGTGTGTTTTCCGTGTGTGTGTGTATGCGTGTTTCTGCGTGTGTTTGCTGTGTTACAGTGATTACAGCTCTGTTAGCACTGCGGCGGGTGGAGGTTTGCCACATCAGAGGTCATATTTTGTAATCAGGAATGAATGTTTTTTTTGTTGTTGTTTTTTTTCTAAAGCCTATCTACCTGCAGTTTGTCAGAAATTACCTGCTTGTTTAATGTGTCGCCTGAAATAGACAGCAGCGTCGTGGAAAAGTGCTTGTGCTGGACGCGACTTCAAATGAAGATCGTTACCGATGGCGGAGGGAAAATGGTTTCTTTCTCTCTTTGTGGTGCCGTGAGAATGTATAATCACGACTAATTGCAAGCGAAAAGAAAAGGAAAAAAAAAAATCGACAGATTGCATTTCAGGGGTTTGCTTTTGTGTCTGCCACACATAAATAAGGAATCTGAACAGATGGTGGTGTTTTTAATGACATATTGCTATCTGTAAAGTCTGCCTTGAAGCCTCAGACTGAAATGTCTCCCCTTGGGGAGCCGACTAGTTGTCTGCTGCTAATGTCACTCTTTTCTTTACTGCCGCATCCTCCAGTCAAATAAATGTTAAGTTAATATGAGCATGTAATTAATGAAGAAAGTGTAGGTTTATTGTAGAAATAGAGAATGTTTTCACGTTAGAAACGCAACGTTCAGCCTTCCTGTATTTGATATTGATGTCTGGTTGTAGAATTTGGCAGAGAAACGCAGAAATGTCAGGCCTAAAAATGATCTCTGAAGTCATGCCTTTAAAAAAAAGAGGAGGGGGGAAAAAAATCAGAAATACCTGACAGGATCTGAGAGATTGCTCAGTTGATCTTCTGCATGCCAAGTTTACAGCTCATAGCTCTGTGGGAATTAGCTTTGTGGTGCTAAAATGGTGTTTTATGCAAGTTAAACGGTGTCATTTCTGTTGTTTCTCAGAGATTTGACAAAAGAAACCTGAAGAAGTTGCATCTTTGTTGGAGATTCACAGATTGTCGTTTCTCTGGTTGATACCAATACCCAGTTTCATTTGCGCTCCGGCGAGCAGATTTTGATTTCGACTCATATTGGCTAAGACCTAACAGAGGATATGCTTCAGGTTCTTTTCCAGAGGAAATAAAGGAATTACAAGACAGTCACATCATCATAAATACTCAATATCTGGGAGATTGATTGGCGTGTCTGTGCTTTATGTAATAACAAGAATCAAAGTTGAGCTTAAACAAAACAAGTTACCCTCTATTCTCTAAACTTTTCCAAAAGCAAAGCGTGTTTTTTTCTTCCTTATTACTGTTTTACCGTTGGGAAACATGGCTGTCCCAAATAGCCTCCAGAAATGTTCTTTCGTATCCCCCCCCCACACACACACACTCTCTTTTTTCCTCTTTCCTTCATTCTTTTGAAAACACATTAAATCATGTTTCCTATTACACCGAATACGCCCTGAGAAATACGTCTGAGTTGATAATGAGGGACCCTTCTTTGAGGAAATACACACAGCAACTTTGATCTGGAATGGCATGTAATTCCTTGCCTGACCCAATTCCCAATCTCCTGATAAGATGTTTTTTGCCCCCCCTCCCGTCTCCCTCCTTTGCTCCAGCCTTCCTGCAGAACTCACTTCTTAAATGGGAACTTGTCCCATTAAAGATACATTTAAGGACTAACATGCCATCCATTTCACTCTGCAGGAGAGGGGTTTGAAAACGCTGTCTATTGCAGCCTGAGCCGAATAGACTCCTGGCGTATATTCCTCCTTCTCCCTCTGTCACCGGCAGCATCAGAGAACCCTGATCCCAGCTGCTCAGTCGAGTCTGAGCTGGACAAATGAGCGAGGCCGTCGATGGCAGATAGCGTATCCTCACCCGAGTCAAGCAGGTTTTCAAACCTGCTCAAGCAGAGACACAGAGGAGCATTATTGGTTGTTTGTTTGGTCTGAACACAGCTGTATATCTGCAACCAAAGGACAGTTGATTAAATTTGCTCCCTGTGGTATTTGCACATTCTGTTCTGTTTTCCTTCTTCTTCTTCTTCTTCTTTTTTTTCTTCCGGCTCTCAGAATCGACTGAGCTATAAGTGGATTGACCCCCAAAACCCAGCAGAAGTCTTTCATTAGTCACGATGTAGCAGGAGACCAGACGGCAAACAGCGTTTAGGGCCAATCCATCAACTCACAAAAGCTGACTGACAAGACACAAACATGTCCCGGTCTAACACGGCAGTAGCTGCAGCTTTCAAAGGGATGATGCAGGAAGTTTTTATAGGCGGTTAATATCTCGCTCGAGCTCACGTAGAATTATGAGGATCATTTTCAGCAACGGCATCATAATTAAGTATTTTCCAGAAATCGCAACACTAAGCTACTGTAGGCATGGACCTATTTACTGGTATTTCAGCATTTTAAAAAGCTGTGGTTTCAAACGTGGTGAAATTTACCACCACGGCGTTCCTGCGGTTTAAATTAATGTTCATTTTGTAAAAAAAAAAAAAAAAAGAAGAAGAAAGTTGTTTCAACCCTTTCCAGATGAAAACTTGGGGAAAAAAAGTTTTTCATTGTAGTTAAAGGCTTTCTGAGTAATTTCTTTCTTTGGTTTTTGTCATTGACAGATCAAATTGGATATAATTTTAGGTGGGGTGAGTTAGGAAAATAGCCGATGGGACATGATGGGTGTGAAACCAAAGAGATTACACTTCACAGACACAAAATCTTACCAAGTGTTCTTGGTCTAGTTTCTACTGCAAATATGTTAGTACACTTTAAATAAGACAAAACTTATTTACAAGTATCTTTTTAGCACGTGTTAGAAACATTTTTAAGTCAACAATTCCTCAATATTGATGAAAATGTTGTATCTATAAGTGAAATAATCTGGAACAAAGCATTTTTCCCATGTTATAAATTAAAATGTTTTGTCCCACTGGCAGATTATTTCACTTATAACTAGCACTATTTCATCAATATTGTAACTATGTTGGTATCATTGCAGCTGTACTAATTAAAGTTAGATTTAATTTGCAAGATTACGACTGTTTGTTTAAATGTGAATAACACATTTTTAATAATTCAGATAATCTACATATTTACTTAAATTGCTTGCGTAAACACAGTGACATCTTGATATGTTCAATTGTGACATGGTGAAAATCTCAGTCCAGTTTATAAAATCTCAGTCCAGCTTCTTGATACCTAACCATTATCAAGAAGCTAATAATAACTTTTTTTATTACATTACTTTCATATCACATAGCTAGTCTAGCACACGTTTTCACCCGTCAGCTTCATTTTCTTTGTAAATAATCATGGCTTGTGTACAGAAAGTCCACTTTCCTCTAAAGCTAGCAGTTAGCTTCACGCTCCGCTTCCAGCCTGTCTGGATCTATGCTAAATAAAGACGCCAAGAGAGTTATCAGGTGTGATTTTACCTTTTAACAAACACTCACTTCACAAAAATCCTCAACTATTCCCTCAAGTTAACGTCTTCTTGACTGTGATCATTCTGGGAAGCAGCAGAGTCGTTTTGTTTCTGGCACAAAAGAGACTCTCTATAGCTCATTTGTCACAAAGCTCCTGTTTTTTTTTTTTTCTTCTTCCCCTTTTCTATACTCAAAAGGACCAATTTGGGTTTTTGACAAGGAAGCCCTCTGAATAATTCCTTCATGTATTACAGGGCCTATTAAATGCAAACTTTTCAATCTGGCAATCAATAAGGCAGGCAGCTTTTCCTGGCCCGCTGCCAGGCACATTAGAGCTGCAAGCAATGGTTGCTTGGGAGCTGAGCCTGCTCAGGGGAAAGAATGTTTAATGTAATAGAATCACATAAATCAACCAGAGGAAAGCGCTTGTGTTGTTTTTGTCTCTTCTCCTCTCTTGTTTATCTGACTTTTATTGTAGGGGTGGGTGTGTTTTTGGAAATGTTGGCTCCCCTCACCCCCACTGCCCCCCCACCCCCACCCCCCCCTTCAGCTAACATAGTCAACATTAAAAACATCTGGGTTGAAGCTGAAATGTGGGAATTTACATTTCTCTCCTGTATTTAATGAGCAGGAGTACAGCCCCGCGTTAGGGTCCTTAATCCTCCTGCTTCACAGTTGAATTAATCGAGGTGAAAATTATATAAACTGTTCCCTGTTTTTCCCCTCGCCCCACCCTGCTGAAATGAATGAGACACTTTTGTGTATGCAATAATTAGGAACAGGAGCCAGCATGCATGGAGGAGTGTTTCTCGCCCGTTTTGCCCTCCGTTCTTTTGCCGTTCCTCTACAGCGTTTTCCTTCTGAGGCAATGCGACTCTCGTGGAACAATTAGGCAGAGGAACGTGGAAAGCCTCTCTTTCTCTCAGCCTCACCGGTTATGTCATATCTCAAAGTGGATGAGATCAGTTCTGAATTCCCGGCCATGTCCTGAAACGGACGGCGGCTCTCAGCTGACCGCGTGTAAGCGCTGAGTTCTCAGCCACATTTAAAAACAAAACATGTCACCGCGTCTCCCTCGGGTCCCACCTTCAGACGAAACCCGCCTCCAGGTTGTTTGGCAGCGCGGCTCGTCGCTTACATTTCGTTTCTTTTTTTTCTTCTTCTTTTTTTTCCCCCACTAGTCGAAAACATGAGAGTTCTCGCCGGACACTCAGAGTCGGTGAACATTTCAAGGATGGTGGAGAGAAATGAGGAATGTTTGGAACATTGTGTGTTTATGTAAAGAGAGGTGGAACATGCTGCCTGAGAAGTTCATGGGAAAACTTGTATAACCGAAATGAGTCGCAGCTCGTAGTAGTGTGGAAAAAGATTTTTATATGACCGCTTGGCGTTCGCTGAACAATTAGGGGCCCCGGTAACCATTACATTACGACCTCAAGAAGGTAGTGCGGTGACTAAGCCGCCACAAGCATGTTCTGTCATTAGTGCAGCGTCATTGACAACCCAGCACAGAGGTTTAAAAAGCTCAAATATTGATCATTAATATATTTTAGGAGGATTGTCTCACACTGAAACGTCAGGAAACAATATTTATTCAGAGAGTTGAAATGATATCTTAAGGAATTTTCCCACCCATTTATCCTTGAAGAGTTGTGTGTGGACCTGGTGCTCTGCAGCACCCTGCACCATTATTAATACTCTGAGAAAAGTTGTGCAGAAAAATGAATTAATTTCATGTTGGGTTTTTTTCCCAGTGGGAATTTTAGAAGATCCAACTTTTAATCTGAGATTTTTTTTTTTTAAATCAGGACAAAAACGTCCCACTGAAGTATTTATTTATTTATTTTAAATTTACATTTCACTTGTTAAAGCTAGAACTGAGTAATCCGTAACGTTAATTAGATATTCTGTTTTCTGGGAACCATTGATGTTACGCACTATTGAAACTTGGAAAGACAAGAGAACATAGCTGGATAATGCAGATTATGACACCAAAACTACATCTATAGATGGATATATAGATATTGTGACGTGGTTTTGTATATTAGAAGACAACTGAGGAGGATGACAAACCACTTGAGTCACATCTTTGAGGAGCACACAGGTGATGCCTTCAAGTTCTGTTTACTCTCCTCTGGTTTCCAGAGCTCAAAGCACCTTGCGGATCACCCTATTGGTGCTGAAGAAGTTTATTTAATGCAAGTCAGCTTTTTCTGACCGATATCGATTTCCAGTTTTCTTTGAGGTCGGACCTGCCAATTCTGACTTTGACAGACTCAGATTTTCTGAAGAACCGAAAAAAATACTGGCTGCAGACGTCTTCGTAGAGATAAACTGATGCCTGATCAGACTGATGGTTGATGAAGTGAGTTCTTAGCTTGGGATGCTTTATTGAATGTGAAAGTAATTATTTTTTATGTAAAGCCAATCAAGGGTAAATTATCCAATTCTGAAATATGTCTGATTGACCAACGCACCAGTGGTTTTAAGAAAAATCGGTTTATTTCTAAGATTATTTTTGTTTTGTTCAACTTGCGAACATTTTTTACTCTGGTATTGTTTAAAAAAATACAATAAAAGAAAAATAGAAGAGAATGAGTGAAAAAAACAGCTGAAATCCAAGAAAAAAAAACATTAGCACAATCAGAATCTGGAGAAGCAGCTGATCAGATTACAACACAGTCTGACTCCTTGGAGTAAACACATGATGAAGCAGAGACTGACATCATTTTTCGTACAGCAATGAAACAAAGTGATAAATTTCTCCCCACTTGTGGGACATTTTAAGTTGTTTGAATTTGCGGCTGATAAATGTTTTATGGAACTACGAAAAGTTACGTTTCGATGCCGGTCTGAATTTGACGTGCAGCTTCGTGGACGGCCTCTGAAGGGCAGGCCATGTGTTATTGGGAGCACAGCTTGCTGTTGATATAATGAGCAGGGGAAGAGGCGACGCAGCGCGTGTGACTGATGCGATGTCGCTGACTGATGGCCCTCTGAGTCATTTGCAAACACAATATGCTATTTTATGCAGATCCATTAAACAAATCTGAAATATTATTCCAGTTTTGCTCGGTCTGAACAGAACAAACCCGCAGCTTTTTCTGTGTTTGTGTAATCACGTCGCTTTGTTTCACTACAGAGCGCCACTGATTTATCGACGCTGCGCCCGCTCGCCATGATTAATGCATTTCTGTTTACTGCGCTGGCTAGGTCGCAATTAGAGAAATGTTCCAGCACATTTTGTTTCATCCAAGACTGTGTAGTCATTCACAGATTGGATGAGCAGTGAATCATACAAATATGCTAAATTGTTTTATGTAATTCTGCTCCAGTTGCCCACAGATCTTGCTCTTCTTTGGTGTCGCTGGCGAACGCCTTTGCCCTGCTTTTTAAAAAAATTTATTTAGTTATTTATTTTGGTTTGGTCAGGTTTCAATAACACAAAACCAGTTGTCAGACCGGAGCTGCTTGTATTTGCCTTCCCTTCGCCTCTGTCATTGAAAAGTGAGAAAGGGAAGAAAAGGTTGAATCGGAGATGTGTTATATATTATGAGAAGAGACTAAATGGAAACAGGGTAACCTCAGAGATCAATACGGAGCACGAAGAAGAGAGCCGGGAGGACAGAGGAAGAATACCAATCAAGATCTGCCCCCTACTTTTTCTTTTCTTTTTTTTTCTTTTTTGCTTCAATTTCTCCCCACGGATGAAAAGCTGTCGTTAAAGCTTGTATTTCGTGGCTACTATAAAGGACTGAGAAGTATTTGGCTCCTAACAGATTTCTTTTCTTCCACCTCTTAAATGGTTCAGATAATCAATTTTTAATACAAGACAAGATAAGCTGAGTAGATAATAAAGTGTGTTGTTGTTTTTTTTAAATATTGATTATATTTATCACGGAGGAAAAAGCTTTCCAAAGGAACCTCACCCTGTGTGGAAAGGTAATTACCGCCACTAGTAATTACTCATAAAAATTTTACGAGCCACATCCAGGCCTGATTACTGCTAACAGAGTAGACTCAGTGAGTCATTTTAATAGTACCTGTCTGACAACATGAAGTAGGCTAAAAACAAAAAAAGAGAACAAAATCTCAAACACTAACACATTATGTCCCAATATAAAGAAATGTATGGTTTGGGACTCCAGTAAACCCCAGTCATGCTGAATATCCACTAATAAAAAAATGATGAAAACTTCCCAGTAGCATCTGACCTACCAAATATAACTCAAAGGGTGCATGATATTACTCCAGAAGGCTATAAAAGAACCCAGAACATCATCTGCATGTCACAGTTGACATCAGTGAACATGACTCAGTAATAAGTTTGGCTAACATCAAAATTCCCCGACATTTGCATCTAAACATGTTGATTTGAAAAAAGTGTTCAGCGAACTGATAAGACAAAAGTTCAACTTAAAAACTGACACATAAGCAGTCAAGCACAGTGGTGGTAGTGTGATGCCCTGGTGCTTCTGGCACCACTTATTATCCTTAATGATCCAAAGGTCACCAGCTAGTCCTCTTTTCATTGGCAGAAAGACAAAAAAGTTCAACTTTGAAATGACCTAGTCAAAGTCTGTGCTTAAATTCAATTAACATCCCACAGTGTGACCTTAAATATGCCTTTTGTGGCTGGGAAATAAAAAATAAAAAAATTCAGAAAAGAGTGTGGGTCAAATTTCCTCCACGGTGATGTAAGAGAGTCTATGCCAATTGCTGCTGCCAAGCGGTTATTAAGCTCGGGGTAGGGGGCAATTACTATTTTACGTTGGTTTGGGTAGCTATTTTCCCTAAATAAAATCATTATACAGCTGCTTATTAAAATATAGAAGGTTATTTTTGCCTGATATAAAAATCAGATTAATGGTCGGAAACATTTAAGTGTGACTAAAACAAGAAGAGAGTCTGTACGGGGGTAAATACTTTTAACAGCCCCGTAAGAGTCCAATATGAAAGTGACATTATTGGCCGCGAGTTTTACATCACCCCGCTGTTTCTCTCCAGCAACACTAAAAGCAGCGGGGGGAATCCAGTAAATTCCTTGGCCGAGCAGATAATGTGGAAATGTTGACAACAGCAAAAATTGAGCCGAATGAGTGATTTAAGGACTACGGCGAGTGACAGGCAGCATGAGAGAAACGGTTTTTCAGCTTTTTCCTGCTCGTGTACACCGGGGCGATTTTGTCAGGGCTTGTGGACAGTGGGAATATTTTTAAATATGAAACGACACAGCTTACTTGAATCATGTTGGATTTTTTTCCTTTTATAATTTACCGCCACGGATTCGCTTTTAAATGTCAGCAGCTCTCTAATAACCTGTAGTTTTTTTTTGTTGTTGTTGTTTTTTGTTTTTTTTTTGTAGCTGAAGTTTTAGAGCAGCTGACACGGAGGAGCAGATAAACTCTCTTTAAATATTCCGGCTCTGAAATGTAATGATATCAGTGATGTTTTATCTAATCATCCAGCGTGGCGTTTCATTCGGCCGGGCTGCTGTTTTAACCCTGACTGACCCTGACTGACCCTGACCATGACCCTGACCCTGGTTTCATGTCGCATTTCTGAGGTTTTGATTATGGTGATGTGATTCGTCATGCTTGTTATGAAAGAGAAATTCTTTGGTGTAATTAGCAAAAAAAATATATGTATTATTGAATCCTCTCCGGTGTCGTATATCGTCGGAGCATGTTCTCATTATTTCCACTCCTGTTGCACCATGACTGCAGTCACTTAATCAGAGGCGGAGCTGCCTGGCTCGAATGTTTCCCACATCAAGCATTAGATCCATCTTGTGTGGTTAAATATTATTTTTTGCCATATTTATGATCCAGATTTGGGCACACGTGTTGCAGCCAGCAGCGTTATACTACGACGGAGTATAAAGCTGAGATCCTTATTTTTAGAGCGTCTCTTGACAGCAGCCGTAGCTAATGGCTTTACCAGGCCGAGGTGGACTGCTGCCCTGTCGCTTACAGACGGGGAAATATTTTCATCTGAATGTGTCTCTGCAGGAACGGGATCTATGTGAACACTTAAATACACCCTCCGTTCAACATAAATATTAGACAGACAGACAGACAGACAGACAGACAGACAGACAGACAGACAGATTTTTAACAGCTCGGTGAGTAATTCAGCTGTTTAGTTTAAAATGACTCTCTGTGAATAATGATTATGCTCCTTCCAAGTCTCTTTAATAACAAAACAAACTGCATTATAATGTGTGACCCGATGTTTGAGTGAAATTTCCCAACATCTGTCCCAAACGCATAAATCCAGCTCCAGCTTAAAGAAACAGATTTGTGTGTGTGTGTCTTTGGCATCAAGAGTGTTTTCTACTATTTGAATGAATTTTTATAAAAAAAAACAACACAATATTTCCCCCAGGACCTTCTTTTAGGCACATTCACATCTCTCTAAGTCCTCCTCTCATAAAACCAGGTCAGCTTTAATTGGTCACCTGATTGATCATCAATATTTAGCCGCTAGCTCAGTTAGCTAACTTAACTAGCTTGTCATTATGTTCTCCCAATTTCAAATGAGCAGAAATCATAGAAATGCCTTCGTGAGGAAGACAAAAGTCTGGATTACAGAGGAAACCTTTCAGGTTGAGAAGGAGTGCGTTGGGTGCGTTGCGTGCGTCGGCGGGACGATCGGTTTTAGAGTCTTGTAAGAAAATATGTCGACATCGAGGGCAGAGGGTTCATCTGTCGGAAAAAGAATAAAAACGTTAAGGAGAAATCAAACCTTTTAAGACAAACAGAAGGGAGAGAGCGATGTTGCAGAAAGAAAGTTGTACATTTCATCATGTTTCACATTAAAGCTTGCATTTGTTTTACATTCCCTCTCTGTGATGGATTTCCAAGCGTATTATTAATAACTTTAAGGTCTCTCCGAGTTGATTTTTAGTCTTTTGCAGAGATCAAAGACTGCCTGGGGGTCAGGAAATCTCTGCAATCAAATGGAGCAATATGTTGCTTTAACCCATTCAGACCCAGCACTAAAAGAAAAACATACTTGTGTCCTAACAATGAGTGATGCTCATGTTGCATTGGAGATTACATCTCTTCATGTTAAAATGTGTTCAGGAATTGTACCTGTTCTCATTTTGCTTCCTCCTTTGGAATATTTTGAAAATTGTGGCTGGTTTTATTCCTCCTGGCTAATGTTGTTTGAGGAATATTTCTGCTTTCTTCCTGTCATCAGAGGTTGAGCAGCTTAAATGTGAAGTTGGAGTCCAGTCACTGGTGTAAAACAGTAGCTGTATCCACATCTTAGCTGTGAAAGTTTGCCTTCTTCTCCTTTTAGTTTCAGCAACCAGCATGTGTCAGTGACACGCTGCTCATCCGAGGCGCGTTGGTAAAATCAGCCTCATCTTGTCATCTCAGGACGCAGCGGGACTCATCTGTGGCTTTCTCACATCCTGATTGCATTATTGTAATTCACTTTACTTGGGTAATCCATAAGTAAGAAATGTCTGCACATAAACAAAGTTCTGCTTAGAGACAAACAAGATGGCAAATACGCAACGCCGGACACAGCGACCGTGTTGATCGCTCACATCGCGTTGAAAACCCGTTACATAAATATCACATTTTAAATGTGTACATTTTCTGAGCCGTTTAAAGTCTCTGGGGAGTGTGTGTTGCGTTCTGCGGCTTCCTGTTTCTCCTTGAGTGTAAATGTGGCTCATATTTACAACTGAAAATATCTGCTATATGTGGAAAGAGTTGCTAGGCTCTTTTCACCTAGCAACTGTATTTATCTTGCCACCACTTACAGTGAGCAGAATTTGCTTATTGTTTCATATCTGCAGTAAAAAGGGGCACCTCGAGGTCACGAGCCATGAGACCCAGTGTGCGTGCCAGCTGGTTGTTTGGCAGAGATCCCAGGCGCTTCGGGTTCCACCGTCACAAACTTAAACATGCGAGGTTTTTCTAAATGCTGCCGGGAGTTTTAACTCTGCGCTTTACGCCGATGTGACAGATCTCCCTCCAACCTGAAATGGGTCATCAGTGGGTCTTTCACCAGCACAACGATGCCAAATCGACACAAATGGTTCACCGGACGCAAGATATCTGAACTCTGCAGGAAACCTGTGAAGATTGTGGAAAGATTGTGTTACCGATGATCCTCTAAGAAGCAATTATTACTGAAAGCAGGAGTTTTTACTCTTTTTTTTTTTTTTAGGTTAGTTTTCAAGGTGAGAACTTCAATAATAGATTTTTATTCACCCCTACTTGGGGGGTTGGAGTAGGCATGGAGGTGCTTTAATTGGTTCAGAAATTGGTTTAATGGGTCAGGTCAGTCTTTAGACATTAAACTGCAAAGCTCAGTGTTGTATTTAATAGTGAAAGTCTTTATTTAACACTTAGTAGAGAAGAAAAAATGACCATGGGGATTTGGATTAGAAATCAAGATTTTCCATGAATAATAAATAATAAAAATGTATTTAAAAAAAATAAAAAAAAGTTTCCTTATAGAGAAATATGCAAATGTGGAAAATCATAAAGTTTTCATGCAAAGGGTCAAGCATAGCGGTAATATTAATTAAAACAGTTTTGGTTAATATTAGCAGTCAAGAAACTGAAGTTGGGTTTTATAGTGAAGTAGAGTAATGGAGGCACGGAAGTAAAACTATTATAGACAGAGTAATTTATAGATTTTGTAGAATAATTAAAATATCACCCTTGTGCAATGTAACAGTGGGAGTTTCATCATCTTGGGCAGGCAATTATAGTAACCGGAGAACGTTCGTAACAACCTGTAATTGAAGTATGAAGAGGCCAAAAGGAGACTCTCCAAAACAACACTCTGCGTTTACCCGGAGCTTAAACAACAATCAGTCAAATCCGTGAAATGCATGCCTCACTTTTCTGCTTCTTTATCTCCACTCGCTCTTCACTTTGTGGCGTAGGCTTTCTGTTGTAACCGCCTCGAGATGAGATAACCTTGATGACAAGCTTTCATCAGGGTTTTGCTTTAGGCAGCTGCAGAATAACAAGTTATGTTGAAGTGTAAAATAAACCTGAGCGACTCTTATTACTGTAACGTGTTTGAAAATGAGCATATGTATATATATATATAAATGAAACCATGTACGGTGTATAAAAAGACGCATGTTTGACTTTCTCGCTCTCTGACATTAAATCAGACTAAAAGTTTATTGTTTTGTGTCAGACAGGATTACCAAGAAAGGCTCAAGAAGAACTTTTTGCACTGGTGCACCAGTCCAGCAAAATAGTTAGATGCCCCCAAAAGTTTTGATATATTCAACATTGAAGGCTTGAATATAAGGTTTTTTATATATCTGTCCATAAAGGTAACATTGACTTCCAAATCATGATAGTTCGATGGAATATTAGGGCCATAGTTGGGGAAGAATAAAGATTTATTCTTGTATAAAGAAATTTTATTTTTTTTATTTTTTAGCATTATGGCCCTAATACTGCATCATAAATTACACCACTTAACTCCTTGTTTTGGAGAAATTTGTGGAAAAAATATCATTTACTCAGGAATTTACTGCCTGGAAGTAATTTTGGCCATCCTGGAAACCAGCATTTTTTTTTACAAATTTCATGTCAAGTAGTGAGAATGCAAAAAGCCAATGTGTCTTCTTAAGATGGCTTATGTAAATATCTGCTTTCATCTGCACATTTCTATGTGCTTGTTTGATGATTCTTCGCCCAGTTTGACGTGTGGTAGCGTTTATTCAGCGGTGCAGAGGCCGAGTGGGCCTCACGTCGGCTGTCCTACGGAGCGTGTTACGACCCTGACATTGTTGTATTTTATGAGGTCAGGAGCTTTACAGCATGTTCTGAAAATAGTCTGCCACACCACTGCTGTTTGATCAACATGCCGCACTTACCTCTACAACGTCGCGGGTAGACGGGTCTGAAAAGGAAAGGAAAGAAAAGGAAAGAAGTCCAGAGGGAGAGATCAGATTTCATAATGCTCTGCAGTAAAACTCCCCCACCCCAAACAATCAGAAAGCTTCTCACCGTTAACGTTGTGTTTTATTTTGAACCTTTGTGCCGCGGGAACAAAAGGACTTTGCAAACCGTACACACACACACACACACACACACACACTCAGCGTACTTTACACGCACAGATACCCACATGCTGACATGCATACTTTACCAACGCCTTTGTACAGTTATTAATGCCCTGCGGCACGTTCTCCAAATTGAATCTAATCAAGTGAAATGCTGCGAGGGTCCTCGGGAGAAAGAGCAGGTCTGTCGGTGACCGCTTACAATAAAATCCGTGACATTTGGAAACCAAGCCCGCTCTATACCTCTGAGCTGTAATTGCGTATGACAAATGCTGCAATCTCGAATAAACGTGTCGTCGGCGGTGTGAGTTGGACGCGTATCCGTGCGAGGATGCGCGTGCCGATTCATCTGTGGCTCCTCGGCGGCTCAAGGTGTCTGCACACGTGTGTGTCTGTGTGTGATGGTTGAACGGTTTTAATCGTTCTTTTTGAAGTGGTCTTCGTACTGGGGCACAGTGGAACTAATTACACTTATTGTTGGGAATGCAGCTGCTGTAAATATGCAGCGAACGGCGTCCCTCCTGTCCTTTTTCCCCGCTGCACATTTCAGTGATTTTTATGAGCCTCGGGGACCAAAAAGTGGGTTTGGGAAAAAAAGGATACTATTTTCATATCTGTTAACGTGCCGTGTCTTTAAGAAAAAAAAAAAAGCAAAGCAGAAACTTGCTGATTAGCCACCCCTGAAAATTAAGTTACCATGAGAAACACTCCTGAATGTCATGTCTAGGAGCTTTGTAAAAGCAGACAGTGTTGTGAATAAATTATGTAAAATTGCACTTCAAACTGCCCGACTCTGCTTCATCAACTGTTGAACCATGCAGTCGACTTTGCACGCCAACAAAATATTACGACTTTCAGAGAGAACAAAAATCCGGAGTGTGAGTTTAGTCGACTGAAACCGCATGTTGGAGGGCTCGTATGAACCCTCTGTGCTGCAGCGTTCTTTGTTGTGATGCCTTGTTCCACTGCCATGTTATTACAATGGGACAAGTACTGAGTCATATTACTGAGTCCGGTTTTATGTGCACAAACAGACAAGGATTTGCACAACAGAGACTGTCTGCTTTACATTTGTCTAGTAAGTAAGACTAAAGGTGTGTGTTTGAGTTACTGACTGCAGTAAGCGTGAGAGGAAAGATACAGTCTGGTGTTAGTTAACTGAGGCTTCACTGTCTCACCGTTTTCATTAAATATCTGCATTGATATGTGTTATAAAAGCCACTAAGACCCCAAGATTTTAATTACTATTAATTACTTGAATTTCCTCGCTATTTATAATGTTTTTTTGTTTTCTTCATTTTTGAAAGGCATAGTATTCATTTATTACACCTGTATTAATAGTCTATTCATTATATTCATATATAATAAGCTTAACATTATATTCATTTTCAAACGTCTGTGTACATAAAATACAGAAGAACAAAACCTCAAGGTTTGGGTTTTGGCTTGACGTATTTAGGTTTTAGCAGCTGAAAAATAAAGCTAACTATTAAAGTAAACTCTTCTGTCTAGCAGAGTCATCTCTGTATAAATGTATGTATCCAGGGATTCAGCTGTGCGTTTGTGGCTTTCTAAAAAGCCTTGTTTATTAATATGGGCTACTAGAGCAAAAAAATATACAACACGTTCCTACTAAATTTACTCGTAGTTCTCAAGTAAACGTACTTATTATGCAGAATATTTCACCTGTTTGCTGGTCTGCTCTCCATAGAGCAGCATCCACAGTTAGCATTAGCTAGCTGATGAGCCAGGCTGCCTCCTCCAAGCATTCACTCATACCAGGCCCATGCCCAAGCATTACACACTGCTGCCCTTTTCTGGTGTTATATAATATACTACTGAGGTATCAGGTGGTCGAGTCAGTAAATCAAAAGCTTCAGATGGGAAAGAAAGAGCGGATGCTGGAGATTTATGTGGTTCACCTCAAGTTTGTTAACGTCTGAATTAAGGAATGGCTCAGCTTGGAGGTAGATTTATTCACAGTCCTCAGCTGTTTGGGCTTTAAACTTTTATCGTCCTGGTTTGTATTTCCACTCCGTTTCAACGTCACATTTTGCTTCAGTGAGAACTTTAAGCTCTCTATTAAAACAGCTAATTCTTGCTAACAGATTCATAGCTTTTGTCATGAAGAAATCACTTCTAGCGGCATCGTCTCTACAGCTGGAGAAAACTTTGCCCGCTCTTTAACCGTCCCTGGCGTCTGATCAAAAGCCTTTTAAACTATAGGAAAGATTTGATGAAAAACTGTCATAGTTATAAAAACCGTCACTTTAAAAATCCTGATGTGCCCTAACAGGCATCCGATTACTTATTTTATTCATTATGATTATATATCTGCAAACTCAGAAAGTCGGGAATAACGTGCAACAAAAAAACATCTTAAGATTTAATAACTAATGAAACTGAGAAGATTTGAGCAGAATGCTCTATTTGGAGAAAAACACCGTCTCGTTTTCAATCAGTAAGCAGAAATACAAGAATGTATTTATGATGAAATTCGGTGCTTATTTGCTCAGTGAAAAGTTCGTCAATACACCACATTGTAAAATAACTAAAGCAGTTTTTTCTTCACGTTGCTGCTGTTTCAAATCGCATGACTTTCCTGGAGCAACATGAGACATCTCTTCATCTCGCTTTTATCTCGTACGTTTCAACGCAGAATAATAAACTCCCGGTTGCAAGTCTTTAACTTCGTGGTATTTTTATTAGGCAGGGAATGGCAGCCCGTCAGGCGGACCACCACTTTGGCCCAGGCTGAAATATCTAAACAGCTATTTTGTTGGACTGCTCGCAAATTTTATACACAATTATGCCTCCCAGGGGATGAGCAGCGAAAACTGTCGTGATCCCTTCGTCTCTGCGCTCGGCTTTATGGCCAAATACCTGGAAAATTTAATAACGCTCCCCATCAGGCTCAGCTGCTCTTCGCATTTAGTCCTTTTTAGGAAATTTCAGCAACCTAACACCACCAGACGGACTCATCTGCGCTCCGTTTTAGTCCTGTCATTGTGACTGTGCCTCTCTGCCCTTGGTGTAACATTAACAGTTTGTCTATCAGATTATTTTCTTTGCATTTATGAAGGTTTATCTCATCAGACCAGGATGTTCTGCTTCTGCTCAGCTCGCTCAAGTAAACAACAACATTTCTTTGCCAGTAAGTGGCTACACCTGATCACATATTAGTCACACAGACATGTCAGGGGAATATTAGTCTGATTACGAACCAGTAATGGAGTTGGAGGAAATAAAGGGAAAAAAATAAATAAATGGAGGTCAGGTGGTTCTAACAGAAGCACAACCGTCAGAGATAAGCAGTGAGGGTTGATTACAGAGCTGGATGTGTGCAGTCAATGTTTGATTTTTTTATTTTTTTTACTGCGGTTGGTCAGTAAGCAACGGACACACTCTCACACACACGCACACACACACCGTGTTTGCACACACCCACTCAACACCTGCCCTGTCTAAACTGCTCCCAGGATTTCCCACCACAAATTATCTCGTCGCTAAACTGGTCGAGCAGAATAGCAACGCTCCTTGAACTGTTTTCACATTCCTCCTGTTGCAAAAAAAAAAAAAAAAAAAGCCCTACATGCCATCATGCGCCACAAACACGCTCCCAGACGACAAAATGCAGATTTTATGTTTATTTGTGGCACACATGACGAGGCATGCTCTGGGCCTGCGAGGAAAGGATGTGAAACTTTTGAGAGAGTTATTTGAAGACGCAGTGAAACGGCGTAAAAAAAAAAAAAAATGTTTCTCATTTCCTGAATGTGACTCGAAATAGTCGTGTGCGTAAAATAAGATAGGGTCGTCAGAAATCAAGCTGGGACGCATCGTCAATCCAAACAGAAAATAAAATAAACTTTCCAGGAATTACTGACAGTTTTTTTTTGTTTGTTTTGAACCATCAATCTGTCCGTGTCTTGAATAAAGGTCATTACTTTTTAAGGTTGTCAAACTGGCAGCACGACAGCAGTGGATGTGCTGTGAAGCAACAGTAGCCAACTGGTGATCTATAAGGGCGACTGAAGCCGTAAAAGCTAAAGGGAGATGGAGGAATAAATGTGTCCTGTAAAATTAAGTGCCGCTCTCCACAAAATCTGGCTAGAACACTTAAAGAAATGTGTTTCCTATTTCTCTACTACACATTCCCAGCGCAGGCATTGAACTTTGAGGTGTTTTTATTGGTATTCTAAAGATATTGATGGTCTTAGTTCACCTTAACTAACAGGTTTGCGTTTATCATCCAGACCGCCACACCCTGTTTAACAACTCTTGTTAAAAAACCACGAGGACTAAAACTGCCTTTAATCAAGAATGTTTGTGTTAATACTAAAGTGATTACTTTGAATTTCATTGTGAATTTGTTCTTGTATTTGTTCTTATTTATGATATTTATGAGTTAATATATCCATGATAATACAAATTCAGCAAATATTATTGCAGGTGTTTGTAGTAATAAACTACTCATTCATCAATTCATTTTTTTCAAATTTTATTTATTTGTGTTCATTTGTCTAATGCTTAATTTTTTGTTTATATTTTTGTTTTGTTTACCTAGTTTGTGTTTTTGTTTATTTTCATCTGTTTTTAACCTCATTTGTATGAGAAGTTGTCTAAATATAAAGTTTGACAGACTTAGTGAGCTATATATAGGATCTCTGCAAACTTTTTAATAATTTTCTCTTTTCATGTGTGTTGTTTTGTTTAGGCCAAGAAGAGGACGGACGGAAAGTTTTAGTCCTCAGTTACCCCCAGTACTGTCGCTACCGCTCCGTTCTGGCTCGGCTCAGAGAGCAGCCGTCCTCGCTGTTCATCGACCACACGGTGCTGGCGCTGGGCGGCATCGCTGCGCTGGGCGGCAGCACCAGGATCCTGTACTGCCGCGACACCTTCGAACACCCCACCCTGCTACAGAATGAGAGCATCTGCGACGAGTTTGGTGAGTTTGGCGGACGGACGACGTGTTACGTCACCTGCATCAACACCGCTTTACGGAAGTCAAGTTTTCAATTGGCTGCCTGTTTTTTTGTTTTTGAAACGTCAGAATCATTTTTTTAGCAACAATATTTTAGTCTCAAGAATTATTTTTGACACATTGTTGACCTCAAACTTTCAAGTATGGCTGCCCACACCCATACTGAGGCTGCTTCAGCTAGGGAATCGATGACTTAGGGAGACCATTCATTCAGTGTGTGGACAATTTAAGAGGGGAAAAAAAAGTACCAGAGTGCAATAATAACAGTTAAAATCCCTGTGTTGCAAATAATAACTGTGTCTATATAAGGAAAACAGGACACCGCCCATTTTATTGCTTTCTCACAGGGGATTTTTCCACCACTCTGCTAGGTTTATAAAAGGAAGTGCTTTAAATTCTCCCAGTGTTTGAGTCATTTTCTGACTCTGGCTGAATGCTGCATGTTTACAAAACACATGCAGGGTGTTAAGTTGGAAAGAAGTGAACTCATTAGACCATTATGAATGTTCCTCATTCCTGGCTACAATGGCTGCCATCAGGAGTGGATTATTGACTCAAACGCTCTGCTGTGAGTTACAGCTGTCGTTTAAATTCCTGAAAAAAAAACTTTACTTCTAAGAAACTTCAGAAATGTTTTCAATGGAAGTGGCTGCTGTTTTCCATGTATTTAAATTGGAACTACTTCCAGTGTAAATTGAAACAATTCTTTGAAAAAGTCCTCCAAAGTGGGCAGAGCCAAGAGTCTCTGAGGGGCGTGGCCAAGTGTGGGGTTAAGCACAGATGTTGAGTGAAAGCACTGGTGCCAACTTAGTGACTTTGTTGCTATTTTTAGCGACTTTTCAAATACCTTGAGCAACATGAAAGTGTCGCAAAATATCAACCTTAAAGACCAATTTATACAATTTATCTACAAGGGAAAAAATGTATTAGAAATTGAGTTACTCTTTAATTTAAAACAAAATGATAAATACAATAATTAGTGTTTGTCAGATATTTTTAAACTAATCAGCTCCTCATCTGATTAGCTGAATGTGATTCAGTGATAACTTTTGATTTACACAAATAGTTCTGTTTTTTTTTTGTTTTTTTTTACTTAGTAGTCAAACAACTAAATTCAAATGTTTATTGTATTTATATTTCTTTAATCAAAGACAAAACACAATGTTTATGTTTGTTGGAAAATTTTATTGTGAGATTTGAATTGTGAGAGGTGCTTATAACATATAGAGCTGTGTGTTACATGAAAGCACAATTGTCATTGCAATATGAGCATCTGCAATGCTGTGACTGCAAAAGACTGCTTTGTTTGGTGGACTGTTGCATTTCAAGTGACAGGCATCATGGGAAATGGGAAGAATTTGGCAATGAGTGAACGTTTCGTTCTCAAAGTTGATGGGAAAATTATGAAGTGTAAAGATTTTAATGGGCTTGACAAAGTTAAATTATGATGGCACATGAATGAGTCTGAGCACGTCCAGAACGGTTGCTGTGGGGTGTTCCTGGTCCAGGCCCTCCCCCTGCCTCCGCCCCCAATCAATAAACAGGCTGGAAATTAAGAGAGCAGAAAAAAATGCCTCGGTATCCCACACAAAGCATGTAACCTAGTGTCCTTATTGTCAGCGCCTCTCCCCAGGGCGCCAACCCCCCTACTGACTGCACATCCATAAAACAAACTTGCTCAGGTCACAGAGAGAAGTTGCTTTTTGTATCTGCGGCCCCTTTCTGACGCCCCCCCTGGGGACAAATGAAAAACTGCCCCTGGCAGAGGTCACCATCTATCAGGAGTGGTCAGAGGAAGCAGCGGCGGTGAACCAAGGCGCATTGATGCACATGGGAATTGAAGGATGGTGCGTTTGGTCCAGCGGATGACCCACCGTAGCTCAAACCGCTTAGTTGATGACGGTTCAGAGAGAAACTAACGCTGGTCATATTGTTATGCCTGAACAGAGTGTGTGGCCAGGTGGAGCTGGCTTGTCCTTGATGCAGGTGTAAAGAACGGGGAGCAAACATGCAGGCGGAGGGGAGGAGCCTGATGTGAAGGAAGCTGACTCACAAAGAGCAAAATATGTGAACAACTGAGACACAAAGCGCAAGGGAACGAGATGAAAGGGCAACATCTCAGCTCAAACAAGTAAACAAGGAAATAATCAGGGTGTATAGCAGAAAACTAAAACCCAAACACCCCAGAATTTGTGACAGCATCTCTTAAATACTGCAGCCCGGATAAAAATGTTGAGGTAAAGCTGCAGCTTTGACTGAATAGAGCTGCTCTGGGTGAACATGGAAGCTGCTCATTTGCCCTCTTCGCTTTGTAAGAAGTCTATTTAAACTAGTGATCTCACCTATTAGTGGGTATGAATAGTTTTATGGTTTACAGAAAGGCAAAGGGGAAATTAGATCCAGAGCTCTTAAATAGCTGTTGACACGTCAGTCCAGTGTTATGTCTGCAGTTCAAATAAGGAAAAGAGAACGGAGTGAGAAATAACTATGTTTCTGCTTCCTTTTAAAATGTAAAGATATTGGCCTCATAAATTATAAATACCACCAAATACAGAGATCTTAATTTGTCACAACATGACTGTGAAGCCAGTTGCTTGGTTTCAAAACAAAATAAAAAAATTCCTCCTTGGAATATTCTCGTTTAAAGCGCGAGTGGAGACGATGCGTGTCTGTGATTTCTGTGTTGACCAACTCCGCTGCTGCTGTTTTCCAAGTAAATGAAAGCAAAACATGCTTTTGATCTCTTAGCATTTCGATAATTACGACCAAGCGAAGGTTCGCCTTGGTTTCTTGGATTACTTATTTATTTCTTTTTCCTTTTAAATTTTTCCAGACGAGTTGTTCCTGTTGACGAATACCGACGGCTGATGCTGGAACACAACTCCTCAGTCACACCTTTGAAAAGCATTTTGTGGCTCCGCCGAGGAGCTGCGAAGCGCTGGAACGCGTTTGTCTGTCATTCATTCCCCACTGCCCCAGAATCCACACGTTTTATTAAGCCCAAGCTAAAACAAAGGACTAATGTGACTCATCTCTCTCTCTGTGTCTCTAGCTGTACATTTCCTGTGCCTGGTTGCTCAGCAGGCATCAGAATGACATTCACTGTAATGGCTCCTCTGGTCAAAAGTCATTGTTTTTCTTTTTCCTGTAAATTTACCACGAGGTAATTGCATTTTAAGAGCCCAGCAGAGGTGAGACCAGAAGGGAAAACGGTTTTAGGCATAGGAAAATAAGTTATGAATAGCAACGCTAACATCCTGTGGCTGCTGTTGCTCATTCGCTTGGCTCAATGATGCCATTCCTCTGTGAGTCACATTTAAGCTAAAGGTTTATTTTCATAGCCGAAGGGGATTCTGCTTTTTCTCCTTGCTGAGGCAGCCAGGATCTCTAATGTTCTTCACATGAAGGTTTACTCGGCTCTGAGCTGGCTTTTTTTATTATTATTTCTGCTGGAATTGCTGCTCGGAGACTTGATTGTGATTTGTTTTAAAACAGCAGAGCTAAGTAATTTACATCACTCTGGCAGGTGAATAAGGCCTCCAGGGCGTCTTACTTACAGGCACAAACACACATGAATGTTTACGCTTAGACACAGTCATGGCTGCTGAGTAGTTATTCTGCTATTTAAAGCCTCTATTTAAAAAAAGAAAAAAAAGGAAAAGAAATTGGTTAGATCCACCTTTATTAGAATAAACACCAGCACCAGTAGCAACAACAGGCAGCTGGGAAATATTTAAAGCAATAGAGAGATTTTTTCTTCTGCTTTTGCTCTTTTCTGCTTACTCTTAAGTTTTTCACATGTCAAATTTTGACATCAAACAAAGATAATCTGAGTAAATATAAAAAGCAGTTTTCAAATAATCATATTGACGAAGAATAATCTATCCAATCCAACCAGGCCTTGTGATGAATCAGTTCCATTTGGTCCACTCCACTTTGCAGAACAGTTTTTAGAGTTTGAAGGGCCCCTTTAACATCTTACTGCAGTTTCTCAGTCTGGATTTAGATCAAGACTTTGACTGAGCCACTCCAAAGTATTCAGTTTTTTTTTTCAGCCACTCAGAGGTGGAGTCACTGTGCAGTTTGAAGACGGCAGTAGTAGGTCCGGTCAGTTCTGTGGCAAATAAAACTGAAAGATATTGGCCTCATCGATCATAAATATAGAGATCTTATTTTGTCACTAAATGGGGAAACGATCAAGAAACGAGTTGCTTGGTTTTTAAAAAACTAAATAAAACCAAGAAACAGTTTAGTGGTTGGGTACCTTTGTTAAATGATGTTATTTGTTCCTTCTTCCCGACTCGTTGTTGCTCTCCTATATGACGGCAGGTCACTGGCCTCTCATTGGCCTCTCTTCCATGTATGCTCCATTTCTGGATAATGGCTCTTGCTGTGGTTCTCCAGAGTCCCACAGTCCCAGAAATGGTCTTGAGGCCGTTTCCAGACTGATGGATGTCGATTTCCATCTGTTCATGAATGTCTCCGACGTGTCACTTTATGCGACCTCATAGCTTCCTTCATCTCGTCAGTCAGGTTCCAGTGAGGTGATTTCTTGAGAGTGCGGGGTCAGTAGGCAGTAATCCAACCTGGGTGTGGCAAATCAAACCGAACATAAATAACACATGGGCAATCAAAGTTAACTCACGGTTTAACAGGGGACAATAAATGAAATCATTCAAGAACTGCATTTATCTTTGCTATCAAAATTGTATGATCTGAAACACTAAACGTGACTTAAGATGCAAAAACAGATCAAACCTGTCGGGAGATAATGTGTTTTTTTTGTTTTTTTTTTTACAGCAGTTTAAAATCTGATTTACTATTCTGAGCTTTTGGATTCAGTCAGATCTGTGCTGGCAGCTGTAATGGCCATCCATCTTCGGCAGACTAAGTTATAAAAGTGTGTCAGGTTTCCTTAGGGGCTCCAGAAAAGGAGGATCAGACATAAAAAAAGGAGTATTTCTGCTTGTCAGCAGGGCCAGTGTTCTGCATTGTGAAAAACTTAGCCGACAGATTAAAAGCCTGGTTGTGAAATCCGGTTTTATTCTTGACACAGCAGTCCAGCTCGGCCGAAATCTGTTGAGATCATCAAGGGCTCGCGTGCCGGCCTCCCTTTTCTTTATGACTCCTTGTGTTTATTTTATTCTAAGCCTCTGGTGTCACCGGCGTCCTTTCCCTCGGACCAACTTTGAGCAAAACTGCTTTTGCATCAGGTCCTGTGATCCATATTCATGTGCAGCGTCGCCTGTCACCCCGCAGCAGTTGCTTTCCTCACGGGGAATGACACAGTTTTTGTTTATAATTATCACGCATTCTCTGCCAAACGTGGATTGATTATGCCCTTGCTACTTTGTGTCCTCAATTTCCTTTCTTCGCCAGCAGGAATGTAATATTGCGGCGGTGCTAAACGTCTGACGAGAGATGTATAAATTGTGTTTTTACAACAGCATGGTTGCAAATATTTTTTTCACTTATTGCATTCTCGCTGACAAGCGGAATGAAAATCAATCTCTTATATAAACCTAAGAATAACAAAGGTGTGACATATTGCGCTGTAATAATATTGGCGTTGCTGAGGCTCTCTGCAGTGATAAAAGCCAGAAATAGTTCTTGAGTGGGCCAGAGCCTTGCGATGCTGAATGACTGAATGATCACAACATTCATTTTTTTGTTAAAAGCTGCGTGTTGAGTATTACTCACATTAATTTGGCAGGGAGTTGGTGCTGCGAATATGCCTGAAACATATGTAAACGCAGCCCGGCACTTTTAAACATAAAGCCGATGACTATATTTAGACAAGCTGTTAAAGGGGGGGATATTATTTTCTTTTTTTTTTTCTGATTCCCTCCACTCACCTCCACGCTGTCAGAAACCTAATGCCTCTTGTTCATACAGTTTAAAATAACAGTGTTTTCAAAGTTACTGAGGTAATCATGTTGGAGGAAAAGTTACCCCTCCTCCTTCGCTCTCATGCTATTCTGTGTTCTTAGTTCAAGGCTGTCGATGTGAGGTTATTTTGAAAAATGTATATGCTTTACATGCCGTATACAACCACACTGACGTCTTTGTTTGACATAAACAATGACTGATTGGTCCTGGTGACTGAAGCTAACAGCTTGTTAGAGAAGGGCTAAGACCAAAAGTGCACCTTTAAAACTTTTCTAATCTGAAAAATGTCACAGCAGTATTAAGAGAATGCTATTTTTAGAAGTAGTTCATTGATGTTGCATATCGGATTTGGCATGGAGGCAGGAGGAAGTGTGCTACAGAAGCTTTCCTTTTTGGAAACATGAGGAAATGAATTATGTTTCCTAGAACATAAAGTCTTGTCACGTCTTTAAAGAAAGTCACCTTTATTAAGTTTCTTTCTGGACTGTGTGCGTGCGTGCGTGCGTGCGTGCGTGCGTGCGTGCGTGTGCGCGGACAGAATATTCAACTTCTGGAGAGACATTAACAGTCTCACTTTATTTCATTTTATTTTATTTTTTTTCACTTTTAAGGATGAACTGCCTATTTATGAATGATATTTCGCAAATATGTATAAGTTATTAAAAAAATCTGGAAGTAAGTGTTACAGCTCCACTTTTAGCTTCAAGCTTCCAGCATGCTGAGGTGAGGGACGCATCACCCCAGCATAAATAATTTCATTCTTTAGCTTTTACTGCAGTACTTCAGTGTTGATTATGTAACAGTGGAGTGCTGGTGCTGAATGCATGACATTTAGAGCTGCGATGTGGTTTATGCTGGAACTATCATTGTGTTTAAAACCTCTAGCCGCCTGGCTGAAGTGGTGTTCAACTTGCGTAAGCTAGTTTCAAACTCTTAGCAAATATACCTTTGGTTTTGTATTTTCCTGCACAATTGAAATAAAAGGTAAACATGGAGTAGTTGAACAGGGATTAACAAGTCTAGAATAAAAGGGAAATGGCTTAAAAGCGCATTATTCCATTTTAAAGGTTCACCGTTTTATTGATTTTTACAATTTCTCACTTTTCTATTAGGCAGTCAATGGCCTCTTTAAAAAAAACATTTCCATCACAAACCCACAAAGAATAGCCTTTCTCTGAGCTGCTTCTGGTCATTCATGAACAACAATCAAAGCTGTCGGTATTTAAACCCACATGTAAACAAAAACACGATCACTCCTCACATGACTGCTCACAGATTGTGTTATTTTACATTAGTTGTGTTCTAGAAATAACATCAAAAATACTTTTTATTCCCTTTTAGCAAAAATTACTTTCCCCATGTCCTTACATGCCACAGAGATCCACAAATGTTTAATTATTAAGCCCCACTACCACTGATAGAAGTAACCTATTGGCTGAAGTCTGGCTCAATGCAGGCAAGCACAACCCGTCTAATGTGTGTTAATGGCGGCTAATAATGCGCATGAAATATAGTTCCTCTGTGATCTCAGTGTGTTTTAGTCTTAAATCCTCCAGCTCACTGGCAGCACATGTAACCTACAGCAGCTACAAACTCCCTACAACTGCAAAATTGCCTCTCATCAGCTGGCCACCATGGGTGCTGTGAATGACTCGGCTGGCAGCCCAGAGACACCTTGACTTTCTGACATTAATCTTACAAGAAACGCTCGGCATGTTCAGTTCTGAGTGTGTGTGTTATGCAGGACGATGTATAACACTTCTGCCTCCATTTCCAGAGTCAGTAATCCTCAATCTCCGTTTAACCCCCTATGAAAATGCAACAGTTGTAAAAAAGGCATTTATGAAGATTGGAGTTGTTTAGGATGAAAGAGGTCTGCTTTGGTCTGTGCACCTGTGGGACAAAGCTATTAGCTTCAAGCTCCACAGCCAGCTGATCTTTATTTGTGCTAAATGAAGACACAACGAGGGTTATACTGCAGGGTTATACTGCGAGGAAAATATTGAAACCTAAACAAGACCTTGAACTTTTCCCATACAGTGTCATTTCTTTATATATCACGCTTTATGAAATACATAGAATTGTATTGCTCAGTCCTACCTGCTAATTCTCTCAAGAAGAATGAAAAATAAAAAGGAGTTTATTGTTCCCTTACACGAGAGCGCTCCAGATACAAACAGAAATTCGCAGTCCATTTTAATGCAGTTCTGTTTACATGGATGCTTGTGCACATCTGTGGCTTAATTTAGAATGTGTATTTGTGAGAGTGTTAATTAAATCAAAAGATAAAGGTTTCTTGTATGTCATCTGACTGAAACTGATACCGAGATGTGATGCATAAGAGGAGAAATGAGGAAAAGAAACACGCAGGAGCAGCAGATGTGTTAAAATCTCAAGCCTGTGTTTGGTTGGAG
This sequence comes from Poecilia reticulata, assembly GCF_904066995.2. Classification (NCBI taxonomy): domain Eukaryota; kingdom Metazoa; phylum Chordata; class Actinopteri; order Cyprinodontiformes; family Poeciliidae; genus Poecilia; species Poecilia reticulata. The sequence goes on along the minus strand of NC_088844.1, from coordinate 10,269,386 downwards.
ATAACATCTCCACCAGCTTGATTGGGTTGGGTCACCGGATGATCATACAGCATGAGGTCATTGTTTCCACAACTTCAAGCACTCTTCCCCAGTGCTTTTTAAACAAGAAATCGGATTAGAGGAAATATGCATATGTCAGTGTCGTCTCGTGACAGGCCCGTCTGTTAATGCAATAGGCAAATTGCTTGCTAAGCTCATGTTTTCTCATCTCCTGTGCAGATTTGTGTTAACCAACAGCCCATGAATATTTCATTGTCCATATGCTGTGCAGTGCAGAGGCTACGGAGGGAGGATTTTAGAGGAGAAAAGAGCACGCGCTGTGACTGTACGGTTACATTTTGTAATCAGGACATAAATACAGGCCGATCATCTGCTCTAGGATCATTTCATGCACACATAGCGTCACGGTGCCTTTAAAATAACTTTTAATGCGCTGCACTTTCAGTTCCTACACACACAAAAAAAAAACTGACAAACTTGGCCCTGTTCACTTTCTCTCTGTCATTGCCCTGATGTGTGTGGAGGCAGAATCGATGGCACAGTGCTGTTTTAACCAAAAAGCACTTGGCTTCAGGAACATTAGCATGGCTGCTGGGTTGAAAAAAAAAAAGAAAGCACAATCCTTCTGTTTATCCTCCCATTACATCATCACCAACTCCGCAGCTCTGAATCTAGTGCTTTATGATGGTTCCTTTATCTGTTTTTACTGAACAGCACTGATAGATAAACTGAGCCTCTCATAGGCAAGACGCATTTCAGAGACCTGAACAAAAGGTTTCTTGCTACATCAACCAAAAGACAATGAAAATATGTACAGATTTAGTCAAGGTAATGCATCAGATTAAGTTGCTACTTGCATAAGTTTCAGTTTTTCCACTCTAAAATGATCTGTCAACACGATATAAATATAATCTTAGACGGAAATTGAATGTTTGAGACGGTCCAGATTACTAGGATAAAATTATGCCAATAATTTCAAATGGAAGATCATTTTAGAGGAGATATTTCATAAGTTATGTTGTTGCTGTGGTTTCAAATCCAGTTTGTTTGGCTTTTTCATCACTTATAACAAGATGTTGCAAAATCGTGGCATGTTGGGACAAAAAAAAGAAAAAAAAACTTAAAACTAGATGTTTATTTGATTGTCGTCCCATCGAATTGCCACATGTTGTCGTGCAATGCCACTGAGGTTGGCTGCCAGAGCAGATAGCCTAGCTAATTAACCAGCTTTTTATTCTAGTGTTAATGCGTTTCCTGTTACAATGACTATAGTTCACTTGATTAGGTTTACTGTAATGCTACGGCCAATTAGGTAGCATGTGCCTAAACCAAAACATCAACTTCCATGTAGCACTGATAACATTATCATAGCCATGCTGTATATGATAGAATTTTTGCAGCAGTGATAATTTAAAATAACTAGATTATTGTTTTATTAACAGCCAATGTCTAAAAGCAGCGACATGGAAGAGGTAAAGCGAAATAAAATAAAAGCGTCCAGTAGATCGACCTTTATTTTCTGAGGGGGTTAAATATCAACAGCGCTATAAAACTGTTAACATGCTCTAATCCTTCGTTCACTCTTTGTCGCTTCAGTCGAGTGTACAAATCACTTTTCACCAGCGTAAAAACTGACTACATGCAGGTGATCCAACACAGTGAAACGTTCAGTCACCATTTTATTGTCATGCTGTCATCACATGTTATTGCAGCTGTGAGCAGTGACGGCTTCTCCCTGTGGCTGCTTTTATTGAAACGCCAACATTCAAAGATTTCAGAGTCGCCTGCCAAACAGGAAGTGCTATAAATCGTTTCCAGTATTTTATAGTTTTTTTTCTCAGAATAGTTTTGCGGTAGTTTGTGATATTCACACAAAGACGGTTTGGGTGTTTTTAGATGCATCGCTGAAGAATGATGTCAAACTGGCTCCAGCGTGCCACTTCGCTGCCATGAGACGACAAACATTAACAAAGCAGCTGATACGCGAGATGAGCTATTTTGACCCGTTTTTCAAGTTTATTATTAGACTTACAGGCAAACTCAAAAGACAGCATGGGAAAGTCGCACCTTTATCAAATAAAAAAAAAGCAAAACAATTTTTTTTTTGATAAACCTGCTGCAGATGTTGTTACAGACTTGAAACTTTGTTCTCAAAAGGCCAGCTTGACCTCATGCATAATGCTTCAATGGTAATTTCATCAATAAACCTGTCAAACATTCAAGAACAAATGTTCACGAGGTGGGGGCTTTAAATCAAACAAGCCTTACATGTCAAATAATGAAAAGTTTTTTTCTTTTAAAAAAAAAAAATCTGATGTGAATTGTAATCCAAGTCCTGGAACGTCCATAATAAACTTTACAGGATGGCGTGTTGCAACCTGGAGTGAGCCAGTCTGAGTCATCTGTGTAACAGTAAACGCTGTTTACAAAGTGCGCCTCTGGCAGTCAGGTCGGCGTAGAGACACCTCATGAATGCAGCTCAGCCTTTCTGCAGGTAGGGGCCTGCTGCACGTCGTTCCTGAAAAGAACTTGTGCAACTTTACGTGACGTCAAAAGTCTTTGTTGTGCTGCTCCAGCACTATGGTAGTAGCGCTCGGAGAATTACGCCGTGTGTACAGGCCGTGATTGATGCGCCCAGTTTCCTATTGTTTCTTTCCGAAGGAATGTTGACAGCGTTGGCGAGCTGTGTCGGCTTACAGATCTGCTTAGTTTAGTCTTTAAATATTTTGGCTATTTCTTTGTGTGGTGGCACGAATAAATAAAAAAACAACAATAAAGCAGCTTTTTATTTGTGGAAATGGAAATGAACTTCTTAAATTCACCAAATTGGGTTATAAACATGAAAACACTGAACAGAAAGATAAAAGTAACCACTGGCCTATTTTATGAGGAGAAAAGCGATTATTTATAATCACCATGGCTTAGTGCTGTGTACCTTTTCAAAAATGATGAAGTCTCTATGATTGGGCTCATTGGCTGACTCAATCCCATCAAGTGTAACTAGAGCGTGATCTATTAGAATACATATGTTTTATTGATGTATGGGCTCCGTGTTTATCCTGGCATTCATTTATTTATAGGTCGATGCTGTGATTTTTTTTTTTTCCCCTCCAGTAATGAATAGGCTAAGCCTTGAAGCTTATCCACTGCTCTCTTTCATCTCACCCTCCCTTTTTCCTCCCCCACTCCCTCCCTCCTTCCCTTTTTCTCCCTTCCTCCATCTCTCTCTCTCTCTCTTCCTCCAAAAAGCCAAATTGAAATACTGTATTTTCTTTAGCGCTACAGTCCCACAGAGTTGTTGCAGCAGTCTGTCAGTACAAATGATGTGGAAGCGTTTGAAGGTTATCCCATTTTTAGCAAATCCTCCACATTATGTAACTGTGACTCTGTTTTACATGTGGCATATGCGTATGTTTGTGTATGTGGGACAGTCCCACATAGCTAGTGTGTAAGTGTGCATGTGTGTGTGCGCTCTTAGCATTTCTTTGCAAAATAGGATTTGTTTTTTAATTTCCTCTCCCAGAACAAAGGCCGTTAAAAGCTCCTCGCCAGCGTTTTCACCTCATTGTGTGGCTGCTTTATTTTTATCCCAGCTGCTAAATAGCATTGTGAATTATTACGGTTTAAAAACAGAAACATGGAGCCTTTCTGGACTCCTGCCAGCTCTAAAGTGTTGTTGTTGGGTTTGTTTTTTTTTTCTTTTTCTTCTTCTTCCATTCCTCATATAATTACGAGGAATTATCCCCTCTGCGAGAGAGATAAACGCCGGGTGATATTATTCAGTTTGTCAGGGTCAGAGGTGATTGCATTCCTCAGCGAAACTGGGTTAAGATTAAACATGTCTCAAATGTGATGCGTGTTAATAAGTGCTTAACAGGCGGCGGCGCTACCATCATGAGGTGATCACATGAGGTGGGCAGAACAAAAGAGGAGAGAGAGAGGTTTTTTAGAAAGAAAGCAGACGTCTGAGGGAGCAATTTTTGCCTCATTTCGGCTGTAAATTAAAGTCGTAAAACGTGCGACGTAATTTCCTATTTACTCTGCAAACGCAGACAGTCTCCGTGAGTTTGCGCCATGTGCTAAAAGTACACACACTGAATCCCTCCTCCTGTAGAAACGCACACTCCGAGTGAATCCGATGAGAACAATTTCATAATCCATCGCAATAATAAACTTCTTTGAACTGTTTAATTGGCTCTTCCTGGAACGACACTGCTCCGCTTCATTTGATCTGATGAAAGAGTAATGCTGCTGCTCCCCCGGGGGGGGCGTGTGCACGACGGCGCACAAATAACAAATGAAGAACACTGGTCTTTTTTCCCCCTCTTTTGTTTCCAGATGGTTGCCTTAATAAGGCAGGAAAATTCATATTGCACATATGCATCATCCCACTTTCCACAAACCGTTTTCGTGTTTAAAAGCTGGCTGTATGCGTCCAATTTTTTTCAGCGAATTGTTTTTAAGTGAAAATAATCCTGGGAAGGGTAATGGATTAAGGTCACATGGAAATTGATTGTTATCTGAAAGCGGCGTTGTCAGCGGAAAAATCTCTGGAAACGTTCCAGAAACATTCCTTAGTGTCCGATTCTGTGAAAAGAACCGCTGCTGCGAATGGGCTTTAAGGGAAGTGGAGATCATTGATTCAAATACATGCAAAAGTAAAGGAACAGGGCAGGTTATGCAAAAATAAAAAAATAAAAAATCTATGGGAAAAAAAAGGAGAAAGAAATATGTAAAGCTGGACCTGACAAAGTCATGACGGCTGGGGAGAACGTCCTCTTTACTCGGCTGAGGAATATTAACGGCGACAGGCTGAATGGAGGGTCTGTGTACGTACGACCACAGAAATGAGCTCATTACTGGCGAATGCATTATGTATGTGCACACACAGACACATTTATCTTTTCATATTACTTTATTCCATCATACATATCCGTCTGCTAATTATTATCCTCTGTTTTTCCCTTCTTCTTTTTTTATTTTGTTGTTGGCAAGAGACACCTAACACATAGGAGCGGCTTATTCTGTCAGGCGCTAAATAAAAATATGAGTGAGTATTTTAACGTCCTGGTAAACACACACATTTGCTGCTATGTGGCAGTTGTCTCCATGGCAGCGGCAGCCGGAGCGTGCCAGGCCGAGCGCCTCGCTGACAGTTTCTGCTGATGATGATTGATAATTACTACCTGACTTGTTGTCCCCGTCTCTGCAAACATATGGAGGGAGCTGCCCTCAGTCATATATCTGCTAAAACGTTCCCTTTTCTGATAATAGCTTTTTAATGTTGCGTTTTGTTGTGCATGAACTAAAATTGTGCGCGCACACACACACACACACACACACACACACACACACACACACACACACACACACACACACAACATGCTAAACCCCACCCCTTTGTAATTACATTTGTCGCCGCTCACATAGTTATTACGGAAAGGAAAGAGAAATTGAGAGGAGAAACAGGAGAGAGGCAAAAAACATGCCAAGGGAGGGAGGGAGGGAGAGCAGGAGGAGAGAATTGATTTCTCTTTGAATTGGGGTGAGTAGATTTAGTGCTGCTGGGTTGAAATTTTGACAAATTATCATGATTAACACAAAGCAAGTATATTTTTCAAGCACCGCTCAGAATCTCAAAGCAGACCTGCGTAACACACACCTTGTTTACTTTAGCAACGTAGGGTTTTATGATCTTATACTATAACCTTCCATCAGTGTGTACACACCAGCCACTTCATTAGGTTCACCTCCACCTTTTTGCCTACAGAAGTGCCTGAAATCATCACAGCAAAGGATGAGCAAGGTGTCAAAAACGTCCCTGAGGGTTTTGGTCAGTGTTTCCTTGATAGTGTCACACATGGCTGCAGATTTGTCAGCTGTACGTCGACGCCGGGACTCTTTCAGACCCAAATGATCTCCGTTGGTGAACTCATGTTCAAGAAACTAGTTTGAGATGTGATGAGCTTTTTGACAGATGGCTTCTTCATATCATGCTGGAAGAAGCCATCACAGGATGGTTACACTGTGGCCATTGGTCAGCAATAACGCACAGATAGGTTGTTGGTTTTTTTTTTAGTTAAAGTAATACTCTGTGGTCCAATAGAACAGATCCCTTGTGCCATCACCTGTTGATCTGAGCCGAGACGAAGCGATGCTTTTAAATTCTGACCCAACCAAATTTTGAAATCAAGAGTTTATCATGTCACAAGAACATTTCTTCCCTATTTTGATGGCATGCTTTTTTTCTCCATCGCTGCCGTGTGATTGGCTGATGCTCTGTTTGCGTTAACAACCAACTCCACAGTTGTACCTAATAAAGTGGCCTGTGATTTTAGATAACAGTGACACACATCAGGTCTGTCGCTTCATAGGCTGCGTGTTACGCTGTTTGTTTGTCACACTGTCAGGCGTGATAAACAAACAAGCAAACAAAGATCAGAACTACACAATGCGCCGCAATATTTACACTTCAAATAGATGTCTGAGGATGAATAATATTTAAATATTTCACACCAATGACTGGTGTTCCTCCTTTGCAAAAGGTTCAAAGCTATATTCGCCGTATAATTCACTCCATGATCATCTGATAATAGAGAGATTGGTGGGCTAGGCCATAACTAGAGCAATATATCCCAAATCCATGCAGGCGTCTCTCCACGCAGCCATTTTGCATGCATAAAAGCTTATATTTAGCTGCTCTTGAAGGCATTCTTGTTATATTCACAGGGGCCATAAAGGAAGACATCAATCCATAAGCATGATTTATCTACTGCGCACCATCAGCCGAGGCATTATTATACAGACCCTCGGTGGTGGATCCTATTACGTGCACACTGCAACCTCAGACTGAAGCAGTAGACCTGATCAGCATTTTAAAGCTCAGATTAACTCCAGTGAATCAATATTCCTGTTTGCTACACACTGAAGTTACATCTGCATATATAGGACATAATTAAGATGCCGAAAGTGAGAGGAAAAAAAAAGACCCAATTCTAAAACTTCTAAAGGCTAATGCTGTTTTGTGTGGGAAGCCGTAAGGGTTGCTGTCATTTTTTTTTATTTGCTTATTTTTCTCTTTATCTGTCCAAGTGCTTTTTTAGCCTGCCTGACCTCTGCTTTCAGGTAGAAGAATATCCTCCCACTTGTTGTATGCCTCGGTATCTGCGAGCTAATCAAACGAATTCATAAGAGCGTCTTAACTTTTACACGGCTGCAGTTCGCTGTTCGCGTCGTTCACCTGTGTGCAGCCGGAAGCCGGAGTCACTTCTAATGACGAGCGATGGAGGCCTGCCACGGGCTATACGGCAACAGACAGGCCCTGTGAAGGAGATAATGATGCACACACACTCCGCTGTCAGTCAGCCGGGCTGAAGGGAATCATCTTTGAGGGAGGGAGGGGGGGGGATAAAAACAGACCGGAGCCGATACAATGCAAGCATTTGTACAGGAAATGATGGGTTCGGGAAATAGAGTGGAACAGGATGTCATAGTTGTTGCAAATGAGGAGACGAGGAACTGGTGAGAGTCTGAAAAGAACCCACAAAAATCTCATGCATTATCATCTTTGCAGAGTCAGGGTATGTATATTTTATACAGTGAACACGCTGGCAAAGCTTAGAGGGAGAACATCAAATGGAATATACTTACCTGTTCCTGCAGAATATCTATCTATCTATCTATCTATCTATCTATCTATCTATCTATCTATCTATCTATCTATCTATCTATCTATCTATCTATCTATCTATCTATCTATCTATCTATCTATCTATCTATCTATCTATCTATCTATCTATCTATCTATCTATCTATCTATCTATCTATCTATCTATCTATCTATCTATCTATCTATCTATCTATCTATCTATCTATCTATCTATCTATCTATCCATCCATCCATCTAGTTTTAGATTGTTTTAATGCTGACAATTATTCTTGCCTGCAAAACTCCGAAAGTCGCTTTCCTATTCGATCTGAGCACTATAGTCAGACAAAACAACTTCCAGTATTTAATGCATCAGACGTTTTCCTGGAAGAATCAATACTGGACTTGGTCTACAATAAGTATGACGCTTATACTATACGCTGACATAGCCTCATCTGTGCGAACAAAGCCGTTTTTATCCTTCCACGACACGTAGCACGTTCGGGCTCTCTCTGCTGCTTCCCTAAAAACAGGTACCGCAATTTCACCATGTAATTTTGCTATTCGCACATCAACAAGGAAAATTTCAATTCAGCAGCACAGCTGCAGTGGGTTACAGAAATATGAAAAAAATGAGTTATGTTCAAAAATTACTAATAATTGGTTTATCTTTTTTGTGTGTGTGTGTGTGCGTGTGTGTGCGTGATTTGGGCGAAGTTGCTCTTTCTAAAGGCAGAAGATGAGTCAGTCGGGGTGCTGTGCAGATAAAAAGAAAGGCCTGTTTGCAAGAAGCTATTGAGGACCTGTGGATGAGTTGGCTGCACCTCAGGGGATTGTTGTTAAACCTCTTTTAGCAACAAGCCCCACTAATCCCTGCCTTTTTACTCAGGCACGTGTTCGAACAGGCTTCTATTACGGCAAATTTTCTTCGCCTGTGATCAGAAAACACGTTCCCAATAAGGGAGCTGCTCAATTTTTTTTGTGTTTTTTTTTTTTTTAAATCAAACTCTTATTTTAGAGACAATTTTTTAAATTCTAAGTCATGTTGAGGTTGCTCAACTTGCCCGCTGTTGGTTAATAACAGTGCTTATCAATTATTAGCCAGAGGGAGCAGTTGGATATATTCGCCATCGTTAGATTGAGAGCAGCTACGATGCAGTGCTGCATGAAAATCTGCTCCTGTGTTGCAATCGGGCGAAAATAAATATGTCGGTACCATTGATGTGAAATCCCATCTGAGGTTGTGACTCGGTCCTTGCTGCGAATTGTTTTCCGATTTAATCAGTGGTAATATTGGTCTGTGTGTTTATGTGAAATTAATTAACACTTGTATCATCTATCAAGCTACGAAGGATTTGATGATTAATAATGAAAGGAAAAAAAAAACAGTGTACTGTGTCCTCCCACGCTCTCTGTGGGCACATTGTGTAATTTTTGGTTGATTGTGCGGATAGAGCAGCTTGAAGCATGACTGTATTGTTGTGTTTTCTGCTGTCAGCGTGTCTTAAATTACTATTTGCTGGAATTTGCCTCCGATGCAGGGACAAAGAAACAGTGTGCACGCCCACATTGACTTGTTGTAACGTGTGAAAGGTGACAATGGCCATCTTTATGAAAAAAACAGGTAAAGGAACTGACTCATTTTTGACCCGAAAGAAAGTGAAATTTATAGTGTAGGTGTTGCTTAGAGATTGGGGGTGACGTAGTCTGGCACAATATCTGCTCTGTCGAAATTGTTTTACCTACATAGAAATCCCTTCAGGCATGGAAAAAATAACTAAATTTATATGTCATAAAGAAAGACTTGACTAAAAATATCAGTGTTTCATGGTTTCGTACCATGAAACAGTGTTATCACCCAGGATGAAGAATTGCTTTAAAGTCCATGAGTCAAAGCACTTAACTGGGCTCCGTAGCTTTTTACCAGTTGGGATTACAAATTGAATTTCAATGCATTTTACAAGAACGTGATTAAATTTGGAGTTTTTGTATTTAAATTAGAAGCCAATCCAAGGTATATGATTGGATTGGCTTAGTCAGATTCGTCCTGTCTAAGAATCTGATCCGTTTGACTTATAATGTTCATCATATACAACAAGTAATATAAAATAAACTTGTTTCAGATGGTGTTGGTTGTTTCACCCCTTTGTGTTTTTGCAGTTTTGGACATTTCATACTCAACCTTTTTGGGATATGAGTAGTTCTGTCTACTTTAGCGGTCCTCAACGTGGGCGGTACCGCCCCCCAGGGGGCGTTCAGAGGACGGCAGGGGACGCTGGCGGAATTTTTTACAGAAGGGGGGCGCTGAGATTCCTTTGGGGGGCGTTTGGTCGAAGGTAAACTTTACACCTTAAATGCACAACAATGCCAGTTTAGACTTTGAGCAACTTGGTAAAACTGTGTTGTGCAACATTAAATCATGCGTGGCTGTAACTGTATCGATGGCAGCTCTCCTTCTATTTAGTGTTTGTAGCTTCTTGGTGCAGCTTCGTTCTCCTGCTAGTAGCTTCACCGCATCAGTTCAGCGTTACACTACCTGATGACGTTGCCGAGATTCACTTTGTCTGGTATTTTTGTACATATGTTTTGGCAGTTCTGTGATCATGTTAAGCAGCAACTTATATTAAAAGTGTTTTTATTTCCGTTTGAAAGTTGTACGCTTCCATGGAAGGACAACAGAAAATCGCTCTTATGAATATGTAATTACTAAAATCACGATACCTTCACTTTGTATCACTCTGAAAAATGAACGTGGGCTAATTTAAATAAAGAAATCCCGCCATGGGTGATACCACGATAGAGAGCGTTCATTTTATAGCGTTAACACCGGTGCTGTAAGTGGTCCGGTATGCAACGGGTGTGATAGAACAACGGTACCACAGCACTTTTAAAATTCAATAATTAGAATGCAGAAATTGTTTCCGTTGTTTTAAAAGGTTTATGACAGTCTGCCTTTTCCCCATCGATACGCATCCCAACCGCCCTGCACCTTAGAGGGTTAAAAAAAAAAAGACCCTCACATGACGCAAAACTCTGAAACAGGAGAAGCGGGACATAAAACGGAGCGATGAACTAGATTTGAATTATGGCATAAAAACAGAGAATCCGACGCTGAACAGTGAAAAATCAACACATGATGTGAAACACATGACAATTAGGCAGCGCAGCAGGTAATGAGTGAAGATTACTGGTGGTGAGCGTCAATAAACGATCAAATAAATGTAGTAACAGGACAGAAACTAAAATGGACATAACAATAAACCAAGAGATGATAATACTAATAAAATTAAACTAAATAGAAATGAATGAAGAACAAAATGCAAGAATGAACTAAGAAACTAAAGTAAATACAGAGGAATAAACTGGTATGGCAAGACCTTTCGAGCAATAATTAATACAGAGGACTGTATGGCAAGAATAAACACACTATTTCCAGATAAAAGGTAAAATAATATTGTTGAAATGCCATGGGTTTGTTGAGACCACGTCTAGTACTGAGAATAAATATATCTTACAGACCATAACAGTAAAGAACTGATCACTTATTTATGTTTTTAATTAGATTTGATATATTTATTTCTTCAATATTATTTTTCATGTCAGTGTTAATGTTATGAGGCTGATGACTCCATGACACTTTCAATTTGACTCATTAGGATTTTATTAAGAACCAGATTTTTTTTTTTTTGTAATTTCTGTCCAGTAAAACTATTAATCTATAAATCAATAGGTCTATATAAAGATATAATCCATGTTTCTGTCTCATATTTGTATGGCATTAAAAGGATCTGGAACTTTTGTTTTTCCACTGAAAGCTCTGGTTTGTACAATAAATGCCATGTGGGTGAAGTTTTATGGATGATGCTCTGATGTCCCATTCTCCTGAAGGCAGCACAGAGCTGCACCACCAGAAACCGACAGAAACACTGAAGAGAAGAAGAGTTATGATTAATGTAGTTACAGTTCTATCCATGTTTTAATGTTGCAGAGCTCAGTCGTTTTGCAAATAGTTCAAAGTTTAAACTGGCATGTTGTTCATCTTTTATCTGCTCATTTTGTGCAAGATTTAACAACTAGAAAATGGCACAAAATAAGAATATTTTTTCCACTCTGATTGGCTGCTGTTAGGCCTACCAATTTTAAGTTGAATGTTCATTGCATTTTTCGTAGACACCTGTGAAAATAATTTCTATTCCCATGACTTTTTTGTTCTCTGGGAAATTATTTCTGATGGTAAATACAGAAACAAGCATAAAAATCAAAACATTTACAACAGTGATAGTAATATTAATAATAAAATAATGGTCAGTGCAAAGTAGCCTACAAATTCTTTGGTGGGGGGCAGTGAGGGACCTGGATAAAGGCTAGGGGGGCGCTGGCCCAAAAAAGGTTGAGAAACACTGGCCTACTTGATACCCATGAATGCAATCATTCGTTTACATTCGCTTACTGCAGTTGAGTTATATTGTCATAATTGTTATAATAATGTCACTGTAACATTAGCTTGTTGTTATTCAGATTTTTTTAACATTAGCATAGAAAACCAGAATGAACACCAGGTGAATTTAGCAACAGCTTATTGCACAGAATATTGTATATTTTTTTGGTTCTACTCTTTATGGAGTAATAAATTCATTAGCTAGTCAATTAGTAAGGCTATCTGCTCTGGTAGCTAGCCTGCAGTCATCTGCTTAAAAGTTCGTAGCCTGGCGATTGTAGTTTTTAAATAATACTGCCTCACAAGTGCAGCACCAGCAGCAGCAGCATGGTGGAAATGTTTTAAACCAGACATCTAGACCTGGATTGTTGACATGGAGGGATAGTGCCTTCATTTTGTTATGTTTTGCAGATGTGTGTAGAAAAAAAACACTGCTTTTTTCATTTGCCATCACCGCGTTTCATAAATTTAAACTTCTCAGTCTTGCAAACAGATAAATAAACATAATTATTACATAGTTTTTGGCCCCGACTCTTATCTTGGCAGTAAAATCAATAAAAATGAATCAAATCTCCCTTTTAATGTTGCTTAGATTGCGTGTTAATAATTAAAGATAGCTGTGATTGACTGATGAATGAACGTTTTTGTGATCTCCTGACTTTCATCTAATTTTTTGAAAAGATGGCGCGTTGAAGGACACGTTTGAAAGAGGCTGAAGCGCCGCAGATTTGAATACTAAGTGGAATCTTATTCTTTGTGTAAAATCATCTCTGATGTGTCCCGATCCATTACCAGGGTTAAAGAAATGATTTTCACATTTGATTTTCATTTGATGTGAAAGTGTTTAAGATCAGAAGAAAAAAAACATCTTCTGAACTGAACGGAGAGCATTGTGTGTTTGTTCAGGAAAGACGTAGATGTCACTTATTAGACGAGCTTCTCGGAAGAACGGTGTGCTGAAACTGCGGCCAGATCCGCGCAATCCCCGAGCTGAAACACTTGAAGTCCCTTCAACCTCTTGGCTTTATTTTTTTATTTTATATTTTTTTTATGTGAAGTGAACACATGCCTGTCATGGCTGCCTGAGAAATAAGTCATTTCTTTCTCTCTCCTTTTTTTTAAATTCTTTAATATTTTCTCTCTGGTATTGTTGCCTTTCCGCTGTGAAGCTCTTCTTGTCACTTCGTTGTGCCTCCAGTTGAGTTAAAATGTTCCACCAAAGTGTAATATCACTCCACTGATCACACATTTAATGCTCCGCTGCTCTGCAGATTAAAGCCTGTGCCTCAGGAGCTGCTTCATGCGGTGTTTGGTATCACGATTGGTGACGTATTATTTATTATTTATCGGTTCTTTTGTTTGCGCCTGGCAGGTGCGATTATTTTACGCAATCACGTTTGGTTCATCATGTTGAGTGTTATTTCGTCGTGATCCCGGCGTGACGGGGTCAGGCATTGTCTCCAGATGCGCTTTATGTTTTATGACCCGCTGTAAATTTCCAGAGTTGTAACCTTGTACCGCTTTGTGAGAGCTGCGCGACTTTTCCTTGTGTTACAGTCACCCGTATTCACAGATACAGTTTCATTTACAAATGTTTCCTCCAGGTAGGGGCGAGGCGGGGCGACTCGGGGCTAGGATTCCTGCTCGCTTGCACAGATGCGCACACTGACGCATTTCTCCTGAGGGGACAGTGGCTGCAGGATGTTTTTACTTTACTTAAACATCCTTTATGTTCTCGCCGTTCTTCCCCGTCTGACTCATTAGGGAGTTTCCTGTTGGCAGAATTCGCTTTAATTAAAGCAGAATGTCTGTTTTTAATATCCCTGTCCTGTTTGACTCACTCGCATGGTGACGCGACGGCGGTTTCAATGGTCGTATTTGTGTAATCAGCAGAAATGCACCTATAAGCTTTATGGCCCATTTATGATCATTTAGCCGATTTGACCCAATACTCATTTCCCTCTGGAAACTAAATCGGGGAGATACGGACGGCTGTAAAACTGGGTTTTAATGTTATTTAAAAACAAAGACAAACGGATTACATGTTTGAAATTTTAACAGGCTTGATCATACTTTAAATTTCAACATAGTATAACTGGTTGTATGCGAGTCTTTTGGCTTGAGCGTCTTGCGTCAGTGATTCAAATTCAATTAAAGCCAAATTCAAAAGACTTTATTGATCCCAAAGGGAAATTAAATGCTGCAGCAACAAGTCATTTAAATAAAGAGTTATTGTAGATTACGATCTACATTAGCGCAACTAGCATTACTAAAACACTAAACAGGCTTCCAGCATTAAAATATATTGCAGTTAGCATTTATTGCTAATAGTAGTTAGCGCTCTTAGTATCACCCTGTTTTTGGTTTTTATTCTGCTGACCTTACCTGCTCGCATTTCACATAAAATACTTATTATCTGGTGTCATTTCATTTACACACAATGCATGACGTTGACTCCCAAACAGCAACATACTTGAGATTATTGTCTCTCCCTCCTGAGGGACACAGTGTGCCGTTCAAACAAGGCTAAGTGTTGCAACACGACTGATACCTTTGGCTGTGAGCATCGCTTCTAATTGCTGAGTGGGAGTGAGGCCTTTGGTGGATTTGCAGCCAAGTGAGACAACAAAATATGTCAAAACATGTTTTTCACGAACCGCTGCTTTTCCAGAGTCATGCCTCGCTCATTCCTCCTTCACCTTCATGTTTGAACTTGGACCTCGTTACGCGGAGGGGAAGCTGACGTTGGAGATGCAGGATTAAAAGCTCGGGTGGGAATTTTTGCCTAATGAAATCAGAGATGTGACAGTTGCTCCTGGGGCTTTCAGTCAATCAGTCCGTCAGGCAGTCACACTTTGGCTGGATGTTGCTTCACATCTGACAAGTCAGATCTGTTGTTTCATTATTTAAAACAACTGAGCTGCAGAAAGTGTGACATTTATTGAGCTCAGCAGTTCTGGGACTTCAGGGCTGATCGGTTTCTGTCAGTATTTCTGGACGCATGATTTATTTCGGCTTCACCTCCGATGCCCCCGTACCATGTTGCATAAACATTCGCGCTGTCGTTGTACTTCTGCGCATTTTTACGGGACTTGAGGTCTATTTTCAGTCTTATGAATCTTTACTAGTCTTCTATCGTTTTTTACAGAATAACAGAAGATAAATAAAGCTTAAAATGGAAACTTAGTGGGCTAAGCGATTCAGCAGGGCACCGTCACCATGACAATTTCATTTCTGCGGCTTTAAATACTGATGCACTGATAGTGCAGCGCTCTCCTGTGTTTTATCATCAAAAGTTCAGTGTCAACACATAAGACAGGTGCAGAGATGCCATCTCACTTCCTGTTTGGTAGGTGCAAATTTCTCTTTGAGCTTTAAGAAAATCCCCTGAGTCTGAAAGCTGAATGCTTTCATTTTGTTGCTAAACACAATAGAAATTTATAAAATAAAAAATTTAAAGAAAGAAAAAAGAAGAAGCAAAGTCTTTAGTTTGTGGATTCTAATAGTAAAATTAAACAAAACTTGCTTTTCTCACATGAAGAAAAAAATTTGACGGGGTTCAATGACCTGAAGGTGTGAAAGAACTTTTTACAAGAGCCGGTTATTTTTTTTTATAAACACAGAAAATATGGTACAGTCCAATAATAACATGCAGCTCACAATTTAAAGCAACATTCACCTTTTTTTTTTTTTATTCACAGTAGATGGAAATGAAAACTTGAATATGGATATGGGATTGTTTGTTAAAATATTTCTACCAAAGCACTTTTTTGACAGCATTTTTTATGGTTCAATATAAGAACGAAGAAGCTAAAGTATGTAGATATTCTGTGCAGGAGCTGATTATTGGAGTAAGTGCTTTAATGTTTACTTTCGTCAGATCTTGTCTCGATCACATCTCATTTTTAGATCACAAAGATTTGTTTAGGACACACAAAAAAACGATAAAATCTCTGAATGTGCAAAACGTACAAAGTTAGATGCTAAAGATTAAAATTTTTCAGAGTTTTGACCTCCTTTTGTGTCATCTTGCCTCGCTTGCTGTTGTTTTTTAGGTTAAGTTTTGTGTTACATATTTGGTGAACACATTCTTCTTCATACTGCATTTCTAAGATAGTATTTCTTATGAGATAAGTGGTGCTGCACTTTTATAGCACCTCAGACGATTCCAACTAAATTAACTTAACTGGAATAGATTTGTTATTCACACTTTTTTATTTGGTAAAGTATGAATAATAATTAAGTAACTTACATGACTAAGTAAGTTACAGAGTATGTTTCTCTTGTCAATCTTCAAAATAGGTAAGAAAGGAGAACATTCCAGTGAATGAAGTCAAATATGTGTTCATTTTAAAATGTCAGCTTGAAGATATTTACCTTATTACAGTTTCCAAGCCTCCATAGCAACCTTTAAATGTTATCTACATCCCCATCAGTTGTCTGGGTATAATATCAGGACTCAAGCTTTTTTTTTTTTTTTTAAATACATGTAAAGATTTTAAGATTCCTAAATCCAGTTGGTACTTTGAGAGGAATTCTTTGTTTTTGTCAGATGAGACAAGAAGCAACAAATTCGCCAGATGTGGTTGGCAAGAAAAGACAAATGTAAAAAGTAGAAAAAAAGCACCTTATTTATATATATTTTTTCTTTATTAATCCTTCATTTATGTAGGAAAACCTCTTGAGTCTTGTGGTATCATTTACACGAGCGACCCGTACGTTGCTCGTGTAAATGGCCCCGACCTGTGATGCTCGGGGCCGGTTTTCTCTTTCAACCTTGCTGTAGTTTATTTGTTAGCTTTATTTTAGAAATCCGTCGGCTTTGCCAGATTGAAAACATGAATTTGCTCCAAAGCCAATGGACAGATATTTACCCAGTGCTTAAAACTGTGGAGCGTGCTGCATGTGGTGAATCATTCATTGTGGCGAAGACGGGAAGCCTTCCAGCAGTAACTTAGTATTAAGCTTTAAAATCGGTCAAAGGTGAAATCTATAAACTGACTTCCAACTGCGGCCCAAGGTTGATGTCAAACTTACTTATTAAAAACAAATGTTAATAATAACAACAGTAATGTTTTATTATTACTTAATCGACAAAAGGTTTTTATGCTTTTTCGGTCATGGGTCAAATTTTTGGGCAACGATCGTGACCCAATAACCGCAGTAAAAAGATTAAAAAGTTCAATAACGCATTTATTGTACCTGTAGAGATAAAGTTACTTTTAGCAACATGTTTAACATGACACCATTTCTGAAATTCCTATAAGTTTCTCTTGTGGCTGTTATTGTTTTCTTCTTCTTCTTCTGTTCCAAACCGGTGACGCTGTCGTCTGACCGGTTCGGTTTCCCTTTGATCCATGTTGCTGAGAAATCAGGAACCTGCTGCAGAGACATCCTTCGTCGTGACTTATTATTTTAGTCATGAGTGTTATTATGCCAAAAGTGCCAAAATGAAGAGATGAGCCGAGTGCTAATCTGCTTAAGTACATCAAAGTATTTCAGATCCCTGAGGTTTTTCCTTTTTTTTTTTTTTTTTTTTTTTTTTTTTTTTTTTAGATATTATTTCAGTTTCCCAGGCAAACGCAAAAACATGCCCCTCTATCGGCATGATCATGTGCTCACTTGAAGTGGGGGGATTTCTGAAGCTGATTTTACTTTTCATTAAGTTAAACATGTACAGAGTTACTGAGCTTTATCGTCTCAGACATCCATCAGTGGGATTCTCTTCTGCGATGCTGTATTCCCAGCTGCGTCCCAGTCAGGCCCATTTTGTTGGTTCCCTGTGGCTCCACTCTGTTGAAGCAGACAGCTATCAGAACCGTCCCTGAGCTGTCTCTAATGAGTTTCTCCATTATCACTGACATCATCGGAATGGCACTACTTCTGTATTAAATTGATTCTAGGGGGGTTGAAATTATTAGAACAGAGGCTTGTTTCAAAGCCACGAGGAGCCGAGGGTGTTTGACATCACCGAGTCGTCGTTCGGCACATTTTCCCTGCTGGCGATGTTTAACCACGCTCGCTTTTCATCAATAAACAACGCCTTGCTAGGCTACTCATACTGCTTTGACTTCTTTCTTTTTTGTTTATAAAACTATAACCACAAACTTTTGTGTGTTTTATTGGGATTTACTGTCCTAGTCCAGCACACAGTGCCTAGTTAAGACGGATGGAAACGGATTCAACCACCTTTCACTTACAAGCAGAGCTGCAGGTGTTTTGAGGCTAGCCCAGTTGATCATTATCTTTTCAACATACCTAAAGCTCGGTCGGTTTGGACTTTGCTGCGGATCCTTGCAAAGTCTGGACTCTGATCGAAACCGTTCAAACACATGAATGCGGTTCGATCTGAATGATTGGTAACACTCGCTCTAAAAGTCGCATTAAAAGTCTGTTAAAGTGTCAACTTTGCATTAAAGTGTCATTATTAAGCAAAGGACACTTCATGACAACGGTCATAAACATTCATAAAAACTCCTTCATGTTCATGACAGATGTTATGTCAGTGTTATGCACACCCCTTCGAATTAAGTGCTAGCACATTATTTTATTTGTGTTCAATATGATTTATTCCCAGATCGTCCATGCATCTTCTCATCAACTCTACTGTGTCTTATCGCTGCTGTTGTGACCGATGTTTGTCCCGTTGACCGATTCTTCCACCCTGGGCCTTTTGGCTGCTTCTCCGATCAGTGCTCTCCTTACCCAGCCCTGTAGTTTAGGTGTTATGAGCGTTGCTCCATGAGATGCTCAAAGCTTCTTTACATTTCCCCACAATGTTCTTCGTGTTTTTTTGGTCTTCATGATGATGATTGTCCACTAATGTTCTCCAAGAGGTTGAATTACTCTGTTGTTTTCACTGGATTTTATTTTGGTGCTGACAACATCCTAATAAAGTGCAACAGAACTTGGTGGTTGTGTCGTGACAAAATGTTCCAAGCGGTATGAAGAACCCTCGCAAGACGCTGCAACACCAGTCAGTACATGGGTTATTTTTATTTGTACTTGCGCATGTTTCTGTGTATGAGTGGCGAGCCTTTGGGGCTTTGTGATGCCCTCTGGCCACTTCAAGGCGTGTCTCCGAGCCATTGCTAGTGTCCCAGATATGCAGAAAGCCACAGACTGAGCAATAAGCAAAAAACAGAATGTGGAAGTTTGGTCAGCATCCATTTTTGGTAAGTCGCTGCTGGGGGACATTTTTAGATGTGCGAGGGAAGTATCTTGCAGCCCTAACTGACTTTTTTTTTCTTTTATAGTACGTGGAGAAAATAAAATAAATTAAAAAAACACTTAATGCCCACAGAGTAGTAAAAATACCACATCTCCCTGGACACTGTAAAGTCATTGTCTTGTGATGTTAGTATTGTTCTCCTACAGACTAAAAAAGTCTGTGTTTCCATTTAATAAAATCATTGTACAGAGCTGGCGTGATGGCCTTATGCAACATTTGGAGAACACATCAGCATGTTTTCCAAAGCGCAATCAGTCCGCCTCCCCTTGACCTCCTATAAAATAAAACCCAACATGCACACACCTGTTTGACCCCAGTCCACTCTAATAATCACCAAGTCGACGGCATTCAGCTCATCTGTTTCCTCGGCACTCTTTGTGCTTTTTAAATGTTATGCGGCAGTTTTTTTGTTTGTTTTTTTTTTCGCTGTAATTGCTGCATTTTCTTACACAGCAGTATTTGACCTGATGAAAAATGTAAACAGACGGGTTACGTAACGCGAGCGTAGGGTGTCGGAGGGCTGTTATTGGACTAAAAACAGACCCGCACTTAGACTGTGACCTCACTCGGATGAACATCTCTATTCAAAACCTGCCAGCGATTCCGATCATGTAATGTTTGTTTCTGCAAGGACTGCATGTGTTTTTCCGTTTATGAGCTGTGCTTCAGCTTTCGGATCTTTTAGGAGTTTATCTCTTGTCTGTGTTAAGAGACAGAGATTTGCTGGATAATTAGGCTGCAACATGTTGCGCCGTGCCTTGTCTCTTAAAAGCAAATCTTAGTAAATGATTAACCAGTCTGATTTATGCGATTTGTGAGCCCTAATGAATAATTGACCGAATAAAGGTGGCGGCGAGCGGAGAAAGCAGCAGAGGGAGGAACACGCCCAGTGCTTTCTGAGTGAAGATTACAGTGCTGAAAACTTGTTTTCACAGTGCCAGAGAGATGACAAATGCACAACAAATGTCCTTGGAATTTTACCCGCGCTGTTTTTCCACAGCCTTAGCGGTTGTGATAATAACAACACCGAGTCCAGAGCCTTTTAGCCTTCTAATGACTCTAACATTTTATTTGGCTCAGCTGCTATTTGAAGCGTTTTTTTGTTGTTTTTTTTCTTGACGAGAATTCGCTCCGACTAAAATAATCAGAGCCGTTTTGGCAGAGAACAACCTTGGACGGGGTAAAGCTGTCATTGAGCATGCACAAAAAAGAAAAGGCAAAAGGGGTTGGGGGGGGGACGTGGGTAATGTTGACACAGAGAAATACGTGACTGAACTTAGATCATTTGAAGTTTGCCTCTTTTTCTTTCTGTTTCTCTCCTTGGAGCTTATCTCCGCTGGCGTTGTTGCATCCGAGCGACTCGCTCTGCCAAGAAGTTACATTACAATTGCTGGTTGACATAAACGTGGGTGTTCAAAGGACTTGGAGGGTTTAAATACTTTATTGTGTGTGTAATGTGAACTGAGCAATTATGTCTGCCAGCTTTTCAAACAAAGAGCTCCTATCAGGCAGGTTCATGTGTTTTTAATTAACTGTGTTGGGGAGACTAATCAGAGAAAAACCAAATATAGAGCCGCAATCATCAGAGCTTCCAGAGTGCTGCAGTTCAGGCTGATGTTTTATGATGCGATGATAAGAAAGAAACAAAGCAGAGTGTTTGTCGTGTTATGTATGTTGTGGTAGGAATTTGGCTTCTTCGTGAAACAGTCCTGTTTATAGTAACTGTTTGGATGCGTCTTCTCATTTGTGGGTTGCTGGTTAACCAGTGGCTGTCATTTGCGTTATTCTGCTTGGCTGTTTTCACGCCCTCGTTCGGTATATATGCTTTAAAACTTTCAGCAAGAGTGCATTTTCTCTTCTTGACTCAAATTAAACTTGAGGGTCACGTTTACAAGCACATTGGAACGATCTGGCAGCCTGTTAGCCCTTTCAGCACTAATCCAGTTTAGAAATAATTAGCTACAGGCTAGCAGGCCTGTGAAATTCCTTTTTCTGGTTGTAAATGTTTCTGTCATTGCCTTGTGTTTCTTCTTCTTTTTTTTCAGCTTAAAGTCAACTTTCGCTTTTAGGAAATGAATTTCTCGTGACAAATGTTCTGTTTGTTTTATTGTTTGTGTAGCAGTGCCACAAAAAAAAAAACAGTGTTGAGGTTTATTTTGTGCTTGTATTTTGGTCACACTTAATTGTTTCAGATTATCTAGTACTTTTTCTCTTGCCAAAAAAAGAAAAAATAAAGGCAGTTTTTTTATTTTTAAGAGAAAAAGAGCTCCTGAAACCATCCTTCCACTGTCCAAAAAGCAAACTTTCCCCTCGATTAAATCATTTATTAAATATGATTAATCCACCAGTCCTTTAGATCCACACCGAACTTAACTAGAACTTGTATGACAAAATGAAATAGGCTAATAAATCTCAAAAAGCAACAAATTTAGATGTCCCAATCTAAAGAAATTCAAAACAAAATACCCAAAGATGTCCAAATGTGATATTTTGCCGTTTCAAAATGGTTATGAAGTCAATTCTAAGAATTTTGAACTCAACACTGCAAAAACACACAATCTTACCAAGTAGTTTTAGTTTCTAGTGGAAATATCTTAATAAACTTCAAATAAGACAAACTGACTTAAAGGTAACTTTTTAGTAAGATATAAAAGCTTGTTTTAAGTGAATAATTCCTTAATATTGATGAAAAAGTGCTGGCCTCAGGCAGATACATTAACTTATAACATGAGAAAAATGTCTTGTTGTAAGTGAAATATTCTGCCATTTGAACAAGAACTTTTAATGTTTGGTTCTGGTTTCACTGCTTCAGAACTTGATCAGTGTGCTGTAATTGATGGAACCACAAGTTCCCGAAGTTCATTAGTTCATGACCTACATTTCAAGTGCACTAGCAGTTCCACATCTGAATGGCTCTGAAAAGTGATTTAGAATGGCCTAGTCAAAGTTCAGACTTAAATCTGATCGAGAGGTGGTGTTGTGGCCTCCAGAGGCTCTATTTGGCTGAATTGAAATATTTTTTGCAGAGAAGACACCCAGCCAAACTTCCTGAAAACATGTTGTAAAAGACTCACTACTGCTGCGCTTGAGAGTGGAGTAAGTTTTTATGAGGTTTAGAGCGCAGTTGCAAACAGCATTTTGTATTTCCCCGAGTTATCTCTGTCTCACATTAACAGTTTTTGATGATCTTAAACATTTAACTCTAACAATAAAAAACACAAAAGCTGCTTTTTTTTTTTTTTACAGCAGCATATAAACAATAGTGGGGGTGTTGCTGCACCGTGGTTAAAAAAAAAAAAAAAAAAAAAAAAATCACACTAGGTGGTGTGATTTATTTCCGGCCTAAATAGATAAATCTCATCTTGTCTTTCTGTTCTCGCTCAGCTCCGAACCTGAAGGGGCGACCTCGAAAGAAGAAGCTATCCATCTCTCAGAGGAGGGACACCCAGGGTCAAGCTCCAGGTCAGGGCTCGTCGGGGTCGACCCAGGGTTCAGCAGCTGTGGCGGCTCAGGACCCCTTGAGCCCAGAGAGCAAAACTACAACCAAGGTGAGATAAGATAAGCTGTGCGTTGAGTAAGCTGTGGTATAACCTCACTGACTGCCAAACGGACTGACGTGTTATTACATGCAGGGTGGCAGACAAAAACCGAACAAAAAGGAAGATGTGTGATGGGATTTTACACAACCATTCATTTCTCTCTTGGTCGCATCAATGCAGCACAAAGTTCTTTTATAAGAGCTTCAACTTTTTCTATCATCTTTATGTCTAGTCTTTGCATTTTACTGTGAAAATATGTTATTTAATTCACCTTAAGCGTAAAATTAAGCAAAGTTTTGACACAAGACCTGAGAGATGCATTATTCTGTTCAAACTGCGATCTGCTTCTCTTTGTGTTGGACTGCTAGCAATAAAATATTACTGATAAGCAGCTGAAATACTGTCTGGGGTTCTTCAACTGTTTTAGGGTCATTTTGATGTGCTGAATCCAGAAATCACATCGGTTTTGCTCCACCAGATCAACTTTCTGAGCTGTGAATGCAACATGAGCATCAAAGTGCATGACATGTTCTCACATATGGATCAGTTTCCTGATAATCTGGGATCAATGAGTGATGATCAGGAGGAGAGACTCAATCAGGACAGAAAAGAGACGGAGAATTTTACACAATGAAGACGTAATGTTAAAATTACATGTACTTACCCTTATCAGTGTTTATTACTCAATTTACAGAAAGTTTGTAACATTTAATTAATACACTCTGGTAGAAAACGGTTTTTTTTTTTCCTAAAACCTTTTTTGGATGAGAAATATTAACAGAAATGAAATGATAATGTCACAAAAATGTCATCGATTTAGTCAGAGGATCGGATTTCTCTAAATCAAATGAGAAGAAAAGCCTGACCTGATTGAGAAAAATGGATGTCTTTTTTGGATTCAATGGTGCAAAATAGTCCTAATTCAGTCAAAAAAAACAGAGAAACCCTCCAAAACCCTTTTTTTTTTGTAACCCAGTGTAATAAACTTAAATTTGTTGTCATGTTATGACACAACGCTAATTTATCCCCCGAGTTTAAGAGCTTTTTTTTATACCTGAATGACTGACATGGCTCCATCACATGACTTTAAAATCCCCGTTGGTCATTCATCAGACCGAAAATTAGCAAAACAACATCTTTGTCCTTAAGAAAGCTGTTAATTAATATTACACAAAGTCTGGATTCTTGGAAGCGAAATGTAATAAAACGAGGAATGACTCAACACAATTGCAAGGGATTATATAAAGGTTCATTGTGCACATATTTGACCTAGATGGGAAGAACTCATAAATGCTTATCAACATGATTACGTACACCATTATGGCTATTATTATTAGTATTATGCAGTAATGTTTGTCCTCTGGCTCTGGCTTAAAGGCTTACCTCGTTGTTGCCAGCATACTGTTTTCCAGGTGGTCGGGGGGTTTTTTTTATCTCGGGCTGCAGAACGAGGCCACCACGTTTCAGTTTTCCCAAACAACCCGCTGTGACCCACGCAGCAGCGGTGCAGCGCGCTGTAACAGCCACCAGCGCACGCAGGGACACATGTGACTCCGAAGGCGACTTGTTACACAAAAGGAATGACATAATCTGTCATGAGAGGAGTGCAAGTGATGATTTGTAGCCTGGGAATGTTTAGTATTTTCATGTTTGAAAAGATGTATTGATGATGTTTTTTTTTGTTTTTATCTATTTGCTATTTTCGTTTTTTGTTATCTCATCTGCAAAACAGCCTTTAGAACAACTTTTTTTTTTCATTGTTTTATTAGATTTGATAGCATCTGTTACAGAACAGCACTCCTTTCTCTCTCCTGTCCTTTCTCCTTCCCTGAAACACATAATAGTCTTTAAAACAAGCACAACATGATCCTGCAGAGGAACAAGATGTGTATCTTATTTTATGAGTTTCCATTAGAAGGAAGCAGTTTTGTAAATACAGCAACAATTGCTAGATTGAAGAGCAGATTTTGTTTAAAACAAGTGAGATCATTGCACAAGTATAGCAGAAAAAAAATCAAAAAGATATTTATATGTTTTTCAGTTTCAACCTAACATCTTAGTCTTCCAGATACTTGCTGGAAGAGATGCACCGATCAGAGTTTTGTGGTCAGTTTATGATTTTATTAAAGTTCTGAGCAGTAAATAATAATTTTAGCCAGTTCCAATTTTCTTTATAAAGTATGACAGAGTATTAGAGACACAATAAGAAAGTAAAAAAATTTAATTACTAGAATAAAGTCATAAAAATGTGGGGATAAAGTTGTAATATTATGAGAATAAAGTCAAAATGTTACGACTAATCTCCTAATAATTAATATTACAACTACACTCATAATGTTATGACTTTATTCTCGTATTATTTCACCTTTATTCTCAAATGATTTTATTCTTGTAAATTTTTTTTTTCTATTTGATCTTAATATGACCCTAACACGCCGTCCACAGGTGACCTGATTATCTCAAGCAAATTTATGATTAACAAAACATAAAAAGTTGTGTAAATTAAAGTGAAATTGAATTTAAAAAGTGAAAGGTGCAAAAACGTCAACATAAAACATGATATCTAAATCTGGGTGAAAGGCAGCTCTCAGTGTTTAGTTTGGATACTGCATGGTGGCTTAAAAGGCCACATTATTTATCTATTTTCATAGGTTACAAAATGACGATGACTGGGTAACTTCAAAAAGCTACATGTCCTTGCAGATCCAGTGACTGGAGGAGCACATGGTGCATTCACTGCTCTGAAAAAAAAGTTCGGAAGTTTGAATCCAGCCAAGCTAAAAATCGGCCGATTTGTCCGTGCATCCCTGCAACCTTTCAGAGTTAAAAATCAATATTAGTCAAACTCATCGTTGGCTTTTCAGTGACGAGAACATGAACTATGTGGCCACAAAGAATATTTGTTTCTGCTTTGATCCCAACACATCTCGCGTACAGCTGTCTGACCTCATTTAAATAACCCTCTCATTGTGGTTTTGGTTTCCCTTTAATCGCATCCACGCACTCCTTGTGCTCTGTCCGTGCAGGTCAAGCCCGGCTTCAAAACGGTACCCAACGGAAAACTAACCACGCCGGGCAAACAGAGGCCCGCCGGGCTCAGTAAGAAGTCCTCGCCCGAGGAGAAGGAGAGAGGAAAAGAGAAGGACAAGGAGGAGAGGAGTGAGAAAAAGGAAGAGAGGAAAGACGAGGAAACTTCAGAGGAGAGCCGCGCGGAGGAGCAGGCTTTCTTGGTAGAGCTCTACAAGTACATGAAAGAACGAGACACGCCCATAGAGAGGATCCCCTTCCTCGGCTTCAAACAGAGTGAGTAGCACAACTTACTCTCTTATTCCCTCTCTGGCAGCGTTTAAACAAAGGAGCACTCTTTACTGTAGAAGAAGAGGTAAAGTAATGTGTGGGTAGGTTTTTACAAGGTATTTTGAAAATTTAGGTCGTAACATTGCCGGCGGGGAAGGTTAGCGAGATGAGTGGAGGTTAGAAAGAGTCAGAAAAACAACTGTACGTCAGACACGAGAACAAAAGTAGCAGAAAACACATTAAAGAGTTAGAGAATATCTCACAATTTAGAGTAAGAATGTCAAATAAGTTAGTTTTTAATTCCAGTTTGAGTATGAGAGTGAAACAAGACAGGCAGAAACCCTGTGTGGATTTTACTCAACTTCTCCCAACACATATTACTTAAAACTGTCCTCCACACACACACAAAAAAAATAATCATTTAGGTTTTATCCTACACGAGGTTTAGAGCTTTAAGAGAGTAAATAAAGAAGAATCCAATGACTACAGACATTTATGGCAAAAGTAAGAAGAATTCATGACTGTTAGGGATAAAGAAAATAATCCCTCTGTCTCAATTATAAACTGAGGGAATAAAAGTCTTAGAGGAGAAATAGTGCATACAACAACTTGTAAAGAAAAGAGAGAAAAAAAAACTCAGGAGGCTTTCTGTCAGGACACATTTTACCCAGCTTTCATGTAAGACAGAACATCTCCTCACTCTTGTCAAAAGGTTTTCCTGTGAAGAGCAAGAACGCCCTTAAAGCGGCGTTAGAAGAACATCACATGTATGGGAAACACGTCTGGCCGAGATGAAAGATCTCTAATATAGGTCGGATGCTTAGCTTGCACTTGAAGTGCAGAGGGGCAGAGAGGAGAAAACCTGCACGTAAACATCATAAAGAGCGTGCTCTTTCTGGTCTCTTGAAACTGGAGGAAAGAAAAAAAAAAAACGTGTTTGTTTAAGGTATTTGATCTTGAGGAAAGGCACTTGAGAATGCCAGCTCTCATCCCAGATTGTTTTTTTTTTCCTCTCTGCTGCGTTCTGAGTCTTTTATTCAAGGAAGGAATGCACATTAGCAGTGATGCTAAGGGAACCACTCAGGATTTAACTATTCAGGACGGAATGGCTCCTGTAAATTAATGAGAGGTGGAAAAGGGAGAGTGATGTATATTGACTAGGCGGGAATTATTTACCGTTATCAAGGTAAGCGAGGTTTTTAAAAGTTACATCAAAACTCATCAAATTTTCTGTCGTACCATGGTACGACAGAAAATTTGAATAGACTGTAATAGACGTAATAGACTGTAGAACTGCAGTTCTACAGTCTATTACGTTCTCTTAAAAGTTATTTTTAAAAAAGACACAGATTGACTAGAGTTTTTTCTAGCTGCAAGAAAATGGCAACACTTTTACTGTACTTGTTAGAAAGACAAGTTTGGCTATTTGGAAATATTTCGCCTCTTGCAATATTTTTCTATCATTAATGTAATGCAGTTAACTTCTGACTAATTATTCAGCTAGTATCAGCTTGTTGTAGGATAACTGGGTTACTCTAATTCAGTGTTTCTCAACCTTTTTTGGGCCAGTGCCCCCCTAGCCTTTATCCAGGTCCCTCACTGCCCCCCATCAAAGAATTTGTAGGCTACTTTGCACTGACCATTATTTTATTATTAATATTACTATCACTGTTGTAAATGTTTTGATTTTTATGCTTGTTTCTGTATTTACCATCAGAAATAATTTCCCAGAGAACAAAAAAGTCATGGGAATAGAAATTATTTTCACAGGTGTCTACGAAAAATGCAATGAACATTCAACTTAAAATTGGTAGGCCTAACAGCAGCCAATCAGAGTGGAAAAAATATTCTTATTCTTTGCCATTTTCTAGTTGTTAAATCTTGCACAAAATGAGCAGATAAAAGATGTTCAACATGCCAGTTTAAACTTTGAACTATTTGCAAACGACTGAGCTCTGCAACATTAAAACATGGATAGAACTGTAACTACATTAATCATAACTCTTCTCTTCAGTGTTTATGTCAGTTTCTGGTGGTGCAGCTCTGTGCTGCCTTCAGGAGAATGGGACATCAGAGTATCATCCATAAAATTTCACCCACATGACATTTATTGTACAAACCAGAGCTTTCAGTGAAAAAACAAAAGTTCCAGATCCTTTTAACGCCGTACAGATATGAGACAGAAACATGGATTATATCTTTATATAGACCTATTGATTTATAGATTAATAGTTTTACTGGACAGAAATTACAAAGAACAAATCTGGTTCTTAATCAAATCCTAATGAGTCAAATTGAAAGTGTCATGGAGTCATCAGCCTCATGACATTAACACTGACATGAAAAATAATATTGAAGAAATAAATATATCAAATCTAATTAAAAACATAAAAGTGATCAGTTCTTTACTGTTATGGTCTGTAAGATATATTTATTCTCAGTACTAGATGTGGTCTCAACAAACCCATGGCACTTCAACAATATTATTTTACCTTTGATCTGGAAATAATGTCTGTTTATTCTTGCCATACAGTCTTTTGTATTAAGTATTGCTCGAAAGGTCTTGCCTTTCGAGCAATAAACTGTAAATACAGTTTATTCCTCTGTATTTACTTTAGTTTCTTAGTTTATTCTTGCATTTTGTTCTTCATTCATTTCCATTTAGTTTCCTTTGATTAGTATTATCCTCTCTTGGTTTATTGCTATGTCCACTTTAGTTTCTGTCCTGTTGCTACATTTATTTGATCGTTTATTGACCATCAGTAATCTCATCACCTGCTGCGCTTCCTAATCGTCATGTGTTTCACATCATGTGTTGATTTTTTCACTGTTTAGCGTCGGATTCTCTGTTTTTATGCCATAATTCACATCTAGTTCGTCGCTCCGTTTTATGTCCCGCTTCTCCTGTTTCAGAGTTTTGCGTCATGTGCTCGTCTTTTTTTTAAGCCCCTAAGGTGCAGGGCGGTCGGGAAGCGTATCAATGGGGAAAAGGCAGACTGACATAAACCTTTTAAAACAACGGAAACAATTTCTGCATTCTGATTATTGAAATTTAAAAGTGCTGTGTTGTTCTATCACCCCCGTTTCATACCCGACCACTTACAGCACCGTGTTAACGCTATACAATGAACGCTCTCTATCATGGTATCACCCATGGAGGGATTTCTTGATTTCTTTATTTAAATGTGTTCATTTTTCAGAGGGATACACAGTGAGGGTATCGTGATTTTAGCTACCAGTAGCAGGAGAACAGAGCTGCACTAAGAAGCTAACAGAAGCTACAAACACTGAATAGAAGAAGAGCTGCCATCGATACAGTTGCAACCAAGCATGTTTTAATGTTACACAATACAGTTTTACCAAGTTGCTCAAAGTCTAAACTGGCATTGTTGTGCATTTAAGGTGTAAAGTTTACCTTTGACTAAACGCCCCCCAAAGGCATCCCAGCGACCCCCTTTTGTAAAAATGTCCGCCAGCGTCCCCTGCCGTCCTCTGAACACCCCCTGGGGGGCGGTACCGCCCACGTTGAGAACCGCTACTCTAGAGAGAGCAGAACGCCATGCGTTAGTAGGTGTTGTTAAATGTGTTCAATTTTAGTCGTAAAATTGTTTTCAATTTCAGTTGAACATATTTGTTTGAAAGCATGGTGTTTAATAGTGGCTAAATTCTAACATTTACAGATTTATTTTGATTATAGATTTGACATTTTGGTTAGAAGCCATTGGTTCAGTACACTGCAGTTCTCATTCATCTGTGTAATTAAGTCTTTATGCCTATATGGTTTGTTGTATGATTGAATAAATCATCTTACTAAAATCTGTAAAACTGTTACTTGTGGTTGAGGACGTTTCTATTTAAACAGTTCAGTGTCAGTGCTAATGCTAACGTCAAACTTGCTACCAAGCTCAGCTTGGTAACCTTGAGGTTCTTGCTGCCAATGAACAGCACTTTCTATCCGTGGCTGTCATGGAAACCTTCCAAGACACCATGTTAGAATAGATATTAAAAGTTTTTAAATTGCTCTTTCAGTAACATTTTATGTCTAAATTAATTTGCCAGCAATGCTAATGCTAAAGTTAAACTTGCTAACAAGCTGAGGTATAACCGTGAAGTGTTAATAAATGGAAAATGTTTGCTGTGGTTGTCAGGGAGGGGGTGAAGGAGGAATACACACTGCTGTGTTAGATTAGATTTTAAAAATGCATTACTTAGTAACATTTTATGCCTTCACTAAGTTGGCGTCAGCAATAATGTCAACTACTGTATGAATTTAGCTAAGATGTACTAATCTTAGAAACGTTTGGTGTCCACTTGTGGGTTTTTAGTTACATTTTATAAATTAACAACTAACTTAGCAACACCACTGGTGCTAAAGTCCACCATGTTAAACCCAGGCTTTCTGACTCTGTGGGAACAACAAAAGGGTCGTGGCAACCATGCCATCTTGTTCGAATATATTTTTAAATGTCAATTACTGTTTTTGAATGCTGACTTTATGTTTTCTCAGACATACACAAACGGTTGTAGATTTAATTCTATATCAAATTGTTTCATCACTGCAGCGTTGCGTCACTCGTTATTCTAAACTGTTACATGTTGGTCTTAGCTAACACCGCCAGAGTATTTTGACAGCCCTGTCATTGTAGCTGCCAACATGTTGTAGCTCAAACAGGTCGTGGCGGTTTCAGAGGAGATGGAGAGATGAAGACGTCGGAGAATTACACGCTCTTTACTTTCAGCTGGCATTTCTCTGTTTGAGCTCGGAATAAAGTCGAGGTCCACTCGCCAACTGTTTTACATACAGCACATGCTTTGAATCTCAAAAGTAGACACATCATAAGCAAGAGCCCTCATTAAACGGTAAAATCATGCTGTTTAAACTTCGTCCTTGGCAGCGAGCACACATCAGCACATGTGAAGGGTTTGGGGGGGGGGCACATCACAATTAATGCAAACTCTCAGATATAATCAGCTGCCAGTTTCATATTTTTTCTCTTTCAACAAATGCACTGAGGGATCAAAGGGGTCTCTTTCATGTAATGGAAACTGAAATTTTCCTATTTTAGTCTCTTTTGAGCATTAATCTTTTTTTTATGAAGTTTTCTTGGAGTTTAACAAAGCAACAGATGGTTAAATGATTCCACCAGAATTACCCTCGTATCCGTTTAAATCTGAGTCTGAAGCCGGAGTAAAAGCTACAGTCTTATTCCTGCAGTTCCCAGCATAATTCACTTCAATCTGCGTTTCACCACAAATGGCTTGTAACTTATTGTAAAACCTTGTAATACGAATACTGCTGGCTCGACACTACGCCTGCCTGTTTTCCCTCGCCTCGCTCTCATGCTAAATTTATATTTCACTTCTGGGTTTGTATGCATTAAACATCCTCGAGTAGAGTTGCTTATGTGTGACCGTTTGGCCTGGAAAATAAAACAAAATTAAAGTATTAGAAGCTGAAATGAAGAAGAAAAAAAAGGAGAAGCAGGAGGATTGGATACAGGCTAGAGTTTTTTTTTTCATTTATATTTTTCTCTTGAAAGTGGCAGTAAACAACAGCTCTATTATCAGCTCTTTCAGCTGGAGCTAATTATTTCTGTCTCCTGGAGATTAAAATGCTGTTTTCTTGCCAGTTGGCAGAAAAAAAAGAAAAAAAAACGATGGGGAGAAAAAGTAAAAAAATTTTCCACTGCAGCTTTTTTAGATTCCGAGATGCAAGTGCTGAACAGGAAAGCTCCATGATGAAACCACGCTGGCCAATGTCTCAATGTAACCTTGAATAAAATTTACTGCAGCTTCACATCATGGCATTACTGAAAAAACTTCAAACAAAGTGAGAAAGCAACAATTACTCCCACTGCAGCTGAAGTATTAGAACAAACTGATTATTGCAGATTTAATTGTATCTCCCATGTTTATTTATTATTTTAGTAATAAAAAAAGCTAGGATATATGTGGAAAGGACATCGACTTATTGGACAGAACATTATGCCTCTGTGCTCCGACTCTATTTACAGAGTAACATAAGTGACATCAACTTAATGATAATAAATAGCGTCATATTACATGTTCTAATTATTTATAACCTTCTCAATATTCTATGAACATTTTTATTGCCATAAACAGCAGACGCCTTATAATTGCTGACCATGTTTTCACTAAAAATGTTTCCTATTTATGTTTTGTCACAAGACACTAATTTTGAATCTGATGAAATTCAGGATTCTGGCTGGACAAAAATATCACTTTTTATTTCAAGTCAGAAGAAACATGTTGGTAAATTTCAAATGTTACTTAAGATTTCTTTCAATCTGAATATGCCAGGGATGTGAATAATTTTGGGATAGTTTGTATGTCTTACTTGTTTTCTGGGTTTTGCTTGAACGATTCAGCAGATTATTGAATCAAGAAAATCTTTACAGACTCAAGGCAAACATATCGTCTTTACACTTTTTAAATAGTCTGAATTATTTTCCTGGCAACATGGAAGATGTTAAGCCTATTTTGCCGTTGTGCTCTTTATCGTTAGGAGGGTACAACAAGCTGATATTAGCTGGTTAAGCAGTAGAGCTATCTGCTCTGGTTGAGCACAAAGTCATCTGCTTAAGAGGAGACATAATGTTTGGAGCTTTCGCACTATTTTCTGTTTTCGCAATTAGAAATCTTGACCAGAAAAGACACAAATCTGTGAAGCAGCTGACAGTGTGCAGCAACAGGTTGGGAAGGGGGAACTCAAAATTATTCGACGCTCCACCGAACTGAAAAATCTGCTGCCTCCTCTGGCATCTCTTTAACAAGACTTTAAACCACAAGATAGACTTTTTAAGCTCAATCCTTGCCGCTCCTTGATTCCAGTAAGCGACTCACGCCTAACTGGGAAATCGCCTGTCCGTTTCTGCTTAAAAATTCATTTCCAAAACAATAGTTGACTCTGCGAAGCCGTCGTTTTCAACAACCTGATATAAATGTGACAACAGTGGCTGCAGTTCCGTTTCTAAGTCCTTCTGCCTTTGTTATCGTCGCTCATTGTGTTTCGCTGAGCAGCCGCTGCCTTAAGGCCACATGTGTGCAGATGAAGTGGTGAAAGGTAACAAGACACTGTGAACTGGAGCTCTTACACAAAAGCAGTTGTGGTTTTAGCGTGTATTTTATGAGATTAACCAGTTAGTGTTTGTGTTTGTGTGAATGTCCTGACGTGTGTGTGTGTGTTTTTCCTGGGCTTGGACATCAGCATGTGATTGTGAACATCAGTTCCAATTTGTCTCCCTCTTTCAGCCGTGTTGTCTAATTGCCGTGCCATCGGTGTGTCACCGAGGCTGCATTGTGTTCCTGTTTTGTCATCCTTATCTCAGTGATAATTGCCCCTGCCAAACAGAGGGGAATTAAGAAAAGAAATTACTAATGACAAGACATCTAAGAAAAGGCATGTTCCCTCATTGCCTTTGTGTTCCCGTCCCCTCCCGGTCCTGTGTGCGGCTGCGGTAATTACAGTCGATGCGTAACAAGCGAGTTAAATAGACCATCTTTCTGTTTCCACAGTTGGAGAGTACAATGCGCCAGCGTGCTCAGTTCAAACAGAAAAACCTACCCGGCTCCCTTTGTTATTCCACCCGAGCATTGACAACGGTCGCAGAGAGGAGGGAAAGAGAGAGAGAGAGAAAAAAAAAATCAATGCTGTCAAATGCGGAGATAGGAAAATGTCATTTTGACAAATGCAAGGCTTTGTGTACGCACAGATTGAATTTTGATGGATTTTTCCCTGGGCGAAGCCTCCCTTTTCTTATTTATAGGCCTTCATATAAAAATGTTAAACAATGATGTTACAGAAAGCAAATACAAATGTCATTGGCACAAAACGTCCCTCAATGAACTTATGGTTCTTTGTTCATGGGAAGTATTTCCTTTAAAAAGAGCGGGAGGGAGAGAGAGAGAAAGCCATTTGAAGACTTTCTGCTAGCTATTTTTAGGCAGAAATATTACACAAGACATGTATTTATAATGTGGCTTGTCAGGGTTTGTTTGGTGGGAGAAATCGATGCAAATTAATTTGCATTAGTTCAAACAGAAGTTTGAGCATTTTGCAAAGTCTTTGATGCTTTTAATGGCTTTTCGTTCCTACCTGCAGGCTGCAGCTGAGAGTTAACAAACGTCTTTGTCAGGATGAGGCATGTTCTTTATTCTAGCAAAATGTGGTGTTCATTTGTACTCCTTCAGCAGAAATAAGGGAATACTTATAGACAAAACAACCAGTAGACTGGTGATCAGACCCCGCCCTCCCACGGCATACATTAAAACAAAGAACTCCCACAATTATCGGCCAATCAAAGTCTCAGCAGGGATGTTCGATTTGTTGATTGTTTTCTTCTGTCTCCTACTTTTATCGCCGAACAGTTACTGTAGACTTTCTGCTTCTCAAAACGGCTTCATGTGTGTTTGGGGGAAATAAAATTAAAACATTCTCGTTGCCTCATCCACTTTTAGCTCAGTCGCCATGGCAAAGTGTATAGATGCCAAGTTAAATGTCACTGTCTACACTGAAATTGACAAAGTTGTACTTAGTTTGGTTGGATTATTAAGAAAGTTAAATATAAGGTGTTGAGTAAGTTATGAAAAACTCAGTTATAAAAGAAAAGTCTGCATGTCTTCTTTTGCTGCTATTTTGCAAAAATATAGGCTGCATGCTGCTATGCACTGCATTGTTTCCCAAACAAAATTGATGGGTGGCATCTCTTCAGTATGACACTGCCACTACCGTGCTCTTTTTATCTGCACCACCCGGGCCATCATAACATCTTTTGAGTTCCTCTAGACTCCATACGGCTATAAAAATACAACCTTCAAGTTGTGCACTTAAATACTTTATCAATCAAATCAGAGCAGTTTTTATCTGTATACTGCCAAATACCATTAATGACAAAACTTCAATATTATTTAGCTTTAAGAAGTACTCATGAAATCCAGAGACACCTGTTTATTTACATTTTAACCTTTTTGTCAATATATTCTGCCACAACCAGCCCGTTAAGAACGTTTGTGACTTGACATGAATGAGTTTAGCACACCTGTTCTACAAAAAGAGACAATATGAATTTGTATTGCAAATTATTACAAAGCTTTCTTTTCCATACAGATTTGTCAGCCGGCGTTCCAGAAGTGCACAACAGAGAAAACTTTCATTGCTATTTTTATTGGCTTTTTTTTTAAACGAACTTTTAATGTTAATTATGAGATGATGGAAAGCTTTAGCAGGTTTTAACCACGATGGTTTAAAACCTCTGTGTGTCTTGGCAGCCAGGCCAGGCCAGGCCTGAGCTCTCCTGTTATCTCTGTCTGTCCCTCTGTTAAAAAAAAAAAAAGAAATGTCCTGGCCGAGGACGTAATCGCTGATAATTATTAAAGGCTCAAATTTGTAATGATGTGATTTTACATTGTGTTTTTATAGCTTTTTTCTTGACTACGGGGATCATAAAAGTCGTTTCCTTCCCCCTGGTGTAATGACTGTATATGATGTCATTTGTTTCAGCTTTCCCAGAGTTCCTAACTGCCTTGTTTGTCTTCTGTCTCCCACAGTCAACCTTTGGACTATGTTTCAAGCTGCTCAGAAACTTGGAGGATATGAGTTGGTAAGTATTCACATATGTGGCGACATATTACCCTCTCCTCTCAGTTTTCCTCCTCTCATTCTTTTCCCCTGCCTGCGATATTTGTCCCCTTTTGTTCGTTTCTGACACATCTCTCCCTCTGACGCCGTCCCTTACCTGTCCACCCCCCCCACCTCCACTTTCCCTCCCTCTTCTCCTCTACTTTTCTTTCTCTCTCTGTCTCTCTGCCCTCCTTTCACCCCAGTGAGGTCAGTTGCTATTTTTCCCCGAGAAGAAAGTATTGCTCAGAGCCACTTTCAGCCGAAATGGTGCTGTTGTTTCAAAACCCCCTCGGTGTGGAAAACACATGTTCCTCTGTTCTGCGCGGAGCAGAAGGAAATTGGATAAATCGCTCATTTTTTCCCACGTTGGAGATCAAGTGGAGAGAGGCGCGCACGCAGCTCGCCAGCGTGCGCGTGCTGCAGGGAGAAACAAAGCGGGCCCGAAACGAGGTTGAATGAGGCAGTTAACTTGGCAGGATCGCCCCGCTGTTTGTTCAGCCACTGCTCATGTGCGACCTGTTTGATGTTTTGCTCGTCAAACGTGTTGCTCGCGCTCGTTTCTTCATTAGCTGGCTGTATGCTGCTGTCCAAACAGATAGCCAGAGCAGGCCCTAAAGAGGATACGGCTCATATAATCTGCGCTCATATCCTTTTAATACCATCATATCTGCCTCTGATTATTTCTTGTTTCATGTTGAGGCTTTGTTAGCTCAGCGGCAGCTTGGGTTTTGGTGTTTTATGACGGAGCCCGCCCGTTATTCCCATCTGTTGCGGGATACGGGATTATAGCAAGAACAACTGACAGCAGGTTGTTAACTGGGCTTATTGTGAGTGTTGAGTATTTAATAACTGGAACAATGTGGCTCCGTAGCTCCCCAAGATCTTGAAATGATGTCAACCGTTCATGTTTTTTTTTTTCCCTAAATATTTTTTGTTTAAGACTTATGAAATTCTTCGCCTGCTGATGTCTTTTTTTTTTCTTCCTCTCGTCTCCTCCTCCAGATCACGGTGCGCAGGCAGTGGAAGCATGTATATGACGAGTTGGGCGGAAACCCCAGCAGCACGAGTGCCGCCACGTGTACGCGGAGACACTACGAAAGGTAGTCGTGGAGTTACAACACTTTCCACACTTGTTGGCACCTCCGCTAAACGTGTCATTGCGATATCATTGTCTGACAATCTAACAGACCCTTTCAAATAAGTGCAGCTCGAGTATTTTAATAATTTATTCGCCGCTTGTTTTATTTTTTTATGTCGATCTGTGTTTAGGGACGTTAAATTTGGAATCTGTGGTTTCCCTGATGTATAAATATATTGCAAAACAGAGGTCATCTCTTTCTTTTAGCCTCTGGTCACAAGGCTGGATGAGTTCCTGTATTTATCTTGCCACCATGCAGAGTGAGTAGGATGGTAAGAGAAGTAAGAATATCTCCACAGCTCTCCGTTAGAGAACTGCAGAAAAGAGTGGCATCTTGGACTCTCCAAGTCTCCATAACAACCATTAGAGGCTACATGTCATCTGGTTGTTTCAGCATGATGCCAGAATAACAATTCAAAAAAAGCATTTTCTGGATGAATATGTGAAAAAAAAACCTGTAATCTCCAGTGTTATGTACAGTGGGGGATCTGTGATGCTTTGGGCCTTTGCTAGACTGCATCAAGGATTCTGAAATATTTTAAATATTTGGTGGATACAACCAACACTGAGAGCGAATCTCAGTTGGGTCTTTTGCTTGGATAAGCTTCTAATATATAAATCGATGTAAAGATTATCCAACATTAAGATTTAAACTGATGTGTACAAAGAAAGGTTTGACAGAATCTGAACTTCTGCCTTACTAGTAACCATTTTGTTTGGATTGTTGTGTTAGTTTTTGGTTTGACAGCACTCTATTCTGAATATGTTGTTTATATTACACACAGATTAATGTTTGTTGGCAGGGTAGGCCTGAACCTTCACCCTCCATCAAACTATTTCATTTAATTTAATTGTCTGGATTGTAACGTTTAGTCGACTTAGATGGTTCACCAGACACAAAGTCACCCTTACTCCAGAATCGTCGCAGTTCTCAGACCTGGATCCTGTTGAAAACTTTTGGCTTAAGATGAAGGGAAGAAAACATAAGGAAGGAGTGAGGACTCCGGAGAGAAACTATGCGATGAGGACGAATCAAAGATTCCTCTCTCTGTACGCTTTTACTGAGAAAATGTTCGGATTTTTATGCACTGAGATTTAGTCGCTGCTGTAAAGATTATTTGTTTTAAGGCTGTCCCGCATCGTAATCTCAGATACCAGCGGACAAAGAAGTGAAATAGTATTATTTCACTTCTTTATTTAATCGGTTTGCTATGTTGAACTGAATAAACCACAACAGAGAAATACCCCCGAAGCCAAAACTCATTTATACCCGACCCCACACCCATCTGAAAAATCCACTTTGGAAACCTGCAACACAAAAAGATCAAACTCACTCCATAAATTTACAACCTTAAAATTCTTTCCTCTTCACATTTCAAGCTGAAGAACTGAAACCGATCTTTATTTTGTTCGCCGTGCATATCTCAAGTACAAATAACCTCCCGTGTGATGTAGTGTTCTCCACTTAATTTGAAAAGGAAAAAAAAAAAGATGTTATTGCCACACGTACCCGCACTGCACAGTTTGCGTTTCCTTAAGAGCAGTGAACTCTCTTTCAGTTTGCTTCCAGGATGATTTCACAGAGCTTCATTCAACACCACAAGACAACTATTGATTTTGTTCAAGGGAAGTCAATGCGCTCAAAACCATGAAGAGCAGTGCTTCAAATGTGTCAGAGAGCTGATAATGCATGCAGTTCTAAATGCGTTATTATATAGGGGTTCAGCAGGTCGACTGGCTGTCCTTCAGGTTGTTTGTAGAAAAATTAACCTTGGGTTAAGCACTAAGCACTTCGCTGTGCCTAAATTTTGAAAAGACGAAAGCCACATTCATTTCGCAAGGAATGTGTCTCTTCATTAAGCTCTAATAATAAAACCGAGGATGAGATTCAGCTGTTGTCTTGAAATTAATTGATCGGTTTTGTTTCCCCACAGAAAAGGATACACGGTAATTTTGTGTGATTCTGATCCGCGAGCCGACCAAAGAGGATTAAGCGTCTCTAAATAACAGCAGTGTTTTGAATTATTAAGTGACCTACATGGATAAACATACAGTAGCTTTTGCTTTCAGTGAAACGCGCACTCCACGCACGGAGAAGCTGCGAGCTGGAAAACGGAGCCGTAATGTATTCATTTAATCATTCAGTCAGATACTGCAGCATTTTGAACCTCCACATTTTAATCACTCAGATGGTATTACCAAACCAAAGTAAGCATATGGATGTTCTCCTGGGGGAGCTGCACGGGTATTATGCTGCACACGCACACGCCCACACACGCAGAAAGTTAACAACACCAACATCGCCACTTTCCCAAGGTTAAGCAAATGCCAAACACCGTCCTCTACCACGAGAGATAACCGGTTGCTCGAGGAGCGGAGCGGGACGTTCCTCCCAACGGCCAGGCAGCAACCCCCTCCCCCCCCCTCCTCCCCCCGGTGTTGCAGGTTCAAGCACCAGCGCAGCCCAGTCCTCACACACACTTATTCACACACATACACACACACACCTGTCAGTAATACAGTGAACGAGAGGCAGTTCCAGATTGTGTCAAGATTGCGTGCCGTAAGCAATTTTGCAAGCTCAGGCAACAGTAGCTGGAGTGGCTTTTCTCAGAAATGTGCCTTATGCTGCACATTGTTTAGTTTGCTGTATGTTTTATTTAGCCTAAATGTTCCTTTGTCCAAAAGATTTCGCCAAAAGCCGGGGTTTATTCTGTTTACTTGGAGTCTATAAATCACTCCTATAGCGCATGGGTTGGAAAAGCCGTGTTTGTTCGCGTTTGTTCATCATCTTTTTCCTTGCAAGATGTAAAGAGGAGTTGTAGGAAATGCAGAAAAAAAGGCGGACAAATTCACATGGGAGGTGCTGAGGTGTGACTGCTGCTGCGCTGGCCTTTTCCTCTCCAGCCACCGTGAAGCAGCTGAGAGGAAAAATAATGCTGAATCAATACAAAGCTATAATATCCACGCACTGCAGTGAATATTGGGCTGACACAGAGAGGAAGGTGCACCAGGAAGGAGGGGCAGGCGAGATCAGCTGAAGCCGAGCAAGTTTCCATTCTGGGGAATAATTTTAGCTGAGGCTTAGTGTTTGGGTTGCTCGGAGGGCAATTAGCTTCAATGTATTAGCTCAGCAAACACGACCATTCTCTCTGCATGATGAATGAGGCTGTTCGGAGGCTCGCTCAAGTATGTTTGCTCCCCAGAGGTGTCTTTGTTTCCACCTTTAATCGTTATTCAATGTGCTACAGAAATATCATTCACAAGCAAGAGTTTGCAACAGACAAACTGGAGCGACTCTTAAGTTTTAAGCACAGTGTCGAATAAACCGTGACGACTGTAGGAGGACCCAAGCAGACCCTCACACCACCTGTGTGTACTATACCGAGCTGATGTCTGATTATCTTCCAGAAGTATTAGAACATCATCTATGTCGTCTGTATTCATTATGATGAATCATATCCAGTGAAGCAACTTTTAAGGTATCAACCACATGATAATTTACCTCAGCTACAAACTGTTGTGGAGAGGGAGATGTTCCCAGGGAGCCTTGAATTCAGCGTTAAAGCTTCTTGAGCTATTGATGCTTTGATTTCTAAGTGTGATTTAGACCGGAACATTTTGCATAGAGTTAGAGCAAACAAAACAATTGTCTGAAAGTCTGAGTCTGAAAGTGGACAAAAATTCAAAAGGTCTACAAAAAAAAAAAAACTGAAAGCTATGCAGAAAATGCTATAGAAACTGAAACTCTCTGATTAGTCTGAATAAATGTCATCCTTGTTTCAGTTTATTTAATAGCTACTATTATGAACACATTCATTTTGGATAATTAAGATTTTAATGCATAAAGAATGTTGTTTTTTTGCTATTATTATTCCTGAGACCGGAACCTTTAGATTATGTTTCCGATACAGCCATAAATCTGACACACAAGCGCAATCTGCAAACACCAATATCTATTTCTGAAAAACTTGAATTGGTGTAATAGCACTTTGCACCAATCTGACCCTTGAATGACCTAAATAACAGATTAAAAATGGTCAAATATTTCTTGTTGAGCTCATATGTCTATTAATTGAATAATTTAGCACCAAAACTGGTTTTTAAATAGAAAACAGGACCATCAAACCTGCAATGAACTTGATAAAAAAATTTCAGTCGAGTCCCACCACTAGATATTAGATTATATTTGTAACAAAAAAAGCCCAGCCATTTAATCTAAAGTATTGTTAAGGATTTGTGCTGAACAGGCTGTGCACCGTGTTCAGGATGCCAGTTGCATGAATCATAATTTCCCAGCAGAACGTCTCTCATAAAGCAACCGCTTCTCCATGAGTAAGTTTGTCAGTAACACCGATTATATCTCTAAAGAATGTGAGAAACAAATAATAAGAAACCGTAAAAAAAATTAAATAACATGATTGATTCACCCATAACAACAATAAAAGCAAAGCCCACACACAAAACTACTATTATATGATGGGTGTAGTTCTGTTATTTTTCCTTGAAAGAGTGCTGAGTTTGTGTGTTTTGCTCAAAGGATGTAAATCTCTGTTTGTGTAAAGGACACAGAATGGCTTGATATCAACTGTCCTCTCATTTCCAGTCATTTAAACAAAACATTTCCAGTACTCCCTTTCTTTTGGAAACTTTTAGGTAGCTTGGCTCTTAATGACTAACTTGTATTGATATAAAAGGAGCAGATGAGTGTTATTAGCATGAGTAAATTATAGCAAAAGCCAGCAGATTCACACAGTTTATACTTAGCAAATCCACAGGAAATAACAGTTAGAAACAGTATAATCTATTGGTTGTTATGGCTCCTAGAGGCAAAAAGAAAATGAAAACAGCAACAAGGTATCTTTAGTAAATATACTTTTTTTGTTCTTCTTTTGATGTTTTGAAACAAAATTTTCAAAAGCAACCTTTTAGCATTAGCATTCATCTGAAAAGGCTCTCCTGAAACGACTCGCAAACTCTTTTTGGCGGAAAAACATGAACCAAAACATTGATGTTAGCCTACTAGTTAAGTCAATGCTTCCGATAGAGCTGTACGTTAAACCAGCTTAATAAGTTACTGAGTCTGAGGATACAAATTGTTTGCTAACTTTAGCTCGTAAGGACAAACGAACATGCTAACCGAAAGTTGCTATAAAGCCTAGCATGCACAAGCAGACACTTTGCACAACGTTCTTAAGAAATTAATTAGAAAACCTAAAGGTAAAGAACTACTATAAACATTTATATACTTACCTTGCCTGATAGTAGGGATGTTTTTGAAAGTCCACCTCCAACCCCCTAACACCATGACATCAGCACCAGCCTAAATCACTGATACATGGCAGGAAGGATCCATGTTTTTGTGTTGTTAATGTCATGTTCTGACGAGCCCGTGTGAATTGTTAGTGCCACTTTAGAGCAGCACGTTTGACTTGTTTTAGCAGTTCAGCACAGGATTGAGCAGGAAATAAAATTCTCGAGCTACTGGGAGAGGAAAAAGAAACAATATTTTAGGACGTAATTGCCTTCAATTAAGTGGATATTCTTGGCTGTCTTGGTATTATTTGGGTTAAAGACTGCGAATATCCACAAGCATTCAGCTCCCATTTAAAATTACACACATTATCCCTTTACAGACCTAATGGTAAAATCACATGAAATGGTTTCCTAGGAGATGTTATTGTGAAAGATGGAGCCAAGGGCATAATCACTATATTTATGCCGTCCAGGAGCAGCCAGTAATCACCAGTAGAAATTGAGTTGCATCGCTGGAATTGAGCAGGAGATAACCTCAGTTAATTGTCATTTTCAAAGTTACCGTTGTTAAGTCGCAGTGTGCCGTTCATTAGTACACAGGAGGGAGGGAGGAAAAAAAGAAGAGGAAAAAAAAAAATCAATGTAGAAATGTCCAAGCCAAGGTCTGCTACTGCAGCTACGGGGAAGCTTTAATGATATTTATTTAAACTGTTTCCCGAGATTAGCTGTCAGGGCCCGGCGCTCTGAATTAAAAATGAGGTCATGAAAAAGATGGCATCAATAACCTTGAAATAGACTGCCTTTTGCTTCTGTGCTGTGCCATTTTCTCAGTGCCTCCCCCCCTCTCTCTCTCTCTCTCTCTCTCTCTCTCTCTCTCTCTCTCTCTCTCTCTCTCTCTCTCTCTCTCTCTCTCTCTCTCTCTCTCTCTCTCTCTCTTTCTCTCTCTCTCCACTCCCTGCCTTGCACTTCATGCTGTTTCTTTCATTATACAGGTCAGCGCCTTTTAAAAGCTCCTACATATTTAATCTTCCCGGTTTCCTACGTGATCTCTTGTTACAGAAACATCACATTCCAATATCTCTGTTCCTTTCTG
Organism: Poecilia reticulata; assembly: GCF_904066995.2. Taxonomy (NCBI): domain Eukaryota; kingdom Metazoa; phylum Chordata; class Actinopteri; order Cyprinodontiformes; family Poeciliidae; genus Poecilia; species Poecilia reticulata. Next base: position 10,226,106 of record NC_088844.1, on the reverse strand, counting down.
CCAGTTGCAGATTTTTAATACCTCACCATGCCTTGGCACTCTAATGTAATTGCACAACGGGGTTGGCATCAGGGTGTGGATGGAGGAGGTGGTGGCGGTGAGGGGGGTATCCATGGCAACTGAGAAGCAATTTAGAATAATTTGCTATTTAAAAACTCAGAGGTTTTGAGCAACAGCAGAGCGAGCAGATGAGAGGGGTTTTTAGGATTAACTCATTTTGTCTTAAAAGCATGAGACATTCGCCAGATGTACTGTACGTACAGGACCGCAGCTTGTGAAATATTCCCCGGCTCAGATCATGCAGATATGTGTTTCTTTTCAAGACAGATGCACGCTTGTTCCAATTTTAGTCGACTAGATGTTTTATTGATTCAGCCTTTATTCATTCCTCTTGCTATCGATGTTCCTCCGCATTCACTAAAGCTGCTCTCCACATATAAAAATACATTGTTAGGGAACCTTGAGTCAGTCCTGGAACATTTGTAACACTGTATGGTTTTTTTTTTTTTTTCTGTTCTCCTTAGTGTCCCTCTGCATTGCCCTCACTGTATTGCAGATACATCAAATATGCTCCATTACACTTTGGCTTGCCTTTTCTTTTTTTTTTCTTTCTTTTTTTATGCAGCAGCTCCAACGCAGATTTCAATTATTCTGGTAAAAGCAGAGGGCGATAGTTGGATTGCAGTGTTGTGAGAGTATCGCTTTCATGTCCTCTGCATTACAAGCAGGAGAAGGCAGGCGGCAACGGTGACGGATTTTTATTAAACAAGCAAAAGCACGTCAATAACAAAGAGTAAAAGTCGTGCAAAAACGGAAGGTGAGGGAAAGGTTGAGAACAGAAGAAGGTTATTGTGTGCTGGCTGTCGGCATTCCTTAACACCAAAAAAACAATGTCTCAACATGTCTGGATCAAACGCCTGGCCAAGTTCTTTGTATCTCTGTGACTTTTCACTGGATGCGAACCCGGACCTCAGTTTTGGGTGGGAATACAACAAAAGGGCTACTTATTGTTCAGTATGGAAACTGTGGAATTTGATTGAAGTATTTTCCAGATGTTTAGAAGTGTTTATTTCCAGATTTCATCCATCTATCCATCCGGACTACGGTTTCTCAGCTTCCATATCTGAAGCGCGATCGCTGTAGAAATATCCACCATAATCCTCCGGAAAACTTAAGTATTTGTGCAGACAACTCGCGTAAGAAAGGTGTGGAGCTGCTCAAAGTAACAGAAAACTTATTTTAGCCCCTGAGACGTAGAGTTTTTTGTTTTGTTTTTTTCATGAGAAATGCTTCAATGAGCTTTCAGTGGAATTAAATCTAATAGTCTGTTTTGATTTTTTTGGTCCCCGGTGGCAAAGAGAAATGACAAATTATACCACTGGCAATCTGCATGGGAAGTCCGCTGAGATTAAAAAAACTAGTTCAGTGCGGCAAGTTAAATTTACAGCATTCCAGATAAGACTCCAGTCCACTTTAAAGAGCAAAGGGAGACAGGTTCTGTACATTATTGGGCTTTAATAGTTGAATTACGGAAAGTGCTCCTTTATGCAGAACAGCGGACATTTATTTTACACAGTTGGTGCTCGGGGCTCACACCTGCCAGGGCGAACATTTACTGCATACTGCCGCAGCCGCAGCTAATGAGAGCAAACCCCAGGGGAACAGTAGAGGTCATTTGAAATCTGGTATTTTCAGACTTGACAAAGGACTTAAGTTTTCATACATTCCTGGGCTGCCCTCCTGTTTTAACTGCATGAATGAGGGTCACCTCGAGTGGTTTGGCTCTGAGACAAAAGAGGAGCTCCTTGGCATGAATCCAGAGCAGAGGGAGCAGAAACAATGTCTGTTTATCCCTCTGCTCTTTCTTTGAAACTGTTTTTTTTTTTTTTTTTTTTTTTACTTTCGTGTTTAACCAGAATGTGACTTTTTCTAAAAACCCTCGTGTGTCCTCGCAGACTCGTAAAAACGTAAGTTATTTTCTCTCCTCTGAGTCTTTCTTACAGCCCCGGGATCTCGTCCAGCATCTCTTTAAATAGTTTCTTTACCCCCCTTTCTATTCTTTTTTTTTGTTGTTGTTTTTTTAATGCATGAAGTAGCTCTTGTGATCTTAACACAACACCAACTAAAATTAATTTCAGCTTGGATGGGAGGGGAAAACTGTTGAAATGGAACAGCCCGCAGGCTTTTTCCATTTATTTGGTGACTTGGGTATTTCTTGGATTTTAGTGCACAGCTTGTTCCTGTAACACAAAACTCAGATGAGAGCAGCACATTGCTGGTAAAGTCACCTTGTTTTTGCCAAGTTGTGTTTTTACACAGAGGGGAGGTGCCATGTTTGTAATCCGTTATTGTCAATGACGCTGATCTCCTTTGCTGAGGGTTGTGCTTTAATGAATTACACAGTTAGTTATTGTCTGGACGTTAGTGATTGTCTGGATGCGTTACATATTAAAAGGAACCAACAACAACAACTTCTTTTTAGCTTCATTGCATAAACTAAGCCCGCAGCTTAGTTTATTTTAAGCTTGTTGCTGCATATTTTATTTGCTTTTGATTAACATGGGGAGAGAAATTTTTTTTTAAAAAGCTGCTTAATAAACAACCAGGTAATAAATTGGCAGGAGGCAAAGTTAAGCATTTATTGACCTCATAAAAATAGTTGCCCCTCCCGCTCTGATGAATTCTTTCCTGGAATCCATCAGGGTACAGTACGCCCCCAAGTGGCTCGAATTACAAACTGCACTTGGCTCTCTCTGCTCGTTCACTGGCTGCCAAGCTCTGCCTTGGAGGAAATTGCTACTCACAGTGGTCTTGTATCACAAGCACTTATTATATCATGTTGCACAATCATGACTTGGTTATATGTGAAAGGCTTGAAAGTACTCCAATCTGTCACACTGAGGGCTGTATTAAGGCTTAATGGTTTGTGTTACTTTGTTTTCTATTGCTTCCTTTTGTCAAATAAAAGCAGAAAGATGGAAAAAGGGGGGTAATTGATTAAATAAATAGATTATTAAATATGTACTTTATTAATGAATCCATTCACAAACATGCACTCTCTCACACACACACACATATATATGAGTTTAGGTTACTAATGATGTCGCACTTCCTTGATCGATTTCTATTTTATTTTATTCTTTGTTAATTAAATTGAATAAAATTTCACAACTTGGTGGACTATTTTATTGTGCAAGTTATGTTCAAAATGCATAACAGTATATTATCAGCATAGTTGAGAAAAAATATTTATTAATAGAGATAGTATTTATAATTTGAGAGGATCAAAAATAAAAAATAAAAAACCAGTCAGAATTAAACAATTGCAACAATCAAGAAACCATAGAAAGTTGATAAATTTTTACTTTTAAGAAAATAATACAAAATAATAGTATACTATGATATAATGTAGTATATTGCTGCAGTTGAGTATCATTACAAAGATTTTTTTGGCCATTATACACATCGTTTGTTCTGTGTTTAAACAGGTGTCTGTATGGACAGTTGATTAGTGTCTTATGATATAGTGAATTGACTTTTGATACTTTTGTTGGTAAAGACAAGACTTAGAGCAAATTTATGGTTCATGCCTAAGTTTACAACAACATGGATTTTCCATTAGAAACTATTAAAAGGCCATGGTAACTTCCCCAGGATCAGTTCTTACATTATCTGGGGCAGCAAAATACCACCTCTCCACCCACTCATCCACCCGCCTGCCCACCCACCACTCACAAAGCGTCCTTACTGACATTCCTTAACGTTGACCTGGGCCAAGACAGCCATCTCTTTCCCACAGATTATGCAGATTGCTAACAATGGACCCAGTTATACATACAGTTCCTTTATTTCTTTGACTGGATCCCAGTCAGATTGGTAGTTTTGCCTTCTCAGCAGTATGAACTTTTCCAAAATAAAAGCCAACATAGTTTATTTTCTGTGTTTTGTTATCTTAATTTCAGAAAGCGTGAGAATAATTTCTCTGCTTGCAATTTTAAAAAAGACTAGATGGGGTTTTTTTCTCTCTGTTTTCCAGGACTTCGTCATAGTAATCTTTACCGCTCATTAACATGCCTACATCCACCCCGCTATCCTCCCTTTACTCCCCCTTTTCCCTTTTCTCTGTTTGGTCTGTTTTCCTCCTCTCTTCTCTTCCACAACCTTTTTGCTCTCTGTCTCTCCAATAAGTCACATTTAATAGTACATTTCCTTTCTTGGCCTGGGGCCTGGTGCCAGACCAGCTGTATGAAATGTAGTTTCGCCGCTTTCCCTGCCAGCACTTTTGTTCAGAGGAAGAAAAAAACAAAAAAAACAAAACCAAAAAAATCCCACAAAGCCTCTTGAAGTCTCTGAGGCTCTTTTTTTTCCCTTCCTCATTTGAAGAGGAGGCGAAGCAGTTCTTGATTCATTGTTTGTTTTACTGCCATGTCCCTTAAAAGGAATAGTGCAACTGTCTGTTGCTGTTACACGACAAGGGCTCGTGTCTTTTCTTGAGACTGAAAAAGTTCTGTTCCTGTCTGACTTTCATGGATTATTCTATAAAACGTGAGAAAGGATTTTGAAAGATTTTCATAGCAACTTGCTGATGTTTTATGGCGTTGTAGCTCTTCGAGTCTCAGTTTGTTCTTCCGCAGTGTTTCTTATTTCTGGTTCTGTGCCAGCTTCCATTTTGTTCCCGGAGCAATAAAAGTCTAAAAGTTTCCCTTGCTGCTTTTTCATGTCAGTGTTTTACACATGGGTGTTATGTTATCCAGATCCTAATGTCCCCATTTGTTACAACATGACATATTTAAATTTGACTCTGGGTGTATCTAAAAGAGGAATAACAACACTTAGATTATGTTAGATGTTTACTTTGCATAATGCTCTTTGTCATTTAGCATGAATTTGATTAAGCGTGAGCATGTGAAGCCTTTGTGTTTCTTAAGTACCCCGGCATATTGCTTCCATCTGAAAATATTTTCATCGTTGTAGCTAATTTAAGGGCTTCTGTCTCTAATCATTTTCGCATGCTGAAGGAGATATTAAGTGCTGCGAGCTTTCTTTAAACATTTGATTTCAATTCTGGCAGATATTTTCTTCTTTTCTCATTTCCAGCCGCAGTAACTTTACACACCCACACTCACATTCTGTTCCTTCGAGGTTAAAGTAATACCAAATGTGATCTTTCTCAGCAGGGGATAACTCATTATTCACATTCTCTCTCCCTCTCTTTTGCTCTCTCTCACTCTCTCTCTCTCGCACACACACACACACACACACACACACACACACACATACTGGCTCCAGTCTGGATTTCCCCGTAGCCCAGCTTAATTACAATAGAACTGTTAATGCTTTCCAGGTATTAAAACAAGGAGGGTTTAAAACAAGCTATATAATGCACCACAAGCTTGCAGCTGTTTTGGTGTGGTGTGTGTGTAGTGTGTGTGTGCGTGTGTGTGTGTGTGTGGGGGGGGTTGGTAGGGGGGATTGCATGCTTTGAAAATCTATATTTTAGCAGCAGCAGATAGGAACAGTGCTTTGCTAAGCTGTTTACATAACCGATATGTAGTTCAAAGTTGCTTGGTGTAAAGAAGAAGACACATTGTTTTCTTCTTCTTTTTTTTTTGGAACAAATGAAAATCCGAAAAGGGCATCTGTTTGCATTCTGCGCCTCAAGTCCACACTTTGTAAAAACACCTTTTCTTGGTTTTGGAAGATATGTCTCTACCAACGTTACATTTAGAGACCCAAATGGATTTTGTTTATGTGTATCAGAGTAAATGGAGAAAAAAATCAGAAACATTTTCCTTCCGCTTCACTGTGCACTGTTTTGTGTCTGTGTATCACATAAAGTCATAATAAAATACATTAAAGTCTATGGTCGTATGACTATAGAAATGTGGAAGGGTGCAAAGTGCACCGCGTTTGGTTAGCTGTTATCAACACTTGATCATGTGAGCACATAATTCGCTAACTATAAATGTGGGATGACACATTTCTATCATGTCTCCTGTTCTTTTTTGTCTTTTTCAGGCTCCTCCTTCCTTACGAGAGGCACCTTAAAGGCGAACAGGACAAGCCCCTCCCGTTGGCCAAACCCAGGAAGCAGGAGTGCAGCCAAGAGAAGGCGTCTGGACCCGGCGCCAAAGTGAAAGTAGTAGGGGCCAAGAAACTGAAAGTCCCCAACCATCCGAAGCTGGGCAGTAAGAAGGATAGAGGAGAGGTGAAACAAGAACTAACACAGGTCAGCGTCAGGGTTCCTTAACACTCGTTAGAAAATTCAATTTTGTTTCCCCCACATTTTTCCAACATATTTTGGACGTTTGAGTGTCAAATATTGCTGCTGATGTTCTTAAATAGTATTTGGGTAAAAGGTTTTCTCTGAAGATCTGCTTTTTGGAATATAGAGCCCACTTTGCTGTTTTTGTAGCTTCCTCACTAACCTATTTTTCAAAATGCAAAACTCTTGGACTTGGTCATTAAATTACGGATCGTCCTAGACTAAATACAGATTCTTCAAAGCACAGTTTGTGAACTGTGGCACCTTTAACCTCTTAAAATTTTCAAAAATAGTAGTTTATTTGGTATTTTACAGCCAGTTTAAGAATGATAGTTCAATCTAAATGTAAAGCTCACTTGGCTCGAAACAGGTAAAAATATAGTCATTTTTAAAGAGAAAACATCCTAGATCAATAAATTAAAGTGTAAATTATTGTATTTGTTATTAGGCATAATTGGACTTTCAGTATTCAGAAATTTGAAAGAAATGATTGTTTCATACTAAGTTTTCTGTCTTCCTTCCTTCCCCTGAATGTTTTTTTTCTTTAGTTGATGGATTACTAGATAATATATCGCAGTGTTAATCTGTCCTTTCTCACATGCAGGAGTCAAAGGTGAAAGAAGACAACCACGAGATCTCCACAGCCATAAAAATCGACGCCGCTCTTCAAGACGAACCGATTGTAATAGAGGAGGAAGAGTTACATGTCACCCTGAAGAAAGAGGAGTCGCTGGCCGTGGAGCAGCCGTCCTCGCTCTGCCTCAAAGAGTCTGACTGCAGACCGCCCCACGGTGGTTTCTCCCTCCACACGGGGCCTTCCGCCCAACCAGAATGGAGGCAGATCAGCGAGGCGCTCCAAGCGAAGCTCGCAGGCGAACAGCAAACCGAAGGGCATTTCATTCCAAAAACTTCTTACCTGCTTCCCCGCTGGGATCAGACTAAAGCTGCTGGACATGTGGCTCTGCCTGAGCACTTCTCCAAGGTCAAAGACTGCATTGAGAATCACGGCGGCAGAGTGGGGAAAGTGTTGCCCATGTGTAAGCAGGTGGACGGACAGTGTATAGATTTGAGCACAGATTCTTACTCGGAGAAGGAAGACTACGGGGCGATGAAGAAGGAGTCGACCCAGACAGCCGTCTACTGCAAAGCCAACCAGGGGGTCATGTCTCCGTTGGCTAAAAAGAAGCTCCTGTCCCAGGTGTGCGAGTCCAACCCGTACTCCTTCTCCTCTCTTCAGTCTCCACCTCCCGCAGCCGTGTCCTCTCTCCATCGAGGTGATCGAGAGAAGGAGAAAAGAAAGAGTGAAGAGGAGTTGCTGGGACAAAGGTACCAGGGTGCGTCCGACAGCATCCCAGAGGTCTCACCCATATTCAGGCCGTCAGTGATCCAGCACGCACAAAGCAGCAAGGCTCACCAACACACCAGCGGAGGGCAGTCGGAGAGGATCGCTGCGGCGGAGCTGTCGGACTCTTACAGCCGGACGAGCCATCAGATTCAACCGCAGGCGAGCGTGCCGTGGCAGCCGTACCTTACCAGAACCCAAACCCAGGACTGCGCGGAGACCGCCGGGGAGAAAATCCTCCAAGGTCCAGTCACGCAGTGCAGGAGCTACACGGGGGACTGCTACTCATCCCCTCACCTTCACAGCTTGTACAGACAGACTGAGAGCTGCCTGAGCCAAGAGAGAATGGCTGGCTTTCCTGGCGGAGAGCGGAGAGAGCACTACAGCAGGGAGCGCGAGGGCGGCCAAAGCTTTGTCTGTGCCGGTCTGGAGCAGGAAGGGTTGGTGTACAGATCTCACTACGGTGACAGGACTCAGACGCAAGGAGAGAATGGAGAGGCTGACGACGAGCCCAGAGACTTTTCTATTTCTAAACCTCTATCTCAAAGGGTTTCCTCCTTTTCCAAGCCCTCTTTCTGTAGCCTCTCCTATCCCATCATGCACCACGGTTTGGATTCCCATCCTAAGGCATGCAGAGTCTCGCCTATGACAATCTCTACCCCCAAACAAAGCTCACCAGATACTTCTCAGTCGTTTCCCAGCCCCAAAGCCTCAGGCGAACTGTCCCTCAACAGTCCCATTCGGCCCAGTAAGCGGAGCCTGTTGGAGGTGGACAGCGAAGATGCCCCGGAGAGGAAGGTGCGAGTGGTGACCCCTATTCACCCGGCCAGCGCAGTCCGACGGAGCGACCCTGAGGAGCTAAAACCCGCTGAGCCAGCTCACGCCATTCACCTCAACAACCATCTCCCCGAGGGCCACTCTGCGAACGCCTTCCCCCCACCCCACACCACGCCCCTCTATGCTGGCATTTACCCGCACGGCACGCTGGTGTCACCAGGCGCCCAGGACGGGCTCCAGCAGCATCCAGGCCTGCAGTACCTGAAAAGCCAGTCGGCCGTGTCGCCACTAATGCCCCCCTTCACCATCCACTCCATGATGCTCCACAGGCAGCTGCTAGCCTCCAGCCCCAGCCCCCACCACCTCTACAGGTACCCGGGCGGGGCGGCACTGTACGGAGAGCTGTTGCACCACCTCTACCCTCTCTCGACCCTCCCCCCACCTCAGCTGTCGTCGGTACATCCCAGCACCAGACTTTGAGGGAGAGAAAACAATTTTTTTTTTTTCCGTCTTCTCATTGTTGAAACTGTGTCGGCTTATTTTCATTCACATCGTGGCTCGAGTCGAGGCAAAACTCTGATCATACGTTTTGCCGATGACAAACTGCTAGATCCATCACTCGGACTGCAAATTAAATTTTTGTTTTCTAACTGTGTATGCCTTGATTTATATATCTTGCACTGTTTTTTATTTTTTATCACCTCTTACTGTATCTTGTTGTTGCTTTTGTAACCCTATTTGCACAATGCTCGTGTGTATTATGCTCACAAATCAGCTTGTCGCTTTCAGTGACCCACGAGTCAGGTTTGTTGCTCTGGAACGTGAGAAGTTGAGGGAAGTAGAGAAAAGCCATTTGTTTACTGTGTCGGAGGGCTAAACTTAGTTGCCTAAAAACACTAAAAGTAACATGACAATGAAATACAAACTCTTAACCTCAGTATGTATCTTTTTGCAAACAGGCATGGGTCGGTATGAGATCCTCAGAGGACGGTTAGTTTGAGTAACAGTACCACAGTTTCACAGTATTTACACAAAAATAAAGCAGAACTCTGCACCGTTATCTAACTTATTTCATTTAAAACAGAAAAGCATTGTATTTTTCCGACTGCTGCAAAAATTTTAAGTTCATTGTTACAGTAATAATCAAGCTAGGGCAACACACATTAGCGCCTTCGAACCTGTTCCCAAAAAATATGCCTCTATTCAAGTCCGTCCAACAACATCCCATGACGACAGTGTCTGATTGGTGGCTGACACTACTGGATTAAATACCCAGAGTACCCTTTAAAACCGTTTCTATTTAGAAGCGACAAAGCTCATTCGAGGCTAGAGTCCGGAAAGCTGTTCTCTCTCTTCACACATTAGCACAACGTGCCCTATGAGCGTTAAAAAGCATTATTTGACTAGCATTAACTAACACAACTGATTCACGCTTCCCTTTACCTGAACCATTCATTTATCATTTTGATTTTAATACCAAATGAATAAAAATACATGACAAACACTAAGTTTTTAAGAGCTTACTGTGCATAGTACTGATTAATTAGTCAGGCTAACTGCTCTGTAGAGTTTGCAATCAGTGTCTTAAAGGAAATGCAGCTTGGTAGCTTGGCAACCGTGGTTTTGAAAGTGTTAAGTGTTTTTCATAATGGGAAATATTTTCAAACACCAAAATTGGTCTTACTTTTAACTGAGGGTAAAGTGTAGCAGCTGTCTGTCAACCAGCTAACTGGTAGTGCACAGCATTAGGTGGGGGAAGGACAGAACTGTGTTGATTTACAGGCCTGGAAACAAATTAAGAGACAGACTAATTTTGCAATATTTTCACAGCTTTCATATGCCTTGACATACTCTACAGTCTTTCACATCACTGTATTTTATTAACTGTGATACATGTGGAAATGCTGTTTTCAGAGCTCTCTGAAAACAAAGTTAAGAGAAAACTGCTCACTTTAGCATCTCTATTGAAAAGATTCTTGACTTTAGAAGCAGGATGACAAAAAACGGTTTGCTATTTTGAAAACACAACTTTTTTTTAAAACCAGTAACCAGCCCATGCCTAATTGCTACCAAAATAAAACAGCTGAATCATTTGTTATTTCTCTCCAGGCAGCCAGTGCTGTGTGTCTGTTTACATGTCTCCACGCTGAACTCTGTTCCTTGTTTGAGCCACAGTAAATCCAGCTGGAGTGGACTGATTGGGATAAATGTTAACACCCGCTGTGGCGCTGCTTAACACGAACAGTTTCATCACGGCCACATTCAGAGGTGCTGTGTGCAACAGATGTACTGTAGAGTCGCTCTTTTGCAAAATTCAGGTTCGTCTTTTGTTGTTTTTAAACGCATCTTCCCGTGACGCGTTCGCATCTGTTCGCGAATCGTGGATGCTTCGTCTTCGGCCCGTGTGACTTTCACCTTCTGTGATGAAAGTGGTTCGACCTCGGAACATTTTTGTGACGGGTAGACTGCTGTGGCTTGTTTTGCGTCTGCAGGAACAGCGTAATGAAGCAGCCGTCTGCTGTGGAATGCTCCCCACAAGGAAGAAGAAAAAGGAAGAAAAAAAAAAATCTGCATTTCATATTTTCGTTCCTGACTTGAAACGCTTCATTTTCTTGACAAACAGACTCTTTTAATATATGAGTTGATAGGAATGTTGTCACTTAGGATATTACTGCTTTGCAAAATATCTGTGCCTTTCACAGTCTTTGGATTAGAGTTAGCACTACGCTTATTAAGGTATATCTCCTGTAGCAGGGTAGGAATGTCGATTTTACTGTCACGCTCGTGTCCAAATGCAGTATCCAGACATTATCAAACAACTTGGCCCACTTTGAGACACCAGACTTAAAAGGTAGGATTTCAAAGTGTAACCGTAGATTCAACTTTAGTTTTGTCGCTTTGTTCTTTTAACAACAGCCAGTTTCGGAAAAAAACAGCTGATGAAGACACAGGTTCGGTGTCTTGTCATCTGCAGGGCATGTTCTCCGGCCGCGATGAAAAAGGTACCAAACTCCATAAAGAATTCCTACCATGCTCTGTAGCCCCGAGGTGCAAAGACAACACCTGTGCTGGCTTTTTACAACCACTATAATTGCAATCCAGGATAACTGAAATACACAGAGAACATTTCTTTTGCTGTTTAAAGCGAGGAAAAATGTTTTTTTTTTTTAAGCTGTAAACATCTACGATTTTGCTGAACACTTAAAGACATTCATTACTGATTCTAGTACTGTACATTGCTGTGTGTAGGCAAGCTGGCTCCTGTACAGAACATTCACACGGAGGGAACTACTTACGGCAAACTCTCTTTTTTTGTCTTAATATCTGTGTAAATAGCACTGTAGATAGCACTGCGTGGTTGTTCTCATATAAACTGTTATAATCTGTAAATAGCAAAAAAAAGAAGAAAAAAATGAAAAAAGAACAGTAAAAAATTGGTTGCACAAACTAGATGTGTCCCATTTTTGCTGTTTTATGTTCGGCTCAAACAACACTACAAATTAAAATTTAGGATACGCTTCTTGTTTTTTATTATTATTATTTGTTGTTTCATTGTTTTTTATGTTGTGCATCCTGAAACTGTTTTTTGATACCATAGCCATCTGTTTACCAATCATCCAGCTGGCAGCAAAACAAAAAATAAAGACATTTTGTATGATATGACCTCCTGTATATTTAATTAAAATATTTTACTATCAGTACATGTTTCATCAGTTTCTTACACACACACACACACATTTTGACGAGTTGCGACAACAAATCTTTTTCCATTTTCGGAATCTTAGGCTGGATCGAAACATGATTGTGTCCAAATCTTTTATCAACCAATTGTTTTGCTTCCACTCAACAATTATGCACTATTTTGTGTTGGTCCAATACACACAAACCCAATAAAATAACAGAGTAAATGGTTATAAAGCAATCGAATGTGTAAAAGTACAAGGGTATAAATTCTTTTACAAAGCACTATTAAAATGCAAGGACCGTATAAACTGGTATGCAACACCAGTGTGTTAACATTATTCCATTTCTTTTTCCCCCCCTTAGTAAACGCGGTGTGAATGGCGTTTTATTATTGTGACAGCATTATTTGTCTGAGATTCCACCAGCTTTAATGTTCACAACAGGCCATTTCTGGGCTCCCGGCCAGAAAAGCCTCTTCAGCATTTGCTGCATTGAGCAAATGCGCCAGTGCATGTAGCATTTCTATGGCGTGTGTACTGGGGTGCAATAAAAGCTGTGCTTTGACTTTTATTGCCACCCTCTGGTAAACTTTTAACATGAAAAAATATTCTGTAATACTTCCAGAGCTCAGTAAAAAAAAAAAAAAAGAAAAAAAAAAGCAGCCTCACCAGGGTGGAATGTAGGTCGTTTTATTGCAGATCAGCAGTAATTTTTTTTTAAAACAACACAGTTATAGCTGCCAAGAAAACAGCGAGAAGCAATTGCACTTTCTGAGAAACGACACCTATGATCTAAATATAATTTTATATCACGTGGAAACTATAAACTAATGCAAGATTGATGTGTCCGTATGCCTACTGATAGAAAAAGAAGCATAAAAATGGCATTTGTAAAGACACATTTCAGTCATAAACAGGAATAAACTACAAATATTCACTTTTGTTATTGCAGTCATTATAGTTAAACAGCTAATTTTTCAATTAGCTGTACCCCTTTACTACTATTTTTGATACAAGCAGCATTCCAGTACTCGTGTTGCCTGTGTAGCAAATTGTGTAAAAAAAAATAATGCAGAAATCTATCACAGTTTCTTTTGTCCCAAAAAGTTTCATTCTGAAGTAAGAAAAAACAATTTTGTTTTCCCAAGAATGTGCAGTACAGAAACCACCAGGTGAATCACAGTAAATATAAGATATATCTGGCAAATGGCTAAATAATGAACTGCATTCCCGTTTGCATCTGAAAGCTTTAAGCTTTCTGTATTATTTAAATGAATTTGCAGGATAACAACAGGAGGGGGGGGGAAATAGCTTCTATAGCTTTCCCCCGTCCTGCCTCGTGTTTTCAGGTAGTTTCAACGATGTTTTGTACTCCGCATGTAATTACGACGGCCATTCTTCAACACAATGCCATTAAGTGGCTGGAATATTTAGGGGGCTTGTAGTACTGGGTACGTTCAAAACAAGTGCACAAGGACATTCGTTATTCAGGCCACTCAAAAGGCCCATTCATTCAATTATGTTCAGAGCATTTATTGGCTGCTATGTTAAATTATGTTAGACGTACTGCGCAGCCACTAAAAAAACAAGGTTACTCTATTAAAGACCTCGAGGGAGGGGAAGTGCGGGAGGGTGGGGGCCGAGAAGTCACATTACTAGCTTACAATTTGCCTTTCCTTAAAGCGAGCTGCAGTGGTCATAAAGTCGTCACAGTAAGTGGAGGACGTCAATAGCTCCAAAAGCACCGGCTTGTCCCCCCACGTCACCCAGATGGATCAACTTAAATTAAGTGCATTTGTGAAACTTTTCATGTCGCAGAGCTGAGGGAACGCTTTCTCTATTTTAGTTCAACCGAAGCATGCCGTCTCACATGTGGGGTTTAGCCACATGAACGAACAAAGCGAAGCAGCAGATCCACCAGTGCGGCACCTAAATGGCGCTGAGATTTAGGCGGCAATGTTACGACTCGGGGGCCTATAGGGTGTGTTGTATTAGTAGATTAACCGTTTGATTGTGTTTATATTAATGTTATAATGCAGGAGTTTATTAGAAGCAATAATCAGTTTTGTGTGGTAATTTCTGTAAAAGCTTTAACCCCACTGAGAAGTATCAAGCAGTTCTAGTTTCACTGTAGGAACAACATATACAGCGTCTCATTACTGCTGTATGTAAAAACGCAACAGGAGTCACTGTCAATTAAGGTTTTACCTTTTGTTTTTATTAAACCCTTTGCATGTGAGCGTTTCGAATGGTTAGCATTATTAAATGCAAGCAGCAGTCTCTGCATATTCCTTACATAACGGTATCCTGTTCTTATTGCAGAGCATTTTAAAAGACTGCCAACATTTTGCAAATTCGGCAAAGTTGACAGTTTAAAGTAATAAGAAAAAGTGACTTGCGCAACCATCCTACTTTCTAGGAGCATAAAGACTTGTCACTGAAAATGTAGCTTCCTTTTGAGTAGCTTCCGACATCTAATAAGTTCTTCTGGCCTCATTTTTAAACACTCTACATGAAATAAAAGTTGCCAAATTTTAGTCGTCTTCTCTGTTGAAAACTTCCTCACAACAGGGTTTCGTTGCTAGCGCCACCTACTTAATGTTCCAACATTATTCATTCTCTGATCGAAAAATGGTCGAATATCTGACAGCCACTTCCTGGTCAGGGTTGGTTAAACTAAAAATCCACCACTTCCCATAAAAAAAATAAATTCATATTTCCCCTTTATGCATCTTAATTTGAATTCTCTAACAAATTTCAGATGCATACCCAACATTAATGACTACTTTTTTTTTAATCCATCAAACATTTTTATATCTGCTAAGGTTTATCTGCTAATTCTAGTAAATACGGAATATAGTTTCAACTTTTGTGCTTATTTGATAAAACCCGTCATGAAATAGTCTTAACTGAGATGCAATAAAAATGTCTGATTTTAATAATGCTACTTGAATCAGATAAAGTGGTTTTATCACAGTTATTTGTGCAAGTGACGAGCTACAGACGCACAATTTCAACAAATACATTTCTAAATTTCTAATTTCATTTCTTATTTTCTATACATTTCCACCTAAAAGTTCACACGCGTGAGTTTTCACCTCCTCAGCTTTTCATTTGAACCGTTCTTGGTGAAAGTTGATTTTTTGGAAAACAACATTGAGGTGAACAAGTTTGAATTTATTGCAGATTTTCTCTAGTCCATCTAAACTCATTTTCACTATTATCTGGCGAGAAGCTGGGCCTTGGTTAGCAAGTAGCAACTTGTGGATCTCTGATAAGGAAAGTTATTATATATCCACAACAAATAGCAGAAATGTCATGATGGCAACAGATATTGTGTGGTTTCTTATCAACATGTCAGGATATTTAGTCAAATATTACTGGAGGTGTCTCTATATCGTTTAACCCTGCATGTATAACTTTGGCCCTGTGTGAATTAGAGAAAACGTACAGTAAATTCAAAGTTTTGCACCCAATTCTTCGTGAAAAATCATTTATGTTTTATTAATTTTAAGTCAAAGAACCGCTTAGTACGACATTCATGCTGAGGATGAGTGTGTGTAAAATGTCTGGCTGGAAGTGAAAAGATTTTTTTGGGAAAAAAAGGGGTTGAGATCACAAAGGTTTGAGATTCATCCTCTCTCTGAGCGACTTCCTCAGTTTGCTGCGTGGTGCGGGAACGGGCCCGGAACCGGGACCGGGACCGCTGTAGGCTCTGACAAACACATCGTCAGCTGCATCCTCAGGCATCTGGACGCTGTGGTTCTGGACGTCCGACTGAGGCGGACCCTGCGGCTGCACGTCGAGGACGGCCAGTGGGGCGATCTTCCGGCTTGGAGCCGCCACGCCCACAGCGTTGTTCCGCTGGAGCTGCTGGATGATGGCGGAGAACTTGGCGTCCAGCGAGGGCCGGCCTGTTTTGGACTTGACAGCTGGGCGGGAAGCGCATGCGCCGGAGTTCTCCTTCTCCTGGTTCGGAGGAAGAGGACGATGTAGCAGAGAGGAGGGCAGGGGGGGTCTGTCCGGACGGGTGGGGTTAGCGAAGGGCTTCACATCAGAAGGAGGGGGCGGAGCGCGGCGCTTTTTGTTGCTCAGGGGCGTGGAGCCGGTGCTGGGGCTTGCACACGGGGTGGAGGTTTTGCTCTGGGACAGAAGGCTCTTCTCCACCACCACCGAGTGGGACCCATCGAACAGAGAGGACCAGTTAGGGGGCGCCGTCTCCTCCTCTTGCCCAATCAGGAAGCGGCCATCTGTCTCTTCGATTTTACTGTGGATTATGTCTGTGATGCTCTCAAACTTGTTGGGTGAATTTATACCTGCAGGAAATATTAAGTTAACTAACAACGAAGGAAATTTATAGATGAAACACTTTTTTTTTTCTCTCTGTGTCTGATGTGCAAACAATATAATTCTCAAAGGACGTAGAAGAACACATTCCACTTTCCTCATTTGCATGTAAAAGGATTCCATTTGCATGCATCATCTTTGGAATGAAAACACATTTTGTGGAGTAATGGCACATATTATCTTAAATGAAATACTTTTTTTTTTTCCCCCCCACTAAAAGCTGCAGCCAAATATCAGCTTGCCACCACCTCACTTCAGCGTCTAATTCAAATTATTGTACTCACTGAGGTCGTTGTAAACAGAGTCGGCCTGCTTGGCGAGGAAAAGCGATGGTTTCCGTGGTGATGCGACCTCAATTTTCATTAGGCGGTCGCAGCAGTGGAGCCACTGGCCTGGTCATAAATAAGGGCAGACATGACGGTTTCTATTCATTCAAATGCCTGCAGTCTGTTCTTGTCCAGACGATCTAATCATGTTACCAACTTCATTCAGGGTTTCACCAACACAACATTTAACACTTTTTAAGACCAGTAACAATGACATTTAAGACAGAAATATGCTAAAGATAACTGTGTATTTTACATAATAGCAGTGCTGAGCTTTTTAACACAGAATGAACTGCATGGTTTGGAGGCAGAAGTGAGCCAGTTAAGATAAGAAGAAATTTGTACAGCCAACTGGCGATAAATTTACGCTTTACCCATTATAGGTGCAAAAATGCTAATTTGCTAGGGTATCTTAATGAGCAGCTAGTTAGCAGTAGCCACAACTGCCTCGAGTCACAGAACACAATGCTCATTAGCTTTTACCTGACAGAAAAGTCCCACGAGAAATATAACACCATACAAGATTAAATAGTCCTGTCACAACAAAATTAAAGACCTGTCATTGGCGTATTAAAAGCCAACTTCCAACTCTGATGAATTTAAGACTTTTTAAGGCTGCGCGGACACCCCGTTATCTAAATGCAAGCCCGTAAGTTTTTCCCGCTCGCACGAGCACACTCACTCTGGTCGTAGAGGTGCTGGTGGAGGCAGTTGATCCATTCCTCCAGCTCCTCCCTGGTGTCTGCTGTGAACACGACACTCTGACATCCCTCGGGTGAAGGGTTGATGATGGACAAACTCTTGGATTTGCGATCGCCTGACTGTTTGTCCAACACACAAATGCGGGTCTCCTGCGGATACGACACATAACTTACAACAGGCTGAAAAAAAAGCCCAACAATCTCGGTTTAATTTTTGATCCCACTGCAGGATTTGGTAACAAGTTTGCATAAACTCGCCACCGGCAGGAATGAGAGTCATTTTGGACTTTTAAAGATTGATTTGTGGATTGGTGAGGCTTTCAGGCATAAAAACGCTGAAGCAAATGTCAAGCGTGGTGTGGGTGGCATTATGTATTTAGATTTTTTATTTACATTATACATTTTTTTAGTCATTTAGATTTTTACCGTTTTCCCACTATATGATTGCAGTCTTTTTGGTTTCCATAGTTCCATGAAAAAGTGCTCTACAAAAGACTGATGGTTGACACAAAGCGAAGTGGTCCAGTCCTACATTTAACCAATTATTATTGTTATTATTTTTATATTTGAGCCTGCAGGTATAATGTTGACCATCTGATGATTAGAAAGAGGTATGAACACATAAAGAACGTCCAACTTGTGCACTCGATACGTGTTCTCAAAATGTGTTGAAGGTGTTTGCTGTACAATTATTCCACCCTAAAAAAGAACATTGCAGATGCATCAACGTCCTCCAGATATAATCTGACATTAATGGCTTTGATAAGTGAAGTGTATGTATGCTTTTTACTCTAGTGGTAAAAGACAAAGCTGGGATTGCACACCAAGATTAATTCAGGGGAAAAACTGCAAACATGCTAATAGGATCTGAGTAATTAATGTAGGCATTTTACTTGGTTGAGAAATGTTAAGGAAAAAGCTGAAGTGAGACCAAAAAAATTGATGCTTTATCTTCTCTCCTTATATATATATATATATATATATACACATCTGTTTTATATTCCGCTCTCTCACATTATTGATTGGCACATTAAGAGTGGGCTGCAGTTTGGCATCGATTTCTTCAGGGGTGAAGTAACAGGACAAAAAGCCGGCGCTCAGCAGACAGTAGAGATTGCAGCAGCGGTTCACCCCCTGCACACTTTGCTGGAAATCAACAGAGCAACAAAAACAGAATGATTGCACAATCCAGGCCAGGACTCACTGCTACTACGTGACGTAACAATGAAAGCCGTCAACGCACCTTCTGACTCAGATAGCCGCTCATGGCGCTCTGTGTCATGCAGGCCGGCTGCGCCACTAAGCGGCAGCACAGGTTGCCGTACAGAGGAAGCCAGGATGACCACTCAGCTGTGAGGATGCAGAAAAAAAAAAAAAGGACACACAAGAAAATATTAACGTTCAGAACTGTTGGTCAAAACATACAGAATCGAAATAACGACACAAAATAGATCTCATTATATTTGCTGCAATCTTGTATGATCTGTTCCTGTAATGCTGCCCCATTTAATAACAGGGGATTCAAACATTCCTAATATTACAAAAGTATGTAAACACGGGTCACTTTTTTATAGATTTAATGAAGTTACAAACAGAAATTTTACTCCGTGTCACTAAAATGTAATGTGGCAACCTGAAACAGAGTAGAGCATGTTTTTAAAGTGTTGCAACGTTTACGAAACTTATTTCAAATAAAATTGGTGTGTGGTGTGCGCATTGTAGTCAGTATTTTATAAAACCATCTTTTATCATTAAGACATTGTTTTTTTGTTGTTTTTTGGGGGTTTTTTGCAGCACGTCTCTACAGACTGAAAATGTTGTCCATTCTTTGCAGAGCTTAATCCAACTGGACGGTGGTCTCATCAGTTAGCCTTTGGTGCATGTGGCTCTTCTTCATGATGCATTTTGCTCAATAATATTCTCTAACAAACCTCTGAGGAATTCAGTCTTAATTCAGTTTCCTAAAAGCAGGAGCTTCGACGCAAACAGTACGCAGACCTGGAGGAAGCTGTACATTTCATCACGAAAAAGTTGTGCCAACAAATCAAACAAGTCCTCCCCACGAGCCATTATGTTTTTTTTTTCTTTTCCTCAAATGTCATCCGACGGAATCAGTATATTTTGGATGTGAAATTTGTAAAAAAAAAAAAAAAATGAAAACACCTGCATGGAAAAATAACATTTTACTTATTTCTATGTATTAGTATGTGTTAATTTTATTAATCCTAATGTCTGAGCCATCACTCTTGAGTGAGTCTGTAATACTCATGTGCCTTGAAATAACCCTTTGGGGACAAATAAAGTTATCTGAATTGAACTGAAGCAAGATAAAGAAACTAACTTAACGACTAAAAGGAAAAACCTCTACATGTTCTTACTTGTACATGTAGCTTTCAGTTCTGCTAGTGTTACCAAAATGATGAATGAATAAGCCATCAGTATCATTACGTTGATTCAATTTATGAGCTGGAGACAGTAAACTCTTCACAGGTCACAAATAACAAAGTGTGTTTCTTTGCTTCTTACCGCCTTGGTAGACAATGAGGGAGTGAGACTGAAAGCTGCTATCAGCATCAGGCAGACCAAGTGTTGTGTAGGCCAGCAGGCTGTATTTGGCTCCCCTGGTTGAGAGCAGACACAAATATAGAGCACTCTTCAAACATACTGATCGTTTCTTTAAAAAAAAAAAAAAGCACTTCATCCTACCAGTCGAGTTCTATAAATACATTTTAGTAAACATTTCACCCTCAGATCAACACAAGATTAATGTAGGAACATTTAAGTACAAACATTTGCTATGAATATCTGAAGGTTAAATATAGACTACCACACATATTTATTTAAGCCTTATTTGGATATTTGGAGTGATCTGTTGAAAAATCCCATACAAAGCATTCAGATTTGTACAGAGTTGCAGAGGGGGGGACAGATATCTCAATGAGAAACTCCAAGAGACGGTGCAGGATTTGTTAGATGATACAAACACATACGAAGGTATTGGGTTGTCCAGCAGGAAGGTGTCGGGATCTGGAGTATCCAGCAGGGAGCAGAGCTTCTTTCCAGAGCTCCTTCCAAAGGAGTTACGGAGCTTCTTTGCAAGTTTCTTTGGCGTGTTCGGTAAAGTGAGCTCTTCCTCCATGGCACAGCTCCACAGCTCCACCTTCAGTTCAAACTGGGGAACTACATCTTTGCTGCAAAGAAAGAATCTCAGTCAAATTAAAATTTGTAAAGTATGTAGATGCACACAACACACACTGGAGAATGATTAAAAATAGTGTGGTTAGTAATTCCGTCAAATGACAGGTCAGTGAATATTTAAAAACAATTTAAATGATTGAATGTGGAAAGAAAAATAAATTGTGTGATATTTTGAAATTCAGTTTTCATAAACATCGTTTAAAACAAAATCAAGACAAGTGTTTGCTTTCCCCGAGTGCATGAATGGGAAAATAAAACATGCAAAACATATTTACAAGAGAGTGAGCCCCTCTAAGCAGATGTCAGTGACAGATCTGTCCACCACGACCATTTCAGTGTCAAACACCTCAGAGCCGATCTGCATCAGGCAGAACACCGCCACCCGACGGGAGCCTACCGAACACAGAGGAGGTGCAGCATGTGTTAGTGCAGGAAGAAAATAAAAAGATATTAAATGCAGTGGGCGAACATACTTCCTCTGTTACTAAAATGGTCCGAATCCCTCCAAATCAAAGGAAAGCGCAGGCCTACGTAAAAGACAAAGAGGGGAAAAAAGTGGAAGTTTACTATGAAGAGCTCTCAGCAAACGGTAAAAATTGAAGATTTGGCAGGACAAATATTCTCTTACGCCACAAATGTTTACTAAAAACAGTCTTACCAGTAATTGCGACCGTCCCAGGACATGGAGAACGACCCTCTGCGAGTCTGTGAAGCACAGACGGTGGGTAAATCAGCAAATACTTCTCTGAAAATGTCACATCTATTTTTGCCGTTTATCATCGTCCTCCAGAACTTGCTTCCTCAAAGATCAGCATTTCCTAATACTCTGTATTGGGAGCGCACAACTTGTGTTTTTACACATCTCTTACGTGACGCCACAGCTTTCGCCAAACTCTTTACCTTCTTTCTGCTCCCACCATGTCCCGCTCCCCTTCTTCTCGCTGCATCTGGGCGAGGTAGGCCTTGATCCTGGCGTTGCAGGTCAACACGTTCTTGGAAGCGTTGAGGACTTGTTCCCGTTTACTGCAAGCCAGCAGCAGCTTGTACGCCCCCTCACGCATTCTCGTCTCAAACTGAAGCTTCTCTTCTATGTTTGTACTCTGAATGGACAGAATGAATTACATTTAAGACATGCACAACGAGGCTGTAACACACGTGGAGACGGTGGCTGACGATGAATTAAAGTTGACGATGAACAACCCAGGCTTTGTTAAAGTCTTTAACAACCCACATAACACTAAAGGCCAGATGACATGTTAATATTTATGAAGGAAAAAAAAAAAAAAAAGGGAGCTCTCTGAGTTTGACAAGAAATGGCATCAACAGAATAATACAAGCCTTCTTTATGGTTGTCTCAGCTACAATAAACATTTTATAATGTTAGAGTATTTTGAGAAATCTGAAGACAAACATTTTTTAGCCAATTTTAAATAAATCTACCCGGGTTTTTTTCCCCCCAGTCTTTTTATTTGGGAATGCACGAAATTTCGGCATCGATATCAGAATCGGTTAACGTTAATGACTTTTTGACTGATATACACAACCAATGTTTATTTACATCTTTGAAGCAATTCCCCTGAAAGAAGCAGTAATATTAACAAAAGCACAAATGTAAGAGATTGTAAATTAAGACTACATGAAATCTGGACCTACTAAAGACTTCGTCTAATAAAAAATGGACTTGATAATGGTCATTAGGCATCAAGCAACTCATCAGTGGTTCCAAAAAAAAAAAGCAAACGTCTCTCAATTACGAGCAACTCAATCTACAAAAAGGCGCATGTAGGAAGTATTAGGTTGTTTCTAAAGATGAGCATACAAACTACACATGGGATGATTAGAGACAGTGATGAAATGTTAGGTCTTCTACCAACAATAGAGTACTGATGAGGATTTCTGAGAAAAAACTCAAAGAGGATTCTTGTTAAAATTGAAAACTTATATTTTGTTTTAGCCTGATGCACTTCCTTTATGACAGGGTGCTTATTAACTATGATCAATATATAAATAAACACGCAGCTATTGTTTTCAGGAACCCAGAAATCTTCATTCTCCATGAAGGAAGTGAAATTTGCACCTGTAGCTGCTTGGAAATCTGTCGCATGTGCAACAAATTAACGTCCTCTATTATCTGCAGGGTGTCTTTCAGAAGGCTTGGGCGTCGTTTCATGCATTTAGCCTAAAATCAGACCAGTTCGAACCGTGTTACAGAGAAATGAAGACAAATTAGACACAATGCAGAGTGTCTGTGGAAGTGGATGCTTCCTTCAAGAACAACGTTCGCGAAATAAAGAGCAAAATTGTTACAATATTGCAATTAATCATTCTGATGAAAAGGGGAATATTATTAGAATATGGTGTGAATCCGCATATCTCGGTCCCATTGTGCTAGCATTATTGGACTTTGCACTCCCTCCGGGCATCGAGTGACTTGTCAATATAATTCACACCCTGACGACATACATAACAAAGCCGTGTCTCTGTCTCTTCAAACTTACCTCTTTTTGTAGGAAGAAAGCGCTTTCACGTATTTTCTTTCGCTTAATCTCCATGGCCACGGCAGAACCAGCAGATAACACCGATTTGTAGCTGCCGTGTCGTTTGGAAGTTTGAACATCCCGCTTGTCCTCCATGTTTTCTGTCTATTCGCTACTCAAAACACGAAACTACGCATTCCTGCTCAGATTTCTAACGCCCCTTTCCAACGGACCTGGGTTGGCTCGATTTATACTACCTATTCTACCGGACTAAACATAACAAAAAGTCGGGTGTGAAATTGTAAAAGGGTAATCTCTGAGATTAATCTAAAGAATTTAAAATACTTAGTAAAAAAAAATACAGATAATTATTTGAACACTGTTTCGGGTTTAAAATAAAACTCAAATTAAAAACGTGTCAATTTTTCTACGGCTTGTCCCCATGTAGAAACTTAACACTCTTACGTTGACAGATAAGAAACGTCCTTACGTCAGAGCATCTGACAAAAACAACAGGATTTTGAATTTTTTTTAAAAAACTATTTTATAATTTTGGCAATTCCATGTTCATAAAATGAAATGGCAGAAACAAAACTCCACTCCCCAGTTTTCTTTGTAACTTTGTAACTGTATTAAGAGAGTGACGGAAATTCAAACTTAAAAGAAAGAAGATTGTTTGGAAATAAATACCACTTAGCACTTGACTGAAAGCTTGTAGCAAATTTCATTTTTGCATTTTGAATGTTAGCATGTAGCCTGTGTTTACACAAACTTCTAGCCACGCTTTTTGTAGTTAAGAACTATATCTAAGTTTTGTTTAGTTTTTTTTTTTCTTACTCTAAAAGCCATTAATCAACCAAACAGGAAGGCATTATCAGCTGAAACTGCAGTTAGATGTTTGGGCGTCTTGTCTTGATTACGGCTAAAATGAATACATTTTTAATAAACGTCTGTTACCACCATGGAATTTACAAGCATTTTTGGACCAAACTGCAATCCGCCCCAGTTAGCACAGAATGATTGAAACAACATTGAATCAATGTCAGCCAGAAACATTGAATTTTAATACAAATTTTTTTTCAACAAACAGTTGAACGCTGACATTGAAAAAACATTGAAAGTGGTCGGTGACTTGTATGTTGAATCAACATTAGGGTTTCAACCATAACTGACATCAATGTTGATTCAACCATCATTTGCATGTCAATTTACATGCATATTTGTGGTGATATTGCATTTAATCAGTTAGGAATCAACATTGATTCAACCTTCATCTGAATGTGGTTCTGCGCACATATTTTACATTGAATCAATGTTGATTCAACACCAATTTGACTGTGGATCTGCATGCATACTTGTGTTGATTCTACATTGAATTAGTTAGGAATCAACATTGATTCAACCTTCATCTGAATGTGGATCTACATGCAGATTTGGGTTGATTTCATATTGAATGAAAGCTAAGGATTTATGCAAATTTTTAGGTCTGATAGGTCTACATAACATACCACTAAGTTTCTTCACTGGTATTATAATAACACTATATTATTGGCAGATCATGGGTAAACTGTGTACAAAAGTTTAAAAATGACAACATAGGTTTGATATAACATTTTATTTAAGAAAAGAGGGACAGATCTTTAAACATATTTGACTCCTTTTTGACTGTCAGAAGAACAGTCTATTGTCCACAGTACTGTTTGTACTGTATGAACCAGGGAAACGGTACTAGTTGTGGTAACCCCAGTTAGACTCTGGTTGGTGTCACTTTGATTCCTTGTGATGTCTTCCTCTCATTCTGGCGTGTAATGAAGCCACTTCTTGACAGTTTTACTGCAGTCCTCAAGAGTCAGCTTTTGGTCAAACTGCAGAGCAACGACTAAAAAAAACACAAAAATAATGGTGAGTAAGGTGCCGGTTAGAAACATGATAAACATTTGAAAAGTTCTGAAAGACATTGAAAGATTAAATGGTGTACTGGTTACAGGTCTGAGAACAAATACTAGCCATTAGAGGTGTGCCGATCGATCGGTCACCGATCATAATCGGGCAGATTTTTGTGAAAAAGTGCATGATCGGTGATACCGATACCGATCACCTGTTTCTCATTTCGCAGCCTGTCTGTGCAGCTGGTCTCCTCTTTCCTTCACACTGTGCAAACGTGCAGCTGCAGTAAACAAAACATATGGAGGATCAGATAGCAGGTAAAGCAGCGCACAGCTACAAACACTCACCCAGATTATTAGCATGACGGTCAGAAAACTAAACAAATAACCCGCAAAATTTTTTAAGTCTTCGAGCTGCGATGTAAGACGCTGGTTCTGCTCTCGCTGTTGAACCACTGCAATGCGCTACAGGTAGTAATATTTCACAGACGGAGAGCCGCTTCTGCTCCACCTGGTAGTGACTCTCACACCGAACCTCTGCTTAAAGCTGCAGTCTCTAACTTAAAAAATATATTTTACATAGGTATTAAAACTTTCGCTGTCCTAACATGAGACAGATAATCTAAAAAAAAAAATTTTAAAAAATCAATCTCCTCCTTGTTCTGCATAATTACTTCGCTCAGTCAGAAACAGCCACTCAGAACTAGCAGTAATCAGCTAGCCGCCATGCTATCAGGAAGTTTTCATTCAGTAACTCAGGATTGTTTATTGTAATGGAACCTGCATTTGCCTTTGAATGCTAAGTTTTATACTTGAATTTTTTTGGCAATGTTGAGAGGTTTTATTTTGGCTCTTTGCATTATTTAGCCTCTTCAGAGCCTTCATATGTTATCAGTCTGTTAAAGATAGTATTATTGATAGCAGTACAATTTGCAGAATGCCTGTTTTGTTTAGTTTTCTTCTTGGAAAAAGTTAAGTTTTTGTCTAAATTAAGGTGAATTCATGGTTCCTTTTTCCACATAATGTAACCAGTAGTGTTTATGATAAAAAAATAATATAATAATTATGTGATCGGTATCGGTGATCGGCCCTCATGGGTGATCGGCATCGGCAGGAAAAAACCTGATCGGCGCATCTCTACTAACCATGTACACTCACTGTTAATTTTTATCTTAATCTTTCATTAATATTTATCTTAATATTTACGTGTACAACTACATTTACCTATGAAGCTGCAGTCTAGTGTAGGATTTATGATGCTGCACTCATGTTAAAATGAGGCAATCAATATTTAAAATAAAGGCTGTTTATCAGAAAACCTAAAGATAAAACTCAGGGAGGATCAGGGTTTAGAGCAAAAGGTGATTTATGCTGTAGTTGGAAAAATTATTTATGATTTATACAGAATAAACTTCCATCAAATAGCTGGTTTAATCTTCAATCAACAACAAATATTTCCAAATAAGTTGATTAAATTCATTACAAAATGTCCACGTGCTGATAAAGATCCCACACCAGTAATAGACCAGTTCAGTTTAACCAGTTACCAATCCAAGAAACAACAGACTGAATCAGTCATTAGCAGGTTTAGTTCAGTGTTTCACCTGCCTTGCATGTTTTAAGCGTTTCCTTTCTGCCTCACCTGGATGTAATCTGTGGATGATTAACAACCTTCTGCACTTCTTGATGGCTGCAGACCGTCTTGCAAATATATAACTCAGTTATTCTGGAACAGAGGCACATCTAAGCACGTCCCTAAGCACATCATAATAAAAAGTTAAAAACAAGTGATTACTATCACAACAATTTAAAGCCCACCTGGAGCAGCCAGCCTTACACTTCCTTGTCCACCACATGCTCTCCCAGACCAAACAATAGGCCCGCCCTATTTTAAAAACTAAAATCTCACAAAATATTGCAGGATTTCATACTTAGGCCTGGAACGGTGCAGGATGATAATACAAAATGAGACATGACCTCAATTATTAAAAATATCTGTTTTGCCCTAAAATAACCATGACTACTATGGGCACAAAACAATGCACTTATTTTTCAATAAACACATTTAAGATCAAAGTAATATTGAAAAACTTACCATAAACCTGCTCAGAGGAGAATTCAATTCAGAAGCTGGTTGCAAACAAGCCAGCAGCAAAATGGCTGTTTGGTTGGGACAAACCACTAGTGTAAAAAGGGGGAGTAGGACTGTACAACTCCTAGTAGAGACTTGTAGATGTTTTTGTGTCAACACATTATGCACAGTCAGTAATAATATTTACATACAAGTAAGAAAATGTACATAAAGGAATCACAACCCACTGTTCTCAACATGTAGTGCGTAATTTGAAACATGAATAGCCCCCACTTAGTAATAAAATGTTCTGACCCAGAGCTCAAGGATCGGGGGAGGGAAGAACGGATGAAAGGGGGTAAAGAGGGGAAGGCTGGGAGGAGCAAGTGGGTGTGAGGAGTTTTGGGAGGGAGTAGGGGGAGATGAGAAGGTGATGAAGGGTGCAACAAACTGCACAGATTGCACACATGGAGGCACCCCTGGACTAAGGTCCAGGGGTGGGCAATCCTGGTCCTCGAGGGTCGGTGTCCTGCAACTCTTAGATGTCTCCCTGGTAGAACACACCTAGATCCAATAGCTGAATCATCTCCTCAGTGCAGTCAGGTTCTCCAGAGTCCTGCTAACAACCTTATTTGACTCAGGTGTGTTGAAGTAGAGACACATCTAAAAGTTGCAGGAGACCAGCCCTCAAGGCCTGTAGTTGCCCAACCCTGCCCTAGTCCTTGACGCAACGGTCGCAGGTTCGATTCCCGTCCTTGGCAACCTTTGCTGCATGTCTTCCCCCTTTTTTCATTACCCCCTTTCTTGTCAATTAACTATCAAATACAGGCCACTAGAGCCAAAAAAATCTTTAACAAAATAAAATGTGAAAATTTAAAACCCTCACCCTATAAAATTGTTTCACCCGGACCCCAAGGAGGAGGGGAGGAGAGTGGAAAGGGGGAGGAGACCGAGGGGTAGATGGGCCCAGGCTAGGGGTGAGTGGTGGGGGGAAAGAGGTGTGTGTAGAGGGGTGTGAAAAACAGCTTACATTGATTGAACATTTAGATCACGAGTTCTTCCCCAAACCTTGTCCTCAAGGCAAACTGACCTGCGTGTTTTCATTTCAGCAAAACCCTGTTAATCAGACATCAATTAAAATCATGTGTGCTGAATTAGGGAAATGCCTAAAACTTGCAAGGCTTGGAGGACCAGTGCTGAAACACACTGGATTCACTCTGACTTTACTTGAAATAATTAAGTTTGATACCACATTTGTATCCCTCGTCTGACACAATGACTCAAGCTAACCAGGGACAGATTCCCTGGTTAGCCACAGTGGCTCTGTGGGTAGAGCAGTTGTCTTGTGATTGGAAGGTTGACAGTTCAATTCCAGCTCCCTCCTGCCACATGTCAATGTCCCCCCTGGGCACCCAACCCCAACTGATCTGTGCATTAAATAAATGTGTGAAAGTGACTGTAGTGCAGTCTTCTTAACCTGGGTTCGATCGAACCCCATGGGTTCTATGAGTCGGTCTCAGGCCTCTGCTGCGGAGATAAAGACACTTGTGTAAAGTCATGATGACCTCACAAAAGGTTAAGAACCACTGCTCTAGTGTAAAGCCCTTTTAGTGGTCAAAATGGCTGGAAAAGCGCTATGTAAGTTTATTTACCATTTTTGAAGTACACTACATGATTTGAGTATGACTGACTTAAATCTGTTATCTTAAACATACTTAATACATTTGTTAAAAATAAATTAACAAATTGAGTTGTATGATTATAATATATTGAATTGGTTAAATAAACTTAAATTAAGTTGGGGTGGGGAAAAACAGCTGACATTGATTCACCATTGATGAGATGTTGATCAAATGCATTTCAGTCATTAGATTTCAACAACAAAACAACATTGATTCAATGACACAGTTTCAACGTTAGTTACTTGGCTAGAGGTGGATGATTGTTTGACGGTTGATCCATCGTCATTTGTCGACTTCAACCAAAAATCAACCATTAATCAGACCTCGGCATTTCAGTCATCAGATTTCAATAAAAAAACAACATTGATTCAGTGACACAGTTTCAACAGTTTGATTAGATGGTTGCTGATGGTTGATCCACCGTCATTTGTCGATTTCAACCAAAAATCAACGATTCTAACTATTTTTCAACGTTGATTTAACATCATGTGCTATCTGGGAAGCTTCTTGCCTCATATAAATTGTGGATTGTACATACAGATAGTTAATTTTCCTATTTCTGAAATAAGAACAAACAGTAAATAAAAGTGACGTTTGCAAAAAGAAATATTCCATTTGGGAGTTTTTACTGAAATGCCTACTTGCAAACTTATTATCGGTTATTCTAGCTTAGCTTAAAAACTATATAAATAGTATTGTTCTAAATTTGTTGTCAGAACAAATTATTTCATTTTATTGTAAAAAAAAAAAAAGATTTAATTATTGGAAGACTTGCATGTTTTGGTGTTTATATTTCTTTCTCCTTATATGGTTATTTTGTTGCCTCTCCTCAACAGCTGCATTCAGACACTCCTGAACTTTTTATGAAAAGCAACTATGCATCTTAAAAATAGTTGTGTACATTTGTTTTTGTTTTAATCAACCTGTTAAACCTTTAGTTTAAAATAAGAAGTGTGTGGTGTTTTCTACAATAATATAGGCATAATGTTTTGTTGTGTCTTTCTAATAATGTCTAATGCAGCGCTATGTAACTTATATTTTTTTTACATATTTGTTGAAGCTGTCACTGTGTCATGAGAGATAATCTGTGAAAAAAATTTAGCTCTTCTGTTAGCCAGTGCTAACTGGGTTCAAACAGTCAGAGCCACGAGGCAGGTTTTAGCATGTCAATCACAAACTCTTGTGGTGCTGCTCATCCCACTTCTCCCTGATCTCTTGCATTTGGCTACGCTGCAGCTAACAGAACCTCTCATGAATGTTAAGGATGAATGTTAAAGCTAGGTAGCATGGACACCGATGACAGTGGATAAATGGTTTTCCTGTAATGGTAAGTTGATTGACAGCATGAAGAGGTTGATTGACAGTGCTAAGACTATCCTCCTGTCTCTGGTTGGTTTTGGTTGGGAGTGATGGATTTCTTCAAATGGAAATAGCTCAGGGGAAGTGAAGTTTTTATTTTTACAAATTATACATCTCATAACATAAAATCATGACATGGTGACTTTATTTTAAGAAAAAAGCAAAAATCAGTGTATGTTTTTATTTCAAAAGAAAATATTTGTGTATTGTGTATGTTAGGGGTGCACCAATAAATCTTCCCCTAATCCTTAATTTTGATGACTGGTAATCCGCCAATACATGTGAAAGTGATTTCATCCACTGATCTTATCTACCGCAGCAAAGATCTAAAAATCATCCGCTTTCCTCTCCTGTTAGAGACGTTTGACTGATAAACCGGCCCACCAGGTCATGTCTCTATGTTTGCAGTTATCAATAGTCACACCACTGTTGCCAACCCACTGACGTTTTGCTGCATTTAGCAATATTCAGACAAGACAATCAGTATCGGCCAAAATCTGAATTGACAAGTCAGATTTTTAAAGATTGGCCAGAAATCTGCAAATGACACACACCTAGTGTAGATGTTTTTTTATATCTGTCAGAATTCATCAAAATTACTCAATGTTGTTGTTTGTCAAAGAGGTATTAGCAATTGGTGAGACGCTGATGAGCAAGGTGATGTGCTGTAATGTAATTTAGAAGCGTTTTGTAAAAAGTATGTTTATAACATGAAGTGTTTCTGTTTTAAACTTGAGTATCCATTCTCCTTGTTTATAGATTTTCTGGGCTCAAACCCTGAACGAGGTCGACTGACATGATGCAGACGAAGGTGAAGAAGCAGCTTTGCATTCCACCAAGATAGTTCAAGTCCCTTAATGAACTGAATGACTGGGAATCCATGGAAAATTTGAGCCTTTTGAAGTTTAAACGTGATTGATCATCTCATCAAACCTGGTGCACCAAGAACCTTTGCGAAGCACAAGAACTGGCCACAGAACATTTCAAGCTCTTGGTAACTGGACCTAAGAGTTGGATTAACCTTTTTTGGCAGAACATAAACATAAAATGGAGTGTTTTGTTTTATGTTCACAGCGACTAGAGGTAATGAGAGCACACACTCATGAATCCAGTGTCTTCCACTGTCGTTGGCATTATGTAGCATTTCATTTTTAACTAAATATTTATACCTTTATTTCATTTATTTTTCGGCATTTATTTTGAAGTATGTTGGTCTTGTTTACAACTATGATTGTCATGTTCCAAAGCAATTTTTTGTATGTTCCATCTTAACAAAACTGTTTGACTACAAAGACTAGCCAAGATTGCTTTACATTTAATTTATACGTTGAAATTCGTATAGTAAAAAGCAATAAATTAGTTGTGATGTGCAGAAGATAAACATTAGCAAGCTCAAGAATATGTTTAACTCTTAATATATAATAGCAAAGGTTAGTTATAAAGAATAGATGACGTCAATTTATGGTCTTAAATTGCTAAATAAAATATGCAAATTGTTTGTCGAATGGTTTTATTTTTATATCACTTTGCATGAGCTACTTTCAAACTAAGTGTTTAGTGTTCTACAATTTCCTGTAGACTTTGAATTTAGTTTTGTTTCAAAATTATGCTAAGAATATATTAAATACATTAACTTTAATATATTTGAAACTATAATTAATATATGGTATAGAATACAGACTACAATGGTTCGGAAGACAAAAGTATTTGGAAATGTCAAGGTTTCTTTTTTTTTTTATTTAAAGTGTGTGAATATATCACGAGATACAGAGTAAAAAGACAGAGAATTTCAGTTTTGGGTTAACAAAATATTGGTATATTTGACATAAACTGTTAAATTATGGAAAATATTTTGATGGTAATTCTGGAAGGAAAAAAAAACTGAAAATGTCCTGGTAACTTTTTACCTGGATATTTTCAGTTTTTTAACAGAATTTCAGTCAGAAGTTTCCCATAAGTTAACAGTATTTTAGTTCAAAATTTTCCGTAAAAAAAACGGAAAATGTCCTGGAAATTTTCTGCCAGTACATTTTCTGTTTTTTTACGGAATTTTCAGAATTTTTTCCGTAATTTTAAGAGGCTTTTTCCGTAATTTAACAGTTTTTTATGTTTAATTTAACATGTAAAAATTGTTAAATTACAGGAAAGATTTGTTAAATTACTGAAAAAATTCTGCTGGAAATTCCATTAAAAAACAGAAAATTTACTGGCAGAAAATTACCAGTACATTTTCCAGTTTTTTTACGGAATTTTTTTTTACTGTGTGGGTGGACGCCTGGATTCATAAAACCCACCATTCTCAATAATTTCTGCTTTCTGCATCAATATCTTTAGAGACTTCATCCAACATCTAACCAAACCCAAATACAGAGGGTTGACCACCCACCCACCTAGGGAGAATTTAAAGAAACCAATTAACCTGACAGTCATGTTTTTGGACAGTGGGAGGAAGCCGGAGCACCCGGAGAGAACCCACGCATGCACAGGGAGAAGATGTAAACTCCGTGCAGAAAGACCCTGAGTCCGGAATGAAACCCAGGACCTTGCTGCAAGGCAACAGTGCTACCAACTGTGCCACTGTGCAGCCCACAACACCTTTTGAAAAGTCAATACAATGGACCCCCTGTCAAAAATAAACCCACATGGCCCAAATTGACCCCAAATATCCTGCAGGACCCCCGCTCCAACACTAAGCATTGACTACACTCTTGAAATGTCAATACAATGGTCTTCCTGACCAAAATCCACCCAAAAGACCCGATTTGTCCCCACATGTCCTGCAGTCCCAACTTCCCCAAATAATGATGGTCAACCACCCCTCTTGAAAAGTCAGTAAAATGCACCCGCTGACCAAAATCCACCCACATGGCCCAATGTGTCCCTAAATATCTTGCAGGACCCCCTCCCCAATATATGTAAATACAATTCTGCCAATGACCAAAATCCATCCACAGGACCTGATTGGTCCCCACATGTCATGCAGGAGCAACTCAGAGACAGACAGGACAAACAACCATGCACACACACACACAAACACACACACTCACACCTGGGGAGAATTTGGAAAGGCCAATCAACCTGTCAGTCATGTTTTTGGACAGTGGGAGGAAGCCGGAGTCCCCGGAGAGAACCCACGCATGCACAGGGAGAACATGCAAACTCCGTGCAGAAAGACCCTGAGTCCGGAATGAAACCCAGGACCTTGCTGCAAGGCAACAGTGCTACCAACTGTGCCACTGTGCAGCCCACAACACCTTTTGAAAAGTCAATACAATGGTCCCCCTGTCAAAAATAAACCCACATGGCCCATTTTAACCCCAAATATCCTGCAGGACCCCCGCTCCAACACTAAGCATTGACTACACTCTTGAAATGTCAATACAATGGTCCCCTATCAAAAATCCACCCTAGCAGGCTCGGGAGGAGTGTAGAGCCTAATTTGTCCCAATATGTCCTGCAGGACCTGAGCCAAACACAGAGGGTTGACCACCCCTCTTCCTCCATCCATTTTCTAACACCTTCTCTCTTGTCTGTGGAGTTATTTTGATTTTGTCTTTCCACATGAAGTGATTTGAATAGGTGGAAGGTAAACAATATTTCGGGGTTTCATCGGCTTTGGGTCCATGTCCTCAGATTTCAGTTTGATATTGTTTGACTGAATTGGAGGAATTGCATCCTTCTGTGAAAATGAGATATCTGAAAGTTTATTTTTCAACATTTTGATGTCGCACTCTTGCGTATCTATTTTTGCTAAAAGTACACTTATCTCTTTCTCTAGGGCTTTTATCTGTCTTCTGAGACCTTTAGAGGTGGTCTGACTCTCCTCCACTCTCTGCAATACATCTTGCGGCAGTAGGTCTAACTTACACTTGAGATTTTTCATCACTTCTTGCAGCTTCTCCTCCTCAAGCTTGAGATTCTTAATTTCTTCTTCTTTCATTTTCAGCTTTGTGGACAATCTGTGGTTCTCAGAGCGGCACTTTCTGAGTTGATCATTTTTCGTGTCGTCATCTGGGAGAATTACAATATCTCCTTTATCTTCATCTATCCATAACTTCTCGACCTTAGAATATGTTTCTTTAACCATTTTAAATTTATGCTCACTCTCATAGAGTCTCAGAACTTCCTTGGTTAGATCCATAATCTTAGATTCCTGTTCACGTACTGTGTCTGCCAGTATTCCAATTTTTCTCTCATTACAGAAAATTGCTTCTGTGGCTCTCCTGTTTTTTGTCAGACTGTCTTCTGTCTGCGTCTTTAGTTTGGTATACTCTTCTTGTTTCTGCAGGATGTCTTTTTCAAATTTTATCTTATTTTTCTTGCCGCTACAAATCTCGTCAGCCAGCTTTCCCTTGAGCTGCTGCACTTGATTCTTAAGAAATTTTTTCTCTTGCTGAATCTTTTGCAGGACTGTCTGTGTTTCGATAATCTCTTTCTCATTATTAGCTGCAGAATGTTCCAGGACTCGTTTTTCTTTCTGCAGGTCTGCTATTTCTGTCTGAGCATTTTTAAGGCGTTCCTGGATGAATTGAAGTTTCTTACCTTGTTTGACAACTTCTTCTCAGTTTCACTCAAAGCCATTTTAGTCCCGTGACTTCCTTTCGTAGGCTCAAATTTCCTTCATCTTTGTGTTTTATTCGCTTCATTGATGTTCTTCATTTAGCCGATTTCTTCTCGCCTCAACTTCATTCTCTTCTGCAAGTTTGCGTTGTTTCTTAATTTCCTCTGTCTGAGCATCGATTTGCTTTGTTTTACATCCAATGCAATGTCAAGATGGTTAATTGTGTTATCTCTAGTTTTCAAGAGATCTAACTGCTTAGAAAGCTCTTCTTTTTGGGCCTCTGCTTCATTTCTAAATGTCCTTGCTTTTTGTTGAGACAAGTCCAGTTGCCCTTTCAAGTTTTGGTTTTTATCGGTGAGCTCTGAGACTTGTTTCTCAGCGATCAATGCTCTATCTTTGTAGAGCTTCATTGCTGCCAATCTATCAGTCAAATCTCGCCTTTCTGCTGCTATAACCATCAGAGAATTTGTCTTCTCTGCAAGACTAGATTTTGTGTTTTTTAACTGATCTTCTAGATTCTGAATTATGGCATCACGTTCCTGAACTTTGGTCGAAAGCCCTTTACATGTGCTAGAAAGTTTAAAATATTTTACCTCTAACACTCTCATTTCCTTCTGCAGGGATATGTTTTCTTGTTGTAAATCCTTTTCAGAATGCTTTTTTTTGTCCTTGGAAGGAGAATTGCCTGTTTGCTCTATGGATGGTCTTGTTGCATCTCTGGCTCTTTCACCCTGGCTCTTGTGGGATTGGGGATCATTGTCAGTTAGTTGATCCGACCTGTCCTTGGTTCGCAAATTTTCTGCTGAACGTTTCATTTTCTTTTTGTATAGAAATCGTTTTAAGACTCTGGACAAATTTTCACAGAACGTAATCTATCTTGGAACTCCTTGAAGTTTGAGTTGTCATCAGTGTCTTTGTCATATTTAAAGCCATTGAGTATGACATCACAATGTCTTGTGATGTCATGATCTTTGTCCCCATTACATCACTGACTGTTCCTAAACAATGAGTTTCATTCGAAAAGTCAATACAAATCTCCCCCTGACCAAAAATCCACATGGCCTGATTTGTCCCCCCGCAGGATGCCCCCCAAACACTGTGCACAGCAAACATCCAGTGTTGATTTAACTTCCACAGAGTTGATTTAAACACTTTTTCAGGGTTTATATAGTCTGTAAAAAGAAAACTCTGTCAGAAGAGTTAAATTGTAGACATTCAAAATAGATCATTATCAAAGAAAATATATACTGAACCAATGGTGTCAACCCTTACTGTGTATAAACATGAAATGTTAATAAACTGGATTTGAATTGGTTGTTTGTACAACGAAGCTGAAAGAGGCACTAGCTTCGGATGTTATCAGCCCCATTGAATGGCTTCAGACAGTTGTCCCTCTTTGTCTCCATTCGCTTCATATCGCTGATCACAGCAGCGTATTGTTGTAGATGTATTGTGATAGAACTTTTTTTTTTAGCTTTTTAAAAAAAACCTTTATTGCAGATTTCCAAAACAAACACTCCATCAAACAAATGTAAATAAATGCCTTGCTTTGTGACCAAATGACACAAAAGTGGTAATTCATGCTATTACATTATATACATTCTCCACTATTTCATTTTTAAGTCAATTTAAAATAATTTTTAATATTAGTATTTTTATTCAATAGCTTCCGGGTCATGTGATACTGACTCAAAATCAGTGTGAAATTCTACTAGTCTGTATAGAGATGAGGCACCTTTTATTCCATTTTAACTCATTTTTGCCTATTTTTTAGTTATAATTAGTGGTTTTCTTCAATAGTTTCTGGGTCATGTGACCTATTGACTCTGAATCAGTGTGAAATAGTTCTACTAATCTGTATATGAAGCACACTCAGCCTCACACACCAGCTCAGCCTCCAACCTCACCAGAGAGGCGACACTCCAGGTCTAGTGAGAAAACTTCTGTAGCCTAGGTGTAACGAGTATATGCAAAATCAGCCAGAACCCAAAACGCAGCCAAGACCAGAGATCAGATCAAAAAAGTTTATTACTAAATAAAGGGAAGGGGGTGGGTTCCACAGGGAGTGGTCACACTGGTGAGTGAGGAAGTGGGGGACCAGCAGGGTCGGGAGCCAGCTTGGAGAGAGGTAGGGTGAAAGGGCAGAGGGGTCCGCAGGGAGGAACTAAGATGACAGGGACAAAATCCACAAACCAGAGGCTAGTCGTTAACACAGTCCAGGGTCATGCAGGGGGGTTTCTCAGGCAAGGCAATCCAATAGACGGCAACCAGGAGGCAGGGTCAGGACCAGGCAGGGTTCAGCAACAGGAGGGCACACTCTTCAGAGCAGAGGGAAAAGGCAAAATCAGTGGTCAAAAAACAGGCAGGATCAGAAAACCAGTAGACTACTTGGAACATGGACAAGGCTTGAAAGCTGTGACTGTGGCAACAGACGATCTCGCACTGAGCTGGTGACGAGCAGCTGTTTAAATAGGGAGCAGCACAGAGCAGGTGAGGGTTGAGTAATCAGCCCACTGAAGGTGGAGCTGAAGGGCTGAAATCATGACACTAGGATCATAGTCAAATCTTTTTCTCCTATCTTATGTTTTTCTCACTACTAAATGTTGCCAGCAACTTAAAAGTTCATAGGTTCACGATAAGCTGGTGAGCTGTTGGTCTGTTATTTACTTAACATTTTAGATTCTTTTTTTGAGGCTTTCTGGACTGGGCAATAAAAAGTTTAGAGATGCAAACATAAAGTTTAGAAATGGAGAGTAGAAATGTCTTTTTGTATGTGGTCAAGCAAATACTGTATAGAACAAGCAATCAGTTTGAATGAACAACTGCTATAATAGTACATCTATGAAAATTTTAAAAAGATATTTTAATAGTGCATTTCATCATTCATTATTTGGAAAAAATATGTTTTTCTACATTTCACGGATTTGATGCTGTTGTTGACTGAAGTTTAATGTAAATATAGAAAATTTAAGTGAAACAAATAAAGTGTCTGTTTCTGATTTGATTCAAAGTTAAGTCATCTATGGGGTTTTTTCAGTAAGATTTTTTTTTACCAAGAAGCAAAAATATAAATGTTTCATGTGTGTTTAGAGCAACACACATGAAACATTCAATAGGACAACCTCATTGCACACACACCAGGGGAATTTAGACAAGTAATCTAAATGGGGCTGCACAGTGGTGCCGTTGGTAGAGCTG
Organism: Poecilia reticulata; assembly: GCF_904066995.2. NCBI lineage: Eukaryota > Metazoa > Chordata > Actinopteri > Cyprinodontiformes > Poeciliidae > Poecilia > Poecilia reticulata. Next base: position 10,188,233 of record NC_088844.1, on the reverse strand, counting down.
TTGCCTTGCAGTAAGAAGCTTCTCGGTTTGATTCCTGGCCCGGTGTCTTTCTGGAGTTTGCATGTTCTCCCTGTGCATGCGTGGGTTCTCTCCGGGTATTCCAGCTCCAAAATGAGTCCAAAACATGACTGTCAGGTTAATTGGTCTCTCCAAATTCTCTGTAGGGTGTGCACATTGTTGTCTCTGTGTTGCCCTGCGACACTCTGGCGACCTGTCCAGAGTGTACCCCGCCTTTCACCCGGAACGTTAGCTGGAGATAGGCACAGAATAAGAATAAACAGAATAAGATGTCATCCTAACCCTCATAGTAATTTATTGCTGGAGGCCTTTTTAGCACCAGCTTGATTTCGTTACGATCTGTGTTTTTCAGTATAGTTATTTTGGGATTTTCTGTGTTTAGTCCTGTTTCCCCGAGTCTGTGTTGTCCTGTCAGAGACTTGTAGATGTTTTTGTGTCAACACATTATGCACAGTCAGTAATAATATTTACAGACAAGTAAGAAAATGTACATAAAGGAATCACAACCCACTGTTCTCAACATGTAGTGCGTAATTTGAAACATGAATAGCCCCCACTTAGTAATAAAATGTTCTGACCCAGAGCTCAAGGATCGGGGGAGAGAAGAACGGATGAAAGGGGGTAAAGAGGGGAAGGCTGGGAGGAGCAAGTGGGTGTGAGGAGTTTTGGGAGGGAGTAGGGGGAGATGAGAAGGTGATGAAGGGTGCAACAATCTGCACAGATTGCACACATGGAGGCACCCCTGGACTAAGGTCCAGGGGTGGGCAATCCTGGTCCTCGAGGGTCGGTGTCCTGCAACTCTTAGATGTCTCCCTGGTAGAACACACCTAGATCCAATAGCTGAATCATCTCCTCAGTGCAGTCAGGTTCTCCAGAGTCCTGCTAACAACCGTATTATTTGACTCAGGTGTGTTGAGTAGAAGACACATTAAAAGTTGCAGGAGACCAGCCCTCAAGGCCTGTAGTTGCCCAACCCTGCCCTAGTCCTTGACGCAACGTCGCAGGTTCGATTCCCGGCCTTGGCAACCTTTGCTGCATGTCTTCCCCCTTTTCATTACCCCCTTTCTTGTCAATTAACTATCAAATACAGGCCACTAGAGCCAAAAAAATCTTTAACAAAATAAAATGTGAAAATTTAAAACCCTCACCTAAAATTAAAATTGTTTCACCCGGAGCCCAAGGAAGAGGGGAGGAGAGTGGAAAGGGGGAGGAGACCGAGGGGTAGATGGGCCCAGGCTAGGGGTGAGTGGTGGGGGGAAAGAGGTGTGTGTAGAGGGGTGTGAAAAACAGCTTACATTGATTGAACATTTAGATCACGAGTTCTTCCCCAAACCTTGTCCTCAAGGCAAACTGACCTGCATGTTTTCATTTCAGCAAAACCCTGTTAATCAGACATCAATTAAAATCATGTGTTCTGAATTAGGGGAATGCCTAAAACTTGCAAGGCTTGGAGGACCAGTGCTGAAACACACTGGATTCACTCTGACTTTACTTGAAATAATTAAGTTTGATACCACATTTGTATCCCTCGTCTGACACAATGACTCAAGCTAACCAGGGACAGATTCCCTGGTTAGCCACAGTGGCTCTGTGGGTAGAGCAGTTGTCTTGTGATTGGAAGGTTGACAGTTCAATTCCAGCTCCCTCCTGCCACATGTCAATGTCCCCCTGGGCACCAAACCACAACTGATCTGTGCATTAAATAAATGTGTGAAAGTGACTGTAGTGCAGTGGTTCTTAACCTGGGTTCGATCGAACCCCATGGGTTCTATGAGTCGGTCTCAGGCCTCTGCTGCGGAGATAAAGACACTTGTGTAAAGTCATGATGACCTCAAAAAAGGTTAAGAACCACTGCTCTAGTGTAAAGCCCTTTTAGTGGTCAAAATGGCTGGAAAAGCGCTATGTAAGTTTATTTACCATTTTTGAAGTACACTACATGATTTGAGTATGACTGACTCAATTTGTTAATTTATTTAAAAATAAATTAACAAATTGAGTTGTATGATTATAATATATTGAATTGGTTAAATAAACTTAAATTAAGTTGGGGTGGGGAAAAACAGCTGACATTGATTCACCATTGATGAGATGTTGATCAAATGCATTTCAGTCATTAGATTTCAACAACAAAACAACATTGATTCAATGACACAGTTTCAACGTTAGTTACTTGGCTAGAGGTGGATGATTGTTTGACGGTTGATCCATCGTCATTTGTCGATTTCAACCAAAAATCAACCATTAATCAGACCTCGGCATTTCAGTCATCAGATTTCAATAAAAAAAAACATTGATTCAGTGACACAGTTTCAACGTTTGATTAGATGGTTGCTGATGGTTGATCCACCGTCATTTGTCGATTTCAACCAAAAATCAACGATTCTAACTATTTTTCAACGTTGATTTAACATCATGTGCTATCTGGGAAGCTTCTTGCCTCATATAAATTGTGGATTGTACATACAGATAGTTAATTTCTAATTTCTGAATAAGAACAAACAGTAAATAAAAGTGACGTTTGCAAAAAGAAATATTCCATTTGGGAGTTTTTACTGAAATGCCTACTTGCAAACTTATTATCGGTTATTCTAGCTTAGCTTAAAAACTATATAAATAGTACTGTTCTAAATTTGTTGTCAGAACAAATTATTTCATTTTATTGTAAAAAAAAAAAAGATTTAATTATTGGAAGACTTGCATGTTTTGGTGTTTATATTTCTTTCTCCTTATATGGTTATTTTGTTGCCTCTCCTCAACAGCTGCATTCAGACACTCCTGAACTTTTTATGAAAAGCAACTATATCTTAAAATAGTTGTGTACATTTGTTTTTGTTTTAATCAACCTGTTAAACCTTTAGTTTAAAATAAGAAGTGTGTGGTGTTTTCTACAATAATATAGGCATAATGTTTTGTTGTGTCTTTCTAATAATGTCTAATGCAGCGCTATGTAACTTATATTTTTTTTACATATTTGTTGAAGCTGTCACTGTGTCATGAGAGATAATCTGTGAAAAAAATTAGCTCTTCTGTTAGCCAGTGCTAACTGGGTTCAAACAGTCAGAGCCACGAGGCAGGTTTAGCATGTCAATCACAAACTCTTGTGGTGCTGCTCATCCCACTTCTCCCTGATCTCTTGCATTTGGCTACGCTGCAGCTAACAGAACCTCTCATGAATGTTAAGGATGAATGTTAAGCTAGGTAGCATGGACACCGATGACAGTGGATAAATGGTTTTCCTGTAATGGTAAGTTGATTGACAGCATGAAGAGGTTGATTGACAGTGCTAAGACTATCCTCCTGTCTCTGGTTGGTTTTGGTTGGGAGTGATGGATTTCTTCAAATGGAAATAGCTCAGGGAAGTGAAGTTTTTATTTTTACAAATTATACATCTCATAACATAAAATCATGACATGGTGACTTTATTTTAAGAAAAAAGCAAAAATCAGTGTATGTTTTTATTTCAAAAGAAAATATTTGTGTATTGTGTATGTTAGGGGTGCACCAATAAATCTTCCCCTAATCCTTAATTTTGATGACTGGTAATCCGCCAATATATGTGAAAGTGATTTCATCCACTGATCTTATCTACCGCAGCAAAGATCTAAAAATCATCCGCTTTCCTCTCCTGTTAGAGACGTTTGACTGATAAACCGGCCCACCAGGTCATGTCTCTATGTTTGCAGTTATCAATAGTCACACACTGTTGCCAACCCACTGACATTTTGCTGCATTTAGCAATATTCAGACAAGACAATCAGTATCGGCCAAAATCTGAATTGACAAGTCAGATTTTTAAAGATTGGCCAGAAATCTGCAAATGACACACACCTAGTGTAGATGTTTTTTTATATCTGTCAGAATTCATCAAAATTACTCAATGTGTGTTGTTTGTCAAAAGGTATTAGCAATTGGTGAGACGCTGATGAGCAAGGTGATGTGCTGTAATGTAATTTAGAAGCGTTTTGTAAAAAGTATGTTTATAACATGAAGTGTTTCTGTTTTAAACTTGAGTATCCATTCTCCTTGTTTATAGATTTTCTGGGCTCAACCCTGAACGAGGTCGACTGACATGATGCAGACGAAGGTGAAGAAGCAGCTTTGCATTCCACCAAGATAGTTCAAGTCCCTTAATGAACTGAATGACTGGGAATCCATGGAAAATTTGAGCCTTTTGAAGTTTAAACGTGATTGATCATCTCATCAAACCTGGTGCACCAAGAACCTTTGCGAAGCACAAGAACTGGCCACAGAACATTTCAAGCTCTTGGTAACTGGACCTAAGAGTTGGATTAACCTTTTTTGGCAGAACATAAACATAAAATGGAGTGTTTTGTTTTATGTTCACAGTGACTAGAGGTAATGAGAGCACACACTCATGAATCCAGTGTCTTCCACTGTCGTTGGCATTATGTAGCATTTCATTTTAACTAAATATTTATACCTTTATTTCATTTATTTTCGGCATTTATTTTGAAGTATGTTGGTCTTGTTTACAACTATGATTGTCATGTTCCAAAGCAATTTTTTGTATGTTCCATCTTAACAAAACTGTTTGACTACAAAGACTAGCCAAGATTGCTTTACATTTAATTTATACGTTGAAATTCGTATAGTAAAAAGCAATAAATTAGTTGTGATGTGCAGAAGATAAACATTAGCAAGCTCAAGAATATGTTTAACTCTTAATATATAATAGCAAAGGTTAGTTATAAAGAATAGATGACGTCAATTTATGGTCTTAAATTGCTAAATAAAATATGCAAATTGTTTGTCGAATGGTTTTATTTTTATATCACTTTGCATGAGCTACTTTCAAACTAAGTGTTTAGTGTTCTACAATTTCCTGTAGACTTTGAATTTAGTTTTGTTTCAAAATTATGCTAAGAATATATTAAATACATTAACTTTAATATATTTGAAACTATAATTAATATATGGTATAGAATACAGACTACAATGGTTCGGAAGACAAAAGTATTTGGAAATGTCAAGGTTTCTTTTTTTTTTTATTTAAAGTGTGTGAATATATCACGAGATACAGAGTAAAAAGACAGAGAATTTCAGTTTTGGGTTAACAAAATATTGGTATATTTGACATAAACTGTTAAATTATGGAAAATATTTTGATGGTAATTCTGGAAGGAAAAAAAAACTGAAAATGTCCTGGTAACTTTTTACCTGGATATTTTCAGTTTTTTAACAGAATTTCAGTCAGAAGTTTCCCATAAGTTAACAGTATTTTAGTTCAAAATTTTCCGTAAAAAAAACGGAAAATGTCCTGGAAATTTTCTGCCAGTACATTTTCTGTTTTTTTACGGAATTTTCAGAATTTTTTCCGTAATTTTAAGAGGCTTTTTCCGTAATTTAACAGTTTTTTATGTTTAATTTAACATGTAAAAATTGTTAAATTACAGGAAAGATTTGTTAAATTACTGAAAAAATTCTGCTGGAAATTCCATTAAAAAACAGAAAATTTACTGGCAGAAAATTACCAGTACATTTTCCAGTTTTTTTACGGAATTTTTTTTACTGTGTGGGTGGACCCTGGATTCATAAAACCCACCATTCTCAATAATTTTGCTTTCTGCATCAATATCTTTAGAGACTTCATCCAACATCTAACCAAACCCAAATACAGAGGGTTGACCACCCACCCACCTAGGGAGAATTTAAAGAAACCAATTAACCTGACAGTCATGTTTTTGGACAGTGGGAGGAAGCCGGAGCACCCGGAGAGAACCCACGCATGCACAGGGAGAAGATGTAAACTCCGTGCAGAAAGACCCTGAGTCCGGAATGAAACCCAGGACCTTGCTGCAAGGCAACAGTGCTACCAACTGTGCCACTGTGCAGCCCACAACACCTTTTGAAAAGTCAAAACAATGGACCCCTGTCAAAAATAAACCCATGGCCCAAATTTGACCCCAAATATCCTGCAGGACCCCCGCTCCAACACTAAGCATTGACTACACTCTTGAAATGTCAATACAATGGTCTTCCTGACCAAAATCCACCCAAAAGACCCGATTTGTCCCCACATGTCCTGCAGTCCCAACTTCCCCAAATAATGATGGTCAACCACCCCTCTTGAAAAGTCAGTAAAATGCACCCGCTGACCAAAATCCACCCACATGGCCCAATGTGTCCCTAAATATCTTGCAGGACCCCCTCCCCAATATATGTAAATACAATTCTGCCAATGACCAAAATCCATCCACAGGACCTGATTGGTCCCCACATGTCATGCAGGAGCAACTCAGAGACAGACAGGACAAACAACCATGCACACACACACACAAACACACACACTCACACCTGGGGAGAATTTGGAAAGGCCAATCAACCTGTCAGTCATGTTTTTGGACAGTGGGAGGAAGCCGGAGTCCCCGGAGAGAACCCACGCATGCACAGGGAGAACATGCAAACTCCGTGCAGAAAGACCCTGAGTCCGGAATGAAACCCAGGACCTTGCTGCAAGGCAACAGTGCTACCAACTGTGCCACTGTGCAGCCCACAACACCTTTTGAAAAGTCAATACAATGGTCCCCCTGTCAAAAATAAACCCACATGGCCCATTTTAACCCCAAATATCCTGCAGGACCCCCGCTCCAACACTAAGCATTGACTACACTCTTGAAATGTCAATACAATGGTCCCCTATCAAAAATCCACCCTAGCAGGCTCGGGAGGAGTGTAGAGCCTAATTTGTCCCAATATGTCCTGCAGGACCTGAGCCAAACACAGAGGGTTGACCACCCCTCTTCCTCCATCCATTTTCTAACACCTTCTCTCTTGTCTGTGGAGTTATTTTGATTTTGTCTTTCCACATGAAGTGATTTGAATAGGTGGAAGGTAAACAATATTTCGGGGTTTCATCGGCTTTGGGTCCATGTCCTCAGATTTCAGTTTGATATTGTTTGACTGAATTGGAGGAATTGCATCCTTCTGTGAAAATGAGATATCTGAAAGTTTATTTTTCAACATTTTGATGTCGCACTCTTGCGTATCTATTTTTGCTAAAAGTACACTTATCTCTTTCTCTAGGGCTTTTATCTGTCTTCTGAGACCTTTAGAGGTGGTCTGACTCTCCTCCACTCTCTGCAATACATCTTGCGGCAGTAGGTCTAACTTACACTTGAGATTTTTCATCACTTCTTGCAGCTTCTCCTCCTCAAGCTTGAGATTCTTAATTTCTTCTTCTTTCATTTTCAGCTTTGTGGACAATCTGTGGTTCTCAGAGCGGCACTTTCTGAGTTGATCATTTTTCGTGTCGTCATCTGGGAGAATTACAATATCTCCTTTATCTTCATCTATCCATAACTTCTCGACCTTAGAATATGTTTCTTTAACCATTTTAAATTTATGCTCACTCTCATAGAGTCTCAGAACTTCCTTGGTTAGATCCATAATCTTAGATTCCTGTTCACGTACTGTGTCTGCCAGTATTCCAATTTTTCTCTCATTACAGAAAATTGCTTCTGTGGCTCTCCTGTTTTTTGTCAGACTGTCTTCTGTCTGCGTCTTTAGTTTGGTATACTCTTCTTGTTTCTGCAGGATGTCTTTTTCAAATTTTATCTTATTTTTCTTGCCGCTACAAATCTCGTCAGCCAGCTTTCCCTTGAGCTGCTGCACTTGATTCTTAAGAAATTTTTTCTCTTGCTGAATCTTTTGCAGGACTGTCTGTGTTTCGATAATCTCTTTCTCATTATTAGCTGCAGAATGTTCCAGGACTCGTTTTTCTTTCTGCAGGTCTGCTATTTCTGTCTGAGCATTTTTAAGGCGTTCCTGGATGAATTGAAGTTTCTTACCTTGTTTGACAACTTCTTCTCAGTTTCACTCAAAGCCATTTTAGTCCCGTGACTTCCTTTCGTAGGCTCAAATTTCCTTCATCTTTGTGTTTTATTCGCTTCATTGATGTTCTTCATTTAGCCGATTTCTTCTCGCCTCAACTTCATTCTCTTCTGCAAGTTTGCGTTGTTTCTTAATTTCCTCTGTCTGAGCATCGATTTGCTTTGTTTTACATCCAATGCAATGTCAAGATGGTTAATTGTGTTATCTCTAGTTTTCAAGAGATCTAACTGCTTAGAAAGCTCTTCTTTTTGGGCCTCTGCTTCATTTCTAAATGTCCTTGCTTTTTGTTGAGACAAGTCCAGTTGCCCTTTCAAGTTTTGGTTTTTATCGGTGAGCTCTGAGACTTGTTTCTCAGCGATCAATGCTCTATCTTTGTAGAGCTTCATTGCTGCCAATCTATCAGTCAAATCTCGCCTTTCTGCTGCTATAACCATCAGAGAATTTGTCTTCTCTGCAAGACTAGATTTTGTGTTTTTTAACTGATCTTCTAGATTCTGAATTATGGCATCACGTTCCTGAACTTTGGTCGAAAGCCCTTTACATGTGCTAGAAAGTTTAAAATATTTTACCTCTAACACTCTCATTTCCTTCTGCAGGGATATGTTTTCTTGTTGTAAATCCTTTTCAGAATGCTTTTTTTTGTCGTTGGAAGGAGAATTGCCTGTTTGCTGTATGGATGGTCTTGTTGCATCTCTGGCTCTTTCACCCTCATTTTTCATGAGTTTCTTGTGGGATTGGGGATCATTGTCAGTTAGTTGATCCGACTTGTCCATGGTTCGCAGATCTTCTGCTGAACGTTTCATTTTCCTTTTGTATAGGAATCGTTTTAAGACTCTGGACACATTTTCAGAGAACGTAATCTATCTTGGAACTCCTTGAAGTTTGAGTTGTCATCAGTGTCTTTGTCATATTTAAAGCATTGAGTATGACATCACAATGTCTTGTGATGTCATGATCTTTGTCCCCATTACATCACTGACTGTTCCTAAACAATGAGTTTCATTTGAAAAGTCAATACAAATCTCCCCCTGACCAAAAATCCACATGGCCTGATTTGTCCCCCCGCAGGATGCCCCCCAAACACTGTGCACAGCAAACATCCAGTGTTGATTTAACTTCCACAGAGTTGATTTAAACACTTTTTCAGGGTTTATATAGTCTGTAAAAAGAAAACTCTGTCAGAAGAGTTAAATTGTAGACATTCAAAATAGATCATTATCAAAGAAAATATATACTGAACCAATGGTGTCAACCCTTACTGTGTATAAACATGAAATGTTAATAAACTGGATTTGAATTGGTTGTTTGTACAACGAAGCTGAAAGAGGCACTAGCTTCGGATGTTATCAGCCCCATTGAATGGCTTCAGACAGTTGTCCCTCTTTGTCTCCATTCGCTTCATATCGCTGATCACAGCAGCGTATTGTTGTAGATGTATTGTGATAGAACTTTTTTTTTTAGCTTTTTAAAAAAAACCTTTATTGCAGATTTCCAAAACAAACACTCCATCAAACAAATGTAAATAAATGCCTTGCTTTGTGACCAAATGACACAAAAGTGGTAATTCATGCTATTACATTATATACATTCTCCACTATTTCATTTTTAAGTCAATTTAAAATAATTTTTAATATTAGTATTTTTATTCAATAGCTTCCGGGTCATGTGATACTGACTCAAAATCAGTGTGAAATTCTACTAGTCTGTATAGAGATGAGGCACCTTTTATTCCATTTTAACTCATTTTTGCCTATTTTTTAGTTATAATTAGTGGTTTTCTTCAATAGTTTCTGGGTCATGTGACCTATTGACTCTGAATCAGTGTGAAATAGTTCTACTAATCTGTATATGAAGCACACTCAGCCTCACACACCAGCTCAGCCTCCAACCTCACCAGAGAGGCGACACTCCAGGTCTAGTGAGAAAACTTCTGTAGCCTAGGTGTAACGAGTATGCAAAATCAGCCAGAACCCAAAACGCAGCCAAGACCAGAGATCAGATCAAAAAAGTTTATTACTAAATAAAGGGAAGGGGGTGGGTTCCACAGGGAGTGGTCACACTGGTGAGTGAGGAAGTGGGGGACCAGCAGGGTCGGGAGCCAGCTTGGAGAGAGGTAGGGTGAAAGGGCAGAGGGGTCCGCAGGGAGGAACTAAGATGACAGGGACAAAATCCACAAACCAGAGGCTAGTCGTTAACACAGTCCAGGGTCATGCAGGGGGGTTTCTCAGGCAAGGCAATCCAATAGACGGCAACCAGGAGGCAGGGTCAGGACCAGGCAGGGTTCAGCAACAGGAGGGCACAATCTTCAGAGCAGAGGGAAAAGGCAAAATCAGTGGTCAAAAAACAGGCAGGATCAGAAAACCAGTAGACTACTTGGAACATGGACAAGGCTTGAAAGCTGTGACTGTGGCAACAGACGATCTCGCACTGAGCTGGTGACGAGCAGCTGTTTAAATAGGGAGCAGCACAGAGCAGGTGAGGGTTGAGTAATCAGCCCACTGAAGGTGGAGCTGAAGGGCTGAAATCATGACACTAGGATCATAGTCAAATCTTTTTCTCCTATCTTATGTTTTTCTCACTACTAAATGTTGCCAGCAACTTAAAAGTTCATAGGTTCACGATAAGCTGGTGAGCTGTTGGTCTGTTATTTACTTAACATTTTAGATTCTTTTTTTGAGGCTTTCTGGACTGGGCAATAAAAAGTTTAGAGATGCAAACATAAAGTTTAGAAATGGAGAGTAGAAATGTCTTTTTGTATGTGGTCAAGCAAATACTGTATAGAACAAGCAATCAGTTTGAATGAACAACTGCTATAATAGTACATCTATGAAAATTTTAAAAAGATATTTTAATAGTGCATTTCATCATTCATTATTTGGAAAAAATATGTTTTTCTACATTTCACGGATTTGATGCTGTTGTTGACTGAAGTTTAATGTAAATATAGAAAATTTAAGTGAAACAAATAAAGTGTCTGTTTCTGATTTGATTCAAAGTTAAGTCATCTATGGGGTTTTTTCAGTAAGATTTTTTTTTACCAAGAAGCAAAAATATAAATGTTTCATGTGTGTTTAGAGCAACACACATGAAACATTCAATAGGACAACCTCATTGCACACACACCAGGGGAATTTAGACAAGTAATCTAAATGGGGCTGCACAGTGGTGCCGTTGGTAGAGCTGTTGCCTTGCAGTAAGAAGCTTCTCGGTTTGATTCCTGGCCCGGTGTCTTTCTGGAGTTTGCATGTTCTCCCTGTGCATGCGTGGGTTCTCTCCGGGTATTCCAGCTCCAAAATGAGTCCAAAACATGACTGTCAGGTTAATTGGTCTCTCCAAATTCTCTGTAGGGTGTGCACATTGTTGTCTCTGTGTTGCCCTGCGACACTCTGGCGACCTGTCCAGAGTGTACCCCGCCTTTCACCCGGAACGTTAGCTGGAGATAGGCACAGAATAAGAATAAACAGAATAAGATGTCATCCTAACCCTCATAGTAATTTATTGCTGGAGGCCTTTTTAGCACCAGCTTGATTTCGTTACGATCTGTGTTTTTCAGTATAGTTATTTTGGGATTTTCTGTGTTTAGTCCTGTTTCCCCGAGTCTGTGTTGTCCTGTCAGAGACTTGTAGATGTTTTTGTGTCAACACATTATGCACAGTCAGTAATAATATTTACAGACAAGTAAGAAAATGTACATAAAGGAATCACAACCCACTGTTCTCAACATGTAGTGCGTAATTTGAAACATGAATAGCCCCCACTTAGTAATAAAATGTTCTGACCCAGAGCTCAAGGATCGGGGGAGAGAAGAACGGATGAAAGGGGGTAAAGAGGGGAAGGCTGGGAGGAGCAAGTGGGTGTGAGGAGTTTTGGGAGGGAGTAGGGGGAGATGAGAAGGTGATGAAGGGTGCAACAATCTGCACAGATTGCACACATGGAGGCACCCCTGGACTAAGGTCCAGGGGTGGGCAATCCTGGTCCTCGAGGGTCGGTGTCCTGCAACTCTTAGATGTCTCCCTGGTAGAACACACCTAGATCCAATAGCTGAATCATCTCCTCAGTGCAGTCAGGTTCTCCAGAGTCCTGCTAACAACCGTATTATTTGACTCAGGTGTGTTGAAGTAGAGACACATCTAAAAGTTGCAGGAGACCAGCCCTCAAGGCCTGTAGTTGCCCAACCCTGCCCTAGTCCTTGACGCAACTGTCGCAGGTTCGATTCCCGGCCTTGGCAACCTTTGCTGCATGTCTTCCCCCTTTTCTCATTACCCCCTTTCTTGTCAATTAACTATCAAATACAGGCCACTAGAGCCAAAAAAATCTTTAACAAAATAAAATGTGAAAATTTAAAACCCTCACCTAAAATTAAAATTGTTTCACCCGGAGCCCAAGGAAGAGGGGAGGAGAGTGGAAAGGGGGAGGAGACCGAGGGGTAGATGGGCCCAGGCTAGGGGTGAGTGGTGGGGGGAAAGAGGTGTGTGTAGAGGGGTGTGAAAAACAGCTTACATTGATTGAACATTTAGATCACGAGTTCTTCCCCAAACCTTGTCCTCAAGGCAAACTGACCTGCATGTTTTCATTTCAGCAAAACCCTGTTAATCAGACATCAATTAAAATCATGTGTTCTGAATTAGGGGAATGCCTAAAACTTGCAAGGCTTGGAGGACCAGTGCTGAAACACACTGGATTCACTCTGACTTTACTTGAAATAATTAAGTTTGATACCACATTTGTATCCCTCGTCTGACACAATGACTCAAGCTAACCAGGGACAGATTCCCTGGTTAGCCACAGTGGCTCTGTGGGTAGAGCAGTTGTCTTGTGATTGGAAGGTTGACAGTTCAATTCCAGCTCCCTCCTGCCACATGTCAATGTCCCCCCTGGGCACCAAACCACAACTGATCTGTGCATTAAATAAATGTGTGAAAGTGACTGTAGTGCAGTGGTTCTTAACCTGGGTTCGATCGAACCCCATGGGTTCTATGAGTCGGTCTCAGGCCTCTGCTGCGGAGATAAAGACACTTGTGTAAAGTCATGATGACCTCAAAAAAGGTTAAGAACCACTGCTCTAGTGTAAAGCCCTTTTAGTGGTCAAAATGGCTGGAAAAGCGCTATGTAAGTTTATTTACCATTTTTGAAGTACACTACATGATTTGAGTATGACTGACTCAATTTGTTAATTTATTTAAAAATAAATTAACAAATTGAGTTGTATGATTATAATATATTGAATTGGTTAAATAAACTTAAATTAAGTTGGGGTGGGGAAAAACAGCTGACATTGATTCACCATTGATGAGATGTTGATCAAATGCATTTCAGTCATTAGATTTCAACAACAAAACAACATTGATTCAATGACACAGTTTCAACGTTAGTTACTTGGCTAGAGGTGGATGATTGTTTGACGGTTGATCCACCGTCATTTGTCGATTTCAACCAAAAATCAACCATTAATCAGACCTTGGCATTTCAGTCATCAGATTTCAATAAAAAAACAACATTGATTCAGTGACACAGTTTCAACGGTTTGATTAGATGGTTGCTGATGGTTGATCCACCGTCATTTGTCGATTTCAACCAAAAATCAACGATTCTAACTATTTTTCAACGTTGATTTAACATCATGTGCTATCTGGGAAGCTTCTTGCCTCATATAAATTGTGGATTGTACATACAGATAGTTAATTTTCCTATTTCTGAAATAAGAACAAACAGTAAATAAAAGTGACGTTTGCAAAAAGAAATATTCCATTTGGGAGTTTTTACTGAAATGCCTACTTGCAAACTTATTATCGGTTATTCTAGCTTAGCTTAAAAACTATATAAATAGTACTGTTCTAAATTTGTTGTCAGAACAAATTATTTCATTTTATTGTAAAAAAAAAAGATTTAATTATTGGAAGACTTGCATGTTTTGGTGTTTATATTTCTTTCTCCTTATATGGTTATTTTGTTGCCTCTCCTCAACAGCTGCATTCAGACACTCCTGAACTTTTTATGAAAAGCAACTATGCATCTTAAAAATAGTTGTGTACATTTGTTTTTGTTTTAATCAACCTGTTAAACCTTTAGTTTAAAATAAGAAGTGTGTGGTGTTTTCTACAATAATATAGGCATAATGTTTTGTTATGTGTCTTTCTAATAATGTCTAATGCAGCGCTATGTAACTTATATTTTTTTTACATATTTGTTGAAGCTGTCACTGTGTCATGAGAGATAATCTGTGAAAAAAATTTAGCTCTTCTGTTAGCCAGTGCTAACTGGGTTCAAACAGTCAGAGCCACGAGGCAGGTTTTAGCATGTCAATCACAAACTCTTGTGGTGCTGCTCATCCCACTTCTCCCTGATCTCTTGCATTTGGCTACGCTGCAGCTAACAGAACCTCTCATGAATGTTAAGGATGAATGTTAAGGCTAGGTAGCATGGACACCGATGACAGTGGATAAATGGTTTTCCTGTAATGGTAAGTTGATTGACAGCATGAAGAGGTTGATTGACAGTGCTAAGACTATCCTCCTGTCTCTGGTTGGTTTTGGTTGGGAGTGATGGATTTCTTCAAATGGAAATAGCTCAGGGGAAGTGAAGTTTTTATTTTTACAAATTATACATCTCATAACATAAAATCATGACATGGTGACTTTATTTTAAGAAAAAAGCAAAAATCAGTGTATGTTTTTATTTCAAAAGAAAATATTTGTGTATTGTGTATGTTAGGGGTGCACCAATAAATCTTCCCCTAATCCTTAATTTTGATGACTGGTAATCCGCCAATACATGTGAAAGTGATTTCATCCACTGATCTTATCTACCGCAGCAAAGATCTAAAAATCATCCGCTTTCCTCTCCTGTTAGAGACGTTTGACTGATAAACCGGCCCACCAGGTCATGTCTCCATGTTTGCAGTTATCAATAGTCACACCACTGTTGCCAACCCACTGACGTTTTGCTGCATTTAGCAATATTCAGACAAGACAATCAGTATCGGCCAAAATCTGAATTGACAAGTCAGATTTTTAAAGATTGGCCAGAAATCTGCAAATGACACACACCTAGTGTAGATGTTTTTTTATATCTGTCAGAATTCATCAAAATTACTCAATGTTGTTGTTTGTCAAAGAGGTATTAGCAATTGGTGAGACGCTGATGAGCAAGGTGATGTGCTGTAATGTAATTTAGAAGCGTTTTGTAAAAAGTATGTTTATAACATGAAGTGTTTCTGTTTTAAACTTGAGTATCCATTCTCCTTGTTTATAGATTTTCTGGGCTCAAACCCTGAACGAGGTCGACTGACATGATGCAGACGAAGGTGAAGAAGCAGCTTTGCATTCCACCAAGATAGTTCAAGTCCCTTAATGAACTGAATGACTGGGAATCCATGGAAAATTTGAGCCTTTTGAAGTTTAAACGTGATTGATCATCTCATCAAACCTGGTGCACCAAGAACCTTTGCGAAGCACAAGAACTGGCCACAGAACATTTCAAGCTCTTGGTAACTGGACCTAAGAGTTGGATTAACCTTTTTTGGCAGAACATAAACATAAAATGGACTGTTTTGTTTTATGTTCACAGCGACTAGAGGTAATGAGAGCACACACTCATGAATCCAGTGTCTTCCACTGTCGTTGGCATTATGTAGCATTTCATTTTTAACTAAATATTTATACCTTTATTTCATTTATTTTTTTGGCATTTATTTTGAAGTATGTTGGTCTTGTTTACAACTATGATTGTCATGTTCCAAAGCAATTTTTTGTATGTTCCATCTTAACAAAACTGTTTGACTACAAAGACTAGCCAAGATTGCTTTACATTTAATTTATACGTTGAAATTCGTATAGTAAAAAGCAATAAATTAGTTGTGATGTGCAGAAGATAAACATTAGCAAGCTCAAGAATATGTTTAACTCTTAATATATAATAGCAAAGGTTAGTTATAAAGAATAGATGACGTCAATTTATGGTCTTAAATTGCTAAATAAAATATGCAAATTGTTTGTCGAATGGTTTTATTTTTATATCACTTTGCATGAGCTACTTTCAAACTAAGTGTTTAGTGTTCTACAATTTCCTGTAGACTTTGAATTTAGTTTTGTTTCAAAATTATGCTAAGAATATATTAAATACATTAACTTTAATATATTTGAAACTATAATTAATATATGGTATAGAATACAGACTACAATGGTTCGGAAGACAAAAGTATTTGGAAATGTCAAGGTTTCTTTTTTTTTTTATTTAAAGTGTGTGAATATATCACGAGATACAGAGTAAAAAGACAGAGAATTTCAGTTTTGGGTTAACAAAATATTGGTATATTTGACAAACTGTTAAATTATGGAAAATATTTTGATGGTAATTCTGTAAGGAAGAAAAAACTGAAAATGTCCTGGTAACATTTTACCTGGATATTTTCAGTTTTTTAACAGAATTTCAGTCAGAAGTTTCCCATAATTTAACAGTATTTTAGTTCAAAATTTTCCGTAAAAAAAACGGAAAATGTCCTGGAAATTTTCTGCCAGTACATTTTCTGTTTTTTTACGGAATTTTCAGAATTTTTTCCGTAATTTTAAGAGGCTTTTTCCGTAATTTAACAGTTTTCTATGTTTAATTTAACATGTAAAAACTGTTAAATTACGGGAAAAATCTGTTAAATTACTGAAAATATTCTGCTGGAAATTCCATAAAAAAACAGAAAATGTACTGGCAGAAAATTACCAGTACATTTTCCAGTTTTTTTTACGGAATTTTTTTTTTACTGTGTGGGTGGACCCCTGGATTCATAAAACCCACCATTCTCAATAATTTCTGCTTTCTGCATCAATATCTTTAGAGACTTCATCCAACATCTAACCAAACCCAAATACAGAGGGTTGACCACCCACCAACCTACGGAGAATTTAAAGAAACCAATTAACCTGACAGTCATGTTTTTGGACAGTGGGAGGAAGCCGGAGCACCCGGAGAGAACCCACGCATGCACAGGGAGAAGATGTAAACTCCGTGCAGAAAGACCCTGAGTCCGGAATGAAACCCAGGACCTTGCTGCAAGGCAACAGTGCTACCAACTGTGCCACTGTGCAGCCCACAACACCTTTTGAAAAGTCAATACAATGGACCCCCTGTCAAAAATAAACCCACATGGCCCAAATTGACCCCAAATATCCTGCAGGACCCCCGCTCCAACACTAAGCATTGACTACACTCTTGAAATGTCAATACAATGGTCTTCCTGACCAAAATCCACCCAAAAGACCCGATTTGTCCCCACATGTCCTGCAGTCCCAACTTCCCCAAATAATGATGGTCAACCACCCCTCTTGAAAAGTCAGTAAAATGCACCCCCTGACCAAAATCCACCCACATGGCCCAATGTGTCCCTAAATATCTTGCAGGACCCCCTCCCCAATATATGTAAATACAATTCTGCCAATGACCAAAATCCATCCACAGGACCTGATTGGTCCCCACATGTCATGCAGGAGCAACTCAGAGACAAACAGGACAAACAACCATGCACACACACACACACACACTCACACCTAGGGAGAATTTGGAAAGGCCAATCAACCTATCAGTCATGTTTTTGGACAGTGGGAGGAAGCCGGAGTCCCCGGAGAGAACCCACGCATGCACAGGGAGAACATGCAAACTCCGTGCAGAAAGACCCTGAGTCCGGAATGAAACCCAGGACCTTGCTGCAAGGCAACAGTGCTACCAACTGTGCCACTGTGCAGCCCACAGCACCTTTTGAAAAGTCAATACAATGGTCCCCTGTCAAAAATAAACCCACATGGCCCATTTTAACCCCAAATATCCTGCAGGACCCCCGCTCCAACACTAAGCATTGACTACACTCTTGAAATGTCAATACAATGGTCTTCCTGACCAAAATCCACCCAAAAGACCCGATTTGTCCCCACATGTCCTGCAGTCCCAACTTCCCCAAATAATGATGGTCAACCACCCCTCTTGAAAAGTCAGTAAAATGCACCCCCTGACCAAAATCCACCCACATGGCCCAATGTGTCCCTAAATATCTTGCAGGACCCCCTCCCCAATATATGTAAATACAATTCTGCCAATGACCAAAATCCATCCACAGGACCTGATTGGTCCCCACATGTCATGCAGGAGCAACTCAGAGACAGACAGGACAAACAACCATGCACACACACACACATACACACTCACACCTAGGGAGAATTTGGAAAGGCCAATCAACCTGTCAGTCATGTTTTTGGACAGTGGGAGGAAGCCGGAGTCCCCGGAGAGAACCCACGCATGCACAGGGAGAACATGCAAACTCCGTGCAGAAAGACCCTGAGTCCGGAATGAAACCCAGGACCTTGCTGCAAGGCAACAGTGCTACCAACTGTGCCACTGTGCAGCCCACAACACCTTTTGAAAAGTCAATACAATGGACCCCTGTCAAAAAAAACCCACATGGCCCAATTTGACCCCAAATATCCTGCAGGACCCCCGCTCCAACACTAAGCATTGACTACACTCTTGAAATGTCAATACAATGGTCCCCTGTCAAAAATCCACCCTAGCAGGCTCGGGAGGAGTGTAGAGCCTAATTTGTCCCAATATGTCCTGCAGGACCTGAGCCAAACACAGAGGGTTGACCACCCCTCTTCCTCCATCCATTTTCTAACACCTTCTCTCTTGTCTGTGGAGTTATTTTGATTTTGTCTTTCCACATGAAGTGATTTGAATAGGTGGAAGGTAAACAATATTTCGGGGTTTCATCGGCTTTGGGTCCATGTCCTCAGATTTCAGTTTGATATTGTTTGACTGAATTGGAGGAATTGCATCCTTCTGTGAAAATGAGATATCTGAAAGTTTATTTTTCAACATTTTGATGTCGCACTCTTGCGTATCTATTTTTGCTAAAAGTACACTTATCTCTTTCTCTAGGGCTTTTATCTGTCTTCTGAGACCTTTAGAGGTGGTCTGACTCTCCTCCACTCTCTGCAATACATCTTGCGGCAGTAGGTCTAACTTACACTTGAGATTTTTCATCACTTCTTGCAGCTTCTCCTCCTCAAGCTTGAGATTCTTAATTTCTTCTTCTTTCATTTTCAGCTTTGTGGACAATCTGTGGTTCTCAGAGCGGCACTTTCTGAGTTGATCATTTTTCGTGTCGTCATCTGGGAGAATTACAATATCTCCTTTATCTTCATCTATCCATAACTTTTCGACCTTAGAATATGTTTCTTTAACCATTTTAAATTTATGCTCACTCTCATAGAGTCTCAGAACTTCCTTGGTTAGATCCATAATCTTAGATTCCTGTTCACGTACTGTGTCTGCCAGTATTCCAATTTTTCTCTCATTACAGAAAATTGCTTCTGTGGCTCTCCTGTTTTTTGTCAGACTGTCTTCTGTCTGCGTCTTTAGTTTGGTATACTCTTCTTGTTTCTGCAGGAGGTCTTTTTCAAATTTTATTTTATTTTTCTTGCCGCTACAAATCTCGTCAGCCAGCTTTCCCTTGAGCTGCTGCACTTGATTCTTAAGAAATTTTTTCTCTTGCTGAATCTTTTGCAGGACTGTCTGTGTTTCGATAATCTCTTTCTCATTATTAGCTGCAGAATGTTCCAGGACTCGTTTTTCTTTCTGCAGGTCTGCTATTTCTGTCTGAGCATTTTTAAGGCGTTCCTGGATGAATTGAAGTTTCTTACCTTGTTTTGACAACTTCTTCTCAGTTTCACTCAAAGCCATTTTTAGTCCCGTGACTTCCTTTCGTAGGCTCAAATTTCCTTCATCTTTGTGTTTTATTCGCTTCATTGATGTTTCTTCATTTAGCCGATTTCTTCTCGCCTCAACTTCATTCTCTTCTGCAAGTTTGCGTTGTTTCTTAATTTCCTCTGTCTGAGCATCGATTTGCTTTTGTTTTACATCCAATGCAATGTCAAGATGGTTAATTGTGTTATCTCTAGTTTTCAAGAGATCTAACTGCTTAGAAAGCTCTTCTTTTTGGGCCTCTGCTTCATTTCTAAATGTCCTTGCTTTTTGTTGAGACAAGTCCAGTTGCCCTTTCAATTTTTGGTTTTTATCGGTGAGCTCTGAGACTTGTTTCTCAGCGATCAATGCTCTATCTTTGTAGAGCTTCATTGCTGCCAATCTATCAGTCAAATCTCGCCTTTCTGCTGCTATAACCATCAGAGAATTTGTCTTCTCTGCAAGACTAGATTTTGTGTTTTTTAACTGATCTTCTAGATTCTGAATTATGGCATCACGTTCCTGAACTTTGGTCGAAAGCCCTTTACATGTGCTAGAAAGTTTAAAATATTTTACCTCTAACACTCTCATTTCCTTCTGCAGGGATATGTTTTCTTGTTGTAAATCCTTTTCAGAAGGCTTTTTTTTGTCCTTGGAAGGAGAATTGCCTGTTTGCTCTATGGATGGTCTTGTTGCATCTCTGGCTCTTTCACCCTGGCTCTTGTGGGATTGGGGATCATTGTCAGTTAGTTGATCCGACCTGTCCTTGGTTCGCAAATTTTCTGCTGAACGTTTCATTTTCTTTTTGTATAGAAATCGTTTTAAGACTCTGGACAAATTTTCACAGAACGTAATCTATCTTGGAACTCCTTGAAGTTTGAGTTGTCATCAGTGTCTTTGTCATATTTAAAGCCATTGAGTATGACATCACAATGTCTTGTGATGTCATGATCTTTGTCCCCATTACATCACTGACTGTTCCTAAACAATGAGTTTCATTTGAAAAGTCAATACAAATCTCCCCCTGACCAAAATCCACATGGCCTGATTTGTCCCCCCGCAGGATGCCCCCCAAACACTGTGCACAGCAAACATCCCAGTGTTGATTTAACTTCCACAGAGTTGATTTAAACACTTTTTCAGGGTTTATATAGTCTGTAAAAAAGAAAACTCTGTCCAGAAGAGTTAAAAATTGTAGACATTCAAAATAGATCATTATCAATAAGAAAATATATACTGAACCAATGGTGTCAACCCTTACTGTGTATAAACATGAAATGTTTAATAAACTGGATTTGAATTGGTTGTTTGTACAACGAAGCTGAAAGAGGCACTAGCTTCGGATGTTATCAGCCCCATTGAATGGCTTCAGACAGTTGGTCCCTCCTTTGTCTCCATTCGCTTCATATCGCTGATCACAGCAGCGTATTGCTGATAGAACTTTTGTTTTTAGCTTTTTTTAAAAAAAAAACCTTTATTGCAGATTTCCAAAACAAACACTCCCATCAAACAAATGTAAATAAATGCCTTGCTTTGTGACCAAATGACACAAAAAGTGGTAATTCATGCTATTACATTATATACATTCTCCACTATTTCATTTTTAAGTCAATATTTAAAAATAATTTTA
Source organism: Poecilia reticulata (assembly GCF_904066995.2). Classification (NCBI taxonomy): domain Eukaryota; kingdom Metazoa; phylum Chordata; class Actinopteri; order Cyprinodontiformes; family Poeciliidae; genus Poecilia; species Poecilia reticulata. Next base: position 10,167,013 of record NC_088844.1, on the reverse strand, counting down.
ATATTAGTATTTTTATTCAATAGCTTCCGGGTCATGTGACGTACTGACTCAAAATCAGTGTGAAATAGTTCTACTAGTCTGTATAGATGAGGCACACATTTTTATTCCATTTTAACTCATTTTTTGCCTATTTTTTAGTTATAATATAGTGGTTTTCTTCAATAGTTTCTGGGTCATGTGACCTATTGACTCTGAATCAGTGTGAAATAGTTCTACTAATCTGTATATGAAGCACACTCAGCCTCACACACCAGCTCAGCCTCCTTCCTCACCAGAGAGGCGACACTCCAGGTCTAGTGAGAAAACTTCTGTAGCCTAGGTGTAACGAGTATGCAAAATCAGCCAGAACCCAAAACGCAGCCAAGACCAGAGATCAGATCAAAAAAGTTTATTACTAAATAAAGGGAAGGGGGTGGGTTCCACAGGGAGTGGTCACACTGGTGAGTGAGGAAGTGGGGGACCAGCAGGGTCGGGGAGCCAGCTTGGAGAGGGTAGGGTGAAAGGGCAGAGGGGTCCGCAGGGAGGAACTAGATGACAGGGACAAAATCCACAAACCAGAGGCTAGTCGTTAACACAGTCCAGGGTCATGCACGGGGGTTTCTCAGGCAAGGCAATCCAATAGACGGCAACCAGGAGGCAGGGTCAGGACCAGGCAGGGTTCAGCAACAGGAGGGCACAATCTTCAGAGCAGAGGGAAAAGGCAAAATCAGTGGTCAAAAAACAGGCAGGATCAGAAAACCAGTAGACTATTTGGAACATGGACAAGGCTTGAAAGCTGTGACTGTGGCAACAGACGATCTCGCACTGAGCTGGTGACGAGCAGCTGTTTAAATAGGGAGCAGCACAGAGCAGGTGAGGGTAATGAGTAATCAGCCCACTGAAGGTGGAGCTGAAGGGCTGAAATCATGACATCACCTCCCCCTCAAGGGGCGGCTCTTGACGCCCCTCTGGGCTGGTCCGGATGCTGGCGGTGGAATTTGTGGACAAGGTCCTTGTCCAGGACCAGGCGAGAAGGAACCCAGGACCTCTCCTCAGGACCATAACCTTTCCAGTCCACAAGATATTGGATGCCACGGCCCCAACGTCGGGAACGCAGTAACCGCCTCACAGTAAAGGCAGGGGCCCCATCAATGAGTCGGGCGGGGTGGAGGGGGTCTGGCTGGAGGGCACAACCTGGATGACATCAGTGGTTTGATCTTGGAGACATGGAAGGTGGGGTGTACCCGTAATGAAGGCGGTAGTTTGAGACGTACCGCTACTGGGTTAACAATCTTAGTAACAGGAAATGGGCCCACAAAACGGGGTGCCAACTTGCGGTTCTCTACCTTGATGGGCAGATCCTTTGTAGATAACCACACCCTCTGACCGACCAGGTATCTTGGGGCTTGGGATCTGTGGCGATTGGCATTCCTGGCATAAACCGCAGAAGTCTTGCAGAGAGTAGCTCTGGCCCTTCTCCAAACTCTGAGACAGCGACGTGCTGATAAATGGGCAGCAGGGACCTGGGTGGCTCCCTCCTGAACAGAGAGAATGGGCGGCTGATAGCCATAAACGACATGAAATGGTGACAGACCTGTGGAGCTTGATGGTAATCCATTAATGGCATATTCAACCCAAGGTAAGTTCTGGGACCAGCGACTAGGAGCGTCCATGCAAAGGATGCGCAACTTGGACTCTACTTCCTGATTTATCCTCTCTGTCTGGCCATCCGTCTGAGGGTGAAAACCTGAAGAAAGACTGACCTCAATGCCAAGAAGGGTGCAAAACTCACTCCAAAAACGGGAAATGAATTGTGGTCCTCTGTCAGGTACAATGTTGCGGGGAATGCCATGAAGTCTGAACACCTCTCGAGCCATCACACTAGCGAGATCAGGTGCTGAAGGTAACTTGTGTAAAGGAATGAGGTGGGTCATCTTAGAGAACCTGTCAACCACAGTGAGGAGTACCGTGTTACCTTGAGAGGGAGGCAGGCCGGTGACAAAATCCATAGAGATGTGGGACCATGGTCGATGAGGAATCGGCAGAGGCCTCAGAAGACCAGCTGGGGGGCGTCTGGAGGGCTTAACTCTGGAACAGGTGACACATGCTAAAACAAACTCTCGTGTGTCCTCTCAGAGTGGGCCACCAGAATCCTGACTGGACCACAGCCAGAGTCTTTGTAATACCTGGATGACAGAAAAGTTTAGAGCCATGACAGAATTGAAGGACTTTAGGTACCATCTCTTCAGGAACAAACAGAAGACCCTCAGGACATTGAGCTGGAGGTGGTTGTTTCCGATGACTCCTCCTGAGCAAGGTCTCTATTCTGGTTAGAGCTAACCTGGTCTTGGAGGGAAGGATGTAGTCATGGTCAATAGAATCAGAAGAGCAGACAGAGGACAGATCAAGTCTTGAAAGGGCATCTGGTTTGACGTTCTTGCTGCCAGGTCGGTAGGCCAGAGTGAAGTCAAATCTGCTAAAAAACAGTGCCCATCTAGCCTGTCGTGGGTTCAGTCTCCTGGCCGACTTGAGGTATTCCAAGTTCTTATGGTCTGTCCACACAGTAAAAGGAAGTGCCGACCCCTCCAGCCAGTGCCTCCATTCTTCCAATGCTAGTTTAATAGCCAACAACTCTCTGTCTCCTACGTCGTAGTTTCTCTCGGAGGCAGAGAGCCGGCGAGAAAAAAAGGCACAAGGATGTAGCCTGGCATCATCTGCAAACCGTTGCGACAGGACGGCTCCAACCCCAGTATCTGAGGCATCAACCTCCACAACAAAAGGGTTAGACGGATCAGGAAAACGCAGAATGGGAGCTGAAGTGAAAAGACGTTTCAGCTTACCAAAAACATGTTCTGCCTCTGAAGACCACTGGAACTGAGTCTTGGTGGAAGTGAGTTGATGAAGAGGGGCAGCCACTGAACTATAACCCTTGATAAAATGGCGATAAAAATTGGCAAATCCAAGAAACCGTTGAAGTTCCTTCCGACTGGAAGGTTTGGGCCACTCCAAGACGGCTGCCACCTTTGATGGATCCATGGTAATCCTGCCAGGAGCAATGATAAAACCCAAGAAGGATACAGATGGCTGATGAAAAGCACATTTCTCCGCCTTCACGAATAGATTATTCTGGAGGAGCCTAAGAAGAACCTCACGAACATGCTTGATGTTCGTGAGGTTCTTGGAAAAAATCATTTTGAAAAAATCAAAATGTCATTGAGGTATACAAAAACAAATCTGTTTAACATATCCCTTAAGACATCATTAACCAATGCCTGGAAAACGGCTGGGGCATTGGTGAGCCCGAAGGGCATGACCAGATATTCATAGTGCCCTGAAGGGTGTTAAAAGCCGTCTTCCACTCATCTCCCTCCCTTATACGGACCAGATGGTAGGCATTGCGCAGATCCAGCTTAGTAAACACAGTACTTCCTTGAAGGAGCTCAAAGGCAGAAGTCATGAGAGGTAGAGGGTACCCGTTCTTGACAGTAATTTCGTTAAGACCTCGATAATCGATGCAGGGCCTAAGAGATCCATCCTTCTTGCCCACAAAAAAGAATCCTGCACCTGCTGGAGAGGAAGACTTTCTTATAAGACCTGCTTTGAGGGCATCGGAAAGGTATTTCTCCATTGCCTCTCTTTCAGGACCAGAAATGGAATACAATCTGCCCCTGGGTGGGGTGGTTCCAGGGCGGAGGTCAATGGCACAGTCGTACTCTCTATGGGGAGGCAGAGAAGTGGCCTTAGATTTGTTAAACACCTCACACAGATCATGGTAAACCTTAGGGACTTTAGACAATTCTGGATAATCATGGTTGACCTCACAGGGGGAAGCCATGATGGGGGCTTCCTTTAAACAAGAAGTGGAGCAAGATGAACCCCAAGACTGAACCTCACCCGTGAGCCAATTGATGACTGGACTGTGCTTGATTAGCCATGGGCGTCCCAGAATCACGGGGATCTCAGGAGACCTGGTCAGCAGAAACGTGATCCTGTCGTGGTGATTTCCTGAAATCAGTACAGACACAGGCTTAGTGCAGTGGGTTATTTGATCAATCAGATGCCCATCAATAGCAAAAATCTCACGAGGTTCGTCTAGAAGTTCCAACTCCAAGGCGAGCGCATGTGCTAGGCTAACATCAATAAAGTCGGCATCAGCCCCAGAATCGATGAAAACAGGAACCTCCCTGCCTTCAGGAGAGTCAGAAAATCTGATGGTGCACTGGTTGTGAGGAGGGTTCTGAGATCTGAGGATAGGGCTCAGCAAAGACCCCCCGGGCTTTACTGAGCCTGTCCTTTTGACGGACAGCTAAAAGCGCGATGGTTTCTCTCTCCACAGTAGAAACACAGGTGATTTCTGAACCTCCTCTCCCTCTCTTCAGCAAAGAGCCTGGTCCTACCCAGCTGTCGGCATCATTCTCCCATTCAGAAGTTCCCCACTGTTTTGCCTTACCAGATAGTAGAGAGATGGTGTAGGCCACCTTGGCCTGCTCAGAAGGGAAGGCAGAGGGCTGGAGCTCAAAAAGCAGAGAACACTGAGTTAAAAAAGGTCGGCACTGTTCGGGATCCCCATCAAAACGCTCTGGGGGGGGGGATCTTAGGTTCATTGTTAGCGTTAGCTGAGGGAGTGACAGCTAGAGGACGTGGCGGTGTAATGGAGGGCCTCGCTTGAGTTTGGGAATCTTTTAGAAAAGAAAGTCCCTGTAAAAGCTCCTGGACATTTCTTTCTAGGCCAGTAATGGCATTCTCCACCCTAGAACACCAAACCGGATTAGGCTGTGGGTTCATTCTGGCGAGATCGTACTGTAACGAGTATGCAAAATCAGCCAGAACTCAAAACGCAGCCAAGACCAGAGATCAGATCAAAAAAGTTTATTACTAAATAAAGGGAAGGGGGTGGGTTCCACAGGGAGTGGTCACACTGGTGAGTGAGGAAGTGGGGGACCAGCGGGGTCGGGGAGCCAGCTTGGAGAGGGTAGGGTGAAAGGGCAGAGGGGTCCGCAGGGACTCAGGGAGGAACTAGATGACAGGGACAAAATCCACAAACCAGAGGCTAGTCGTTAACACAGTCCAGGGTCATGCACGGGGGTTTCTCAGGCAAGGCAATCCAATAGACGGCAACCAGGAGGCAGGGTCAGGACCAGGCAGGGTTCAGCAACAGGAGGGCACACTCTTCAGAGCAGAGGGAAAAGGCAAAATCAGTGGTCAAAAAACAGGCAGGATCAGAAAACCAGTAGACTACTTGGAACATGGACAAGGCTTGAAAGCTGTGACTGTGGCAACAGACGATCTCGCACTGAGCTGGTGACGAGCAGCTGTTTAAATAGGGAGCAGCACAGAGCAGGTGAGGGTAATGAGTAATCAGCCCACTGAAGGTGGAGCTGAAGGGCTGAAATCATGACACTAGGATCATAGTCAAATCTTTTTCTCCTATCTTATGTTTTCTCACTTACTAAATGTTGCCAGCAACTTAAAAGTTCATAGGTTCACGATAAGCTGGTGAGCTGTTGGTCTGTTATTTACTTAACATTTTAGATTCTTTTTTTGAGGCTTTCTGGACTGGGCAATAAAAAGTTTAGAGATGCAAACATAAAGTTTAGAAATGGAGAGTAGAAATGTCTTTTTGTATGTGGTCAAGCAAATACTGTATAGAACAAGCAATCAGTTTGAATGAACAACTGCTATAATAGTACATCTATGAAAATTATAAAAAGATATTTTAATAGTGCATTTCATCATTCATTATTTGGAAAAAATATGTTTTTCTACATTTCACGGATTTGATGCTGTTGTTGACTGAAGTTTAATGTAAATATAGAAAATTTAAGTGAAACAAATAAAGTGTCTGTTTCTGATTTGATTCAAAGTTAAGTCATCTATGGGGTTTTTTCAGTAAGATTTTTTTTTACCAAGAAGCAAAAATATAAATGTTTCATGTGTGTTTAGAGCAACACACATGAAACATTCAATAGGACAACCTCATTGCACACACACCAGGGGAATTTAGACAAGTAATCTAAATGGGGCTGCACAGTGGTGCCGTTGGTAGAGCTGTTGCCTTGCAGTAAGAAGCTTCTCGGTTTGATTCCTGGCCCGGTGTCTTTCTGGAGTTTGCATGTTCTCCCTGTGCATGCGTGGGTTCTCTCCGGGTATTCCAGCTCCAAAATGAGTCCAAAACATGACTGTCAGGTTAATTGGTCTCTCCAAATTCTCTGTAGGGTGTGCACATTGTTGTCTCTGTGTTGCCCTGCGACACTCTGGCGACCTGTCCAGAGTGTACCCCGCCTTTCACCCGGAACGTTAGCTGGAGATAGGCACCAGAAACCCCACTAGGGACAAGAGTGTATAGAATCTTGGATCTCTGCTGTACACTAAATCAATGCAATTAATTTTTAACCAAGCTGACGGCTGAAGAAGCTGCTATGGACCCTCAAGGATAGCGGTTCTCAACGGGGGCGTTCAGAGTAGCTTCTTGGCGCAGCTCCGTTCTCCTGCTACTAGTAGCTTCACCACATCAGTTCAGCGTTACATCGGCTGATGACTTGCTGTGATTCACTTGTCTGGTGTCTCATTTTCAAATATTTTATGTTTTATTGAGGATTTTTGTACATGTTTTGGCAGTTCTGTGATCATGTCAAAGCAGCAACTTATATTAAAAAGTGTTTTATTTTCGTTTAAAAGCTGCCTGCTTACATGGACGGACAACAGAAAATTGCTCTTATAAACATTTAATTACTAAAATCACGATACCCTCACTTTGTACCCCTCTGAAAAATGAACCCATTTAAATAAAGCAATCCCTTGATGGGTGATACCACGATAGAGAGCGTTCATTTTATAGCGTTAACACCAGTGATGTAAGTGGTCCGGTATGAAACGGGTTTGATGGAACAACGGTACCACAGCACTTTTAAATTTCAATAATCAGAATACCGAAATTGTTTTAAAAGGTTTGTGTCAGTCTGCCTTTCCCCCATTGATACGCCCTGCACCTTAAGGGGTTAAAAAAATCCAACGCGCACATTGCGCAAAACTCTGAAACAGGAGAAGCGAGACATAAAACGGAGCGACGAACTAGATGTGAATAATGACATAAAAACAGAGAATCCGACGCTGAACAGTGAAAAATCAACACATGACGATTAGGATGCGCAGCACGTGATGAGATTACCTGTGGTCAATAAACGATAAAATAAATCTAGCAACAGGACAGAAACTAAAGTGGACATAACAATAAACCAAGAGAGGATAATACTAATTTAAAAAATCTAAATGGAAATGAATGCAGAACAAAATACAAGAATAAACTAAGAAACTAAAGTAAATACAGAGGAATAAACTGGTATGGCAAGACCTTTCGAGCAATACTTAATACAGAGGAATGTTGCAAGAATAAACATAGACTATCACTTATTTATGTTTTTAATTACATTTGATATATTTATTTCTTCAATATTATTTTTCAATTCAGTGTTAATGTCATGAGGCTGATGACTCCATGACACTTTCCATTTGACTCATTAGGATTTGATTAAGAACCAGATTTCTTCTTTGTAATTTCTGTAAAACTATGAATCTATAAATCAATAGACAGCTCTATATAAAGATATAATCCATGTTTCTGTCTCATATTTGTATGGCATTAAAAGGATCTGGAACTTTTGTTTTTTCACAGAAAGCTCTGGTTTGTACAATAAATGTCATGTGGGTGAAATTTTATGGATGATACTCTGATGTCCCATTCTCTTGAAGGCAGCACAGAGCTGCACCACCAGAAACCGACAGAAACACTGAAGAGAAGAAGAGTTATGATGAATGTAGTTACAGTTCTATCCATGTTTTAATGTTGCAGAGCTCAGTCGTTTTGTAAACAGATCAAAGTTTAAACTGGCATGTTGAACATCTTTTATCTGGTCATTTTGTGCAAGATTTAACAACTAGAAAATGGCACAGAATAAGAATAAACAGAATAAGATGTCATCCTAACCCTCATAGTAATTTATTGCTGGAGGCCTTTTTAGCACCAGCTTGTTTTCGTTACGATCTGTGTTTTTCAGTATAGTTATTTTGGGATTTTCTGTGTTTAGTCCTGTTTCCCCGAGTCTGTGTTGTCCTGTCAGAGACTTGTAGATGTTTTTGTGTCAACACATTATGCACAGTCAGTAATAATATTTACAGACAAGTAAGAAAATGTACATAAAGGAATCACAACCCACTGTTCTCAACATGTAGTGCGTAATTTGAAACATGAATAGCCCCCACTTAGTAATAAAATGTTCTGACCCAGAGCTCAAGGATCGGGGGAGGGAAGAACGGATGAAAGGGGGTAAAGAGGGGAAGGCTGGGAGGAGCAAGTGGGTGTGAGGAGTTTTGGGAGGGAGTAGGGGGAGATGAGAAGGTGATGAAGGGTGCAACAAACTGCACAGATTGCACACATGGAGGCACCCCTGGACTAAGGTCCAGGGGTGGGCAATCCTGGTCCTCGAGGGTCGGTGTCCTGCAACTCTTAGATGTCTCCCTGGTAGAACACACCTAGATCCAATAGCTGAATCATCTCCTCAGTGCAGTCAGGTTCTCCAGAGTCCTGCTAACAACCTTATTATTTGACTCAGGTGTGTTGAAGTAGAGACACATCTAAAAGTTGCAGGAGACCAGCCCTCAAGGCCTGTAGTTGCCCAACCCTGCCCTAGTCCTTGACGCAACTGTCGCAGGTTCGATTCCCGGCCTTGGCAACCTTTGCTGCATGTCTTCCCCCTTTTCTCATTACCCCCTTTCTTGTCAATTAACTATCAAATACAGGCCACTAGAGCCAAAAAAATCTTTAACAAAATAAAATGTGAAAATTTAAAACCCTCACCTAAAATTAAAATTGTTTCACCCGGAGCCCAAGGAAGAGGGGAGGAGAGTGGAAAGGGGGAGGAGACCGAGGGGTAGATGGGCCCAGGCTAGGGGTGAGTGGTGGGGGGAAAGAGGTGTGTGTAGAGGGGTGTGAAAAACAGCTTACATTGATTGAACATTTAGATCACGAGTTCTTCCCCAAACCTTGTCCTCAAGGCAAACTGACCTGCGTGTTTTCATTTCAGCAAAACCCTGTTAATCAGACATCAATTAAAATCATGTGTGCTGAATTAGGGAAATGCCTAAAACTTGCAAGGCTTGGAGGACCAGTGCTGAAACACACTGGATTCACTCTGACTTTACTTGAAATAATTAAGTTTGATACCACATTTGTATCCCTCGTCTGACACAATGACTCAAGCTAACCAGGGACAGATTCCCTGGTTAGCCACAGTGGCTCTGTGGGTAGAGCAGTTGTCTTGTGATTGGAAGGTTGACGGTTCAATTCCAGCTCCCTCCTGCCACATGTCAATGTCCCCCCTGGGCACCAAACCACAACTGATCTGTGCATTAAATAAATGTGTGAAAGTGACTGTAGTGCAGTGGTTCTTAACCTGGGTTCGATTGAACCCCATGGGTTCTATGAGTCGGTCTCAGGCCTCTGCTGCGGAGATAAAGACACTTGTGTAAAGTCATGATGACCTCAAAAAAGGTTAAGAACCACTTCTCTAGTGTAAAGCCCTTTTAGTGGTCAAAATGGCTGGAAAAGCGCTATGTAAGTTTATTTACCATTTTTGAAGTACACTACATGATTTGAGTATGACTGACTTAAATCTGTTATCTTAAACATACTTAATAAATTTGTTAAAAATAAATTAACAAATTGAGTTGTATGATTATAATATATTGAATTGGTTAAATAAACTTAAATTAAGTTGGGGTGGGGAAAAACAGCTGACATTGATTCACCATTGATGAGATGTTGATCAAATGCATTTCAGTCATTAGATTTCAACAACAAAACAACATTGATTCAATGACACAGTTTCAACGTTAGTTACTTGGCTAGAGGTGGATGATTGTTTGACGGGTTTGACGGTTGATCCATCGTCATTTGTCGACTTCAACCAAAAATCAACCATTAATCAGACCTCGGCATTTCAGTCATCAGATTTCAATAAAAAAACAACATTGATTCAGTGACACAGTTTCAACGGTTTGATTAGATGGTTGCTGATGGTTGATCCACCGTCATTTGTCGATTTCAACCAAAAATCAACGATTCTAACTATTTTTCAACGTTGATTTAACATCATGTGCTATCTGGGAAGCTTCTTGCCTCATATAAATTGTGGATTGTACATACAGATAGTTAATTTTCCTATTTCTGAAATAAGAACAAACATCAGTAAATAAAAGTGACGTTTGCAAAAAGAAATATTCCATTTGGGAGTTTTTACTGAAATGCCTACTTGCAAACTTATTATCGGTTATTCTAGCTTAGCTTAAAAACTATATAAATAGTACTGTTCTAAATTTGTTGTCAGAACAAATTATTTCATTTTATTGTAAAAAAAAAAAAAAGATTTAATTATTGGAAGACTTGCATGTTTTGGTGTTTATATTTCTTTCTCCTTATATGGTTATTTTGTTTCCTCTCCTCAACAGCTGCATTCAGACACTCCTGAACTTTTTATGAAAAGCAACTATGCATCTTAAAAATAGTTGTGTACATTTGTTTTTGTTTTAATCAACCTGTTAAACCTTTAGTTTAAAATAAGAAGTGTGTGGTGTTTTCTACAATAATATAGGCATAATGTTTTGTTATGTGTCTTTCTAATAATGTCTAATGCAGCGCTATGTAACTTATATTTTTTTTACATATTTGTTGAAGCTGTCACTGTGTCATGAGAGATAATCTGTGAAAAAAATTTAGCTCTTCTGTTAGCCAGTGCTAACTGGGTTCAAACAGTCAGAGCCACGAGGCAGGTTTTAGCATGTCAATCACAAACTCTTGTGGTGCTGCTCATCCCACTTCTCCCTGATCTCTTGCATTTGGCTACGCTGCAGCTAACAGAACCTCTCATGAATGTTAAGGATGAATGTTAAGGCTAGGTAGCATGGACACCGATGACAGTGGATAAATGGTTTTCCTGTAATGGTAAGTTGATTGACAGCATGAAGAGGTTGATTGACAGTGCTAAGACTATCCTCCTGTCTCTGGTTGGTTTTGGTTGGGAGTGATGGATTTCTTCAAATGGAAATAGCTCAGGGGAAGTGAAGTTTTTATTTTTACAAATTTACGTCTCATAACATAAAATCATGACATGGTGACTTTATTTTAAGAAAAAAGCAAAAATCAGTGTATGTTTTTATTTCAAAAGAAAATATTTGTGTATTGTGTATGTTAGGGGTGCACCAATAAATCTTCCCCTAATCCTTAATTTTGATGACTGGTAATCCGCCAATACATGTGAAAGTGATTTCATCCACTGATCTTATCTACCGCAGCAAAGATCTAAAAATCATCCGCTTTCCTCTCCTGTTAGAGACGTTTGACTGATAAACCGGCCCACCAGGTCATGTCTCCATGTTTGCAGTTATCAATAGTCACACCACTGTTGCCAACCCACTGACGTTTTGCAGCATTTAGCAATATTCAGACAAGACAATCAGTATCGGCCAAAATCTGAATTGACAAGTCAGATTTTTAAAGATTGGCCAGAAATCTGCAAATGACACACACCTAGTGTAGATGTTTTTTTATATCTGTCAGAATTAATCAAAATTACTCAATGTTGTTGTTTGTCAAAGAGGTATTAGCAATTGGTGAGACGCTGATGAGCAAGGTGATGTGCTGTAATGTAATTTAGAAGCGTTTTGTAAAAAGTATGTTTATAACATGAAGTGTTTCTGTTTTAAACTTGAGTATCCATTCTCCTTGTTTATAGATTTTCTGGGCTCAAACCCTGAACGAGGTCGACTGACATGACGCAGACGAAGGTGAAGAAGCAGCTTTGCATTCCACCAAGATAGTTCAAGTCCCTTAATGAACTGAATGACTGGGAATCCATGGAAAATTTGAGCCTTTTGAAGTTTAAACGTGATTGATCATCTCATCAAACCTGGTGCACCAAGAACCTTTGCGAAGCACAAGAACTGGCCACAGAACATTTCAAGCTCTTGGTAACTGGACCTAAGAGTTGGATTAACCTTTTTTGGCAGAACATAAACATAAAATGGACTGTTTTGTTTTATGTTCACAGCGACTAGAGGTAATGAGAGCACACACTCATGAATCCAGTGTCTTCCACTGTCGTTGGCATTATGTAGCATTTCATTTTTAACTAAATATTTATACCTTTATTTCATTTATTTTTCGGCATTTATTTTGAAGTATGTTGGTCTTGTTTACAACTATGATTGTCATGTTCCAAAGCAATTTTTTGTATGTTCCATCTTAACAAAACTGTTTGACTACAAAGACTAGCCAAGATTGCTTTACATTTAATTTATACGTTGAAATTCGTATAGTAAAAAGCAATAAATTAGTTGTGATTGTAACCCGGGGTGAAAAAACTGCCCTTAGTCCCGCCTTGCTGCCCCATTGGTTAAGAGTGACAGTCAGTCACACAGTGCATGCAGCCAATTGACACACCTGAGGTAATTATTTAGGCTTGCTCCAGCTTTCCCCAGTCAGGTGTGAGGGGGAGAGCTGGAGACAAAGGAGCTACAGGTTGGTGTTTCCAAACAATCAGTTACCTCTTTGTTTGTTATGCACTTTTTTTAACCTTACAATATAAAAATCATGTAGATCTGAAAAGATCCAGTGAGTTTGGAGCCCTGAAGCTGCCATACTCTCTACTGCTAATGGAATTGGTGAGTAGTGGACACAATGTTGTTTTGTTGTTTTAGCATGTTGGTGGTAGCCAATGCTAATTGTTGTATGATCTAATGTCTTAAATTTAACATGTTTAAGAAAATGAGATAAATATTACGTTATTTGGTCTGACAGATTAGATCTATTGCATTTATCCCTACGTATAACTGAAAAGAGTCTAGTTAACTAGCAGGCTGGAAATTTACTGGTCCTGTTTATTTTAATACAGGCCAGGTGATCCCTTTGTAGGGTTAAAGGATGGCGAGCTTCTGAAAACTGGCTGGGGCCAGGAGAACCTGAGAATCACTCCATACTGGTCTGGTAGGAGGCTGGTCTGTATCATTTCCCCCTCCATCTCACCATTCGGACACACAATCCACTATTCATCTCTTCATCTGAAACGACTTGCGCTAGGACATTGTCATCTCAAATATCTGGACAATTCAACCATGGACTTTTTGAATGTGTGTAGGTCAGACACTGTGCTGACCAGTGGGGAAATTTAAAACGGTTGTGCACAAATGCACGAAAGATCTACTGCAGTACTGTGTATATTTAATTTGGGGTTCTATGTATGTTTGTCTTGTGCTGTTCACTTTAATTTTCTCTTTAAAAATACATGGTATTGAAAGCAGTTCTTTTGCATTGGTTTTATTGATTACTGACAACGGCTCCAGTAGACGAATTCTAGTCTTCTGATTTTTTCCATCCAGTCCTTTTACACTTTAAATAGTGCTACATTATTGGCGAGTTAGCCAGGAGCTGTTTGATCAGTAATTAATAGAAACCGGTTTGAGTAAAGTTGCACAAATAAGTCTTGGTTCCTACTCACCAATTCAATTTCCATTATGGAGATTTTTGAAACTCTTGGTCTAAAAATCCCTAATACAGTATTGACTGATGGAATCTTGGAGAACCCCACTGATGAACTTATTGATTTTCTTGAACAGTATGGTGATATTAAGCAGAGAACTACCATCGATTCGTGTGAATCAGAATTTGATCAAATGTTCGTTGTTGAATTTGATTCTGGATTGTCTTTAGCACGCTTATCTCCAATATTACCATATACATTTACATCAAGTGTGGGTGATAAATTTCATATTGAAAGTTTATCTGAGATTTATGCCTCAAAGGTTGGTGGTTTAAAGACAAGTATTTGGACGATTTACAAGAAATTGCCAAAATGTCAGGAAAAAATTACACTCAAGTTCTCACAGAAGTGATGTCCCAGATACAGCAGTCTATTGCAGAGTTCTGTCCTGTGGTGCAAGAGAAGGCAAAAGATGAACAACTTGCAGATGAAGATGGAGGGCAGCAGCCATCAGCTCATGCCACAACTCAACTCCCTTTTCCTCTGTCATCCCTCTCGCAGTCAGTTCCTTTCCCATCCAGTTCTGCTGTCTCCAACAGAGCTGAAGTGCCAGGTCAGGAGAAGCGGTCCACACCCATTTCCGCTGGTGATCTTAATCCGCCTGAGGTGCAACGGTACGTTGTGGAGCATGTTGTTAGGAGTGGGGACGGCTCTCTGCATATGCACACATCCCATAGACAGAGAGCATTCTCTGGAAAAGTCCCTAGGCCAAGTCATGAAATAGACTATGACACGTGGCGTTCAAGTGTTGAATCAGTTCTTCAAGATCCCTCTATGTCAAGGTTGCAATGTACCAGACTAATTCGTGACAGTCTACTTCCACCTGCCTGTGATATAGTGAAACATTTGAGTCCTGACATGTTACCAAAAGTATACATGGAACAACTTGATTCAGCTTATGGAACTGTTCAAGATGGAGAGGAGTTGTATGTTAAATTCATGGACACTTATCAGGACAGTGGAGAAAATCCATCTGCCTATTTGCAGCGTCTGCAGGTTGCGTTACAGCATGCAGTAAAGAGAGGAGGTGTTTTGGAGAAGGACATGGATGCACGATTGTTGACCCAATTCTGCAGAGGGTGTTGGGACAACAATCTAATCTCAGAACTTCAACTTAAACAGAAAAAAATTATCCACCATCATTTGCTGAGCTTTTGTTGTTACTTAGAACTGAAGAGGACAGGGAAGCAGCAAAGACCTTGAGGATGAAGCACCATTTGGGAACCACTAAACAAAAGGTTGCATCTCGGGTTCAGTTTGCACATACTGATCAGGAAACTAACTTGTGTGTTGCTCTGAATAACATGACTAAACAGCTTTCACAACAGATGGCTGCAATACAGCAGCAGCTTACTGCTTTAACAGCAGGTCAAATGGGCACTAAGCTACCTTTTGCTGGAAAAGTTACTTCAAAGCCTAGTGTGAAAAAGACTGTTAAAGATGTAAAATTCGGCATGTCTAGCTCTAAACCTGGGTTTTGTTTCCGTTGTGGGGAGGATGGCCATATTAAGCCTCAATGTGATAATGAGCCCAATTCAGCATTGGTCAGTGCAAAGCGGAAAATATTTTATGACAAACAGAAGAGACTGGGACAAAATCCCTCTCCTTCAGCACATTTAAACTAGTTCCAGTTCCTGTTGAGGGACGAACAGGAACTGAGCTGGACCAACTTTGTCCCGCAGAGAGAGAGTCTGTTAAGTGTGCAAAGATGCAGACAAAAACCAAAATTAACTTGCCAAAAGGATTAATTGGCTCCAGATGTACAGCAGAAGTCAACATTGCTGGCCATAGCTCTCAATGTCTTCTAGATACTGGCTCTCAAGTCACTACCATTCCAGTTTCTTTCTTCAATGAGCATCTCTCAGGTCAACCAGTGCATTCATTAAATGACCTACTTCATGTTGAAGGGGCTGCAGGTCAACAAGTTCCATATTTGGGTTATGTTGAAATACCAATAACTTTTCCAAAAGACTTCATTGGGAGTGAACTAACAGTTGAAACCCTTGCTTTGGTTGTTCCTGATGTGAGACCTGGATTTCCAGCTTCAGTACTAATTGGCATGAATACACTTGAAATTCTCTATGAAATGTTTTGTTCCAGTGATTGTCCCACATTCCAACCTACCTCATATGGGTTTAAAACAGTTCTGCATCAGTTAATGCATCAGCAAAACTGTGACAATCATTTGGGTGTTGTGACTCTCCATAGCAAAACCCCTGTACTTATTCCAGCTGGTTGCACAGTGGTGGTCGAGGGTCGTGCCAAGCTTTCTTCTACAGCCAGTCAGTGTGCTGTCGTTCGGCACCCGGTTTCAGGCCTGCCGGGTGGCCTGGTTGTCAGTAGCTGTCTGGTTGCACTTCAAGCTGACTCACTCAATAAGGTTCCAGTTGCTGTTTCCAATGAAACAAAGCAAGTCATTTCCATACCAGCTTTAAGTATCATTGCTGAACTGGAAACCTATGCAGGTATCATCTCAGAGCACCATGTGACCAACCATATAGCTGAGAAAACATCAACAGCATCTTTGAAAATCAATTTTGGTGAGTCTCCAATACCATCAGAATGGAAGGAAAGAATCACAACAAAGCTAAATGCCATACCTGAAGTTTTTGCCCATCATGATTTAGATTTTGGTTGTACCAAGCAAGTGAAGCATCACATTAATCTTCATGACAATACTCCTTTCAAACATCGTGCAAGACCGATTCACCCACAAGATATAGAGGCTGTTCGCAAACACTTACGTGAACTTCTGGATGCTGGTGTTATCAGAGAATCTGAATCCCCTTTCTCATCTCCAATTGTTGTTGTTAAGAAAAAAAATGGAGACATTTGACTGTGCATTGACTATCGTAAGCTTAATTTACAAACTGTCAAAGATGCATATGCTTTGCCCAACCTGGAAGAATCATTTACAGCTCTCAGAGGATCAAAGTGGTTTTCAGTGCTTGATCTGAAATCTGGTTATTATCAGATTGAAATGAATCAAGCAGATAAAGCTAAGACTGCTTTTGTTACTCCACTTGGGTTTTGGGAGTTTAACCGAATGCCTCAGGGGGTTACAAATGCACCATCAACCTTTCAAAGATTGATGGAGAAATGTATGGGTGACCTGCATTTGAAAGAGGTATTGGTTTTTTTGGATGACTTGATCATATTCTCAAACAGTCTTGAAGAACATGAAAACCGTCTGCTGAGAATTCTAAATCGTCTGAAAGAGTTTGGATTAAAACTTTCTCTGGAAAAATGTAAATTTTTCCAAACGTCTGTCAGATATTTGGGTCACATTGTTTCAGAAAAAGGTGTTGAGACAGACCCAGAAAAGATTTCCACAGTGAAATCCTGGCCAATTCCTACTAATTTGAAAACCTTGAGATCCTTTCTGGGATTTACTGGCTATTATAGACGTTTCATAAAAGGATACGCCACTATTGCCCAGCCTCTTAACAATCTGATCCGTGGGTACCCTCCAACATATAAACCCTCAAGAGTACAATCTTCTAAGTGTCCACAGTTTGATCCAAAGCAACCTTTTGGTTCCAGGTGGACTCCTGAGTGTCAGCTGGCTTTTGATACCCTGATTGACAAACTTACTACTGCACCAGTCCTGGGGTTTGCTGATCCTGCACTACCTTACATCCTTCACACAGATGCCAGCATCACTGGACTGGGTGCTGCCCTGTATCAGGAACATGAGGGGAAGCTCAGGGTAATAGCTTATGCTAGTCGAGGTTTGTCAGCCAGTGAAAGTCGTTATCCAGCTCATAAACTTGAATTCTTAGCACTGAAGTGGAGTGTAACAGAAAAGTTTCAAGATTATTTGTATGGAGCAGATTTTACAGTTGTCACTGATAATAATCCACTTACTTACATCCTAACCTCAGCTAAGCTGGATGCTACCAGTCATCGTTGGCTGGCTGCACTTTCTACTTTCTCCTTTAAGTTGCAGTATCGAGCAGGGAAACACAACCAGGATGCTGATGCACTCTCTCGTCGTCCCTGTGAAAGTCCTGTCATAGTTGATGTTGCACATAAAGATCAGGAACTTGTCTCAGTTTGCTCAACAACATCTTTTAGACAACAGCAACAATGAGATATCACCTGAAGTGATGGATGCAATCTGCCAAAGTCGTCTGGTTCGGACCCAAGTTGAAAGTCTTTTGGTTGAATCGCTCTCAGTCAGGGCAGATATAATTCCTGTGGACTACTCTGAAGAGGCACATGGACTTCCTGTTGTTCCTGCAATGTCTCATTCCGACCTAAAAGACCATCAGAGAGCTGATCCTAGTGTCAGGGAAATTATCCATCAGTTGGAGTCAGGTGAAAAAATTCCCCCAACAGTTAGGAGTGAACTTCCAGAACTTCATCTTCTCCTTAGAGAATTTACTAAACTGGAGATGATTGATGGCATTCTTTACAGGAAACGGCAAGAAAATGAGCAACATGTATATCAACTGGTCCTTCCAGAAGACCTCCGTGAATCTGTTCTTCATAGTCTTCACAATGACATGGGCCACCCGGGAATAGAGCGAACCCTGGATCTTGTTAGAGCTAGATTCTATTGGCCTAGAATGGCTATGTATGTGGAGCAGAAAATAAAAGCATGTGGACGTTGTGTTCGTCGAAAGACTCTGACCGAGAGAGCTGCTCCACTAGTTAACATTCGGACTTCACGTCCATTGGAGCTTATTTGTATGGATTTTCTCAGTCTTGAGCCTGATACCAGCAATACCAAAGACATTCTCGTGTTGACAGATCATTTCACCAAGTTTGCCATTGCTATTCCAACACCGAATCAAAAGGCAAGAACGGTCGCCAAATGTCTTTTGGACAATTTCATTATCTATTTTGGAATTCCAGAAAGACTACATACAGATCAAGGATCTGATTTTGAGTCCAAATTGATAAAAGAGCTGTGTGCTATGACAGGAATTAAAAAGTGTCATACAACACCATACCATCCCAGAGGAAACCCTGTAGAAAGGTTTAATCGCACACTGTTAGCAATGTTGGAAACTCTTGAACCAAAACAAAAGTCAAAATGGAAAGAATATGTTAAACCTCTCGTTCATGCGTACAATTGTACCAGAAACGAAGTGACAGGATATAGTCCTTATGAACTTATGTTTGGACGCTGTCCTCGACTCCCGATTGATCTTGCTTTTGGTCTTCCTATCTGTGAAGAGAAATGTCCATCGCATTTGCAGTATGTACAGAACCTGAAGTCACGGTTGAAAGAGAGTTACCAGATAGCATCAAAGAACTCTGCCAGAAGTGCTAAAAGAAACAAGACTCGGTTCGATCGGCGGGTTCTACCATCCAAGCTGGAAGTTGGAGACCGAGTACTTGTGCGGAATGTGAGACTCGGAGATAAACACAACCTCTGTGATAAATGGGAGCAAGATGTATTTGTTGTGGTGAAGTGTGCTGGAGATCTCCCAGTTTATACAGTAAAACCAGAGTGCAAAGATGGCCCACTACGCACTTTACACAGAGACCTTCTTCTTCCATGTGGTTTTCTCCCCATGACAGATGCTGAAAGACCAACTGAGACAGTTCCAGTCACAAAACCCCAGACACGTCAACACACCAAGAAATGGCAAGAATCTTCAGAGGACTCTGCAGAAGGTGAGAACTGTGAGCAAGAAGGGATTCCATTCTATCTAGTTCCACCTCCAGTAGAATTCAAAATGGAGAAACCGCTCAGACAGTCATCACCCCCTGATGATGTAGAAAACTCTGTTGTCCCAACAGTTTCTCCAGTGGAAAAACAACCTGTTGAAGTTCTTTCAGATTCTGAGAGTTTGAAGTCAGTTGTTGAAGTGGAATCAATTGAACCAGAATCTAGTGCCGAAGAGCAACTTGATGTTTCTGCAGAACAAGTTCCACCTCATCCTGAAGACTTACCTGATCCAGGCAGCCCAGTTGGTGAAACTGTTCCTGATTCTGAAATTTCTTTGAACAGATCCCCAAACCTTGATGGCATAAATCAAATTAATGACATCTCTCCAAGACGCTCAACACGTCACAGAGTGGCGCCTAAACGGCTTCAATATACTACTTTAGGCAATCCGCTTATTTCAGTTGTTCAAACTTAATTGCACAGTTTGTCTGATGCTTTAGTTTTGACACCCACCACTTCCAGCAATGTTCACATTGTTTAATGTTTACATGCCACGGGACGTGCATGATATAAGGGGGGGAGGCTGTAACCCGGGGTGAAAAAACTGCCCTTAGTCCCGCCTTGCTGCCCCATTGGTTAAGAGTGACAGTCAGTCACACAGTGCATGCAGCCAATTGACACACCTGAGGTAATTATTTAGGCTTGCTCCAGCTTTCCCCAGTCAGGTGTGAGGGGGAGAGCTGGAGACAAAGGAGCTACAGGTTGGTGTTTCCAAACAATCAGTTACCTCTTTGTTTGTTATGCACTTTTTTTAACCTTACAATATAAAAATCATGTAGATCTGAAAAGATCCAGTGAGTTTGGAGCCCTGAAGCTGCCATACTCTCTACTGTTAATGGAATTGGTGAGTAGTGGACACAATGTTGTTTTGTTGTTTTAGCATGTTGGTGGTAGCCAATGCTAATTGTTGTATGATCTAATGTCTTAAATTTAACATGTTTAAGAAAATGAGATAAATATTACGTTATTTGGTCTGACAGATTAGATCTATTGTATTTATCCCTACGTATAACTGAAAAGAGTCTAGTTAACTAGCAGGCTGGAAATTTACTGGTCCTGTTTATTTTAATACAGGCCAGGTGATCCCTTTGTAGGGTTAAAGGATGGCGAGCTTCTGAAAACTGGCTGGGGCCAGGAGAACCTGAGAATCACTCCATACTGGTCTGGTAGGAGGCTGGTCTGTATCATTTCCCCCTCCATCTAACCATTCGGACACACAATCCACTATTCATCTCTTCATCTGAAACGACTTGCGCTAGGACATTGTCATCTCAAATATCTGGACAATTCAACCATGGATTTTTTGAATGTGTGTAGGTCAGACACTGTGCTGACCAGTGGGGAAATTTAAAACGGTTGTGCACAAATGCACGAAAGATCTACTGCAGTACTGTGTATATTTAATTTGGGGTTCTATGTATGTTTGTCTTGTGCTGTTCACTTTAATTTTCTCTTTAAAAATACATGGTATTGAAAGCAGTTCTTTTGCATTGGTTTTATTGATTACTGACAACGGCTCCAGTAGACGAATTCTAGTCTTCTGATTTTTTCCATCCAGTCCTTTTACACTTTAAATAGTGCTACATGATGTGCAGAAGATAAACATTAGCAAGCTCAAGAATATGTTTAACTCTTAATATATAATAGCAAAGGTTAGTTATAAAGAATAGATGATGTCAATTTATGGTCTTAAATTGCTAAATAAAATATGCAAATTGTTTGTCGAATGGTTTTATTTTTATATCACTTTGCATGAGCTACTTTCAAACTAAGTGTTTAGTGTTCTACAATTTCCTGTAGTCTTTGAATTTAGTTTTGTTTCAAAATTATGCTAAGAATATATTAAATACATTAACTTTAATATATTTTAAACTATAATTAATATATGGTATAGAATACAGACTACAATGGTTCGGAAGACAAAAGTATTTGGAAATGTCAAGGTTTCTTTTTTTTTTTAATTTAAAGTGTGTGAATATATCACGAGATACAGAGTAAAAAGACAGAGAATTTCAGTTTTGGGTTAACAAAATATTGGTATATTTGACAAACTGTTAAATTATGGAAAATATTTTGATGGTAATTCTGTAAGGAAGAAAAAACTGAAAATGTCCTGGTAACATTTTACCTGGATATTTTCAGTTTTTTAACAGAATTTCAGTCAGAAGTTTCCCATAATTTAACAGTATTTTAGTTCAAAATTTTCCGTAAAAAAAACGGAAAATGTCCTGGAAATTTTCTGCCAGTACATTTTCTGTTTTTTTACGGAATTTTCAGAATTTTTTCCGTAATTTTAAGAGGCTTTTTCCGTAATTTAACAGTTTTCTATGTTTAATTTAACATGTAAAAACTGTTAAATTACGGGAAAAATCTGTTAAATTACTGAAAAAATTCTGCTGGAAAATCCATAAAAAAACAGAAAATGTACTGGCAGAAAATTACCAGTACATTTTCCAGTTTTTTTTACGGAATTTCTTTTTACTGTGTGTATGTGGACCTTGGATTCATAAAACCCACCATTCTCAATAATTTCTGCTTTCTGCATCAATATCTTTAGAGACTTCATCCAACATCTAACCAAACCCAAATACAGAGGGTTGACCACCCACCAACCTACGGAGAATTTAAAGAAACCAATTAACCTGACAGTCATGTTTTTGGACAGTGGGAGGAAGCCGGAGCACCCGGAGAGAACCCACGCATGCACAGGGAGAAGATGTAAACTCCGTGCAGAAAGACCCTGAGTCCGGAATGAAACCCAGGACCTTGCTGCAAGGCAACAGTGCTACCAACTGTGCCACTGTGCAGCCCACAACACCTTTTGAAAAGTCAATACAATGGACCCCCTGTCAAAAATAAACCCACATGGCCCAAATTGACCCCAAATATCCTGCAGGACCCCCGCTCCAACACTAAGCATTGACTACACTCTTGAAATGTCAATACAATGGTCTTCCTGACCAAAATCCACCCAAAAGACCCGATTTGTCCCCACATGTCCTGCAGTCCCAACTTCCCCAAATAATGATGGTCAACCACCCCTCTTGAAAAGTCAGTAAAATGCACCCCCTGACCAAAATCCACCCACATGGCCCAATGTGTCCCTAAATATCTTGCAGGACCCCCTCCCCAATATATGTAAATACAATTCTGCCAATGACCAAAATCCATCCACAGGACCTGATTGGTCCCCACATGTCATGCAGGAGCAACTCAGAGACAAACAGGACAAACAACCATGCACACACACACACACACACTCACACCTAGGGAGAATTTGGAAAGGCCAATCAACCTATCAGTCATGTTTTTGGACAGTGGGAGGAAGCCGGAGTCCCCGGAGAGAACCCACGCATGCACAGGGAGAACATGCAAACTCCGTGCAGAAAGACCCTGAGTCCGGAATGAAACCCAGGACCTTGCTGCAAGGCAACAGTGCTACCAACTGTGCCACTGTGCAGCCCACAGCACCTTTTGAAAAGTCAATACAATGGTCCCCTGTCAAAAATAAACCCACATGGCCCATTTTAACCCCAAATATCCTGCAGGACCCCCGCTCCAACACTAAGCATTGACTACACTCTTGAAATGTCAATACAATGGTCTTCCTGACCAAAATCCACCCAAAAGACCCGATTTGTCCCCACATGTCCTGCAGTCCCAACTTCCCCAAATAATGATGGTCAACCACCCCTCTTGAAAAGTCAGTAAAATGCACCCGCTGACCAAAATCCACCCACATGGCCCAATGTGTCCCTAAATATCTTGCAGGACCCCCTCCCCAATATATGTAAATACAATTCTGCCAATGACCAAAATCCATCCACAGGACCTGATTGGTCCCCACATGTCATGCAGGAGCAACTCAGAGACAGACAGGACAAACAACCATGCACACACGCACACATACACACTCACACCTAGGGAGAATTTGGAAAGGCCAATCAACCTGTCAGTCATGTTTTTGGACAGTGGGAGGAAGCCGGAGTCCCCGGAGAGAACCCACGCATGCACAGGGAGAACATGCAAACTCCGTGCAGAAAGACCCTGAGTCCGGAATGAAACCCAGGACCTTGCTGCAAGGCAACAGTACTACCAACTGTGCCACTGTGCAGCCCACAACACCTTTTGAAAAGTCAATACAATGGACCCCCTGTCAAAAATAAACCCACATGGCCCAATTTGACCCCAAATATCCTGCAGGACCCCCGCTCCAACACTAAGCATTGACTACACTCTTGAAATGTCAATACAATGGTCCCCTGTCAAAAATCCACCCTAGCAGGCTCGGGAGGAGTGTAGAGCCTAATTTGTCCCAATATGTCCTGCAGGACCTGAGCCAAACACAGAGGGTTGACCACCCCTCTTCCTCCATCCATTTTCTAACACCTTCTCTCTTGTCTGTGGAGTTATTTTGATTTTGTCTTTCCACATGAAGTGATTTGAATAGGTGGAAGGTAAACAATATTTCGGGGTTTCATCGGCTTTGGGTCCATGTCCTCAGATTTCAGTTTGATATTGTTTGACTGAATTGGAGGAATTGCATCCTTCTGTGAAAATGAGATATCTGAAAGTTTATTTTTCAACATTTTGATGTCGCACTCTTGCGTATCTATTTTTGCTAAAAGTACACTTATCTCTTTCTCTAGGGCTTTTATCTGTCTTCTGAGACCTTTAGAGGTGGTCTGACTCTCCTCCACTCTCTGCAATACATCTTGCGGCAGTAGGTCTAACTTACACTTGAGATTTTTCATCACTTCTTGCAGCTTCTCCTCCTCAAGCTTGAGATTCTTAATTTCTTCTTCTTTCATTTTCAGCTTTGTGGACAATCTGTGGTTCTCAGAGCGGCACTTTCTGAGTTGATCATTTTTCGTGTCGTCATCTGGGAGAATTACAATATCTCCTTTATCTTCATCTATCCATAACTTTTCGACCTTAGAATATGTTTCTTTAACCATTTTAAATTTATGCTCACTCTCATAGAGTCTCAGAACTTCCTTGGTTAGATCCATAATCTTAGATTCCTGTTCACGTACTGTGTCTGCCAGTATTCCAATTTTTCTCTCATTACAGAAAATTGCTTCTGTGGCTCTCCTGTTTTTTGTCAGACTGTCTTCTGTCTGCGTCTTTAGTTTGGTATACTCTTCTTGTTTCTGCAGGAGGTCTTTTTCAAATTTTATCTTATTTTTCTTGCCGCTACAAATCTCGTCAGCCAGCTTTCCCTTGAGCTGCTGCACTTGATTCTTAAGAAATTTTTTCTCTTGCTGAATCTTTTGCAGGACTGTCTGTGTTTCGATAATCTCTTTCTCATTATTAGCTGCAGAATGTTCCAGGACTCGTTTTTCTTTCTGCAGGTCTGCTATTTCTGTCTGAGCATTTTTAAGGCGTTCCTGGATGAATTGAAGTTTCTTACCTTGTTTTGACAACTTCTTCTCAGTTTCACTCAAAGCCATTTTTAGTCCCGTGACTTCCTTTCGTAGGCTCAAATTTCCTTCATCTTTGTGTTTTATTCGCTTCATTGATGTTTCTTCATTTAGCCGATTTCTTCTCGCCTCAACTTCATTCTCTTCTGCAAGTTTGCGTTGTTTCTTAATTTCCTCTGTCTGAGCATCGATTTGCTTTTGTTTTACATCCAATGCAATGTCAAGATGGTTAATTGTGTTATCTCTAGTTTTCAAGAGATCTAACTGCTTAGAAAGCTCTTCTTTTTGGGCCTCTGCTTCATTTCTAAATGTCCTTGCTTTTTGTTGAGACAAGTCCAGTTGCCCTTTCAAGTTTTGGTTTTTATCGGTGAGCTCTGAGACTTGTTTCTCAGCGATCAATGCTCTATCTTTGTAGAGCTTCATTGCTGCCAATCTATCAGTCAAATCTCGCCTTTCTGCTGCTATAACCATCAGAGAATTTGTCTTCTCTGCAAGACTAGATTTTGTGTTTTTTAACTGATCTTCTAGATTCTGAATTATGGCATCACGTTCCTGAACTTTGGTCGAAAGCCCTTTACATGTGCTAGAAAGTTTAAAATATTTTACCTCTAACACTCTCATTTCCTTCTGCAGGGATATGTTTTCTTGTTGTAAATCCTTTTCAGAATGCTTTTTTTTGTCCTTGGAAGGAGAATTGCCTGTTTGCTCTATGGATGGTCTTGTTGCATCTCTGGCTCTTTCACCCTGGCTCTTGTGGGATTGGGGATCATTGTCAGTTAGTTGATCCGACCTGTCCTTGGTTCGCAAATTTTCTGCTGAACGTTTCATTTTCTTTTTGTATAGAAATCGTTTTAAGACTCTGGACAAATTTTCACAGAACGTAATCTATCTTGGAACTCCTTGGAAGTTTGAGTTGTCATCAGTGTCTTTGTCATATTTAAAGCCATTGAGTATGACATCACAAAGTCTTCAGTGATGTCATGATCTTTGTCCCCATTACATCACTGACTGTTCCTAAACAATGAGTTTCATTTGAAAAGTCAATACAAATCTCCCCCTGACCAAAATCCACATGGCCTGATTTGTCCCCCCGCAGGATGCCCCCCAAACACTGTGCACAGCAAACATCCCAGTGTTGATTTAACTTCCACAGAGTTGATTTAAACACTTTTTCAGGGTTTATATAGTCTGTAAAAAAGAAAACTGTCCAGAAGAGTTAAAAATTGTAGACATTCAAAATAGATCATTATCAATAAGAAAATATATACTGAACCAATGGTGTCAACCCTTACTGTGTATAAACATGAAATGTTTAATAAACTGGATTTGAATTGGTTGTTTGTACAACGAAGCTGAAAGAGGCACTAGCTTCGAATGTCATCAGCCCCATTGAATGGCTTCAGACGGTTGGTCCCTCCTGTGTCTCCATTCGCTTCATATCGCTGATCACAGCAGCTTATCGCTGATAGAACTTTTGTTTTTAGCTTTTTTTAAAAAAAAAAACCTTTATTGCAGATTCCCAAAACAAACACTTCCATCAAACAAATGTAAATAAATGCCTTGCTTTGTGACCAACTGACACAAAAAGTGGTAATTCATGCTATTACATTATATACATTCTCCACTATTTCATTTTTAAGTCAATATTTAAAAATAATTTTATTAGTATTTTTATTCAATAGCTTCCGGGTCATGTGACGTACTGACTCAAAATCAGTGTGAAATAGTTCTACTAGTCTGTATAGATGAGGCACACATTTTTATTCCATTTTAACTCATTTTTTGCCTATTTTTTAGTTATAATATAGTGGTTTTCTTCAATAGTTTCTGGGTCATGTGACCTATTGACTCTGAATCAGTGTGAAATAGTTCTACTAATCTGTATATGAAGCACACTCAGCCTCACACACCAGCTCAGCCTCCTTCCCCACCAGAGAAGGCGACACTCCAGGTCTAGTGAGAAAACTTCTGTAGCCTAGGATCATATTCAAATCTTTTTCTCCTATCTTATGTTTTCTCACTTACTAAATGTTGCCAGCAACTTAAAAGTTCATAGGTTCACGATAAGCTGGTGAGCTGTTGGTCTGTTATTTACTTAACATTTTAGATTCTTTTTTTGAGGCTTTCTGGACTGGGCAATAAAAAGTTTAGAGATGCAAACATAAAGTTTAGAAATGGAGAGTAGAAATGTCTTTTTGTATGTGGTCAAGCAAATACTGTATAGAACAAGCAATCAGTTTGAGTGAACAACTGCCATAATAGTACATCTATAAAAATTATAAAAAGATATTTTAATAGTGCATTTCATCATTCATTATTCGGAAAAAATATGTTTTTCTACATTTCACGGATTTGATGCTGTTGTTGACTGAAGTTTAATGTAAATATAGAAAATTTAAGTGAAACAAATAAAGTGTCTGTTTCTGATTTGATTCAAAGTTAAGTCATCTATGGGGTTTTTTCAGTAAGATTTTTTTTTACCAAGAAGCAAAAATATAAATGTTTCATGTGTGTTTAGAGCAGGGGTGTCAAACTCCAGTCCTCGAGGGCCGGTGTCCTGCAACTTTTAGAAGTGCCTCTGCTGCACCACAGCTGAATAGAATAATTAAGTCATTAGCAAGGCTCTGGAGAACTGAGGAGGTAATTAAGCCATTTGATTCAGGTGTTTTGTACCTGTGGCACATCTAAAAACTGCAGGACAGCGGCCCTTCAGGACTGGAGTTTGACACCCCTGGTTTAGAGCAACACACATGAAACATTCAATAGGACAACCTCATTGCACACACACGCACGCTCATGCACACACACCAGGGGAATTTAGACAGAAGTAATCTAAATGGGGCTGCACAGTGGTGCCGTTGGTAGAGCTGTTGCCTTGCAGTAAGAAGCTTCTGGGTTTGATTCCCGGCCCGGTGTCTTTCTGGAGTTTGCATGTTCTCCCTGTGCATGCGTGGGTTCTCTCCGGATATTCCAGCTCCAAAATGAGTCCAAAACATGACTGTCAGGTTAATTGGTCTCTCCAAATTCTCTGTAGGATGTGCACATTGTTGTCTCTGTGTTGCCCTGCGACACTCTGGCGACCTGTCCAGAGTGTACCCCGCCTTTCACCCGGAACGTTAGCTGGAGATAGGCACCAGAAACCCCACTAGGGACAAGAGTGTATAGAATCTTGGATCTCTGCTGTACACTAAATCAATGCAATTAATTTTTAACCAAGCTGACGGCTGAAGAAGCTGCTATGGACCCTCAAGGATAGCGGTTCTCAACGGGGGCGTTCAGAGTAGCTTCTTGGCGCAGCTCCGTTCTCCTGCTACTAGTAGCTTCACCGCATCAGTTCAGCGTTACATCGGCTGATGACTTGCTGTGATTCACTTGTCTGGTGTCTCATTTTCAAATATTTTATGTTTTATTGAGGATTTTTGTACATGTTTTGGCAGTTCTGTGATCATGTCAAAGCAGCAACTTATATTAAAAAATGTATTATTTTCGTTTAAAAGCTGCCTGCTTACATGGACGGACAACAGAAAATTGCTCTTATAAACATTTAATTACTAAAATCACGATACCCTCACTTTGTACCCCTCTGAAAAATGAACCCATTTAAATAAAGCAATCCCTTGATGGGTGATACCACGATAGAGAGCGTTCATTTTGTTAACACCAGTGATATAAGTGGTCCGGTATGAAACGGGTTTGATGGAACAACGGTACCACAGCACTTTTAAATTTCAATAATCAGAATACCGAAATTGTTTTAAAAGGTTTGTGTCAGTCTGCCTTTCCCCCATTGATACGCCCTGCACCTTAAGGGGTTAAAAAAATCCAACGCGCACATTGCGCAAAACTCTGAAACAGAGACATAAAACGGAGCGACGAACTAGATGTGAATAATGACATAAAAACAGAGAATCCGACGCTGAACAGTGAAAAATCAACACATGATGTGAAACACATGACGATTAGGATGCGCAGCACGTGATGAGATTACTGGTGGTCAATAAACGATAAAATAAATCTAGCAACAGGACAGAAACTAAAGTGGACATAACAATAAACCAAGAGAGGATAATACTAATTTAAAAAATCTAAATGGAAATGAATGCAGAACAAAATACAAGAATAAACTAAGAAACTAAAGTAAATACAGAGGAATAAACTGGTATGGCAGTAGAACTGTGAAGTCCTGAGGTTGCTTGTTGCTGTCCACAGTCTTTCATGTCAGTTGCTACCGGTGTTAGCTGTGTGCTCATTTGCTGCCGTGCCGCCTGATTCTGGACTGTGATCTCCCTCATTAAATTCATCATCTTCTTCCTAACCTGGGTCTCCGCGTTCATTCTCACCACCACCAACCACACTTCATGATAGCTTTAGTATTGAACTAAAATAACTATTATATTACTATAATAATATTTATTATTTCTGCCTGTACATTTTGATGACTAATAAACCGTAAATTGTATTTTAAAATGTACGTGTTAATTTTTTTTTTTTTTTTACTGACTTTATATTAAATGCATGGTTATTCTGTGTAATGATTTTTTTTTAAAACAAAATACATTTTAAGGTATGTTTAAAAAATTATTATTTATTTGTGTATTAACACAAATAAATAATAAACTCCCACTTCCTTACGGATACGATGATATTTCTTTGTCATATTGGCTGCTCTTGTCCTTTTATTTGCAGCAGGGCTCCTCTGCTCTGCGTCCCTATTAAATTGAGCAGATTATGTGGCAGGATCAAGAATATCAGACAGATACTGCCAGCGTTGCAGCCAAGGTGGTGCTGCAGTAACAAAAGACCGCTGAAAGTGAGCAGAGCGGCCAGGAAACCCGCCCACCCTGTTCTGGCGGACATTGCTTCTGGTTGAGTTGGAAGCATCCACGGTGTAGACGCAGGCGCTGCTGCTCCTGCTGAGAATGAACTGGATCCAACTGAGCATTGACAAACGCACAACAGGAAATGGCGACAGTGGGTTTCAAAATAAAAAAAGGGAAGGAGGGATTCCCTCATATTGTAATCCTCCGTGTCAGCTGGTACAAACAGCGATGTCAGCCGCATAACCCATCTGTTCGGTAAATTCTGCTCAACTCATCAGTCATAATCCTTGCTTTACTTAATTCTTAACTCTAGGAGCTCAGCGTTTTATACCTAAAATATTATATATTGTGCAGTTCTAGACACAGCCAAGATACTGCGCAGAACCCTCAAGCTCCCAGGCCTCTGGTAGAGGACCAGAGCTCAGAGGATGAGAGAGAGAGAGAGAGACCATCGGCGGAGGGTGAGAAAGGAATTTTTATTTTTATTGTATTGTAGGTTGCATTACTTTATTGATACTGTACGTTTACATTCTGCCTTGTCAAAGTCAAAAATTTATTTGAAGTGCATAACAATGTAAAAACTTAGGGTTAAAAGAGCTTTCAGATAAGATATAACAAATTCATTGGAATGATGAGATGACAAATTAAATGTTAAAAATAGCAATATTGCTATGAACAGGGCCGTGCAGAGACCACTAAAGGGGCAGGTGCTCAACTACAAAAAAAGGGCACATCTAGCCATGTTCTTGTACAGAATATTAACGAAGCCTCTCAGCTTTCAGAGTTTAATAAACAACAATAAATTACAAAATTGTGAGATATACAATCATCTCCATATAGAGCATAACACTATGCCTATGTAAGATATTTTATTAGTAATTTTTTTCTGCAGGTCTATTTTGTTATAGAAAAGTATTTCAATATTCAAACCTGCAATTTAGCAAGATATGTAAATCAGAGCTGGACCACCAGACATATTTTGTCTTTACAGAATTACACTATTAAAAATATAAACAAGGGCACAATCCAACCTTTTAGTGACTGTAATCTATAAAAAAGAGCTGCCTGTTTGCTGCAGTGGAGATGAAGATGGTCCATTCAGGAAAGCAGAGCTGCATCAAACTTTAATGTGGAACTGCAGAAAAAAGAAAAAAAACCAAAGCAAATATTGAATTGTTAATGCATGTCACCATGAGAAAAGCCTACTGAGTTTTGCTTAAAAAAAATTCATAAAAAAATTTAAATCACACATTTTTGACTCATGAAGTTAACTTTCTTTTTTGCAAAACAAACATATTTGCGCTTGTCAGAAATCTTTTCTTGCTATTCCAAGTTTTTGTTTGTGACTTGAAGTTTTGCTCATTCTCACATGACGTCGTGGGCAGGGCCCAAAATCACAACAAAAGATTTCTGATGTGTGAAAATAAATGTTTGTTTGGTAAAAATGAGTTATTTAATTAAAAAAACACTTTTAAACAAAACTTTTTTTAAAGGAATCATTACAATTCCAAAAGTTTTGATTACAATTGCATTTTACTTAACTGAGGTTAGTTTTTTTGTTTCCAATGAATAATTGGGAAACAAATTTAACTTCATACTCTGCGAACCAGACCCTAAACTTAAAAGTCTGGGTTGAGTTTTTTCCCCTTCATTAATGTCACTTTTATTACATACATTATATCTATCATGGTAATTCAGGGTGAGTTATTTTTAATTCTAAATTAATGTCCTTTTTGGACTTTTATTTAATTGTTATTCTCCTTCAAGATACATTTACCTAACGCTAGAATAAATGAAATGTACATTATGCAGCAAAGGAAATTAGAAGATCGGATTCATTATGGAGATGATCGGATTTGGACGGGCGATGTGACCTTATTGCAGAAGCAATACTGAAGAATGACTGATATCATTAACGGTACAGGGAAGAAGCTTTTTAGTTATACAGCTTTGCTAGCAAAGTCGTTAGCCAGCAGCTAGCTAATAGCATAACAACAACAGCCTAATGTCTGTATGATAAAAATACTGAATCGATAGATAAGAACAGTTTCTCCTCACCTGGCTGTCTCCTCCCGCTCAGCAGTTCTTCAGAGAAAGGCAGACGCAGAGGCCTGTCAGTGTCTGTTGTATTTCATTACCTCTCTGCTTAAACCGCGACTCCGAGCTGAAGCAGAAACGATACGTTCAACGTTTTCCGTCATCGGACAAGTAGCAAGTCTACTCCACTTTATTCACCAAAAACGTTTTGGTGAACAGTTAATTCGCCAAAAACTGTTCTGTAATCTGGAACGTTCGCTACGTTGAGCTCCAGTTAGCCGCCTTATCTCACTGCGCGAGAGGCAACTGCGTCATGCGTCACGGGCAAAAGGTCAAAGGTAACAATAAGATCGGCTTATTATGTTGTACAAAAAAACCCTAACAAAAAACTAATAATTTTAGTACATGTTATTATGTGTCAGAAGAGGACTTAGAAAATAATAATACCAAAATAAATAAATAAATAAATTGACCAAAATGGCACTTGGGGGCAAGGAGCGAAAAGGGCAGGTGCTCAGCACCCCCAGCTCCCCCCTCTGCACGTGCCTGACTATGAAGAATATTCTTCATGTGAGCCACTTGCGTCTGGATTCTTCATATGAGTCACTTACCTCTGTCAATGGTGCATTTATTGATTAGCTGCACCTTAATCAACTTTTCTGTTGTTTATTTGATGAAGATGGAGTCCCCCCACCCCCATTCATCTTTTTGTGGACAGTGTAAGGAGCATAGTGCTAAATAGAAGTTGGTATCTTGTTTACAAGTTCCAATTCAGTGTTAAATTTAAGGATTACTCTTTCTTCAAGAGTCTGGACTGCATCTAGCTATCTCTGCCTCAAAATATAAAATACTTATACAAATTAAACCCAAAGTCCATCCATCCATCCATCCCTTTTCTTACACCCTTGTCCCTCAGTGGGGTTGGGAGGGTTGCTGGTGCCCATCTCCAGCTAACGTTTCGGGCGAGAGGCGGGGTACACCCTGGACAGGTCGCCAGTCTGTCGCAGGGCAACACAGAGACACACAGGACACACAACCATGCACAAACACACTCACACACTCACACCTAGGGGCAATTTGGAGAGGCCAATTAACCTGACAGTCATGTTTTTAGACTGTGGGAGGAAACCGGAGTACCCGGAGAAAACCCACACATGCACAGGGAGAACATGCAAACTCCATGCAGAAAGACCGGGGCCGGGAATTGAACCCAGAACCTTCTTGCTGCAAGGCAACAGCTCTACCAACTGCGCGACTGTGAAGCCCTAAACCCAAAGTATATACACAATATTCTTTGAAATTCAGGTGAGCTTTATTAAATCTTTTTCCTATTTGTGAAAAGAATAAAATTGTATTTTCTAAAGTTTGGGTGCAATGGCAACACCAGAGTAAAAAACAAGGAAAAGAAAGGGGGCATTGTGCAGATTAATAACTCCCTGTATTATTTCCTTTTAGGTTTTATTTTGAAAGTAATGACCGGAAACAGTATTTAGTCTCTCCTGCATTTTGATGCGCCCGCCGTTATTTTCAGGGGAGTAGCTTATTGCTGAGCAACGGAGGAAGAGAAGGCCAGCGCACTCAGGGCTGGGCTCTATACACACCTTCAACTCGCAGCTAAAGGAAAAGGGTAAGTGACGCGTAGACTTGACTTTTACTCAGAAAACAGTACAATAAACAGCTTTAAAATGGCTTTTAGCTTTAAAGTTTACCGTTACTTACGTGGAGTTTACGACCGAGAGGGGACAAAAGGAGAAAGAGTCGATTTTCAGCTTTTCTTCAGCACATCTCCTGATTTCAGAGGATTCTCCGTGTCAGTTGAAAATTCCCGGAGTTGACACGCTGTAAACTTACTTACTTTAAAGCTTTATGGAAATGGGTGCTCGAATATAATTAGGAAGCTTGAGAAATATCCTTTAAAAATGCTGCTGGTCTGACTCCCTGTCGGCTAACTGGTTGGATGGCTCCCTGCTCCACCTTTGTTAAGCGACCCAGTCTCCCCTCCTCTTAAAAACACATTTATTTTCTGTCGTTTCTTTTATTCTGATGAATATTATAATCTTCAACCACTGTTTTCCCGAGTTGCATCCTTCAGAAGGCGTTCGGAAGGGTCGCCGAGACAAGATGCACATCAATGAAGGTCGTTCACATTGATCGCTTTGTTTATGTTTTTGGAACCAGATAGCTGTCTTCGAGTCTGTATGCTTTCAATGTGCATTACTAGGGGAAATCTTATTAGTTCGTTCAATATGAACGAACTAAATCGCAGAATGTGTCCCGATGTCGGACCCCCTCCTCCTCCTCTAATGTAGTGGCTTTGTTTTCGTGGGGCAGATGTAGATGGCCTACATACATCCCTCTCTTTGTGTTCAGTTAGTTTTTTTGAGCCCGTCATCACATCTCCAAAAATAAATAAACTAAATAAAACAAACTACTTTGGTAATTAATTGTAATAATTGATTATTTAACTGTATTGCTGTCCTAATAAATATGCTTTTAGCTATAGTTTCTTTCACATTGTTGTGAATTTTGTGCAGATAATAAAACGTGTAAAAAAAAAAAATCAGTTAAATGCCAGTCATTAAAGTTAGCTGTTTGCATATTGTGTTAAGAACTGTATTGATATCAGAGAGTTTGAATGCTCCTCACCCCTCTGCTGGGTTCAAATGTTTTGGTTGTGAGGCAGTATGGGCCTCACAACCAAAAATATCACTGTTTCAGGATATCAAACTAGAATTCAAACAAAAATATATAAAATGGCCTCTTAGCTATTGGTTAAAAAAAGAAAAGCAATCCTTTTCATAGAGCTGCTAAACTACTACAACATATTAATTGAGTGGCAAATTTTAGGTAGAGATGCGAAATGCAGTGATATTGGTGAATGTCATGATGTCAATGTGACTTACAGTGATTAAGCAAGAAATTAAATTCCTCTTAGACTTCATAGCAAAGATAGGACCTGGGTAGTGTGTAGTCTACCCAGCTAGTGAAAAAAAAGTGTTCATTATTTCCATTTCCACAACAAAGTTTTTTTTTTTTTGGGAAAAAGTTAGTCTTAGCATTTTCAAACTTTGTGGACATTTGTTTAATCTCTTTACATTTTAAAAAATCGTACACGTTGCATTAAACAGCAAATGTCACCAAATATCTGAGACATAGATAGTCTGAAGAATGGTATGTAAATTTACAAGTATTACTGTCCCAGCTGTTTGGTTTTTTTGTGATTTAGCACTTATTTATTATTATGCTTTAAATATGTAAAATATGAAATAACATAAAAAAGATAAAAATGTTTAGAACTTCCTGTTTTTTTTGTTTTGTTCGTTTTTAGTACTAACATCAAATTTACTCCGGTTTCCTCCCACAGTCCAAACACATGACTGTTAGGTTAATTGGCCTCCCCAAATTGTCCCTAGGTGTGAGTGTGTTTGTGCATGGTTGTTTGTCCTGTGTGTCTCTGTGTTGCTCTGTGACAGACTGGCAACCTGTCCAGGGTGTACCCCGCCTCTCGCCCGGAACGTTAGCTGGAGATCGGCACCAGCAACCCTCCCGACCCCACTGAGGGACAAGGGTGTTAAGAAAATGGATAGATGGATGGATGGATGGATGGATGGATCAAATTTACCTGATATGCACAGTGGAAACTGTAGAAGCTTAACATTCACAGTGTTTGTCTTGGTCTTGGGTACAACCAATCAGAGGCAAGGAAATTAATTCTGCTCCTGGATTGGTTGCTTTGCAAACACCAGCCAATAGCGTGTCAAATATGACCATTACACAGCTACCCTATGGTAGTTCATGCATATGTTTATAAAAGCTCTGAAAAAGATGTAAAAGCTTTAAAAATAATTTACTGAAACCTGTAGGAACCCTGATCCAGTGAGATCTCTCGTCACTCTGTCTTACGTTTTTACAAAATAAGTTTGACCTATAGGCATGGTGTGACAGAAAACGTTGTTTTGAAACTACAAAACCTTCCTGGTGCATACGCTACCATGCAGGCTGCTTCAGCTGCTCTCTCCTTTATATATTCTCTTTTGCTTGGCCTTTTCCCTCCTCCTGAGAACCCTCTGTGTAAATGTGGCTGCTGGCCGGCCGGTTTGCTCCGAAGGCCTCCACATTTAAAAGGAAAACTGTGTCAGTGTCACAGGACTGTAGCTGCAGTCTCAAAGAAGAAGCAGCTAGACCTCAGCCATTACCCAGTTACACTGAATCCCAGCTAACATACAGAACAAATGTCAATTATTTTCCCTCCGTAAAGCTTCACGTCTGTCGCTTGTTTTCTCTGAAAACTGGAAATCTCATGATGATGATGATGTGCAGCATAATAATGTTGAACAAATGTGTCTTTTTACTGGTCCTCACTTGCTTAGATCTGTTGACCACAGAGCTGTGTTTTTGTGTGCATCTCTGCTCTGGAGTGTAGTTAGGACGTCTTTGGGGACTGTCGTCCGGCCTGCCCATGGCTATTGTGTATAGTAGGAAGTTTAGGAAGTGAATTCATTTTGCTTCAGTGGCAAGGAAAGCATTACTTGTGACTGAAAACAACTTAGCTTGGAACTTAATATGTGACTCTGATCCATTTGTTTCAAGGTGTTTTTTTAGACGCGTTGTAGCAGAGTCCTTGGCTAAAAATATCAGTAAATCTCATTTCTGTAATCAGACAGAGTGGAAACATTAATAAGGTTATGGGAGTCAGGTAGCCTGCTGGTGCTGCTGGATGTGGGCAGACACACTCAAGAGAATAAAGACTGGTCAGTAGACAAGCCTGAAGTTATAAAGTGGTAATGAGTAAATAAGAAATCAAGAAGAGAGTTTAAAGTTCTTTATTCACATGATGACCAAACTCTCCCTTGTTATTGAACGTCTGGGGTGTGTCAGAGTTTTTCTTTTCCGAGATTTAATTATTTAGAAATGGAGGAAGAAAAAAAAAGACAGAATAACGGCGAACTACTCTTCACATCTGTTTTGGGGTGTAACAGCCTCTACTCCCCTCTGCGTTCCCTTTATTATGTGCTGTGCTTTCCACAGCAGATATCGATCTTCATTTCTGCATCTTCTATTCCCATCTTCCTCTCTGCCAACCCCTCATTGTCCTGTTATGCTAACATTTCTGGAGGTTTTTTTTGTTTTTTTTCTTCTCCTTCCTCCTGAGTGGCAGTGTGGATTTCAGTATAAGAGAGTTGACTATTTTTATCCGGTGCCAAGGCTATTGCTCTGGGTGGTAAAAATGTAGGAGCCATAATCAACTTCTGGCTGAGGCAGTCAAAGACTAATGTTTCTGTAAAAGCGCCACGGGTCAGTCATTATCAACTCAGCAGGAGCACTGCAGAGCCACAAGAGCACCCAGCACATCAAAGCGTCTAATGTAGCGTCACAATCCTATTCATAGCATGTTTAAATTTGATTTCATGTACAATACAAATGTAATGCAAACCAACAGATTACTAACAATAAGTTAAGATAGAGCCTTCTGAATGCACATCAAAGTTTTTTTTTATTTTTTTTTAACACACACATTGGAAACGCTCATAAGGATGAGTTTCCAAAAATGAAAGTAAAAATAATGCTGGAGTTAAATTGTTTGGGGGGTCATGTGATAAGGCCCTATAACAGCAAATTCTTGGATAAGTTAGGTGAGTGGTGATCTTACCACTCACCTAACAATGGTCTAGGTCCAATACCTAGGACCTGGTTTTAGTAAAGAAATCGTGTCTTTGAGTATGTTTTTCAGAGAAGCATTAAGCACACACCCTTCAGAGAAAGAATCACATGAAGAGAAAAAGACTTTGCTGCAGGACATGTGCCTCATTATTCTCATGGAATATTAATAACATAATTTTTACGAGCGCTTCATCATCCCAAGCGCCTGTTTATACGGGTAGCTGCTCCCCTAAAAATGTTTAGAAGAAAAGTACTTTTTATTTTTACTTTCATTTTGCCTGAATGTGTAGTACATTTTGGATAATATTCCTGTACGGTCCTCAGGATCCACAAACTGTAAACCGGCATTTGTGGGTCTGCAGGGCAGTCTGAACACATGGATCTCAGAACATGTGGCGGGTTTATGTCTTAAGGCAGTGGAAGGGTCAGAAGGGGGTTGCTGGATTGTGTTTGGTAATAACAATGGAGCAGACAGGACTGATGCTGGCTAAATGGAGGTGTTTGCTGATTTGTTGCTTCTTGCCAACTGTTCATGTGATACCGCTTTTCTGCACCATATGCTCTGTTCTGCCGCATTAGACTTTTTTTTTTACTAACATGCTGAATTTAATAGCCACGCTAACACACATAAAGCTATATATACCCTTGTGTAGCCAAGGGTTAAGAGACGACTGGTTTGATCCTGACAGCATAATGATTTATTAGCTTTCTCCATAGTAGTTCAGTCCAGTCGCAGGAATAAATGTTGGTGCATAGTTGTGGTGTAGCTGCAGAAATAAGGATGAATTCTGAAATAAAGGTTCTGTAGAATCAACAATTATCTTCATACTCTTGGTTTTGTTTTGAAGTGTTATGTTTCAGTGGTGACATTTGACCTCCTTTTACATCCAGATTTAGAAAATCATATCACTTTCAACATGAGCGACTTCAACCGAGGAGGAAGGTGGTCTCTTCCTCATCTTACAGCCTCTTATTATTTGTTTATATTTTCACGCACTACACTTATTGAGGATAAATAGGCAAACAGTGCAGTTTTTTTCTGCCATTGATTTTATGTGTAAACTCCAAATGGATTTGCTTTTGCTTAATCCTTCTTCAGTTTTTCATACTAAAGATGTATTTGGAAGCAGGATGGGATCCTTACTCAGGATATACACCGTCAAACTGTATTTATAATTTGTAATCGAGTGTGATTATAAATTTAACGTAAAGATGTTCTCTTCATGGACTGTAATAGTTATGTGTTTAAAAACTAGAACTGATTACATGAGGAGGAATCAATACAGATTCACCAGGTATTGGATTTGATTGGGAAAAATCTTTTTTTTATTAACTACTAGGCAGCACTCCCTTTTGTGCATTCTTAAAATGAGGTGGTAAATAACACATCTTGCCTTCTTTGTTATCACTTTAAGCAAGACCTTTGTAACTTGCAGATTCAGAGTTTATTAACACTTTCCTAACATATGTTAAAGAGGGAGTATTATGTAAAATCGACTTTTTTGAGCTTTACATCATGTTATGTTGTTCCCTCATCAAAAATACACCTGGAGTGTTGCTTTGATTCTTTCAAGCATGTTTGAGAAATTATTTAATCTTCTGTGGCTTCCGCCTCACAAAGCACCTCTCCTCCCTGACTCCCCCACTCATTTCCTTCAGACTAGCCCGCGGCAATTAGCAAACACCTGGTGTAACTGCACATCTGCTAAGCTCATTATATGAGCTACTTCTCAGTGTAGCGCTGGTTAAAACGTTAAAGGGTTAATAGAGGAGCGATGTTGTTCCTGAAAGTAGAGTATCAGAAAGAGCATGAATTTCTGACATAGACAGAGGCCAATTACAAAACATTAAATTATTATGTCGAATTTATTTTAAGTCATATTTGATATATATAAAATTTAAAACAGATGCAGGCAACATAGTTACAATTAAACCTTGGTGGTACATTTGTAGACTTTAGCAGTCTCTTTATTGTCATGTATATTGTAGGTCTGTATTTCCTGTTGTCTCTGTGAATTTTTTTTAACCAGCACCATACAAAAACTTAATAGGTGAATACAATATTACTTCATAAGGTATTGATGCATCAATACCAGCAACTACCAGCACACTGAATTGAAAAAATGTAGCCTGGTAAGTACCTGGTTCAGATCATTGAAAAGCTCTGACCAGTATTTCTTTGTCTCATTCAGAGAGGAACAATAGGTGCTGTACACTTTCATGTCTGTAAATCTGTAGAAGAGCCGCGGGGGACGGGAGAAGCCTTTGTCTGTCCGTCTCCCTGCCCAGAGTTCACTGTCTTACTGTAAATCTGTTCTGTTGATTGTACTTTGAAACCCTCCGGGTGTGTAGATGTTCTTGTAAGGTCAGAGGATTGGTCCCTTGCCTATTACTTATTGATTTCATCCTGAAAATGCTTGTCTGACTGGCCTAACATCAGTGACGCTGAGGGAAAAGGGGAGACTGATGGGGAGCTTTTTGTCTTTTCACTTTTCAGTAGTGAGGCACTAATCATTTGGCTGAAATCAGCCAATTTCCCCACTTTTTTGTGTTAAGCACACAAAAAAAGAACCAGTTTTTCTCAGTTCATAAACTCATCCACAAACATCTTTTGCACTTTCTGCTTTTGAGCTTGATTAGATATCAGATCAAGGTAAGGATATACTCTTTAAAGTATCAACTTAAATAAGCCAATAAGGATTGTCTACTGTCACTGAATTGAAACTGAATTGAATTGAATTGAATAGTAATAACTTTAATAGTAATAACTTTATGTGGTCACCTCAATCAAAACACCTGCAATACATAAAGCATGTCTTATTGTCTTGTGAGAGAAGATGTGAAGAAGATGTGAATCTGTCTTTCACTGAGGTCTGACCTCAGTGAAAGACAGAAGTTGGTATCGGTCAGCAAAATGACTTCCACACGTTCTTGAAAAGCCTGGAAAACTATTGAATTTGATTTAATCATTTTATATTCTGGATAAGTATAGAAATGACATTAAGGATATGGAAATATTTTACATTTTCCAGATCCGTCCTCTCATTTTATTATTTAAAGCTTAGATTGCTTAGCCTTAGATGTCCAGATTTTTTGTTTCTTTAGTAAATGAAGCCAATTCAGTTGGTCACTTTGTGAATTTTTTTTACTGTTTTTTTAATCAAAATTTTAAATATAATGTCTTCTTAAATGGGAAATATTAAGTACAAAGTATTTCCTTTTTTTAGCCATGCATTTTTCTGTTGTTGTCCTGTCAACAAATATCAAATATTTAGAGATGTACATATCAAGAAACCACGCTTATTTTACCATTAAACGTTCCCATTGTCCAGAAGCTTTGTGTCGACCTCAACATTTTCTACTTCCGTAGGTACAGTAACTGCTGCAGTAGCAAAAACAGAAATAATTTCCTTTTGGTATACATAGTTAGTTCCATTTGAAGAGACCATTAGCCACAAAAA
Organism: Poecilia reticulata; assembly: GCF_904066995.2. Classification (NCBI taxonomy): domain Eukaryota; kingdom Metazoa; phylum Chordata; class Actinopteri; order Cyprinodontiformes; family Poeciliidae; genus Poecilia; species Poecilia reticulata. Next base: position 10,126,360 of record NC_088844.1, on the reverse strand, counting down.
ACATAATTAATTTAAAAGAAAGTATTTTCAGTTTGATTCCCATGGAGGTTTGCTTTTGTTTACCCAACAAGTTGTGATATGTGACAGATTACAGTAATTATCCCCGCAAATACCTATTTTAAATTTAGAATTTACAAAGTGAGCTTATTGTCACTACAGTGAGATGTTTCCATGCAGACAGCCAACCCCACCCTGACTGGGGCTGAGCATGGCTCTCATCATAAGACCAAGTGGAAATGAGTGTGACAAGAGAATGAGCCATGCCTTTCTCTCTCCGCGCTCTGCTCAGCATCTGTGTGTCCGTTCGTCCTGGTCTGTGATGTGGGTCTCGTTTGAGTCTCGCTGCGGCAACCGGACGGTTAATAGGAAACAGCAGATGAGTGCCTGTGACCGTTACCCAGCTGTTGCATCATGCTGGGATCCCAACTCCCGCCAGATGCTACGTTGCAGTCGATGACTGTAAATATGGACGTCACTTCCTGTTTTCCAGTTAGTGGTTGTGATTGGCTGCTTTAGAATGGAGGGAAGAGATTCAAAAAGTAAAGAAAAAAAACAGATGGGTGTTTATATAACTTGACACTAAACAACGGAAATACAGCTGGAAGTGTGATTAGTCAGGGTTGATAAAGGATTATTCCCCTCTGCTTGATAACAACCCCTTTTTCAGCAAGTGGTCAAGATTCTTATCCGCTCTTATATTTTAAATTGTATTTCTACTTAGCATCCAATTTAGTTATTAAAGCACAATCTTTCTGTAGTTGTTGCCTTTTTTAAAATAAATGTTTAGCTGTATTTAAGAACAGTTTCTGGTCACAGGCAGTAGATCAAAAGATGAGTGTCCTCAACTAGAAGTGTTTTACATTCTTCCTGTCTCTCCACTGCTATCTCTTCACCACAAAGAATTCAGTCATCTTGGAATAATCCTGCTCTTTCATTCCTCATCACTGAGTGTTTGAGTGTGTAGGGAGATAGTATTAGTGCAGTTCTGGGGGCTGGTAAATTCCTCCCAATAACATGAAGTCACTGTTTCTCTTTATTATCGCCTGCAAGAATCCTGCTGAAGCAGCATGATAAGTTGCATATTTTTTGCTTCTTTTTTCTTTTCCTGCCCTTAACATCTACTGATGCTCGTGATAAAGATGCTTAGCAGCATAATCTCACACAGAAAAACATGATTTTTTTTTTCATTTAAATATATGTCAGTTTAGTCCCAAGTTAAGAAATAGTTTCTTTCAGAATCACTTTGGACACAGTTGGTAGATAGCAACCCTAATAATTCAACTGGAACTTTTTACATTTATGTTTCATTTATTTTTTTGGATTGGTGAAACATAATAATTTATAATAACTAGGCACCATCGACATTCTAATCAGTCTGGGAGGAATGTTAAGAAAAAGTAAGTTTGTAAAAAGATACTCGGACTTTAACTGGGACCAGACGCTTTGGTCAGATGAGATGCAGATTTAAATTTTTCAGGTATGTTTAGTGTAAAGCAAAAAAAGGCTGTCGAAGATATGATGATGACGATGTGGGCTTTTCCTCAACCAAAGGTGCTTGGAACCTTGTAGATTCTTGAATTTATGGCATCACAAATTTTGACATCTTTGACAGTAAATTTTAAATAAAATTTGGTGGCCCCCAACCAACAGCCAATGGTAGCACAATAAGAAATCAAAGCATAGGACCATATCAACACAACGGTGGGGTTAATAAAACAATTAAGAGGAATTAAAAACCCAATTAAAACTTGTGGTTTTGTACATAGTACAGTAGAATATTGCCACAACAATTTATTTTAAGGGATAAAATAAATTGTTTTATTTTTAAAGATGTTTGTGGTGCAATACTCAACACAAACATCTTATTTGTGGTGAGTATTGCATTTTCTATTTACGCTTGTCTTAATATACTGATTTGGGTTCTACATTCAGTTTCGCATCACAATTTAAGCAATTGTAGAACGAAAGCAAAGCAACATCAATATGTTATTTACAGAGTCCCAATGACATTTTTGTCATTTTAAAACATTTCTTCTGTTTAAATTAAAATATTGCCCAGGGAAAAATGGATCCTTTCAACTAATAATTTTCCATTTTATTTTGTATTCATGTTTTAGGGATTAGCTGTTTTAAGGTGAGCTACACTTTAAGAACAAAAGGAGGCATTTTTAAAGCAGATTTCCCCACAGCTGTGTTCCCTTCATCACACCAACCTCTTCCTTTCTCCATGTGTGCCACATCTTTCATGTGTGATAGTCAGAGGTTGTTTGAATGGCACCAGAAGGCTGGCATGCACCGTATTGCAGCTCCTCCACCGCAGACTGTTAACTTTGCATTCTCCATGTGAGTGTGCTGCAGTTATTTAGTCAGCAGGCTCTTTGATGGTTTGCTTACATTTGGGAGGGAAACCACACATAGTTGTGGTGTAATGCCAGTGCTGTTGAGCCTGATGTGTTGTTCCAGCAAAGCTTCTTCTATTTCTGATATCTTCCTATTGTTTCGTTGCAAAGCAGCTGCAGTGTTTCGGTTTGTTTGTGAACATTATTCATTTAATCTGTTAATAAACAGATAATACGCACTATATAACCATGATTTATTGGGCTTGTATTAGAGTGGTACTCCTTTTCTTTCTACACTTTGACTCTTCATATTATGCTACAAGAAATGACATAAAAGGATGCACTGATGCACTTTTTTTGCTTGTGATACCGATACAGATATCTGAGCTATAGTATCGGCTGATATCGATCCGATACAGAAAAATAGTACTGTATTGACCTAAAACACAGTCATAAATGCACTGAGTTCCGAAAATAATTCTGCACCAGTACAGCAAACTTACATTCACCAATAGCTTCACAAACTCGGTCAAGCACTAAAAACAGCCCAACTTTAACTTGTGCAGTTAGTGCACTTAGGAATGTAACAGCCAATGCAAAATCAATAATAAAGAAACTGAAACTATCGGTTGACTACCTTGGTCTAATGTAAAAATAAACTGCAGCAAACCTTCTTTAAAATGGTTCATAAAGTGTAATTAGCAATTCTAAATATAATGTAATATAAATCATAAAGTATGACGTTCCTCAGATCACAAACCATAGAATTAAACTGAATAGATCTACCCTTATGAATGCAGAACATTGTCATCGATATGCAGTCTTTTTTTTTTTCCAATATCTCGACTGATGCAGACATTAATAATTGCTTGGTGCATCTCTGTTTACAAACAACTGAATGAGTGATTTCAGAAAGTGTGCAAATAAACATAGTAACATTTCAGCCATCTGGCTGGGAGTGCACAGCATTATTCATTGTATCTTTTAAAACTCAAGATACTTTAATGCCAGTGATTGGTGCCTGTTATTATGGGATTTGTCCAGATAACGGTATCTGCCGATGTTCCATTTTTTCGGCTCTGACCGGTGATTGGTAGTGGAAGTGATTTCTTTCTTTCTGTTCAATAAGTGTTTAAAAGCTAAGATCTCCCAGTATGTATCTTTTTAAGTTTATGAAGACTCAGGTAAGGGTTAGGCACATATGCTTTGATTCATGAATGAGGAGAACCTTGTCATTTCTTAATTTTCTTCATACTGAGATGGTGTAGCAATTTTTTCCCCCGTTATAGGTTAGAGTCTTTCGGGAAAAAAATCAAAGCATTATCAGTGCATCTCTAGATATGAAGTATTATCAGGATATTTAGATGTTTTAAATTTTTGTCAGGTGGTATCAAATGTTCGATAAGAGTTCCTGTTGAATAAACTTGCAGGACAATCTGAGTGGTAACTGGGCTACAAACTGATCCATTTTGCATTTGAGACAGCTGTTGATCCAGTTGTGATTTTCTTTTAGCCTTGTCATGCAAGGTAGTGAAGTGTGTAGCTGATTAAAATTTTCCTCAGGGGATTACTGAGCTGGTATACTAAGTACTTAAGAGGTCAAGAGATCAAGAGCTTAGCTCAATAATCTTTAATTCTTCCTCTGATGGGCTTTTTCTTGGCACTTTATACTCATAAAAGAGAGTTCCTATTATTTTAGCGTCACCAGAATGGACAATAAAGAGCTCTGAAATGATAATTTTAAAAGCCATTTTTGTCTAAACCGCTTAAAAGTTCAACATAAAGGCTAAATCAAATGCAGAAAGTTTCTCCATTTTGCACAGATAATACTTCTCCTGCTATCCTTTGACAGCATGGAAACTTCAGTTATAACAGGATGACAGTGCTGCTTTAATTTTACGCCCAATTGCTCAGTGAGACAGCAACAGTTACTCTAAGCCACACTTGAAGTTAGTTTGTAAACAGTTCGTGTCATTTTGGCAGGAGTTAGGTCTGTTTAATTTAGTCGTTTCAGGCCGGGACAGTTAGAAAGTAACCGGGGCTGGCTCTGACCTCCTTTCCAGCCCGTCTGAAGAGGAGGGAAAATAAACTCGCTGATGGGTAGGCCTGCTAACATTCCTACATCACTTCCTCCTCAAACATCTGGCAGTCATCAGAGCAGGCAGAGAAAAAGAAAGGATCTACCCAGGCCTCTCACTTACTTCAGCAACCAGCTGAGAAAATGAAGCAGAAGACAAAGACACCAAAAAAAAAAAAAGTACAGTGTAATGCATGTTCTTTCCTGTGGGAATAGATGCCTGATGATTTTGTTTTTGCTTATCTTTTTCAGGATGGCCTAGCTTTGCTGCACGGCCAGTGGTCTGTCAGCTGTGGTCTATCACCTGGACCAGAGGTTTGTTCTAAAATGCATGGAAATGTATCGTTATATTCATTTCTGTAGATTGAAAATGTTATTAATTTAATGTTATTATTGCAGGATTATGTGTGTTTTCCTCCTTACTTGCTGTAAACCGTACTGCATCATCACTGTTTAACAGACTTTTTTGCTCTCTTGTGAACAAACCTGCCTAATTTCAGACGCATCGGGCAGTGACTGTGGAAGGGAATTAAAACCAAAAACGGAAACCTCCTGCTTATTATTAACCCACAGATTCTGTTCGCCTTGATATCAGGAGGTGTGTACTAGAGGCAGCAGCAGATCGCAGAGATGAGCGTGACCTCCTGGTTCCTGGTGAGCAGCGGGGGGACTCGTCATCGACTCCCCCGGGAAATGATCTTCGTGGGCAGGGATGACTGCGAGCTCATGCTGCAGGTGAGGACGCTTCATAAAGATTTTGTTTTTGTTGGTCTCCAGCAGAAAGGAGACGCTTCTTTCCTACTACTTGAGTTTATTAGTGATTTTACACAGTTCTTTCTGTATCTGCATGTTGGTCTTCATGTGTGTGCGTGTGTGTGCGTGTGTGTGCGTGTGTGTTATGTGTTGTTGCACCTGCATACATCCAGAGAGACCTCATGTACACTCATGTGTACCTCTGGTCACTGCGCTAATAATAGAAAGTGGGGCAGATACCTCTTGAGTTAGATCTTATCTGACTGAGTCATTCGTTGTGGCTAGAGTGTTTACAACTACTGGGACAATATTATTTGAGCGTAGTTCTTACTGGTCCCACTGTTTGTATAAAAAAGCATTCAGGATGCATTATTTCTATACATTTTTATACACAATACGTGTTTAAAGATAATTGCTTTTGCTTTTATTTTCTTAGTTTTCACTTCTGGTTTTATAGTTTCTAGGAGGATTTCAATTTGAAGACTTACAGCAAATAAAGATCATGAACCTTTTTTATGTTTCGTCTCGCTGGAAGTTTTCTCCCCCACTCCGTTTATTTTTGTGTTTTTGTTCTTGTGCTCCCGTCTTGGCGAATCTTTTGGATGAGAGAGGATTTGATATTAAGTTTTTTGACAAAACATTTTCATAGCCTTTTGTGTGTTTTTGATGCAGCCTGCAGTTGATACCCATGTGACCTTTTCAGTAAGCCAAGGCTTTATCACATGGCTAAACATAAAAAAGCTCCTGTGTCATGCACCAAATACAACACACACACAGACTAATGCAATATATCAAATCAAATATAAAAATGTATTGCTTACTCAAAGGATTACATGTGTTTTTTTAAAATGCCCAACAGCGTTTAAACCCATTAAGTTGATTTATTCATGTAATGAAAAGTGAAGGACTTTAATAATTACAGGGAAAGTTTCTCTTCGAAGAGAAAGGTGCACTTAAAAATTACATACACCGAATACACAAAAAAACTATTTCCTGTCATGTCACGTGGAGCATGCAGAGGTCACAATGTCACGAAACTAAACCGAGGTTGTGTGTTACCACTTATTTCTCCAGCTCAGAAAATCTGGGCTTTTAAGGAACAAACAGAACACACAGTTAAACCATGTCACTCAACAAAACAAAGAGAGAAATGGGAACTGAAGATGAGAACCAGTTCCCAGAATTGGCTTTGACCTACCTTAAAATAAAGTGCTGACAAAACTCAAAGCAAATTTGACAGTAACTGATCTTTCATTGTCCAGTCATTGGATTCCTTTTTGTGTTTTCCATCTCAGTGACATTTGGTTCATGAAACATATCTAGGCATTTCTACCTGAGGCTTATAAATGCAGAAGGGGAGCCGCTGTGTTTGTTTTAAAAACAGTTTACTCTCTCAACAGCTGATAGGCATGCTTCTATTAGCTGTAGAAAAATCAATATTTCACCTCCTGTTTTATTCTCTTGCTTTTTTCCTTTGACTTCTTGTAAATCTGTGATGTGAGTGCAAAAATGTCCCAGCGGTCTCATATTTTTACTTAATGAAACAACAGCTAAAATACGATTTGAAATGTCCAAATCAGATTTTTCTTTCAATTATTAGGTATAGCTAAATAGGGTTCTTCTTCTAGGGTCCCCACTGGATTCATATATTTCCTCGTTTGTTTATTTTTGTGTTTTAAAGTCTCGTAGCGTGGACAAGCAGCACGCAGTCATCAACTACGAGCCGGGGACTGACGAACACAAAGTGAAGGACCTTGGAAGTCTGAACGGGGTGAGTGACGACATGGTGAAGTGCAAAGAACGGAAAAGTAATGAAAACAATCAAAGAAGAAAACGCAATAAAAAGCGAACAAGCTCCTACCTCGTCTGGAAAGATCTGGAGTTTGATTTAAGTGGAAAATTTAAAGTTATTTTATTTTGCACTTTTACTTTATTCACATCTTTAAGTTTATTGGTAGCTTAATTTGACTTCTTAACAGTTTCTTTCTCCTCTGACAGTAAAGTTAAGTAGAAGTTGGTCACAGCTGCCCTGTTAAACCCATTCATTGGCATTAGTCATAAGTTGTGATTAGAGCTCAGTCAGAGCCCACCAGATGAGGCACATCTGTGCCGTGTCCCTCACATCCTCTCCGGCTCTCAGACAGGAAGTCAGAGTCACTTCCTCCTGCGCTGTTAGCCATCCAGCTCCTTTGGCTTGATTCAGAGGAAGTTTTCCCTGCTGAGTCAGTGGGAGTGCTGTGGGTTTGCCACACATGGGTTAGCCAGTAAAAACGTTTGGACCAATTGCTCTCTTTCTGAAACCTTTTCACTGCGAAATTCTTAAGCTGTAATTTTATCACACTAGAGAGAAGAAAGGAATGTTTTGGTACAAAAAAAAGTGGAAATATGTGAGAGTTTTATTTGCTGGTCAGTGGTATTTGATCTGCCTGCACAGCGTAACGAGGGTGAATGAGTTCTGGAGAAGGAGAGATTGGAGCTAAACCTTCCAACAAAAAGAGAAACATGGCTGATTGTGCAAAGATCTATAACAAAGACTATAGTTTTTGCTGCTAACACAACAATTATCAATAAATTACAATAAAATGTATGTTACTCTTTAAATTACTAGTAAATAAGTGACTCGTTTACACGAAACAAAATAACATACTGCCTTATGCCGTAAAATATGAAGAGAATATTTTTTGTAGAATGTTTACAAATTTTGAAACAAAAAACAAACAAACATAATCATATCCTTCTTCTAATATTTAATAAATGAACTTTACTGACTGAATCATTCTCAAAGAAACAGGTGGTTTTTAGATTTTTAGCTTAGTTTTTCTGTTTAGTTTCAGGTTTTTTGTCTGCTTTCTCTCCAGACCTTTGTAAACGATGTCCGCATTCAGGAGCAGATGTACATCACGCTCAAATTGGAGGACAAGCTGAGGTTTGGATATGATATCCTTTCATTATTTCACTTTATACTCTGTGAAGCCTCACATATCCAGTGAACTCAATCTCATCCTCATTCTGATTATTGAGCTAAGCTCATTCTTACAGTAATGCTACGTCTATTGGTTATGTCTGACATACTGAATTGTTGGAGTAAAGCCACGATCGTCTAAGCTAACAAAAATGAGCTCTACAAATATATCACCATGATTAATATATCTGTACTACGCATTAGTTTTACTTTTTGACTAAATTACTGAAATAAATGACGTTAGTAATATTGTGATATACTATGATCTACATTCAATTTTGCTTTTGTGTTTCATTGCTACATTAATGTGGTCAGTATTTCCTTAACCTTTTCTGTTTCACATACCAACCTGTTCACGGTGGTGAGAGGAGAGCTCACTGTGCCTGAGGAAGCTCTAAAGGTGAAAACACCTAACGCGTCCCTTTCACATTTTTGATGTTATGTTTATACATCACATTTATTAAAATGTAATCTCCTTCCAGCATGAAAAGTTCACCAGTGGCCTCCAGCTCAGCAAGAAGCTGTCCAACGGTGAAACCACGACCAACACGACCAAGAGCCATTCTCCTTCTAAGGCCCCAATGAAAACGCCAAAGTCACCGAGCGGCGGCACTCCAAAGTCTGCGGAGAGCAGAGCAGCAGATGGGGTCACTTCCTCCAGAGAACAGCCGACCAAGCCGCTGGACTCTCAGAAAGCAGAAGAGAAGTTAGGTGAGCTGCAGAAGAACGAGGGAATTATCATGTGAATTATTTGTGTTTTCTCTAAATAGGATAGGTGACAGAAATGGTGACGGAGAATGAGATTGTAATTCAAAAACATTGGCTTCGCTTTGACTTTAATGTGCTACAAAGATTGTTTTTTGTACTTTCGGGGTGCCCGAGCATTAAAAAGTCTTAAATAGTCCTTTTAAGGGTGGAAAAAATCAATTGAATAAATGTTTTTATTTTTATTTTGGCCTTAAATAATTGAATCACAGGTGTTTTTTGTTTTTTCTTTCTCACGGGACTTTTCTGTCTGGCAAAAGTTTGAGCCGTGCACAGAGATGTTTGTCTCATTCTGTGCCTTGAGGCAGTTGAGGCTACTGGTAACTAGCTGCTAATATGCCTTTGCTTGCTAACTAGCTAGCTGTTCTACATCTATCATGGGTCATTGCAAATTATCCCCTTGCCTACAAAACATTTATTTTCACCACTGGTTCACTTCTGTTGCCAACAATTATGAGGCTAGGCGCATTCTATACAAACAAAACTTTTAAGCTTGTCACGACTGGGATTTTTGCGATACTCGATTGGAATACAGCAGGATTCCCCCAACCATCCCCTATATTTACAGTTTTTGGTCTTACATTTTATTCAAGGTAACTTGCTAAAACCTGCAGATACTCTGCAAAAGTTTTCTGTTCAAAGACAGTTTCTTTTCAGACTAAATGTTGTGAAATTATTATTATTTTTATCTTAGCCTAGCATGCAGTTACATTGTAAACATATTGTATTTACTTTGCCTTAGCTTTTATTTGACCAAGCAGAACAGATTAAGAAAAAATAACTTGTTTACAACTGTGGCCCTCCAAAATTCAGAGCCCCATAAAGGAAAAAGGAATAAGAGAAGTTTTAATTTGAGGGTCTGTCACTGGTCGGGCATGGAGATAACAGGGATTCAGGTTAATAACCAGTTGTTAAAACAAGGCCACATGGAGCTTATATGTTTATTTGAACAGATTAATCAGCAAGAGGAAATTTAACAAGCAAAACCATCTGTCATCTCAGCCTTTCTGAAGGAAATATCAGAAGCACAATATTTCTAAACATGCAGTATTACACCCATCTGCTAGTGTTACTCTGTCTGCCACTGAAATGTGTAATTTAACTGTTACTGGAAGCCAAACATACATTACTCCTCATAATACACATTCTGTAGCTTTCACACAAAATGATATGTGATTTGGAAACCTGCCTCTGTAATTATGTTTACAACTGTGACTAAAGTCACACCAGCTGAAGATAACAGGGGGCCTTTAAAGGACCGGAGGCTAAAGGAAGAAAGTAAGAAGCAGTGGAGCGAGCTGTGACGTTGTGAAATCCACAGGAGGATCTTTACAGAAACTGTGATTTTCTCTGCATTCTTAAATCTGCTTTGAAAAGAGGTTTGCACCGGATGTTTCATCCCTGTCAGCTTCCATCCTGAAAAAAAGTATTATTAATTCCATAACAGCAATACATTTACACTACCTATGCATGACAGAGAAAGAAATCAAAGAATAGTGTTTGATAACAATGCAAAAATGAGGAAATAAACTTACACACAAACATTAGTTGGACTCATTTTTATTCCACAATGGTTTAGAGAAAATGTTAAAAAAAATTATCTGTGCAGTTTTGTTGAAATGTGCATGTTTGTCTCAGGGGACAGTACAGCTCTGCCTCGTGGGACCCCCCTGTACGGTCAGCCATCGTGGTGGGGGGATGGAGACGCAGACGATGAAAACTCCTTCAAACAGGAAACCAAGTCCAAAAAACACGACGGCTCCATTTCAGGTGGGATTTTTTAACATTTTCAGATGCTCTCATGTCCACAAGCAGGATTTTAAATATGGCTGCCAAGATATCAAGATTCAAGTCACTTGGGAAGACTCCCAAACTCAAGACTTTAACATCACATTAAATCAGGTATTAAATCAACGACCTCAGCAGCCAATACAGTCTCTCATTTCCTGGTAACGTCACTCTAAAGGGTGAAAAGAAAACACTTCTGGTATTGCAACTAGTTATCATGGAAACAGACCAGGATTTTTAAAAAGATTACTTGTGAGACCTCTGTCTGTATATGGTTTTGAATATCATGGAAAAGTGTTAATTTTTTTTTTTGTAAATTTGGTCTGAAAAAGTATGTGAAAAGAAAAATAGAAAAAAAGATTATTTGGAGATTTCCAAGCTTTTTTCCTTAATCTGATATGTGAAAGATACAAGATTTGAGTTTCTAAACAACTTGCTCCTTTTATTGATTTGTATATGCGTTTACATTCTTTATCTTTAAATTTCAACCTCTCTAGGTAGATTGGAGCTGTTATTTGACGGTATGTTCACTGTTAGTGGGAATCAACCCGTAGCCTGATTACTTAGTTGGGATTGTAACTGATGGCTGGGATGTTATTACATTTTTTTCTCAATTTTTTTTTTTTTACCAGATAATCTCTCAGATTATTTCGAAAGGGAAATAATCTGGTGAATAATCGGCCAGATGAATCACTGTGTCGGTAGATTTGCACCAACAGAATACTATTTTATAGACGACAGATACAACACGCACTGTGACGTACTATATGTTTTTCTTTGGTTGTAAAACAATTGCTTCACAAAGGTGAGGTCAGCTTGTTTTGCTTTTGCTGTTCAGGCAGCGACTGGCAGCGAGGGTTTGCTTTTATTAATAATCATTTACATCCAAGTGAATACAAAGCCTCTTTTCAGAGTCTGCATGGATGTCTGTCTACTTAACAATATGAGTGTGTGTGAGAGAGGGGGGTCCCCTTAACAGGATTAGTGGCCACACCAGCTCAGAGAATCAAAATCAGTCTGTGCCAGGCTGGGTTAGCGAACCAGTGTGGAATCATAACACAAACACGAGAGCAGACTGGAGCATCCTCCAATCTCTCTGCACATCTGCACTGCTAGTCTGGCATCATCTTGGCTGCCCTGTGAAGGAAGACTTTGTTCTCCAGCTCCTAGGAGTCTGTTTGCCCTGATTTGTTGGTTTTCGCAAATAGTGTTTGTGTTCGGACACAAAAACTATTTGAAACCTTGAAACCTTTCCAAATATCCAGCGTTATGGGTCTGGCTACGTCAGCCTCGGGAGTGGGTGAGTGGAAATTATTTTCCCTTCTAGCAGTATTAAATGTTAGACGAATAACTGTGGTGTAGATGATGAAATGTTGGAGCGCCTCTGTGAAGCAGCGTGTGTCCGGAAAGCTCTGGTGTATTTGGCTTGAGCCTCTGCATTAAAAAGAGATTTTATCTGATATGGGTGTTTCAAAAATAACATGAGCGTTCCACAGTCTATGTGAGATGTAGGAGTGAAGGGGAAGTGGGAGGTTAAGGACAGGAAATGATTCTGTTTCAGTGTGTGTTTTGTTGCTAGCATGTGTATGTCAGTTTTATTTTAGTGCATTTTTCTCTTGCAGAGTAAAAAAAAAAAAAAAAAAAAGGCTCTGTTGTCACCACTCCCTAACTCCCCCTCCATGTGTATTGTCACTAAACCCGATTGGGTTACACCATCGCAACGACTCCATTTCTTTCTCCTAACTCACACACACAAACCCATTCTTAACAGACTGCTCTTTACCCTGCAGAAATCATTAGCTAACCCTCCAGTAAGAGTTACTCTCAAATCCATATAGCTGCTAAAATACTTTCAGTTTGTAACAACCTCCTCTGGTGCGAGGACACAACTTTTGACTTTGCTGTCTTCTTCCTGCTGCTTTTTGCTAGTGGGAGAATCTTTAAGGTATTTAATTTAATTTGCTGTATCTGTTCCGTATTTTGTGAAATAGAAAAATTGAGTCACTGTTGGTTAATGTACTGTACTTTACCCCAACAGCATATTTATTAATCTAGCGAGTGTTCATGTAGTATAGACGATTCGCTATTCTTACTTTTAGTATGTGGTTAAAGACGATACAGAAACACTATATCAAATTCATTTACATCAGGTAATAAGATTATTTCTGTCACATATACAACTAATTTTATATCTGAGTGGTCTTTTTGGGCCAGCAAGTCTGGCTCTGTGTTGTAGCAGCCTTAGTAAAAAGCTGATCCACCTTCTTAGAAAACACTGTTTCCTTATAGAAGATTCCTAACTAACTGATACTGAAAATCTGTTTGAATGTCTGACTTTGAGTTTCTTTTACCCCACTGTAGCAGTAATTTATTAGCGCTTACATATGGAAACGATCAGATATTTGTGTTTCTGACCCGCTGACCACTGGTTGGGGCCATTCAACTGGTCTCAGGCCAATTCTGGTCGCTAACCTGTTTCTCGATGCAATTCTAATCTTTATAGCCAATTTATAAATTTTGTAGTATGTTTTCAGGTTCACAAAAAAAAGTAGCACTATTTAGATCATTAATAATTTTAATTGTTTAATAAACGGACACAAGAAGCAACCAGACACAGTCCTAAAAAGGTGCTTGAGTCCCTCTTGTTTCGGTGTCAGCCATGTTGTGCATCTGTCCAGTATTGCCTAATGGTTTATGCTGACTACCAGTAATTATGTAATTATGAGAGATTTTCTTTCTTTTTTAGCTAAGCTGATCTGAACTAATGAAAGTGGAAGACACATTTCCTAATTTAATTCATAATTTAATTTAAGCATGTATAATTTACAACGAATTGCACAGATAAATGACTTACAAATGATTCAATTTTGCACAAAGTTTCTGTGTTTTTTTGTCCGTATTCGCCAGCTGCCATATGTTCCTGCGTTTTCCTCCAAAAACGAAGCAGATGGCTCCTTTAATTCCTGAAAGTGTCGTTAATCATAATCAGTCCCATCAGAGGCTCTGTTGGTTAATAGCGACTGAAGAGAATATAAATGCTGCACTTTTTAAAGAGCCTCGCCGTCACTTTATGCTTTGAGTGACAGCGAGCGAAAATGAGACAGATGTCCATTCTCCTCCTCCATCCTTCTTTTCCATCCAGAAACAAGCCTGGATTTAATTAGTCCATTTGCAGTTTTAACTTGACCTTCCCCTTTCATTACCTTCATTTTATGCTACTTTTTGTAATAAAACATAGTAGCCATCTTTGACGCTGCAGTATTTATATGTTATTTAAAAAACAAAATTACAACAGTCACGCTGCAGTAAGAATACATTTATTTGTTTTCTAACAACAGAGAGCAAGGAGGCGCGTCGGGGAGAGAAAGCTAAAGAGGACGGCCTTCATGCGTCCCCTGCTCTCGATTCCAGTTACTTTGAGGTCCCCACAAAGGAAGGTCACATGGCAAATAACGGCATCCATGAAATTCCCACCAAGGACACAGAGGATGCTCCCAGTCAAAGCCACACCGCTGCAGGTGAAAGAGATCTAGAGGATTGGGTTTATTCATATATATTCTCATTTAATTGAACAGTTCTAATGTTTTTGCTCCATAAAATGTGCAATATTAATAAAGGTTAGTTAGTAACACATTTTATTTTATCGCAGTATTTCCCTGTAACCTAGATGGCATTAGGGAAAGCGTCTTTATGCCACAACTATACTGCACATCAACATTTTAAAAGTGCTTGAGTTAGCAGCCTTTACTTTTACTGTCGACGGGACACAAAAGCTGAAAGTGCACCGTCTGCTCCACAGCTCAAGGGCACGCCTCCTTCACCATAGAGTTTGACAACACCTCTCCAGGGAAAGTCACCATTAAAGACCACGTGTCAAAGTTCGCGTCGGACCACCACAGGTCCCGCACCAAGAAGAGCACGGCGGGAAGCGGTGGCTCGGGAAGCAAGGACCTCACCACGCTGCAGGCCGCCATGATGGCGTCTGAGAGCAAGGTGGCGGATTGGCTGGCTCACAACGACCCCACGCTAGTGCACACCGAGTCCACCGAGGATGACAGCAAGAGCATTAAGAGCGACGTCCCGGTCCACCTAAAGAGGCTCAAAGGTACAGGTCCGACTCTTTTTACACGTCTCTTCATCCTGTTTGCACCAAGAAAATGACTCTAACGTTGCTGCTTTGTTATCTAACAAGTTTCTATCAGTGATTTTCCTGAAAAGTTACACCATCGCCTAAAATAAACATTTATTTTAATGTTAATTGTTTCTGTTTGTCTGTGCAAATCAATAAGAAACAGCCTCATCCCAACATTTGGAATTTGTCTTTTTGCCATTTCTAAAACTTTTACCCAAAAGTGCTTATTGAGCCTTGCAGTGAGATTGTACCAAGTATCGTTCTACATAGTCAGTGGTATTTGAAGTACCATTGGTATTTATATTTTAGGTAAGATTGGAAAATTTTGTTCAAACTGTTTAGATGAGTTAGTTTTGTAAACTGTGTGCAGGAGACATTATTTGGATTAGTTCTACCTTGGACTTTGTTTGACCAAATGCTGCTAGTGTGAAGTTTTGAGTCACAATCCTGCTGCTGGACCAAGTCTGCCGATTGAAGAACAGTCTGCAATAAACTGATGAGATTGTGCCCAGTTTTTAGAGGAAAACCTCTCTGTTTATTACAGGACGAAGTACAGAGTAGCCATCTTATTAAAATAATGAACTCCTTTTCACTCCACTATAAAAAAAATTTAATCGTTTGGCTTTATTCTAGTTCCACATGTTTAATATTTTCCAAAGCCCTGCCATTGTGCACTGGTTAAGTTTTCCCCAATTTTCAAGTATTTGCTTTATTACTACTTTATTATGCAGGACTCTCTTTGTTTATCATCTTTTATCCAGATTTTAAGCAAACTCATCTGTCAGATCTCCATTTTTAAATACCACTAAGCTTCCTTCAGATAATACATTTTTCAAGAACCTCCAGTTCAACAACCTGGTAATATAGTTTATTATCTAATATGATTTAGGGCATTTTAAGACTTTCTATTTGACTTTGTTTAATATTACTTTCCTAAATTAAAGCTGCTCCACGCTGGTGTTGCTGTTTCATTAAACCTAAATCACTGAACAAAGTGTGGAAACGACACATAAATAGATACGGACTCAAAGTAACGGTGCCTGGTTTGAGTAGAGGAAGCAGGGGACTGGAAACTCTCCAGCTGAAGGTCCAACTGGAAGGTTTGCTTGTGGTGCAAAGCATGTAATTTATTTCCTTGATCTCCCTGAATCACAGAATCTCCATAATATCCAGCAAACTTTGCTTTTTCTTCCATCAATGTTCCCAATGCTGTACATGTTTGTGGTTATTATAGTTTACTGCAGAACTGTGTTTCTCTGGCAGCAAAGTTGCTTCATTGCTAGATCCAGGTTTATCAATAAAACAACAATGTTAAGTGGAAATAAGATTTCCATTTTGCTTATATGAATTTTTATTAAAATAATACCGTGGTTATTTTCGGATATTCTGATATACATTATTATCATTTTATTGTCAAAATGAACTGATTTTATCTCCTTAGTCTCCATTTGTCTAAGGATATTTATGTTGCTTTCTTTTTTTGCTCAGATGATAAAAACATTCCAAATAGCAAAGTCAGAGCTTTACCCATTATGACTGCATGTATATAGGATGTATTGAAAGTCATTATATTTCTTACAGTTTGTACCTAATTTAAACCAGAGCCACATTTACTGGTGTAAAACATGTAATTCGGAAGCTTTTACCTTCCCCATCTCTGTTTCTGCCCATAAAACTAAGAATTATGTTCAAGTTGTCCACAGTTCAAGACCTTCCTTGGAGTGTTATTGAAGGTTAGGTTGTCTCTGGCCTCCTTTTAGCCTATTAGATGCACTATATTAGGGGCGGAGCCTGTGTGAGCTGATGGAAACGGAAATCTGCGAGGCGGTGGGGGACAATGGTGAAGCCAATTTATTAGATGGAGTTAGGACCACTAACGGGTGTGTCAGTGGGCTGACAGATCGGCTCACCTGATGGATGCCGTTGTTTTTAGCTGATTAACTGACCGGCGTTTTCACTCCTAGACAAGGATGAGTTATGGGAAGCTGAGGATAAGATTCAAGTGGGGCAGAGAAGGGGTTGAAAAGAAAGACATGACTAGTGAGGGAGAGATGAGGGAGACAACGGAGAGAGATTGATGAAGGAAGGTTTTCTCCAGGTGAGTGGAGGAGATGGGAGGAAAGGAAGCTGACAAAAGCAATGGAAGCAGGATTAGCTGCAAAGGTGAGTGTTCAGAAGGAGAGAAAGAAAGAAAGGGTTGTTGTTTGGGTTGCAGTAAAAGCAGAAAAGGAGGCGACGAGGTAGGAGAGAGAGAGGCAGAGAGAGAGAGAAAGATGCCTTTGGCTGAAAGTTGTTATAGTAACAGTGATGCGAACTGCAGGCACTGTGAGCATCTGTCTTGAGTGTGAAGCGGCTTCAGTATTTTGTGTGAGGAACGCTTTCCACCGTCTTCCAAAGGTGTGCGAGTCATGTGGTGCTAGGCTCCGTGTGCATGTTTGATACATGCTGAGCGGCGATCTGCAGAGAAGCGGTGCAGCGTGCGTTAGCGCGGGCATTCGAGATCTGCTCAGGGTGTGTCGTAGCGGTGCCTGGTAGAAAGAGCGGCAGAGTTTCACCAAGGGAACCGTAAGGAGGCGTCTGAGCTATAGCTTTTAATTTATTACCCGATAGGTAAGTTACATTTTTCTTCTGGGGTTAAAAAGATCTTTATTCTTCTGTGTTCATTATTGCAGCATATTTAAATTAATTTAGATGCTGTTTCTTTTTCATGAGGTTAAAAATGTGGTTTCTAATTAGTGGTGTGTTTTTATGGTTTTAATTTAGGAGCATTTGAGGTAAAAATAATATTTTGTCTTCATAGCCAAAGCAAAAGCTTATAATCCTGCTGCAGGTGGTACTTTAAATGCTTGGGCATTACATTGTATGTTTAGGGTTGCATGCTTGCTTCTCTGTCTGTGTTTGTAAAGGAAGTTCTTCCTTATTTAGCATGTTCAGTGTGTGTGTGTGTGTGTGTGTGTGTGTGTGTGTGTGTGTGTGTGTGTGTGTGCGTGTGCGTGTGGGGGTGCGCGTGCGTGCGTGTGTGTGTGTGGGCAGAGGCAGTGGCCAGCTCCACTGTGAGTCATGGTGGGGCGGCCGGGACGATGCACTGGACTTTCACAGACTCCTCTGTTCTCTGTTCTCCTCCGGCTCTGCTAAGGGCTTCTTTGTCCACAGCACGCTGAATGAAAGACC
Organism: Poecilia reticulata; assembly: GCF_904066995.2. Lineage (NCBI taxonomy): Eukaryota > Metazoa > Chordata > Actinopteri > Cyprinodontiformes > Poeciliidae > Poecilia > Poecilia reticulata. The sequence continues at coordinate 10,108,373 of NC_088844.1, read as the reverse complement.
TTCCTCTCTGTGAATGCGGATCTGCCTACTGTAACACTCTGTGGTTTTCCTTTCTCATTTTTTTCTGTACGTTCATCTTCTTTTTTTAATTATTAAGCCTCTATTAAATCATGAAAAGTGACCAAATAAAATACAGTGGAAGAGCAAAAGATGAAGACGGATGTCTTTTAAACAGCTAAAAGTGGACATTGTCGCATTAGCTTTATTAGTGCAGACTTTAGAACCTTTGCAGTATAAAATAAGGGGCCCAAATTTATGCAGTGGTTTGTTTGAAAAAATCCAATTCAAGGTTGGTGGCATCAACTAACTCACTCACTTTTTGGTAACCTAGCAACATCCTGCAGAGTGACTTGCACAGCAGCAGTTTCAGGTTTCACTACTGTGCCTCATAACTGCTTAAAAAACAACGTTGTGGAGTTAAAGGAGAAAATGAGTATAACCACTTCAGATGAAATTGAGGATAAAACAGGAAGAGCCATGTCACCAATCTGGCAGTATTTCAGATATTAAAACAAAAATCTATTTATGATTATTGATATCGACTGATATGAAACCATTGTACATTTTTCAGCCATATGAGGGTATATCTATCCAATCCGATCCAGCCATTCATCTGCTCAAACATATTAGCAATATGCAGAACATATCGCTAATATAAAAATATAAAATGCTAGATAATATTTGATCCAATCAGCCTTTTGCATTTGAGATATTGCACTCTGACATGACGACTGCAGTTTAATAAACAGCATAGCTGTGCTAAAAATTAAGTGTGACCGATGAACAGATTTGCAATTGCACTCAGTGTGTGAAAGAGTAAAACTTTCTCAATCACCGTACTCAATAAAAAAAACCCTCAAATATAAACTCTCTATGACAGAGTAGTTTCATTGTAAGATTGGATAGATATACCCTGAATACATTGAACATTGAACATTAAACTTTGATAATCTATAAATCTAAGTAGCTACATGCTTAGCCTCCTGTTTGTTGTGTTTTTCCCACTTAATTCAGTCACTCTTCCTCGTCTGCTCCCATTTCCTTCTAACACATCCCCCAACTGCCCAGCTCCTCCTCTGCTATCCTTCTTCCCCTTTCGCCTCCCCTCCTCCTTCATCCATAACCCTCCACCCACACTCCTCCATGAGTCCCTTCTCCCCTCCCCCGCTTTTAACTGACTGCCGCTGAATTGGACAGGGCCGGTAGGCGAGTTGTGTGGGTGGCATGTCTGGGTTAGTGTGGCACAACGTCTTGAACCGCACAACACAGAAAGGACTCTCTGAATCAACTGGGACAGAGCAACATGTGCGGCTGCAGTGATGTGGTAGGTAAATCAGACAGTGTGCTGTTAGGATCCATCTTGACGGTTCAGTGATTCACCTCAGGCCACAGAGAGAGTTTATTGTTGTCGTTGGCTGTGACGATTTGCAAACATGTGTTTCTTGTTGTTCAGGTGCAGGCTTCGTTTTCTATTTTTTTTCCATGACACCTACAATGAAGTCGGGTTGTGTTATATTTCAAAGAGTATGTTGTTTCTGTTGCTATAACACTGTGTTGTTGATATGCCACTGTTTAGGTTTGAAAATTGCCTCCTGTGCTTTTAAACTCCGGGGAGCTCAGATCTGATTATTTGTTGTTGTTCAAAGACGATCGCGGAATCAACTGTCTCGCCTTGTTTGTGTCTCAGTAGGGAGCAAACATGAAGACGGCACCCAAAGTGACTCTGAGAACGGACTCGGCCTGCGTTTCGCCAACCGTAGACACGCCCTCGAGGAGCGCCTGAAGACAGCGCACAACCACGCGGGAGGGGGATCCGCAGGGGTGCCCGCAACCGCCAGCGGGACCAGAGCCACTGGCAGTCGAACGGCTTTCATGATCGAGTTCTACGACGAGGAAAACCCTCGCAAGCGTCGCTCTTACTCGTTTTCCCAGACTGCTCCACTGCTAGGGGGCGGAGTGGGCGGAGAAGGACTGTGTCCACAGCCTCCCTCGCACCCGAAGGTGTTCAGTATTTCAACGTCAGCTGCCTCAGCTGCAGATTCAGGTACAATTCCGGTGTCGCTACATGCTTCTCACTGCACGGATGCAATTAAGTGCTCCTACAATGCCCTGCAAAAGTTCTCATACTTCAGACTTTAATGTATTGAATTGCTTTTTTTATGTGAGCGACCAACACAAAATATGTTGTCTTCTTTGGTCTTCATGATGATATTTGTTCGCTAATGTTCTCTGACAAACCTGTGAGGCCTTCACAGAGCTAAAGATTTACAATAAGATGGCTGAAGGTAATTAGTTGGAGAAGCTCTATTTCAGGATATAACAGTAAATGGGGGTGTATGCAAATGCATGCCACACTTTTCAGATTTTTAATCATAAAAATGTTGAAAAAGAGTGAATTGCTTTACTTCATTTCATAATTTACACTGCTTTGTGTTGTTCTGCCATAAAAAAAAATAAGCTTACCTTAAAGATAAGTTCTGCTTAACTGATTTTTTTGTTTTTTTACTTTCAGGTAAAGCTCCAGCTCCCATACCAGCCACAGTAACTGTGGGCGCTCCAACGGCTGCCCGAGTGCTGCTCAAGCAGAGGTCAGAGGACCAAAGTATCGGTCGGAGCTCGGCTAGTACTGGGCTGGCGACTGGGAGCCCCACGACGCCCAGCGAGGACACTTCGATCCTCGGAAAGGGAGCTGGAACTGCTGGGGGAGAGGTGGACGACGACCACAGTGACAAGGGGACTTACACTATCGAGCTGGAGAATAAAAATCCAGAAGAAGAAGAGGCCAGGCGCATGATAGACAAGGTGGGAGCAATCTAACATGTTAGCAGCAGTTTACTTTTCACAGTACTTGTATAAATCACCCGTAATCATTGAAATTATACAGCATCTTTTGGGGACCCAGTTAAACTATATTCTTTTGCATTAGAGGCTTTACAGTATAGGAATTGGAGTTGAAATTACGAGGAACATATTAAAATGCTCCAAAGATGGCATTAACTGTTTAAAGATCAGTTTGCTGATGTTGAATACACTTTTTGAATTGCGTCCTTTAATTAAAGGGCTGAGCAGCTTTTACCACTCCAGGGTTTTTTTTTGTTTGTCAACCTCTAAAAAACCATAACCTTTTGTTTAGAGGTGTTTTTAGTTTGGGGTCTTTTCAAAACTGTGATAATAAAGGAGCTACTAAAATGAAAAGTAACATCTTTAAACGTTGCTCTGCAGCAACTACAAAAAGCAGAACTAAAGCAAGTCCAAACAGGCTGCAGCAGCGTTAATAGTCGCTTTCTTTTACTTGGTCTGCAGTTTTTTTCATAGTGAGTCCCTTGAGACAAACTGGAGTTGCCACTAAAACAGCACCGTCATCTCCCTTTGGCCTTGCTTGACCACCTCTCATTCTCTGGCACATCAGCTCACCTAATGCATCTCGAATAAGCAGGAGGGATTTGCTCAATGAGGCACTGTCCTGTTTTATTAAGCAACATTTAATTTCCTACTGTTGCCTCATTTCTCAAATGCAACAAACAACAATAAAAACCAGAGAAATCGATATCTGGTCTCTAGTTTTCGTGACACTTTGACCTGCAGAGAGAGACTTTAAGTAATTCCAAATATAACACAAGTAAACATAAAAACAGCTTTCAGAATATTTATTTTTCTAGCCTTCCTTCTTTAAGTATTCATTTATTTATACCAAAAACAGAGAAGACATCAGAGCTTTACTGGTTAATAACTAGGGATGCGCTAATATAAAAATCTGAGCCGATATTGATATCTGATACATATATTGCTGTCATAACCAATAATCGATATTGCACCCTCCTGACACCACCACTGCTTCTTTGCTGCAGTTACCTCCCCATAATCCTGTGCTGCACCACCATCACCGTCGCATGACCAAACAGGTGCTGCATGACAAAATGAAATGTTTTTACCATTTAAATTTGAATTTTAAGCAGTTAGCGGTTAGCATAGCTAGCTTTAAGCACCTATCCGTATCCTCCAATTGTAGCCTTCTTCCATTAAGGACAACATCTTTATATACCAAAGATGTTTCTACTCCAACCTGCTGGAACTTAGTGATGACCAAATCACTGAATTTCTCTGTGCATCGCTAACAGAAGGACTATTTTCTGAACCATTTTATCACATTTCCTTTTAAGCGTTTAATGCAAGAATTATCTTTGGACAAGCAGTCAAATAATTACTACACGATATTCTGAGTCAGTTCAAGTCTGCATGCAATACATTCTAAACAGGAAGTGTTGTTATGCTAATTCCTGTAATTAGCTGACACGCTAATTGGCACAGCGCTCACAGCTGTCCACTCTCCCTCTCTCATTTATAACCTGCTGATGTTTCTGTTTGTTTCATTTAAATATTCAGTGAACGGGAGCTGAGCATTTTGAATAAACAACTCACGTTGTTTGTTGGATTCACTGTATCAGAAAGAGGATGTAGTCAAGAGTACTGACATTCTCTAAATGACTGTATTATGTGTACATTACACACAAGTCATACAAAGTTATATAAAAGGTTTGCATAAATTATGATATTCTGCCAGTTTTTTGTTGATTCATAGTTTTTTTTATACATATTTGTAGGTGTTCGGGGTGCAGGAAAATACAAGCAGCTTGGTTTTGTCTGGCCTAAAAGGAAAAGTAAAGGACTCAGGAAACGCCGGGAAAGAGGTATAAATATGCTTTGGACTGAAGAAATCTTCCTAAAAGAAATTAATTTTGGTATTTCTCTGACCCCATAGTTATGTTGCAACCAGAGCAAAAAAAAATAAAAAATTATGGAGTTTTTATTGTGTAAGTCCGTTACTCCTTTGAGATGACTACTTTGCTCCACTGGCCTGTCAGATGGGAGGAGGGTTCATCCTCAGTGAGTGACCTAGATCACACTGGGATGAGGAAAGACGTTCAGCCCTCCAGGCCGTTTCATAAGACGGAGGGGGCAGCGCCTATCTGCACTGACATCCTAAATGTCTGTTTGATCCGTCTTTTACGGCATTTAGATCCCTTTCTTTTCAAGTGATACACAAAGTCTTTATCAGTATTACTGGAAACTTGATTTGATATTTTATTTGGATATTCTTTTTACTGTATAGCAAATAAAGTCCCAGTTATAGGTTTATATGCATCCACCGTGGACATCAGGGTCATATTAGTCAGTTTTGCACAAGTTTGAATGTATTGCAGATTTTCTCTATTTCTGTTGTGCACATTTGAGCTAATCCCCGTTGGTCTCAAATTATAAATAAAGGGACCCATAAGCATACACTGTTAACTAATGTTTGGTTAGTCAGTTGCAAAGAAACCAAGACCATTTTTGTAGCATCGTAATTCTGGTTTTGACTGCTTAGGCATAGTTCATTTTAATTGGTTGGTTTTCTTAAAAAAAAAAACTGACTTTCAGTCTTACGATCATGTTCACTAAATTTGAATAACGTAAGCCTGTTAACACTGGTTTTAACTTGTGTTTGGGATTAAATGGGAACCATCTGCCATGAACTGTTAATATTAGATGAAGAAAAATAATGTTCAAATGCCCAGATGGAGAAACCAAACTTATCAACTTAAAAGCTTAGTCTTTCGGAACAAATCAGTCAATTTAAATGAGCTTTGCTATTTATGATAAACGACTAAAACCTTTGCACTTAATTTTTGTTTTAAAAATGTGTTAAAGTTGTATATTAATCAGTCCATCCTAGGAAAAGAACTGTTTATTTAGATTATGCAATGGATCATTAAAGCTCATAATTATGTCCATGATGGGTGTTTGTAAGCTTCTACCCACCATTCTAAGAGACATTACATAACTGTATTTTTTAAGTACATGGCTTGTTGTAGACCTCCATCGTTTGAATGAAGAACCCTTTATTTGAGATCAGTCTCTTTTTGTTTAACCCTGTTCGTTGTGTTGCCTCAGGCTCTTGTTGGTGACTCAAGCTGGGTCTCTCAGTGGGCCAATTTAGCTGCTAATCAAGCAAGGACCGACCCAGAAGGTTCTGGAGCAGAAGCAGCAACATTCCTGCACAAAGAGAGAGGTAGACTCACCCAAATCAACAAACTGCTTACATTTAATCAGTATTTAATCCTTTGATTAATTTGCTTTTTGTCCTTTTTACTCAGGATCTGATGCCTTTGAGTCCGCTGCTCCTCCCCTTGGCAAAGGTGAACCCTCTTCCAGCCTGACCGACCGTAAACGCAGGACCCTCCCCCAGCTCCCAGTGGACGACCCCCGGGCTAAACCCACTCCCAAAGCACTGAGGTCTGAGATAGGGGAGAAACAGGACACTGAGCCACAGGAGAAAGAGAACAAGGGAGACGGAGAGTCCCCAACCCCCATGGAGGACGGCGAAATGACCAACAAGAGGAAACAAAGCTCGGCCACCTCCTCTCCGTCTAAGGGTCCGGTTCGGGGCACTGAAAGAAGGAAGAGGTCAGAGGAGAGCAACGGAGGAGAAGCAGGAGAAGGAGGGGAGAAATCCGGGAAGGCCCTCGTTCGCCAGGGTAGCTTTACCATTGAGAAGCCCAGTTCAAATGTCCCCCCAGAGCTTATCCCTCGCATCAGCAGAGGCAACAATGAGCGGGAGCGCAGCGACTCCGTGGGCAGCATGGACACCGCTACGCTGCTTAAAGATACGGAGGCCGTCATGGCATTCCTAGAGGCTAAGCTCAGGGACGAGAACAAACTAGACCAGAAAAGTATTAAAACTCCTCCTAGTGCCAGCATTGGCCTCGCAGCTCGAACTGACTCCATATCCCCAGAATCAGACGTGGACACAGCCAGCACGGCTAGCCATGCTGCAGCGGAAGCAGGGGGAAAGACCGCCGCAGGCGGCGTGCAAAAGCGGAAATCTCTCAGCAGCATGCACCGGGAAAAGAGCAATATGAGCACGGCGTCCAAGACGACCTCCGGAAACGGCAGCGCTCGCGAACGCCTGGAGAGGAAGGCTAAAGGTAGAACTGTCGAAGCGACGGGTCGGACTCGCTCCGCTCAACCCGGCGCTTCCTCCAGAGCACGCCAGCCTTCCCTGGATCTCACCGATGACGATCAGACCTCCTCCTTCCCCATCTCTGACATTCTGTCTTCAGACCAGGAAACCTACTCTGGGCCTTTGGGGAACTCGGTTCATAGACGAGGCTCAGAAGACTTCCTCCATTCCAAACTCGACGGCAGATCTTCCAAGACGTCCATGAGCGGTGCCTCCAAAACCAGCCGAAATCTGCAGGCAGCAACGGCCTCCTCACTCAACAAGCAGGCCTCTCTGCCTCAACCACGACCCACCAGAGCCTCCCTTCTCCGCCGGGCCCGACTGGGGGACACGTCTGACACGGATCTAGCCGATGCAGACCGGGTTTCCGTGGCGTCCGAGGTGTCCACGACGAGCTCCACCTCTAAGCCGCCGTCCGGACGGAAGGGAATGTCGCGGCTGGACATGCTGGCTCAGCCACGGAGGAATCGCGTGGGCTCTGTCTCGGCACGCAGCGACTCGGAGTGCACGGTTAGCCGGCCTTCCACAGCTTCGCCACGCCTCTCCACAGAGACCGCGCTGCGTCTCGGCTTGCGCTCGACGACGCCCACAGAGAATCGTCTGTCGCCAAGGATGAGAGCCAACAGTGTGTCAAAACTCAATGAGCCCAAGACCAAAACCACGACGTCTGGATACTGCTCGCCCACAGGTGAGCAAAGAAAAACAAACTACAAAAAACAACTCAGTGTCTGACATCTGAGGATTTTCAGTAAAAGAAGAGAAAATTAAATCAGTTTATTGATTAAAAATAAGCTGTTTCATGGTTGATTTTGAGTCACAACATGAGATGCTCGTGGCTGATTTCTGGTCTCTAGTTTGTAAAACATTGACTGGCAGATATCGATTTTCTTTCTTCAGTGACCCTATATAGTGACCTTGTATATATATATATATATATATATAATCTTTGGAATCTAATTTGTGGTTTTCATCACTATCGTGGCAAAATCAGCTCTTTTGTATTATTAGCTGGACAATGCTCAAATTAACTGAAATATCAAAAAGGCTGGTAATGTTTCCGACTCCATCATGCTTCATAGACATTTTAAAAGTCTTTATGGCCCTATGCTTCTGTTGACTTCATTTTCAACACCTGAAAGTAGCTAACTGAGTCTTCTTCACTCAGTCACTTAGCCGACAATGAAGCATGTTGACAGCTTGCCCCGTTTCCTCAAATCATGTGTTCACCACCACATTTCGCTATAAAATAATTCACACTTTTGAGTTTCTGACCAGGCGATGTCCGTTGAGGGCTACAAACCAACAGGTTCTGGTCATCAGCTGGCACTTTGGTGCATTTCCTGTGTAAATATTTCTCAGTAAACACCTGTGTTGTCATGACCTTGTGCATTGGCTTTCATCGTCCAGAAAGCTCTCAGCCTGAACCTCCAGAGGGTGATGCAGAGGAAGAGCTGATTGGTACGGTACCAGAACCATAAAGTCTAATTGGACTGCTGTGTGTAGTGCATGTGTGTATTTTAACACCTCCAGACCTGGGTCAAAACAATGCTCAGATGTGAAGGATCCTTCAAGGATTTCAAACAGTTCTCGTTTAATACATACTTTACCAAAGTAATGTTGGTTCATTTCTTTAATACCTGTCAAAAATCTCTTTCATGATGACCCAGCTCTACCAAGCCTTCGATAGCTAACGTCGTGTCCTCCTTAAATCCATTTAGTAATGCTGTGTTGATAAGCCAGCTGCTTTGCTCACACTGTAACACTTTTCCCCATGTTATCCTGAAGAGTTGGACTGAGCGAAGTATAATCTCATTGTCTCAGAGCTGGACTAACAGAGCTGCTGTTTGAACATTTCAAAACAACTTAACATGAAGCTTTATGGCTTCTTTGTTTTGTTGGACGCCTTGAAATGCTTCAAAATATTTTTTGCTGCTTTTTTTGTGTGTGATTTTTATCATTGCTAAATACGCTGTCAAACACTCAAAACACTTCATGAACTACGGTCAATTAATTTCCTCAAGAGTGACATAAATTGCCGGTCAGAAGTTTACATACACTCCTGATAGTGTTGAATTTAATGGTTTATTTTAACTATTTTTTTCCATGGTGGAATGATTACACAAACAAATTTTTAATACTTTTAAAAACAATGACTTGGTGCACAACTTGGTTCCACAACTTTTTGTAGCTACATCAGCAAAGTTTTGCCTCAATTGTGGCCTCAACATTTGACTATTTGTCATGTTGTGAGGTTGGCATGACGACCCAAATACAGAAATTGACGTTGGTGAAAATTAGCATAGACTTTAATAACCAAAGAAAAAAAACTAGGAGACCTTGGAGGTAAAACATGTGAAGACAGATGATGGAAACTGGAGGAGTGAAACAGAAAATCCAGAGAGGAGCAATGAAAAAAACAAGGAGCTTATCTACAGAGGCCTGGGTTGGAAAATAACAGGAACCAGGGGAGCTAATCAGAGGGGATGTGGAACAGCTGTGACAAAATGAGAGCAGGGAGACTAATAAACAGAAAATACAAAGAGGAGCTGAATTAAGACACAATAGGATCTACGAATCGAGAGCAGAAAAAGATGAGGTAAAGAGAACAAACCAAGAAATGAGTAAGAACCAAAAGAATAATAAACTCCATAGAAAAACACTAACATCCACAGTGACCAACAAATAGAAATGAACAGAATTCAGAAAGCTCTTAACACCAGTAAATAAATGATCAAAACACAAATATCCGTAGATCATGTCACCAGTCAGGTTTTTAGATGAACAGAGGGGACCTTGATGCAAACTGAGGTTAGGGCTTTCCAAAACCTCAATGTCGCCCTTTTTATTATTGCAAAAAAAACTGTTCTGATGTGTGTTTGGGGTCATTATTTTTTAGAAGCACCTAGTTGTGACAAGGTTTGAGCCATTTGACCCAAACTCGCTTAAGATAATCAGAAACAGTCCCATCAAGACTCTGGCCTGCTATGAATAGAACAAAGAGGATCTGAACGATCTGAGGAGCCATAAATTGAGCTATTAACAGAATAATAGGAGATTGTGTTTATTTTTGATTTTTAATGTGTCATTTTGACTCGGTGTGGACTGGATCCACAAGAAATCCAAACCCCTGCACCAAATTCTTGTTTTTAAAATGCTAAATAATAGAAAAGTGTTCGTAAACTTCTGAACAAAATTCACATCTGAACTTGCTAACAAATGAGTCAACAACCACTGTGACTTTTTTTGATGTCTAGTAACGGCTTGTCCTGCCGTTGCAGTGTGCAGCAGCAGCAGGTGGAGGCGCCTGCCGCCGGAGTACGGCTCCACCTCGGAGGAAGAGTTCGGCTCCAGCCGGAACTCGGCAAAGCATGGCGCTCGCCCTCACGTCCGGCCCCACCACCTCGTCCCGCACCGCGGCTCGAGACTCGGCTCCGCATCCAGCTCGGGACCGGCGGCCGTGGCGGTGATCCCCGGCGGAGCGGGCATCAAACACCGCATGAAGGAGCAGGAGGAGTACATCAGGGACTGGACGGCTCACAGCGAAGAGATAGCCAGGTACCGACCATCACTGATCTGCTGATTCATTTGCACTTTAAAGCAGCTCCTGAGTCCTAAAGAACCCCGTCTGATTAACAGGTTGTTCCCCTGTGTGCGCAGGATCAGCCAGGACTTGGCCAAGGACTTGGCCATCTTGGCACGCGAGATCCACGACGTGGCCGGCGAGATAGACTCGGTCAGCTCGTCCGGCACCGCGCCGAGCACTACCGTCAGCACCGCCGCCACCACCCCGGGCTCGGCCATCGACACCCGGGAAGAGGTAGGCCCTGCACGCCCCGCGCAGCCGGACATACAGGAGAGCATGAAAAAGGTGCCTGGTTTTCTTCTTCTTCTTCCTCTTCTTCTTCTATTGCCTTAATGTTTGTGCTTTTATTGCAACTTTGCCATTAATTCCTGTGTTTAATAAGGGGGAAAACGAGTGCCTCTCTGCTGCTTCACAGCTTTCAGTTCTTCTCATGAGCTTCTATTTGCTGAACTGTCAACTCCTTACCTCCAGGGTTCATACGGCTGCTTAAATTCCCTAAAATCTATTTTATTTGATTCAATTTTCAACATTTGGAAAGTGCCTGATTTATGTACTTGACATTCAAACTGCACAATTTTGTTACAAATTTTAATCTAACATTTGATTAAAAGCCTACATTTGGGAAATATATATTTTCATACACCTAGTAAAAGGGCATATACATTTCCCCCCAATGTCTAAAGTTGAATCAAACAAAATTTTACTTATTTTTGGTAAGTTAGAATTGCCAAAATTAATTATTTTACTAAATAATTAAACAGTTTTCGTAACTTTCTTTGTATATGTCATTTATCTTAACATGATTTGTTTTGATTGTTAATTAACATTTGTTGTTTATTAATATTTATTATTCCTATTGGGTCAGTGACTTATTGATCTGTGTAACTGTACATTTTGTACATTAAACAAGACCAATGATTGAAATTGTTTTTTTGTTAGTGCTTTGTTCTCTGACCAGTCAGGGTGTGTATGAAACAAACATTACAAAATTCCGCTATATTTTAGTTTAATTTGTCCCTACTGTAGAGTGTAGATATTATCACAAGAAATGATTAATAGTAATAATAGTAGTGTATTAAAACTATCTGTTTTAGTTCATTTTTATTGTTTCTTTCTCCAGTGTGGCACTGAAAAAGTTTACCTTGAAAATATTTCAGAGTGCTTGAATTTTACTGTGGGAAGAAGTGTACAAATTTGTTTCTACTAAGTTTATACTTATGAAAGACACAACTTTCCTTGATAAAGTGGCTAAGCCCACGTTTCACACATTCTAACATCTTTATGCAGCTCATTGAAACACAACAGTCGAGCTGAAGGTTTCATTACCTTCGCTCCCTTTGTCTCCTCTGCCTTTCTCTCTGCTCTGGCCCAGCTGGTGGATCGAGTGTTTGACGAGAGCCTCAAATTTAGAAAGATCCCTCCAGTTATTTCATCCAACAAGCCGCCAGAGATCAACGGAAAGCCCATTGAGCACCAACCCCGAGCTCCTGACGGCCGGGAGCCGCGGGCCTTGAGGAGGCGCACCTGGAACCGAGAGGAGGTGAGGAGCTGCCTGACGAACCTAAAACACAACGACCAGCATTTTGAGGCTTTCGCAATGAAAAACAGGCTCTGATTGTGACGTTGTGGGTCTTTAGGCGGTTTTGGACAGCCTCCTGATCCACTCAGTGTCTCAGCTGTCAACCAAGATCAGACACTCTGTGGACAGAACAGCAGGAAAAATCAGGTACTTGTTGTCACGCAAAAGCTGCCATGTTCTTTGAACTTCTCCATTTTTTGGTTATGTTACAACCGGATATTCATTTTACATGTAAATAAATGAAACAGTGGATCTGTGACAACTTGAATATTTCTGTTCCTGCCAGGATCTTGTTCAAGGATAAGGACAGAAACTGGGATGAAATTGAGAGTAAACTCAAGTTAGAGAGTGAAGCGCCACTTCTTAAAACCTCCAACAAGGTACAGAAAACAATCCTGCAACGCAAGAATGTTTAAAAAGATCATGAGTCAAATATAAATGGAAGCTTTAATTTTGTCATCGTTTTTTTTTTTTTTTTTTTTTTTTTAGGAAATCTCTTCGATATTGCTCGAACTGAAGAGAGTTGAGAAACAGCTCCAAGGTAAAGCACAACAGATTCTACTGGATAAAATATGCAAATGTTGAAAAGATTATGGCTGCAATATATAACTTTTATTGTTTTTACATATTTTTGTTAAAATTATTATGTTGTGACTAGAGGTGTGCCCATCGATCGGCCACCGATCATAATCGGCCGATTTCCGTGAAAAAGTGTATGATCGGTGATCATTGGCTCTTGTTGCCGATACCGATCACCTGAATCTCATTTCGCAGCCTGCCTGTGCAGCTGGTCTCCTCTTTCCTTCACACTGCGCAAACGCGCAGCAACAAATCCTAAGCGATGTGGAACTATAACGCACTGAATGAATGGGGAAGTTTGCATGTTGCGGCGGAAAATTGAAGCACGTCAAAATGCATCAACACAACGAATCTAATATGGCATAAAAACAATGCCATACTTGACGGAGTTTGGCTACATTGAGGCTCATTGCAGTAAAAAAGACATGGAGGATCAGATAGCAGGTAAAGCAGCGCGCAGCTACAAACACTCACCCGGATTAGCATGACGGTCAGAAAGCTAAACAAATAACCCGCAAAATTATTTAAGTCTTCGAGCTGCGATGTAAGACGCTGGTTCTGTTCTCGCTGTTGAACCACTGCTACTCGCTACAGGTAGTAATATTTCACAGACGGAGCACCGCTTCTGCTCCACCTGGTAGTGACTCTCACACCAAACCTCTGCTTAAAGCTGCAGCATCTAACTTAAAAAAATACATTTTACATACGTATTAAAACTTTCGCTGTCCTAACATGAGACAAATAATCTCTGAAAAAATATTCGATCTCCTCCTTGCTCTGCATAATTACTCCGCTCAGTCAGAAACAGCCAATCAGAACTAGCAGTAATCAGCTAGCCGCCATGCTATTAGGAAGGTTTCATTCAGTAACTCAGGTGGCTTAAGGTGGGTCTTTATTGTAATGGAGCCTTTGAATGTTAAGTTTTATACTTGAATTTCTTTGGCAATGTTGAGAGGTTTTATTTTGACTCTTTGCATTATTTAGCCTCTTCAGAGCCTTCATATGTTTTCAGTTTGTTACAGATAGTATTACCGATAGCAGTACAATTTGCACAATGCCTGTTTTGTTTTTTTCTTGGAAAAAGTGATTAAAAACAAGTTTTTGTCTAAATTAAGGTGAATTCATGGTTCCTTTTTCCACATAATGTAACCGGTAGTGCTTATGATTAAAAAATAATAATTATGTGATCGGTATCGGTGATTGGTATCAGTGATCGGTATCGGTGATTGGTATCGGTGATCAGCCCTCATGGGTGATTGGAATCGGTATTGACAGGAAAAAACCTGATCGGCACATCTGTAGTTGTGACTGTATAACATGAGACAGATAATCTATAAAAACATCAGCCTCATGCCAGGGATGCTTTTGCCACTGCAGAAATACACCAATCAGAGCGAGGAGGTCTTAGTGTTGTCAGTCATGCTTGTGCATGTGCTGCTCAGTGGACTAATGGAGAGGAAGCAACTTATTGTTACATATACCATATATCTGCCGTCATCGGTGGCCGTGCCGACTGGCCTCAGCATTCATGACGGGCTTTGTTGTGGTGTAGCGTAGCAGAGAGCAAGAGGGAGGGTGGGAGCAGCCCATAAACATGGATGATTGACAGCGCTAAGACCCTCCGCCTGGCTCTGATTGTTGTTTCTGACTAAGTGGTGTATTTTTGCAGTTAGTAATGGATGAAGGCATTTTTTTCACAGATTTTCTGTCTCATTTTGTATTGTCACGACATTTTTAACAATTATATAAAAAATCATATTTTTTATAAGTTATATACAGCAGCTTTAGCTAATAATTTTAACATAGGAATCAGCCGTTTCACAAAGTGCTTCCTGTGTCTCAGTGATTAACGTGATGGTGGACCCAGACGGGACTTTGGACGCCTTGGCCAGCCTCAGCCTGACCAGCCCCACCAAGGTCCCGACCGCCAAAGCCACGCCCCCCACCGCCGTCAGCCCAGCCAAAGAGTCGCTGCCCGAAATCCTTCCTGGGCCTGACGGTTCGGCTGCCTCCACCAGGGTCCAGTCTTCCGCCACCAACATGGAGGGCCGAGAAAGCATCGTGGGTTTGGGCCTGGCGAGCGTCGTCGGGCTGCCCTTCAGTCGCAGGCGGCCGAGCGGAGAAGAGGCCATCGCACAGAAATGAACAGCAGCTCTCCCCGATGAGAAATGAATAAACGTGAGCATGGATTAGCGTGTAGGCGTCTGGCAGACGCACAGTCTTCTTTTTACCCAACAGTGACCAGAAATGAAGTGAAGTTCTCAACCGCTCGACTATAGCAGAAACTTGACCCAGGGATGTTTCAGATAGCCTGACGGTAACATCCCAGCGTCCAGCTGCTGACGAACAACAACCACCCTGACCAGCCTGACATCCTGCTTCACTCCTCTTGCCTTCTTCGTGCGTCGGGACCCTTCCTGCGCTGAGGACATGCCTTAAAACAAAACCTGCCCGCCCCCCGTAGCAGCGTCGCACCTCATCCCCTCAAACACTAGTCGACACATTTTTTGTGAGCTCATAGAAGACAAACTGAATGCATTGTAAAGTAAAACTTTAACATGTGTTAGTTACACTCACACAAAGGATATTTCAGCTCAATTATGAGAAACATGGTTTAAACCTAGAAGTATTGAGATTATTCCAGAAATCAAGCTGAATTTATTCATGTAAAAAGATGATATAAAATAATTGCCTCATAAGTAGAACATGGCTCTACTTATGAGGCTTCCATTCGTCTTGAGTTTTCCTCCTTCCATCAATTTTTCTGTCCCAGCCGCTTGAAACACACTTTCTCCCTGTAGTACAACTACAAGTCAGATCTGACTCATTTCGATTGGTGGTTTTAGCAGCAGTAGCAGCTTCAGTCATGTTTACTGATGTAACTATTTTCAAATTGTTGTGCCATTTTTAAAGCGATCTCTCCTGGGGAAGCAAAAATTACAATTCATCCTAATGCGCTATATATATATATATATATATATATATATATATATATATATATATATCTCCCAGTAAACAGGAAAGGAAACTGTGTCCTTGCCTGTAGAGAACTCAATATCTCTTATCAGCCAATAAAAGTAAAAGCCTTAAAATAAATGCATCTTTGATTGCAGCAGCACAATCTCACACTGAAAAATTCTGAAAAATCGAAGCTTTATAAATGAGAACATTTATTCGGTAGCAGCCACAAGAAAACATTAGTGAATAATTTTCTTTTTTTGTGTGTGTGGATAATGACCAGTGCTACAATGATTGGTTCACCTAACAAAGCCTCTAGGAAAGCAGAGTCAGAACTTTTTGTCTCATCACGTCCATCAAAATAATTTTGGGCTATTTTAATTTCTTTAAGAACGCAAAAAAAATGTCAGTGCTCAAAAATAACTTAATTGTGCCATATTTTAATGAAACAAACGAACATACTCACTGTGGTACTGGAATATTTAAAAAAAAAAAAAGGTCCCCCATGATTGACTTATTAAAAATCTTTTCAAGTCCATTGTTTTCTATTTTGTTGTCAAAATTTTTTGATCTAATTTCAGCCACAGTGAGACGCAGATTACCGCAGATAAGAGACTGAGATTGTGCTACTACAGCGGGAGATAAATTTATTATTTTTAGGTTTTTTACATGTTTATTAGGGGTGCCAATCTATTTTTTTTCCAATTGACTTGTTTTTTATTTGGTCCTGTCACCTGTGGAAGGATTTCTACTTTATTGAGTCAGTGTTTGAACTAATCACTTTATATTTAAATAGCCGTGTTTGATTTTGTTTACAATCAGATAATAGTCTTCCTTGCCGCTCTTCTACAAACATCTCCGTGGGAAAAAGCTGCTGGAACTAGTTTTTAATAAGATGCCGTTGAAATAACACATAATCACTAAAATGCCTTTATTTTGTTTATTTAAAAAAAGCTGAAATTATCTTGAAATGTGGCTCCACATTTCAAATATTAAGGATTTTTAAAATGTTTTTTTGTTTGTTTTTTTTGTTCTGGATCATTTATGAGGGGAAACTCCAACGTACCTGGACTGTTTCAGACTTCTCAACCACTTGGCTGCTTTTGGAGACTGAGCATTTTTCTTCTGAGCCTCTCTTCAGCTTAAAATCTGTGTGTAGACTAGGTTAAAATTTAAAGGAGTGTATTAGTACTTAGTCGCCTTTAACAATAGTGATTTTTAGGTACCAGGATACATGTTCGTTTCCCTCCCTCCATACTGTACTTTACACAGACTCTAAATGCCTCAAAGTGTCAATTTTTAAATGACAGAAGGGCATTGACTAATAAGAAAAAGGTGCAGTTGTCTGTAAAAAAAAAAGTGATTTTATTTTGCACATCACATCAACAAAGTGACAGATTGCATCTAACTCAGGATATCAGTCTGCCTGATATCAGAAGTGACTGCCGTGCTGGTCTGAAACGATTCTGTTGCCCCTTTTCCCTCTCATGATGTCCAGAAAGTAAAAACTTTAGGGGACTGTGAATGCTAGGTACATTTAGATATATTTTGTAAATGCTACACGTGTCATTGGATCAGTGTTCTTTGTATTTTTTTTTTTCTTATTTTGTAAAGAAAATCATTTTATTTATTTTTGTTTTAATATTATGTGAATGTTTTAAGCATTTTATATTTGTTCAACTATCTGCATTCTTACTGTTAATAAAAAAAAAGAGCTATTGACTCGTCACGTCTTTACCGCCTCTTATTGGGTGCAAACGTATCCTGATTATCAATATCACAACACAGAAGTGAGATTTTTACATACATAGCTGAGTACGTTGAATTACAAATCATGTTCGGTCAACTCAATTCAAGTACACAAACGTGTGAGTATGTACACATATTTTTACTTTGTTACTGTCAATTATTTTTGCATGAATAATAATTTAAAAAAAAACAATTCTAAAGGCTGACATGCATTTCTAAATGTGGAAACATGAAGGGGTCTGACTACTGTGCTGTAGACCTGCATATTCAGTTGTTTTTGTACTGAACTTAAGGCAATTAATCATGTGTCAAATCAAAATGCAAATGAGTCCACAGGTCCTTTGTGTGGCCTGAATTCTGTTATACATTTGCATCTTTTCACAGGGGACCATCCCAGGACACAAACCCACAACAGGAAGGGTTCTCTCTGCTCAGAACCCTCAATGAAGGAGATTTCAGTATGAAAGCTTGGAAAGCACAAGGCACCATGTTGAAGACTCTGAATCCAGACCAAATGCAATTTATACAGTGCATCGAAAAGGTTTTCAAACTTTCTCGCATTTGGTCACAACCGCTAACTTCTGCGCATTTTACCGAGATTCTGAGATGTACCGGCGCTAAATAGTGAATAATTGTGAAGTGGAAGTAAAATGACAGTTTTGAAAGCGTTGCATAGATAAAAAACTAGAAAATATGCGGCATACCTTTGTAGTCAGCCCTGGAATTAACAATTTAAGAACCTCTATTGCCACGATTTCAGTCTTTTGGGGTAAATCTTTACCAGCTTTGCATATCTGGAGATGAACATTTTAGTGGGCCAAAACAGCTTAAGCGCAGTCAAACTGAATGGAGCTTTTCTGCAAATATTTATTTTCAAAGATTCTTAGTTGGGTTTAGGTCTGGTAATTCTAGACCTAAACCCAACTAGGTCTAGAATTACCTAAATTTGATCTAAACCACTGCATTAAAGTTCTGGATACATTTTTAGGATTGTTTTCCTGCTGAAAGGTAAAACCTCTGCCCCAAATCTTTATACCCCAAAGGTCTCTTCCCTTTAGGTATGGTTTATTCAGGGTGATGTATAGTGTCAGTTTTCTTCCACACGTGGCAATTTGCATTGAGGTCACTTGATGCGAGTTCCGGCCCTCAGATCACTCCCCTCATGTTTTAAGATGTCTTTACTGCAGGCCTGCATTCAAATGACTTCATGACCTTCTCGGTGTGCCATGAAGAGCTACAGAAGCCTGTTCATCACACATTCATTGAAGTAAGCAGTGGCAGCTGAGGACCAACATTGAAAACCAACGATTTAGGCTGAGGATTCCACCAGAGTATTGAAGAAATATAACTTTCCAAATTTTTCCTGCACATTAGGTTTGCGAAGTTATGACCCGAAATGCAAGCGTTTAAAAACCATGACCCCCAACAGACACAAGTTTCAAGCAACCCTTATGTATTTTATTAACACCACAGGAACCTCACATTTGTTTCACCGTTTCATTTTAACATGACAGATGTCAGACAAGGGACGTCGATACGACATGGCGACGGGAGCAGGGGGAGGAAGGCTAGCCTGGGGGCCATCCCATACTGCGTCCACCCAACACGTGGACGTGGACGTGGTAGACAGACTGGCCTCCGTCGGGCCCGTCGTTGATGACGATCCGGTAGCCCTTCGACAGGCCTGCATCTTTAGCGATTTTCTTTGAAACGATCAGCAAGTGGCCCAACAACTGCAAGAGCAAAAGAGTCTGTTAAAAACAGATTCAACACATAGGTTGTCAAGTTAATATTCATTCCCGAGACAGTTTAAATAAAACTGTTGTACATCAAATACATAAGAATTCATATATTTATATTAATGCACATTATTAGACAAATCAATTTGTCTAAATTACAAGCAAAAACTAGTAAATCACTGAAACATTTATATATTTTTTCCTAATCTGCAGTACATCCATTTTTATTTACATTGTAAACAATCGCATAGTAAAATAGTTAACGACTTATTTACTAAATTACACCACTTTTGGTTGTTTTTTAGTAACACACTTGGTTCAAAATATTTGTAATATTTGTAAATGCCTCCCTCTGGTGGTCGATGATATAAATTATTCTAAATTGAATTTTAATCTATCTTATCGTACTTACTGCAGCGTCGCCTTCCTCGGCTTGCGACAGCTGAACAATTGGCTTCTTAGGGACGACCAGGATGTGAGTGGGAGCTTGTGGAGCAATGTCATTGAAGGCAACACACTGAAATTAAAAGAGAGAAGGAACAATAATCAATAAAGCGCAGAAAGCTCAGGACGACTTTATTTTAGAACATTTGATGTTGACCACAAATATGGCTACAGAACACTATACTATTGGGATGTCATGATATAATGACATCCTTACTCATGTCAGATCAAAACGTTCTTATGGATGTCATAATAACTTGCTGGCTCAGATCTACCTGAACCACTTAACTGGTTTTTATTCAGATCTACCTTTATTTTAGGACGACACACGCCCTAGAACACAATAGCACACAGGATCTTTTCTGCATTATGGTGTGTTACATGCTTTATGACTAATTATTGTATTATAGGTCTGCAGGCTGCGTGCAGATCTCAAATACTGGATTGAAAGTACAGCCAACTGGAACCTCATCAATTTCCAGCAAATACAGAACGAAAGTAAAAATTCAGAAACGCACAACTCTCTGTTCTCAGAGCAATTAAATTGATCGCTGGCCCTCCTCTTTGTCTCTAAAATATTGCACTTTAGCACACTTTCAGGACTTGGAAGTCCAACTACCACACTTTGTCTTAGCCTGCTTTCTGCAAAGCTAGCTCAGACTGAACCAAAAAGTGCTGCAGTGAAAGTGAACTGCAGCGGGCTTGAGCTGCAATAAAAATCCTTCATAAGTGAACATTTCAGTTGCATACCTGATCGTCTTCGTAAATCAGGTTGACGGGAATTTCTTTGCGGATGATTTTCCCAAATATTGTGTCTCCACCCGGCTGGGCAACCTGCGCTTTCGCCGTTTCATCCGCCATGTTGGCGCAGATCAACTAAAGGGGGTGTGGTGTGGAGCAGGGTGCTACTTTTAGCTAGCCAAGAACACGCCGAACACTGATTGGTTACAACACTGCGTCATCCTAAAACCTTCGCTGATTGGTCAACGTTGTACATACCGGAAATAGGTGGAAAAATTCAACATGGGCACTCGTTTGAAGGTGAGTGTTGAGCAATATTTATATTTAAGAAAATACTTTAAGCAAAATAGTATTTTCTTTAAGTCTATTAGACTAAGTCATACTGAAGTTATTTATTTATTTTAATCTTTAGGAAATATTAAGTCACCTAAAAGCGTCAGTTACAACTGTCTGAATTCACAGCTGCTAAATGTGTGTTAAGTTAACGGTTTAATGTGTATAAATGCAGGTTCTAAGCGTGTTTAAAAAGCTGCACAGAACAAGAATGGATGTATTCAGAGAGGATGAAAGAGCTTTGACAGGTGAGGTCACACAGCAGGATAGCGTATCTCTCTGCTGAAGAAAAAAGCAAGTATATCACTATTGGAATTTTATAATCTGATGTTTTCATTCGTTTGTTTCCTTTTTAAAGCTGCAAGGTTACAGATCAACGAGGAGTTCAAGAAGAACAAAAATGAAACGTCAGAGGAAGACATTGAAAAGGTCCATTGAATTATTTATATATATATATGGAAAAGTAAAAGTTCTGCGAAGATAGTTTTACATTTTGAAATTATCTTCGCAGTAATATTATAAATTATTATTGTTATAATAATGTTATTCCTTACTTTTATTTGTTATATTGATTAAAAAAAACATAGAATAAAGACTACTGGTGCATTTAGTGAATTTTAATGGCTTAATTAAATGATGAGCCAGCCCTATCCAAAATAACTCCAATAGCTCATCTATACCTCATCCAAGAGGTCACAAAAATACGACGTGTAAAAGTCTTCAAGCCTCACTTAAAATAAGAAAGAGACTGATCAATAATGACATAAATTGGAGAGTTTCAAGGCCAGAAGTACATCTCATAAAGATGAACACAAAGATGCGTGTCCATTTTCCAAATAAACATCTTGATAATTTAAGATTTTTGGAAAATATTCTGTGGACTGACGAGACAAAAATGAAACTTTCTGGGAGATTTACATCCCTTTGCATCTTGTACACAATTGACTCAGCATTTCAGGAAAATAAATTAAATGTATGAGGTCTTTTTGCTGATTCAGGGACTGGGCGACTTGCCGTAGTTGTTAGAACCATAAATTAAGTTCATGGCACCAAGTTCAAACACACAGATTACATCGGACAATATTCCAAAACACATCCAACCCGCCCTGACTAGCTCAACAAAAAACAAAACTGAAGTTTTAAAGTGGCCTTGTCAAAGTTTGGCTCACACAAGCATGCTCATGCTTGCAACTCCCCTGTATGGTTGAATTAAATTCCTCCACATTGATGTAAAATGCTTATTTTCAGTAATTGCAAACACTTGATGGCACTTGTTGCTACCAAAGGTGGCAGAGTCAGTAATTAGGTTTAGACTGTACCGTAATTTCTTTCACATATGACCAGATTCGTTGGTGTAAGTAGCCTTTTCTTTTAATGAATGAAGTCCTTGTTTGAAAATTGCACTTTACATTTACTTAGGTTACCGTTTATATTACATTTTGTTTGAACTGACACATTTGAACATGTAGAGTTCCTTAGTCCGTCATACATATATAGCTGTTTTTTTTTGTTTTTGTTTTTGCAAATTACAGATGATTAAAATGGGCTCTGATGTGGAAGCTGTTCTTCGTGAGACGGTGCTGCAAGTGGAACACGTTGCAGAAAACAAGCTCCGTATGTTTCTTCTCCTTGCCCCTCATGCTTGCTGTACAACTTATTGTTGATATGATCCCCTGTTGATTCACTACACCTCTTTTCCTTCCACAGGGCTTCGACCTAGAGAGGGTCTACTGTTGGAAAATGTACCCTATTGTGATGAACCAAGGAAAAAATCATGACCATCCTTCCTTCCTTATTAATTTTGAGCATCAGTCAAGAGACATTTATTCATTAGTCCCATCTGCCGTTTAATGGAAATCACAAAACAATGCTTGAAGTTGTGATGACCTCCTCCTGAGCCATTGCACTATGGCTAAAAAAGGGTGCTGTAAACTTGATGCCATTATTTCATGTACAGTATTTTATTAGTTGTTATAAAATGTGTTCTGCTTTTGGTTGCTTGTAATAAAGGCAAGTTGATCCAAAATGATATTGCTGATACTGGAGGATTTCAATTAATGCTTGGACCATGATTGCCTTTTTACTTTTTTAATTAAAAATAATATACATATATAAAATCACATTTCATTGATTTGTTGTTTATAAAGTTTTGAAAGCTTAAAAAATATGAAATTTCTACTTAAAAATCATAGTAGGAAGATGTTTTAGATATTGAAAGGTGATTAGAGTTGCAGCACTATGTAAAGAATAATGTTTGGAACAAGTGCTGACATATAGAACAAAACTACTGAATACAGATTAAAATATTAAACAGAGGCAGTTTCATTCAGAAGTCTAAAACTTGTGTTTTTAGTAAAAGCTGTCTGCACTTGACAAAACTTGTGGAGGTCTTATCTCCAAAAACTAAATTCAGCACCGTTTAAAGCACACAAATGCTTTGTGTTGGTTTTGCATTGTCAAGAAACTTAATGGATCTGTGTGTCAGGCATAACAATGGCAGCAATGTATCGCAAACAATTGATATATGGTGTATTTATCGTGGTTGTTAATATATATCTGGCTTATTAAGGCAACAGTTAAGAGAGACATAAAGGAATAGACTGATAACTATCAAATTCAGGAACGTACAGCATCCTGACATATCCACCATATTGCACTGTTATGCCATTTGAAATGTAGAACACTGTAATCTACCATCTCCAATACTCCACTGATTAGAGCACATTATGAATGAAATTTACATGGAAGGGATCAATTTGATATTGCTGATTGTTTAAAAGAAACACGCAAACCATCACGAATTGAATTTTTAACTAAAACTAGCTTAATATTCTGCAGTGTGTGGATGCTTTAAGAATGCTGAAGCCCGCCTTTCATGCTCCAGAACGGTAGGTGGCGGTATCCACCTATAGATGGTACCCAAATCCGCCATTAACGCCAAGAAAAAGGCCGACGTCGACGTTGCTGTGGCAACGCTTTTTGTCTTTTGTGTCCGTTGGCGATCTCTTCAGTTCAATGGCAAAAATGAGGTGATAATCCCAAAGAAGGAATCTATTTATGCCACGAAGCTCTCTTAGAAAGAAGAGACTATTTCTCCGAAACGTCCTGAATTTGTTCTCTCTCATTTTTCAGTTCAGACACGATTTGGGAGCTGGCAGCGGCGGAGGTCCGGAGTCAGGAGAGCGGAGCTGGAGAGGGGGACGGAGGAGAGACGGTCTGTGAAAGGAGTGTGTTTCTGATGGGGAGCAAGACTGGGGTTGGTACAGCCTCATGACATTATTTTCATATGTTGAAAGACGAGCTCCAAACCTTAAAATAATCATAGGTTATAGCTTGTGAAGCCAATTCGTCTTTTTCAGGGTAAAACGTCAATTCTTCTCAGATGTCTGGAGAGGTGAGTAGTTTATAGTGTCAACTGTCAACTCATAACTCATGATATGCAGACATGTTATGGTAGCTACTAGGCGCAAACAATACGCTGTTGTACATTTCATCACGAGAAAGTCGTACCCATGAATTAAGCAAGTCATTTACACAATTTTTTCCCTTTTTTAAAATCCCATTTCACCAGATAGGCTCCGCAGAAAAGTCTTTCTCTATCTTTTTTTAATATATATATTTATAAATAATATCTGGAGCATCTCTTGCTGCAACTACAGCTTCTTTGCAAAGTGTCTGAAGTTGGAGGCATTGATGGCGCCATTGCCTCCACCAGAGCTACCATAAGATTCCTGGATGCTTCCCAAATTCATCACTTTCCTCCTGATCTGTCTTGCTTTTTCCTTGCTCTTTGTAAAGTGGTTTGTTCACTAACATTCTCCAACAAACCTCTGAGGCTTTATTTATTCTGAACGAGTTAAATTGCACACAATTTACCCTCAATTTCTTTTCTTTTTCTCCACAAGAGATGAGCCACCAAAGCCAACTCTAGCACTGGAGTATACGTTTGGCAGGCGGGCCAAGGGACACAACACAGTAAGGATCTTTGATGATCTCAGACCTCTCCATGATATTTCTAATAGGCTAAAGAAGCACAAATATTGTTTTTAAGATTGATATCTTAAAAAGTCTTCCTTATATTTTTTAAGTTATGTTTAAAGAAATTCAAATGCACAATAAGCACTGATCAGGGGTTCACGGCAACAAGTGATTGGAGCACAAACAAGGAAGCTGATGTAAAACTGAGCTGGAATCTAACTTAATTTAAAACTTTTTCAGTCGTAGTCAGTTCACTTGTAATATAGAAGTCATGTAAGTCTTTATAGATAGCCAGATACTTGCCTGCTGTAAAAGCGGACCTCCTCTTTCCTCTTTCAGCCCAAAGATATAGCCCACCTGTGGGAACTGGGAGGGGGAACCTCTCTCTCAGACCTCGTCCAGATCCCCATCACTCCTAACAGTATAAGGTTGGTCACTTATTGCCCTATTATTGTACTTAAAGCTTCTTGGTAGTAAAGAGGCAGCGTGTCCCTGAATACGCGGTTTTTCTCAGGTCTCTTTCTGTTGTGCTCGTTCTGGACCTGTCCAAACCCAACGCTCTGTGGGGAACCATGGAGAAACTTCTGACTGCAGCTCAAGCTCATGTGGAAAAAGTCTTTTCTGAGGCACAAAAGTCCAAACCTGGAGACAAACGGCAGAAGGCTGCTCACCCAGCAGCTCGGGTCTTACCAAAAGATTACCCAGTACGGGCGGAGATCATTGTGGTTTTCCATTTTTATTTACATGATGTTTGTATATTTTATTTTCATATGTACTTCTGAAGATTTAACTTCATCTTTCAACAGGACAGGGAGCTGATCAGTCCTTTTCCCGTTCCACTGCTCATCATCGGCAGCAAATATGACCTCTTTCAGGTAAAGCACACAGTTAAAACTGCTCTACATTGCCTGGACGGTACATCTATTGTTTACTGCTTTCAGTTAAAGTGAGGTGTGTGCATACAGTGAAAATTTCATCTCTTGATACATCACAGGCAGTCTGGTCTATTTTGTGTGACAGATTTAAAGTGAAAGTCTTTTGATTTATGTTGCAGGACTTTGACTCTGACAAGAAGAAAGTTATTAGAAAAACCCTCCGTTTCCTTGCCCACTATTACGCAGCCTCTCTGATTGTAAGTGAACCCCAGCAGGCTATATATATCCAAATGCAGTTTAATTTCCATCTGCTGTTAAGCTGCTTTCATTTCTGTTTTTTTTCTGTCTGTTCTTTATATTAGTTCACTAGCATTAAATCAGAGGGCCTCATGTCTAAAACCAAGAGCTTCTTCTCACATCTGGCGTTTGGTCTGGACAGAGGGTGAGGAGCAAATGACCAATTAATGCAAAGATTTCATTAAGAGGAATTTTGTATGAAATTGTAGGATATGAAGAACTTAGATGTGAAGCTTTTAAGTTACTTTCTAATCACTATAAACTCAGAAGTTCTGAAATGATCAACATCTACTGCAGCAGTTCATATTCTTTTTATGAAAACTCTCATTTAGTTTTTGTTCAAACTCTTTTTTTTTAGTTGTATATGTTAGATTTGTAATTATCTGTCACCTGTTAAATAAATGAAAACAGAGAACAATCATAATAGCAACATGTCTTGAGTTCATTTGTTTTTTTTTTCTGTCTTTTTTTAAATTTTTATTTACAATCAGGAAAACTGTGTCCTGTGACTCAGGTAAACCTCTCATCATCCCAACTGGCTCTGACTCTTTCAGCCAAATAGGTGAGCAACAGCACCACCTACCGTCCAAACGACGCAACACATTTAAAATAAACCAGGACTGCAGCACATGAACGGCTCTGTGGCATAAAAAATTAACACTACATGATGAAACATCCGCAGATGAACTTTTTCAGATTTGCCACATAAGAACCACAAACCGAACTGAGCTACTAAATTAAATAATATTTAAATAATATTCAAATTTATTGGTATGCACACTTTTTAAAGGAGCTGTATAGTTTGTTTGGATGCAGAGGATTGTGAGATATTGTGTTTAAAATAATGTTTCCTGATATTTAGGGGCGCCTCCTTCAACTGACATCGACATTACGTCTCTACACGCAAAAAACCCAAAGGATCTGTGGAAGAAAGTGTACGAGCGAGTCTTTCCCAGTGAGGTAGAGGCACGTTTCTCTGTTTCAGCTCACATACAAGAACATAAATGCTCTCAGTACAAGGGAACAATCTTGTTTTCCCAGAGCCATAGTGAGCAGAGAGAGCTGAAGGATCCAGCCAAAGACCCACAGTACAGTGAGCCTCAAATTGATGCAATGAGAGCTCAGAAGGATCAGGTAACACTTTTAACGCTTACACACTTGGTTCTTCAGAGTTAAATGGTTGTTGCTACTGCAGCAAAACACTGAATAAGACTGATTTTAGACAGACAACTGTAGCTGGCGAGCAATGTTTGGGTCAGTCTCTGTGTCCGTGAACTTTGTAATCCATATCAAGGAATGCAGGTATTAATAAACAATAAGTAACAAAAGAATTTATATAAATAAATTATAAGACAGGTATGACTTGATGTTAGTTATTAAGACTATATTTAGAGAAGAAGTTATATTTATATCAGATGAAGTCTCAGACACATAAACTTTTCCCAGCATTTAATTTTTAATAAACGTAACTTTTCTTGTTTTTTTTCCCCTCCTCATTTTACAATGAGGTTGACTTTTAAGCACAATTTCTTCATTTTGTGGCACATTCTACTTTATATAAAATATGAGAGGTCAATGCTGAGTTGGAGAATTTATCTTAACTAAAATATCCAGGTTTTGAACATTAATTATTACATGATTACAAATGGAGGTTTAAATCAAGACCATCAAGAACAACGGGAAGGTAAAGCAAAAGATTCAAGTTCAAACATATTTATGAAGCATCAATTATAGAAAAAAAGCAGAAACACAAAAATTATGAACAAACAAAACAAAAACTTAAGTACTAAGACACAATCCTGTATTTTAAGAAAGAAATTAGTTTGTTAAAGAAAAACATACACATGCATTTTAAATTATACAGTGAGGCGTATTTACTCAATGACTTCACAAAACCTTTACTCGCTTTGTAGTCTAAAAATAATATGGAACTGTTTTAATATTTATTTACAATAGCACCAACAAACATCCAGATGTTAGATTTTTGATATTGTACTGATATTTCAGAGGTTCTCTCTTTCTCTTGTAGGTGCTGTTTTCTCTCCCCACTAAGTTAACATAAATAGGACTCAGATTTATTGTCTTTCCTACACGTCGCACCACCCGCCAGTGCTCTAACGTAACCTTGTGCCCTGTAGTAGCCTGGCCTTTCGGTGATGCTTTCATTAACATAACCGTAATAATGTCCTATAGTTGTAAAAGCTGATACTATCTATCTTCTTGTCAACATGCCATGGTTCCACTGTGGCACTTGAACTGCAGTAACCTGCCTGAATTACACTCTGCTATCTTCGACTGACTCTTACCTGATAACAGCATTAAAACAGATTCAAAAGATTTAAAATATGACATTTTTTTTATGAAAATAGAAGTAAAATTAAGTCATATTAATGCCATCAGTTTGATATTTTTTCACCTTTATGAATCACATGTTGCTGGATTGAACAACGTGTTTATTTTTCATTTTTAGTCAGAAAATGAGAGAAAAATGCATATTTTTAAATTGACCTCACACCATATTTTTTTCCGAAAACAAACAAATATGTCTGTATTGTTTTTTTGTCTGAATCTGTTTTTCAGGAGTTGGAGCAGTACAAAAGAAATGCAGCAAAGTCATGGAAAGAACTGCAGCTGGAGACATAAGATATACATTTGTTACACACATACAACACTTTATTGTGTACATATAATAAAAATTTTTGCTGTATTTATTTAACTTTTTTTTTACAGGCTCTTTTATGTCTATGCATTATTGGTTAAACAACCAAAAGAATTGTTCAAACTACTGCTATTAAAATGAGTTTTTCTAAAAACAATTTACAACAACTTTCTATTTTTTTAAAACATTCTTTACAGTAAGTGGAAAAAGCTGTTGATCATATTTTCCTGACAGTATTAGATAATTATTATAACTTAAAAATTACAGTGATATTCAACCAGTGTTGTCTTTTCTGTCTCCAATGTTGGGGTTATTAGTGTGCTTGTTTCAAAACTCATTATTGGTAATACACAATTTCCAGAAATATATAAAGAAAAAAAAAGTCTAGCTTAAAAAAATCAAAAGTGCTGGCAGAAATACTAAGATAATGTGCAAGTTTTATGTGAAGACTAACAAGAACATTTAAAATGAGCAGATGCTGGATTCACATGTCTTTATTGTTTTCATGTTTTTCAACTTTAAAGTAAGATCATTTAAACTTATTAGTCATCCTAGTCATGATCTATCGGAAGGTTTTTGTACTTTGCAGAACACATTTTTACATTATAGCAGACTGCATAGTTACAGTAAACTACAAAATACAACAACCGAACCAGAGAAGAACTGACCGACGTGCCAGAATTAAGGCATGTTAATGGAAATGTTTTCGTTTCAGTGGCGGATGAGTTTATCCCTGATCCTGAAGCTGATCATTCCCATCACAACCAAAGCAGGGAGGAAGGAGTAGAGGAGAACAAAGTCTAGTGTGTACCGCGACAAAGCTCCGGGGTAGCCCATGTCGATGATCTGATCCCCTGAAGTGACCACACAGGCTCCTGGTAAGGATTTGGTTCCGTCTGGAACAGCACGAAACAGAAACGATCAAACTCAGATCGTTTTTTTTGTTTTTTTCCCAAACAAGCAGACAAGAACCTTGATGTTACCCCACGCTCAACTCAAGAGTCCTTGAACATTGAACTCATTATCAGTCGCAACATCAAATATCAAAGTTGCAAAGGATCAGCAAACAAAAACAAACATATACATGTAAAATGTTTGTATGCTTTCAGTTAGGAAAGGGAAGCACATTATCTGTCTACAAAACATTAGGAAACACCAATAATGTGTTTTTAAATAAAATCTGTCATTATAAAAACAAAAAAAAGAAACTTACTGCAGTTGAACTCCAGATTGAGGAACTCGGTGACAATGAGAAGCTCACAGCTGTATTTCTGGAAGGTGAGGTAACTGAGCCACTGAAATACCATCGGCATCTGCTCTGTGCTTCTGTGGACGTGAGGAGTCAACCACGTTTAAAACTTACAAATCAATTATCCGTTTTTGTAAAGGATTTGACTTCAGATGTATTAAAAAATGAGGTTCCGCTGTGGTTCGTCTAACCTGAGGAAACCGGATCCCACCAGGATTCCTGCAATGTTAAGTAAAGCCATCCCAGTATTGACCATGTTGGGGTCCTGGACCACTCCCAGCAGCACCACCGTCAGCAACTCCCCTGGGAACAGGTTTCAATACATACAGGAAAACAAGTCACTTAAGATGGTAAAAGTACAATTTTAAACATCTATGCACTGTTAATAAAACGCCAAGATTACTAATACACCTGTCAAAACATAACGTTTTTCCTCTCTCATCCGAACAAAGCTGTACTTCAGTTGTTTATTTCTGGTCATTCATATAATAGTTTACAGCTACTACAAGCCCAAAATGTTGTTTCTTTGACTATTAGAATAAAAACAGTAAGTAAATCTATACATAAATGTGCTGCTCTAGCATGTACAGTCATGTAGAAGACTGCTGACTTGACAATTGTCCAGTAGTAATAGGTCATTTCTGAAGAAGCAAGGTGTTCACAGATTGCTGAATTAAGGCACGTTAATGGAAAATGTAGTGGATGGAAAACATGTGAAAAACAAGTACCATGTTTATGTAAACTTCTGCATTAGACCAAAGCAAAAATATATATTTAAAATATCTCCCTTTTTATTTTTTCCTTTTAATTAATAATAACAATTATTATTTTAGCAAATAATAAAAATTATTTTGCCAATCCTAAATGAACTGAAACGGAAAAAGTTTTCTCTAATTTAATGAAAGAAAGTAAGAAAATAAAACAGGCTACATTACAAATTCAACTGTGTTTCAACTGTATACTATGAATTTCACATATTTATGTTATATACATAATAACCTTCATTTTACATACGTCTTAAGTGTATAATTATTGTCTTAGGACATTGTTTGCACAAAAGTGTAACTCAAAAAAAAAAATGTAAACATTCTCCCTACACTGAATTTCACATATAGAGTAGAATTAACAAAATACACAAACTGTTCAGTGATACTAAAATGAATCAATTGAGAGGCATCCGTATTTCTATCTTTTAAGGAGAAGACAGTGGGTCTAAAAACATGTTCTAGAGCCAATATCTACGCAAGACAAAATGTCTAATTATAAGCAACATCTTATCAGCTCACCTGTTACATGGGGAACAAGAACTACAGCAGTAAAACACATAAAGCGCCACGTGTCCGGGTGCATCCCCACCGTCCTGAGAAGGGGAAAAACAGACAGGATCAAGAGTTGACTTTGTTGCTGCTTGTTTTACACAACACTCACTGAGCGCTTGATGAGGATTCATCTGCAGCTACCCACCAATAAATAAAGGAGCTGAAGATGATGACACTCAGGACGCTGAAGGGCAAGATGTGGACGATGTAGGCCAAGAACATTTGCCATTTACTGTACAGGCCGTCCTGGCTCTCCTGATCACTGATGGCTCGCAGCGCAGGGACTGTTGGGGGGGGAAACAGCAACAAAGTGACAACTTTATGACCGAGTTCGGTCAGATACTCTGAAACTGATCCTCCAAAAAGTCTCAGAAACAAAAATGGGGAAGAGCGGGGACATTTGAGTAGGAACAAGATTTCTATAGGGGATAAAAAAAGTACATTTATAACCTTTCTTTGCCTACTTTTACTGTTGGTCATTTGCTCCATTATTAATAACTAATTATCTGACACTGCAAAATCCCCCTAATAAATCGAACCGATTCTGAATTCTCTTCCAAGAACTCAGTCCACCTAACTCGGTAAAAGCCATTACTTTACAACATGCAGTTCAGTATAATATCTTATCAGCAAATTTCAAGGTCAGTCTGATAAAGCAGTCACTACCTCTGGCTGAGACTCCTGCTCAATTCATCGTTTTATCATACCTCTTATCCTCTTTATCTGATATCTACAGCCCTAAAGCTTGTTTTAGACGCAGACGATAAGCAGCAGATACTTGGCTAAAAGAACAGGACCACTCATATAGAGCTGTTTAGATAACCCTGTATGTCATCTATAAGTGATGTGAAATTTAAGATTAATTTTAGACAAACAAGAAGTAGTTTAAGTAGAATGTTTTGTACTTTTTTTTGTTTGCTTTTTGAGGAAGTCTTGAACATGTTAACCCCAGAAAGACTCGCGTACATAAGCTAAAACATAATCTAGACTAGGCCGTATCGACATTGTAGGTTTGTAGGTTAAAGTTTACTGTGGTTCACTGAACCGGTGGTGGAAGAAAAGGTTCATTACCCTTTTAGCATTAATAGCTAAACACAATCAGTCAAACAACGGAGATAAATCATCGAGAAAGGATTCACCTTTTCAGTCTGTCGTGCCATCTGGTTCACGCCTGACTTTGAACCGCAGCTGGGATTGACCTCTGAGGTCACCCTGTGGCACGAAAACGCAGCGGACACTTCTACTGCTGGAAACTGCATGCGTCTAAGTTATCTGTCCAGAACAGAACGTCCCACAGTCGCTCAATCTGTCTGTACTCTGGGGGTGGGGGGGGATTTGAAGGATAAATCAGCACTTTGACGTTTCTGACATGCTCTCTGCGCTGCTTTTGAACAATTTGTGCAGTAAAAGAAGCTGCACTGCTGTGAATGCTGCTGTCAGCGCGAAGCGCCAAAGTAATATCCTCAAGCAAGCCGCCACACAACACTTTGTACATCTACCTTCCACCTGGTCTCGCAGCACCAGATTTAGCTCTGCGGCCATCTTGTTTGCAAGTTTTGTAACTTGATGTACAAATGAGATGATGGAAAGTTTCTGTCTTCTGGTGAATCTGCATGGAGTCTGATTTAGGCCTCGTTTGGTTTGGGCAGCACATTAAAGACATCACTCAGCTACATTGGGCACGGTGCCCAACAGCTGGACCAAACAATGAGCTGTTTAATTTTTCTATAAAGTGAATCATGTTCGACACCGATAATCATTTAATTAGATCCTTGCAGCGTTTCATATGATAGTCCAACATAAAGTAGTACCCAAAAAAATTGGAGGACAATAATATAATACCCATAAAAGCACAGTACAACAAAAATACTTTTCATTTTACCATTATGTACCACTTTAGGTTGGTCTGTCAAAGAAAATCCCATTAAAATCCATTAAAGCTTGTTGCACCATGACAAAAACAGAAAAATAAGCTTTGTAAAGCAGCATAAGAAGTAAAATTGCGGGCTTGCTGGCGACGCTTAATAAACCATGAGTGTTAGAACGTATAAATATGGTGACGGTGGACTCACAGAGAGAAACCGCATTGAGCATGCCAGTATAAGGCGAAGCGGCCACGCACTGATAGATCATTCCTATCCGGTCCTGCACTGCACCCTTGGCCACATCCATGTCTAGATGGATGACGAAGAAGGCCACGAAGAAACCGTAGATCAGGTTCTGGGACAGACGCATGATCACACCGATCCTGTCTCTGGAGAGGTTTCGGACCGTTCGCCTAAACACAAAATCACACACACATCAAGCACAGCCGTTAAGACACAAAACTCGCTATCGCTATAAAGAGTTCAAGCTGCGGTAAAGACTACAGACCTAACCAGAACTCCAAGCTTGGCAGCGCAGTTGGGCGACTCTTTGTTTTTAAAGGGGATGGCGGGTTTGTCTGAGATCTGCAGGTTCTGCTCCATTTTGTCCAGCATGTTCTGGTAGATGGCCGACCTCTGATAGGACGACGTGATCTCGTGCATCCGACTGAAAGTGGCGGCCTCCCTCTCACTGCTGCGCGTGTCCACGGAGGTGAAGTCGACTGTTTGGCATCATATGAGTTTTTATAACGTCTGCTGTTGTACATGTGCGGTGTTCTGTCACTGTGCTGTATTGCTCTGTGTTATTGATACCGTAGATATCAAAAGGGTTGCAGTACTCTGGACACTCATATCCACACTGGCTGAAGAAATCCACCATTTCCTCCGGCTGACCACAGAACACCAGCTCTCCCCGACTCATTATGGCGATCCTGCTGAACACCTGACGGGTCAACACGCACGAGAACAGGTTACCTTCACAGTTAACGTTCATGCAAAAGTATTTCAATACCTAGATTTTTATTTATTTATTTCTGTTTTTACTTCTTGACGTCAGTGTACTTTATTGGATTTTATGCGATAGGTCAACAGGGAACTTTTTTTGTCTAAACCTCATGAGAGCAAACATTTGGACGCCCTCTTTGTCTTCTTCAGAGTCAGAAAGCAAAGCATCATTTTTAAATGAGAGACAGAGGATTTCTGATTTTCAGTAACTCCAATTTGCTTTTCATCCCAAAACTCACCCTGAAGAGCTCTGAGCGTGGCTGGTGGATGGTTACTATGACGATGCGGTTCCTCCTAGCCAGCTCTGCCAGCAGCACCACGATCTGATTGGCCGTCATGCTGTCCAGGCCAGTGGTTGGCTCGTCCAGTAAGATGACCCCTGCAGGAACACCATCCCAGCGACCTCGTCACTGTCACACGCTGAAACACTGGGCACAAGTTAAAGAGTGGACAGCAACTCCTCCTCACCCAGGCAGAAAACTTTCAACAGCACTTCTTATAAAGTGGCACTTGCAGGCCTCTCTGTAGGTCCAACTTAACTTGGGAAGATAAGTGAGTTCACTCTTTTTTTTTTTTTAGTTAATTACTCTAATTAGAACAATTAAAAGATTGCCTCTTTGCATTATGAAAGCAGGGTGGAATTAGTAGATGCTTTAATTGTGAGATTAATTCATTTCCTGGTTGATTGGAGAGGCAGCGAATGGGAACTTTTCATTACTCCGACTGTGACTCTCTGGGAATGTGTGTGTGTTCATGGCCAGTTAATCCTGAATGAGGACTAAGACCCTCAGTCCTCCCTGGAGCACTTCAGACCTGATAAAGCGCACCTAGGAGTAGCACACACACGCACACACACACAGGTGGGTCTGTGCTCATTCCCTTCCTGGTGTGATAACCTGGTCCTTTAATACTCTTCTCAATCACCCCATCCCTTTTTCTGTCCTCTCGTTATCTCAGCACCATTTAGATTCTTTTGTTTTATTCAAGGGGGATTTTGAAACTCTTGGGGTGAGATACGGGTCATTTATTGAACTCCTGTCATTTAACACTAAAGTTCTGCGTTCAGTCTTGTTTGCATTTTGCAGTTTATGCATTTAGTGCGACTGAAAAACGTAAAAGAAATGCCTGAAATTGTCAAATCTTGTCCTGCTTTCTCGGTTCTCTCTTGTAATTTCCAGATGAATTGTGTCTGTATAGTTCATTTAAGATTTGTTTTTCTTCTACTGACAAAGCTTTTCTTTTTTTTTAGTTCAGTTGGAATGACTATTTACTGAATGCAGGAATAATGAAAGAAAGAATCTTTAAATAACTTATTCTAAAATCAGACGTTTTTATAGCCTAAGATTACTATACTTTTACACAATTTGGAAAATCCCAGGTAATTATGTCATGGCTATATAAATTTCCAATAGGTTAATTTACTAGCCTAAGTTAACCAAAGGTCATAACCACAGTCTATTTAAGATAGTGACTCACTGCTGGTTTATCATCATGGAAAATAAAATAAATGCCCCAAATATTAATAAGAGAATTGAGAGCCTTCAAAACTCATACAGGGAGGAAAAAGCCATTACTCTCAAAGCAACATTAAAAGTCAGATTAGCTCAGAAACAAAGCTAGCAAGTTAAGATGACTTCTGTATTAATTTTGTTGCTGTACTAGCAACAAAATTAATATTGTTGCTAGTAACTGAAATGTAACTTAAATAGTAATACCTTTTTAAAATCTTGTAATGCACACATTTTCTCTAGTAACAGCAACTAAAATATGCAGTTCCTTGGTAATCAGTCTCAGGATAAAGAAGCTAAACGTGTTAAGAAGCTCGGCTTTAGCATTAGCACTGATGCTAACGTAGCTAAAGTTGGATGCAAGCTTACATTCTTGCTACAAAATAGTGTTTTCTCCTTTATAACTCTTAGGACTGTTTTAAAATTTTAGTAATTGAATGTATTATCAATAATAATGTCCAGATAAACATATTAGCTGCTTATTTAGCACAGCTAACAGATAATTAACTAAAGATTTTGGTTCAGTTATAAAAATGTGGTGGAGAATATATTACTGAAACAAACTAGTTAATCTTGTTGTTATTGAATCATTGTTGAACATTACATTAAAAAAATCTAATGTGTATGGCTTTTTATATTCCCCCCAAGGCCTAGACATTGTTTAGTAAATCATTTTAATGGATCTGAGATTCATCATTTGAAGAATAATGTCCGTCTGCTGTTTTATTTCATAGTCGCCATTTAAATTGGCTGCAGACCTCGGAAGACTTTTTCATGGATAAAATGTCTGTAGCTGGAACTTACTTGGATCCTGGAGTAACTGGCTGGCGATGGAGACCCGCCGTCTCTCACCGCCAGAGATCCCAGTGAAAATTCGACCTCCAATAACACTGTGCGCCACGTGACTGAGACTCAACTCGGCCATCACTGCCGACACCTACATGCAGACCACAGGTCAAGGTCGGTGAGCAGTAATTACCACCAAGATAGACTGATTATCAATGTAAGATATCATTTCATTTCTTAAAGGGGAAATACATTTAGAAATGCCAGAATATTAGAGTTGATCTCGAACAGGAACGTACAATCTTGTGTCACACATCATTAGCGAAACTTCTCTGTTTTGCTCTTCTCACAAATTGTGTGAACGTTTTGCTCAAAGCAGAGAAGCCCGTAACAGTGGACAGAACGCAGGAGAGCCCCCCAAACCTTTTTCTTGATGGCTTCCACTGAGTGTTTCTGCAGGGCCAGCTGGGCAGTGTAAGTCAGGGTTTCCTCCACTGTCAAATAACTCAGCAAGTTATCACTCTGAAAAACAGACCAAAAAGAAAAAAAACCCAATTCAATGCTAATTTTAACTTCTGGTAACTTTCAGTGGAAAACATGTAGAGAATACAAAATAAATCAATGCTTGATTTTGATCTGATTTGTTTAACTGTTAAAAAAAACTACAACAAAAAAAAAAAAAACAAGAAAATCAGTAGGACAGAGAAAACATGTGCATACATAACCGAGAACAACATAATTTGTTTACCATCACTGTTCTGTTTGAAAAAGGAGCAGGAAGACATGAACATTTATTTAGTCCTACCCCTTATCTCAGTTTAATGAAATATATTACTTAACGTCTTAATTGTCAAAATGTTGGAGTTAAAACCGTGTTATAATATTCATGTCCCTGTTTAGGTCCAGAAGAAGGACATTTTTATGGAACAGAATAAACATTTAGAAGTCAACAGATCTGTTCATGATCATTCACATATATTTAAATATTCAAGTTTTCCTATGCAAATAGCCTTGTTACACACACACACACACGCACACACACACACACACACACACACACACACACACACACACACACTTCAAGCAGCTGGACCTGCTTCAATTAGCACATGGCGCGCCACCCGGTCCCAGTCCTCCTTATTGTCTCCTCCGAATGACTTTAATATCAGGAGCTCATATCACCTCCTCATCTGCGGCTTAGCGGAGGAAGTTAATGACGAAGCTTAGAGAGCAGAAAGCTTTGCTATCAGCGAAGGGAGGGAGACGATTTTGAAACGAAGCAAAGCCCGTTTTTTAAACTACTGTTTTTAATTCAAGCTTTGGACACACATGAGCACCTCTCATTGAGAGATTAGGGGTGTGAGGAGGCTATCAAGGGTCTTAAGTTAATTTCATAAAGAGAGCAGGGCGGCCTGTTTGGAGATTTTGCCAAAGTGCGAGTGTCTTTTGTGTTTGTGATCTAAAAGTAGTGGGGCGGTGAAGAACCCTCCTCGGTAAAGTTGTGCAAAAAGTCCCCGAATAAACTCAGCTCTTACTCAGGTAACTTATTGAACCTTTTATTTGATTACATTTCTGAAAATGCTTGAGGAAAATCACTAATGCTACAAATATTGGTTCTCCCGGTGATTCTTATTTTACCTTTTAAAGTTATTCAGAGTGTCTGTGAACCATTTTGTTAGTAATTCAACATTTTCTATTTCTAATAAGTCTGTGACACAGAGGTCAATATATACACACCACTGTTCAAGATCAGAAAGACATGAAAACGTGCCCTTCATTTAAAGCAGGTGTGAGCCAAATACAAAATGAGTTAATGGGGGGGGGGAAAGGTTACATTATTGGTATTTTAGTGTAATCCGGACAGATTTGACATGTTGTAGTTTATTCTAGTGAACTAACAACAGAGAGAACATGTTTATGTTTGAGGTTTCCTCTTCTCCAGGCCTGTTTTGAAAAATATGCAGGTTCCAGTTTAAATTCAGTCATCGTAAATGGCATGATCTGTTTATTTTTTTATTTATTTATTTATTTTACCTGCAAGACATAGGAGAAACAGTCCTGATATTCTTCTCTCTTCAGCTTTCTGCCATTGATGAAGACCTCACCCAGCAGGGTGCCGGAGCTCCCGATCCGGCCAGCAATGGCATCCAGCAGCGTTGTTTTCCCCGAGCCTTCACGATGCAGAATTAAAACACAATCAAGGACAATCACTGCGCACACAAACTGACTCATTTGATGCACGACTCGAGCTTATTGGCACAACCGCAGCTGGAGGAATGAACTGCACCCTGTTCAATCCCACATTTCTGTTCCTGATGTTCAGAAACAGAAAAGGGAACCATTTCTCTGTGTTTTAGCGAACAGATTCCAACTTCCAATTAAACTTATGCCGTAGGAGTTTCATCAATCTCAAGCTGATGTACCGATTAGTTTGACATTTTCTCATTTTAACACATCTCTGTTTAGGTTCAACTACTTTTGGTAGTTTAGCTTCTCTGGAAAACAGGAAAAACGCATGAAGCCCTCATAACTAGCTGCATGGTAGTAAAAGAATAATAATAATAATAATAATAATAATAATAATAAGAAGAAGAAGAAGAAGAAGAAGAAGAAGAAGAAGAAGAAGAAGAAGAAGAAGAAGAAGAAGAAGAAGAAGAAGGTATCAGTTTGGGGGTGAAACTGAAAGACAAATGTAGTTTTTTTCCTTCTTCCAAATAGTCATGTTGTTTTTTCATATTATTACAAATTGAGATGAAACAGAGCAGCACTTCTCTTAGCAGAATATAAAAATGACATAATTGCAAGATTACGTTGGAAACTGACTTTGAGTATGTCTAATTGTTTCCAGATCTGGTGGGGGGGAGAAGCAGCTATGACTGAACTCTTTGCTCTTTCGACCTGCGTTACGAACCTGAATTACCCAGAATGCCCATGATCTGGCCGCTGTCTACGTGGAAAGAGACGTCGTTGAGGATCTGACGGGTCCATCTCTTCCTGCAGGAGGGCAAGTCCCACCACTGTCCAACACGGTCACTAAAACAAACACAGAGAGACATGCATGAGCCACATGCTAACTGCGGTTGTATTTATTCATCTCACACCTGCCAATAAAGCGCTGAAATAATTCTTGCTTTAAAGACAAAAACTACAATTTGTTGTTTATAAAATTTGGGAGAATTATTTGTGTAATTTTAATCTGAAAGAACCTGCACATATTCTGTTTTTTTGTTTTTGTTTTTTTGTTTTTTAGTCCAAACGCAAAACCGTCTGCATGCAGCGTTTACCTGACAGTGTAGGAAATGTTTCTGACACCAAGACAACAGGACGGCTCCGGCCTCCCCTCCCCTCCTTCCCTCCACACATCCCTCTTCGCCTCGGACACAAACTTGAACGACCCTTCGGCTTCCGTCTCGTTCCGTGGCTCCGCCGCCTCCGGGGAATAAAATCGGTTCATGTCTCCGATCCAACTCCGGCTGCGAGACGACAACCGGACATCGATCTGTTAATAGCCCTGACTGTGTTTCTGTGCAGCTGTGTCAGTGGTGTCCCTCGGAACCATAAAAAAAAACAGGTTCATGCCTGTTATCTCTGAGAACTTTGATCTGGAGTTGTGCAAAGAAAGGGGGAGAGAAAAAAAAAAAAAACTCAGACAGGTTAAGTCCATCCACAGACTCCAAGTCACTCGACAGACCTCACATCATGAGGCTACTTCCACGAAAGCAATAAGTTGCGGGACGAAGCGGCCGAAGAACTGACACGACATGAACTTGGATGACTTGAGGAAGAAGGAGCTTTCAGGGGAGATCTTCAGCTGGACTGGAGTTTAACAGGAACAAACAAAAAAAAAAGCGAAGCTTGCTTCATCATGGACGCAGAAACCGGCCTGAGACACATAGACAACTTTTCACAGGTCAGTCAGGACAGAAAAAGCCAATCTCTCTCTTAAAATTCAAATTAATCCCAAATTTGATGTTGATTTACTTCCCAATCTTGTTCGGTTTGGTTTCCTTCTAACTATTGATCAAAAGCGTGTTAAATAAGAGCACCTTTAGCTTTATTTTGTTTGAATTATTAACACTGTAATCAACAATCTACTTGAATCCTCTGGGCCTTGAAGCTCTGGTTATCTGCTCAAATGTCACATGTTGTTCAGATCTTTGCAGTAGTCTATTTACTATTAAACGCTTGATTAAAAACTGCCAAAATATTGGTAAGCTGACTTCTGGCCCACAGGAGGCCTTTAGCAACTATTTACACAAAGTCACAAACAGATGCATGCGAAAAGCACACAGAATATGTGTACTCAAGCTGAAACACATAACAGACCGAGTCTAGAAGGCTGTCAGATTTGAATTAAACAACTGGAAC
Source organism: Poecilia reticulata (assembly GCF_904066995.2). Classification (NCBI taxonomy): domain Eukaryota; kingdom Metazoa; phylum Chordata; class Actinopteri; order Cyprinodontiformes; family Poeciliidae; genus Poecilia; species Poecilia reticulata. The sequence continues at coordinate 10,067,759 of NC_088844.1, read as the reverse complement.
CGATTTTTGCACGTGTAAGTTGAGAAACATTGAGAAGATGAAATAGAAATCTATTTAGATGATTGAAATGTTGCAAAAATAAACAAGGGAAAATGAAATTTAAAGAGTCGTGTCTGCTTCTTTACACACCAGCGACGTAGATTTAAAAAACTACCTTTTTGTAGTTACACGAGTTACTATACATGGGGGAAAAAAAATGTATATTTATATTTACATATATGTGTGAATGTGATGGTCAATGTGAGTTGCCTGCTTTGTGACAGCACACGGACACGGAGTTGTTCTCGTCCGACGAGGACAGCAGTCTCTACTTCACCTACAGCGGAGAGTGCAATGAGCTGGAAGTCACCAACTTGCACTACGAGGTTCGCTTCTTAAACCGTTTCCACCTTTTCATCGATGCATGTCGTCTGGGCTCTTGAATATGTCTAAATCTTTGTTTTGTTTTGTTTTGTTTTTTTTTTTGTCCAGGTGGACACATCGGCTCAGATTCCCTGGTATGAGAAATTGTCCGAGTTCAAGTTGCCATGGGAGGTGAAGGGGAACAAGCAGACGGCCATCAACAACCTGAGCCTGCGAGTCCGCAGCGGTCAGATGCTGGCGGTCATCGGCAGCTCGGGTGAGGCAGCGACACGCTGGGATTTGAAATCATTTTTCTAACTGCAGCACAGGCTGCCAGGCCTTTTTCTTGTTTGTTCCACCTTTCTACCAGAGCTGCAACCCTGAGGCACCATGTAGAGTAGCAGATTATTAATTAGAGCCACAAGCTGCTTAAATTACACTTTGTAGTTTCAGTCTCTTTCTGATTTAATTATCTTGTTTGAGCTAAATTTTCTTCACCTGGAGTTATCCTGTTCTGCATTTCAAAAGTTGGTGAATAAACAACAACAAAAAAATCATTAAAAAAAAGCATCAGTCCATGTAATCTTTAATGTGATTTATTGGCATTTTTCTATGGGTAGGGTTGCTAAAAACAAAACAAAAAAATCTTAATTTGTTTTCATTTCTATTAGTCAGTCACTTTAGAAAAATGTTTTTTTTTGTACTTAACTGTGCCGTGCATGAGAATTCAAATCTCAGGTTTTGTACCCGTCAGTGTGTTTTATTGAGATTTTAATGATAAACCAACACAAAGTACTTCATAATTATGAAATGGTGTAAAAATAAGACATGTTTTTTTTTTTGTTTTTTTTTTGAGTGGAGTTAAATATGGGGCAATCCTGGAAATGGAAGGATCGATGCAGAGTTTTTGTTTCCCAGTTAAAGTTCAGATATAAATCCATTTGAGAATCTTAAATCTGATGTTCACAAACACTTTCTGTGCTGCAGTCTGACTGAGCCTGAGCTACTTTGCAAAGAACAGAGAAAATGTCCAGTTTTAGACTTTAATTGGAAGAGAAAAAAAAAGTATCTAGAATCTTGATCAGCCTCTGGATGTGCTTATCAAGTAGTCATCATGCTTATCAATTTACAGGATTAATTGTAGCAAAGGTGGTTCTAAAAAGTATTGAGTCATGGTAGCTGAGTGCAAATCCATGCCACACTTTTCAGATTTTCAACTGTAAAAAAAAATAAAATAAATAAAAAGTAGAAAGGCACAGCTCCTTTTTCTTTCACTTCACAGTTATGAGCTACTGTCTGTTGGCCGATCACACAAAATCCAAATAAACACATTAAAGTTTGTTGTGATATGACAAAAAAAAAAACAAAAAAACAACAACTCAATATGTATGAAATGCAGTCAAAAATACTTTAGCTACAACTTTTTTTCTAGCTCAACCCCAGTTGAAGGTTTTAAGTATAACAAGTAAAAACATTTCCTCTAAAGAAGATCTGCAGCATATTTCCTTTCTGCGCTCTAACTGCGGCGTGTTTCACACACTTCCTCCCCTCCAAGGCTGTGGGAAGACCTCCCTGCTGGACATCATAACTTGCCGGGACGAGGGCGGCAGAATGACCTCCGGTCACGTCCTGATTAACGGGAAGCCCAACACGCCGCAGCTGGTGAAGAAGAGCATCGCTCACGTTCGCCAGGACGACCGGCTTCTCCCTCACCTCACCGTGCGGGAGACCCTCTGCTTCGTGGCCAAGCTGAGGCTCCCCTCCCACTTCTCTCAGGACCAGAGGGACCAGAGGGTGAGCCGGGCCGCTTCACGTCTTCACCTGAAGTACGTGACGGGGATGGCGGGCCGTGTTTAATGAGGAAACTGTGACTCGTGCCGCTGCAGGTGGATGATGTCATCGCAGAGCTGCGGCTGCGGCAGTGTGCGCACACCAGGGTGGGGAACGACTACGTGAGGGGGGTTTCTGGAGGAGAGAGGAGGAGAGTCAGTATCGCTGTTCAGCTTCTCTGGAACCCTGGTGAGAGAAACCAAACCTTAAACATCTTATTAAACGCACTGGTTTTACGTTTAACGTTTATTTAAAACACAAAAATTTCTCTCTTTTTTTTTTTTTCTTCTTCTTATTAAATTTTGCTGAAGTAGACATTGTTTCAGCCGACATTTATTTTTCTGTGTGTTTACAGAGGATTTACAGGCTGTGACTAACTTCACAGTGGAAACACTTTCCAAGGATTCAAACTGATGTTAATAGACCAGAGTATATATATTTTTTCTCAAAATAAAATTTTAGTTTCAAGAGCTACATTCAATATTTCAGGTATAAGTTACTTCAGCAGTAAGAGTTTTTTTTCCCAGTTAAACACTGTCTATACATATTAAATCTGTTATGATAAATTTAGCAAACTGGTGAAAGTGCTGCCGTGTTTTAACTTCATATGTTTTTACTCTGTTTCACTTTTTTTAAAACTGTTAGAGGTGTTAAGACCTTGTTGTCTTACTCAAATAAATATATCTTGGCTATCTACACTAACGGTCACTGCAGAGGGATGTGATCTTAAAAGTTTTCTTTGGAAGATTAAAAAAAACAACAACATCCATTCATGAAAAAAAAAAAAAAAAATATATATATATATATATATATATATATATATTTAGACCCTTCCTGAAACCCAGGAAGGGTCTAAAAGAGCGGTGCCACTTTTTACAGACACTGATTGCATTTCTTTTTTCGTTCAGGTATTTTAATCCTGGATGAGCCCACCTCGGGCCTGGACAGCTTCACGGCCCACAACCTGGTCATAACCCTGTCCCGCCTCGCCAAGGGGAACCGCCTGATCCTGCTGTCGGTCCACCAGCCTCGGTCAGACATCTTCCAGCTCTTTGACCTCGTCGTCCTGCTTTCTTCTGGCTCAGCCGTCTACTTTGGTGCGGCGCGCGACATGGTTCCTTACTTCACCGCTCTTGGGCACCCCTGCCCACGATTCTGCAACCCCTCCGACTTCTATGGTCAGTCTGAGCGTCAAAACTTCACTTGTTGGCTTTTTAAAAAAATTTTTTTAGCATAACTTGTAATCAGAAATGTAGTGGGAATATTCCCAAAGGGTCTGTTTTTGTCCAGTTGATCTGATCAGTATCGACCGGCGCAGTCCTGAGCGTGAGGCCGAGTGTTTGGAGCGGTCCAGACTTTTGTCCGAGCAGTTCAAGGAAAAGGTTCAAGACAGCAACGACCACATGTGGAAACCAGCTGAAACCAGCGCGGCGTACATAGAGAGGTAGGCACGCTTTTATCTGTAGCTTGACGAAACAAACTCTGGGTCATTCTGCATTTATCATTTTTTATTTGTCCTCCCCTGCGTTTCGGGTCAGAACCAGCTTTGTGGTTGCAAACTTTAGCAGTTCTCTGTGGCAGGGCCGGTCCTAGCTTGATTGGTGCCCTGGGCCTACGTGCTCCACCACGACATCATGTAGATAACCATGTATCACCATGGATACACTCAAAATTTATTTTAATATTTCCATTTCAAAACATGTGGAAGAAACAAGAATAATACTTTAAACACACATAGCAAGGCACAAACATGCCGTAGGCAATGCAGTTAAAAGTACACAATACAAATACAAAACAATAAGTACGGTAGAAAATAAATACAAGTAAAATAAATTGCGCCGTCAGTCAAACATTTACATCATTTGTACTACAGTTGCATTTTGATCAAGGTAAATTTCACTGCTCCACTGTCAAATTAACATCTATATTGTGCTTTTAAAGAAGACAGTTTACCCTGCTGTACTTCAACACATATTCATTTGTACAACCATTATAAAAAGTCCCGTGCTTCGTAAAATAATTACTTTTCAATAAGGTACAGATTTAACTGCAAAACTGTGTATTAGTGTGGCAGCTGATGCTGCCCCTGCAGGAGAAGCCGCCCTGGGCGTCTGCCCACCTCGCCCCTATCAGAAACCGCTGCTGCTCCCCAAACGTGTTTTAAGGCTTTAAAAGATGGATGTCTTTTCAACATAACCTGGGTGTCCTCTGCAGCGCTCAGCAGCCGAGCAGAAACAGAGAAGAAGTGGTTAATATTTCCAGAGATCGTAACAAGCTGCCCGGTGAGCTGCAGCAGTTTACCACCCTCATCAGGTGAGGCGACGCATCCCAGAATCCCCGGGAGGAGGAGGGGGGAACAGCCAGACACTAACCGTGGCTCTCCCTCAGGCGCCACATGTCCAACGACTTCAGAGACCTGGTGTCCCTGTTGGTCCGAGGCTTCGAGGCCCTGCTCATGTCCCTGCTGGTCGGATGTTTGTACTACGGGGCCGGAGAGGAGCGGCTGAACATTCAGGACACGGTGGCCCTCCTCTACATGATCGGGGCCCTCACGCCGTTCGCTGTGGTGCTGGACGTCATAGCTAAATGTAAGCAAGCATGTGGATCCCTCACTTAAAACGTAAAGTCCCTTTTCGCTTTTCAAATGATGCGCTAAAAGCAACAGGAAGCTGGGTGGTCTTGGGTTTAAACGGTTTCATTTTAGTGTTTTAAAGCACAAAATGCTACGAGAAAAACTTTCAGTTTAATAAAGAGAGAGGGAATGTTTATTGCTTTTTACTTTCGGCAGCATTCCTTCATTTTTCTTCACAATCTACCCAGAAATCTTACTAATAGATCCTTGCCTTAAATATTGTTGAAAATAACTTTGTGATTTTAAATTAGCATTTTTTTTTTCCTGCTTTGACAAATGAAAACTTAATATGATGAGCTAATTATTCAATTCTGGGGTCAATGTTTAATTTATCTAATTTTTCTGATGTGATGCAATTAATCAATAATGTGATTATTATTATTTCACAGAACTGAAAACCTTTATTCGATGTTTAGCAAATTTACTTGTTTACACAAACAATACAGAGAGACGTCTTTCCAGTATAAGCAACATGTTTTTTATTAAAAATATTTTCTTAAAGCTCAGAAATCAAGTAAAACAATAATATTGATTTTTGAACCGCTTAAAGTAATCATTGCCGCGTTTTGACGAGAATTTTTAAAGATAAAATTAATGAATTTTTCAAAAGGCTCATCACTTTTATGAAAACTTATCCAAGACCGCCTTTATTTCTCAAGTTATTACTTTACAATTTTTGAAATGGAAGGCAATTTAAAACTTATTTAGTTTTAGAAAAACTTGGCGGAAATCTTCTCCTTTTTAGCTCCTGGTTTAACCATGGTAAAAAAAAAAACAACAAAAAAAACAAAAAAAAACAATCTGCTTCCACTTTTGTTCACACTTACATAGAAACATCGAATATCTCCACCAGACCCGCCATCTCATCTCACTAATCGGCCAGAAGAAAGAAAACTGAAGAATAATCAACAAAACAAAAAACATAAACAAAACACAACTGATTATATATATATATATATATATAAAAATCACATTTGCTTATGTCTTCAGCAGAAGACATAAGCAGACATAGTGGTGTTTATTTGAACACAGCATTTGTGGGATTAATTCGTATCTAAATCTAGTTTAAAACAAAGGAAAAAAAAAACTTGAACTCTGACCTGTAGCCTGACTGAGTGACGTTCCCTGCAGGTCACACGGAGCGGGCCATGCTGTACCACGAGCTGGAGGACGGCATGTACTCTGTTACCTCGTACTTCTTTGCCAAGGTAAACCTCATGCAGCCTTGAAGAGATGTCCCCTCTCTCCTGCAGGGGTCACTGTTGCTCCATGCCGTTCCAGTGCTGGAATGTGAAACGAGAGCTTCTGTACGCGAGCCAGGATCAACACTTGTGTCCATGTATATACTGTATATTATCCCCTACCTTTCAGAGTGTTGTATGTATTTACTGAACAGACCGTCTGCTGTCCTCCAGGTGCTGGGGGAGCTGCCAGAGCACTGTGTGTTCACCCTGGTCTACGGTTTGCCCATCTACTGGTTAGCGGGTCTTAACCAGGCTCCGGACCGCTTCCTGCTCTTCTTTCTGCTGGTGTGGCTGATGGTCTACGGCAGCCGAGCCATGGCTCTGTTTGTGGCCGCCGCGTTGCCCACCCTGCAGACGTCCGCCTTCATGGGCAACGCCTTGTTCACCGTCTTCTACCTGACCGGAGGCTTCGTCATCAGCCTGGAGAACATGTGGCTGGGTGAGGAGGAGGCGACAGAATTGTCGTGTGGGGATGTTAACGTGATGAAATGTGTGCCATGATGTTTGTTTCTCCTCTCCAGTGGCCTCGTGGCTCTCGTACGCCTCGTTCATGCGTTGGGGCTTCGATGGGATGCTGCAGGTGCAGTTCAGGGGCAATAAATACCCGGTCACCATAGGAAACTTCACCTTCAACATTGACGGCATACATGTGAGTGGGAACGCCGCCGCATTCAAACTGTGCGCTTAAGATGACGATGCAAAGAAAATTATGGACAACCCCCGCCGTCCTTTTCATGAGACCATCTTGGGAAAACAATGTCTTCAGTCAGAGGCTTCTTCAAATACACTGTAATACAGACTGCAACAGGAGATATTTCCTGCCAACAACCGTCGCTGTCTACAATAACTCTTTGACAAATTTGAATTAACACGAGTTACAACAACGTTTTATTTCCCTTTGGGATCAATAAAGTATTTTTGAATTTGAATTTACAGTTTTGGAGCAAAACTGCTGACTCACACTCATAGGGCTGGCCGAAACGAACTTAAAAGTTTAATCACGGTATTTTGTGAAAATATCGTGATTGCGACAAAAGTGACAATAAGAACTGTTTACTTTTCTTTTAGGTGACAGTATGGCAGTGATGGCATGACACATCATTCGACGCCCCACAAACAAACGCTGCTCTTAAAAAACACTCCCATCGTAAAACGATTCTTTGGGACTCCGGTCACATAAGGAGTGATCCGAGTCACTAAACTGCTCACAGTAACTGCATTTAATCATATTTACAAATTAATAATCATCTATACTTTTATTGAGCAGAGGAGAAAACTCTTAAAATCCAAAATTCAGATACGTCATGATGAATCTAAATTCTCACGATAAGTGATAAACGATACGATAAGGGCCCACCGCTGCATTTACAATTAAAGCCTCTTAACAGACAGACGACGATGAGCTTTGAAAGGTTAGAATAAATGGATAAAGTCGTTTGTTTGTCCTGCAGGTGGTGGAGGCCATGAAACTGAACCAGTACCCCCTGTTCTCCTGCTACCTGGTGCTGGTGGCCGTGTGCTCCGGCTTCATGGTGCTGTATTACGTCTGCCTGAAATTCATCAAGCAGAAGTCCAGCCAGGACTGGTGAAAACAGAGACGTCTCGCGTCCGCACACTTTTCTTTTTTTTTTTTTCATTTACTCCACATAGGATTATTATTATTTTTTTTGTGAAAGTAGACTGACGTTCGACTGGTTCGACACACAACATTCAGGGTTATATGCTGTTATTGTTTCATGTCTGGGTGCTAAAGTTGAGAGGAAAAAGTTTTGCTTTGAAATTTTCAGAACAGTGTTTGAAATCTTGGATGTAATCCTGTACGGTTATTCGAGTAGCTTCTGTTTTTGCTTCCTGCTGTGAGATAAATGAGTTGTTTCTGTACCACTGTGTGCTGCTGGATGGCAGCAGAGTACCGCAACGTCCAGATTTACTTTTGCTTTTCCTCCCCTTCTGGAGCGCTACCTTGGCAGATATCCCATCTGCAGCTTTTGCTTATTCCATTTTCTAAAACAGTTTTGTTTGTTTTGGGGTTTTTTTTTGTTTATGGGAGCTTTTTAAGCTTACTGTAACAATGTGTGTCGGTATGTAGAGCAGTAAAAGCTTGTCTAGCGCAGATTTCCTCAAGTCACCCTAAAAACTTGTACGTTTTGTGTAGTTATGTAAGGTATACGCTTTTGCACTGGTGCAAAGGTTAAAAAGTTGCATGTTAAACCGACAACTGCAGTTTAGGTCCAAATTAAGAATTAAATCAAATTGCTCAACTGAAGTGTGTGTATATTTGTGTTTGGAAACATCTGCAGCATCTATCCTCTTAAAAGATGTCCTGGCTGACATTAGGTAACGATTTTTTTTTATTTTTTACATTTGCTCTTAATGACATCAAGCAGCCCCAGATCTTCTCTGGGAACAGCAGGTTGTGTTATCTAACGCCTGCCCTTTGATAGCGCCAACAACTTAAATGACATGAAACTGAAATATGTGAGGGCGGGGCAAAGAATGCCGAGCAGAGAGAAGACGGGTCAGAGAGTGTGAGGCGGCTTCAGTCAGTCCGGCAAAGAGGTGAAGAAAGGTCATCGAAAGCAGGACGTTTTCCAAAATTTTAGAAGTTCTGAGAATTATAAAAACAACATACAAGATAATTTATGAATTTGTCAGGAATTTCTTGATGCAGACAGTCCTGTAGCCTCTTGCAGCAGACAGCGTCCCAAAGCGGCACTAACTTTTTGTTGGAGCTAAAACGGATCAGCCAGAGGGATACTTCAAAAATGTTCAGTTAAATAATGAATTTAGAATCAACAGGGACTTTGTGTTTCTGGTGTCAGACAAAAGCTGAGGTGTTACTGGGTGACGTGTCAAAAATCACGTCACCCAGTAACGTGATTATGACAGTAGCTGTTTATGACACCTACCGACACGTCGGACGAAGATGGAAGCACGCTGTCCAAACATGTCAGCTGTGTGTTTAAAGACAAATAAAAATGCGTCCAATAATAAAAGTCTCTAAGCTCTTGCGTACGGAAATAGTACCAACATCCATCATTAATTTTTGGTCTAATCTGACCAAACTATATTCTCCCAGTATTTTCAAAATGTTTAACGGTTGTTTAGGAAACTTAAAAGCAGCGTCAACATGGCGTTTCCTTCAGCAGTGGAGTCTTGCGTGGTGAGTGAGAACCTTCTCTTGGATAAATAATTCTCTTCACTCTCTCAACGTATTTCATATTTTTCTGCAGTTATTCCATTAATTTTTTAAATATAATTTATGGAGAGAAAGTTTAATTTCTCTGTACATGTGGAATGGACGGGGTGTCGCAGACATGCTGAGAATTTTATGTTGGTTGCAGCTATAAGAATATATTTAATCAGAAATATCCTTAGATACAAATCTATATATTCATATAAAATCATATTTTAAAAAGGTTTCGCAAGTTTTGTGACTTCAACTTCGGTTTGTAGGTTAAATACACAAAAATGTGTAAACAAATCTTCAGTGTTTTCCACTGAGCCAGACCAAAAAGCAACAAAAGTGATAAAATTAAAATAAAAACCCCATTCCAGAACAGACTCAATTCACCCCTCATCGTTTATTAGCATAAATACTTCTGTACATTCAACATTTTAATTAACCTTAAAGTCATTACAGCGGACAGAGGCTAAAACAGTTGCAACACATTTTTCCACAGTTTTTTTCCAACAACTTATAAAAAAGACAAACAAGAAGAAAAAAAAGACAACTAAATGGTGGGATTGGTTCGGCGGTACGGCGGTGACTCTATTCCTTGGGGGTGGCTTCCTTTCTCAACTTCTCTGCGTAAAACTTAAAGGTCTCCTGGAAAAGGTAAAAAGAGAAATAAAGTTAGACGAGTGAATAATCACAAAAAATAAGTGTTTTTGTTTCGATTTTTTTGCATCTTTGATAAAGTAGGCGGTGTGGCCCTCCTGGGTCGGACTGAACAGCCTCCATCCTCCAACCAGGTTGTCTCGTTTCATCTTTAAATCCCCATTAATACACAAATCAGGGATTTGTAGCTCGCTCCCCAAACGCACACTTCCGTTCTTTTGCCTCTTGTTCCTGGATAATTAATCAGTGTTTTGATCCAAACAGAGTGTTGTGTTTTTTTTTGTTTTTTTTTACAGCAGTCGGGGGAACGAAGGTGAGAGTTTTTCTGCAGATTATGGCTGCTCCCAACAACGGCGCGTTCGCTCGCTAATGCGGTAATTAATGCCGATAAACGGCTGCGCTGGACGTAAACAGAGAGAGTGATCTTGGCAGAGTTTCAGAAACTTATAGGAAATCATTGTTTGCTTTTGGTCGGGTTTATTCCACAACAGAAGACAAGTTACTCAAACCTTGATATGGAGAAGTTACAGGAGGGTTTTCTCCGTTTTTTTTTTTTTTTTTACCTATTTGTAGAAACTTCTAAAGAGTATAAATATTCACCTTTCCCTCTCCTTGCCACTCTCCCCGTCTCCTCTGCTTATACAGCCAGGCCTCTCTTAGCTACGCTGACACTCTCTGAATTATGCAGCAGCTCCTCCACCTTCATCTCTTTCTCCTTCTATCTTGGTCCTGCAGGTGAGTGATGGGGAGGTAAGAGTCGGCGGCTCTTGGGTCCACACATCAAATGCTGCTGAAACATCTATTTCTGTGGCGCGGCGACCGCCGGCTGCATGTCTGCTTCTTCACGTTACAGCTGCGAGGTGGACAAGAGCGGGCCCCGGCTCAAAGCTATTCGAGGTGCGTTTCCGAAAATGTTCACGAGAATCAGCGGTTAAACAGAAGTAAAAGTGAGCTGCAAAGCTTTTCTTGCTCTCCATTTTATCCCCTAAACTCCACATCTGCAGGTTATTTCCCCCTGCCCTCATAAATGAAATCAGAGGCAATTCATGCAAACAGTTTGATCTTTTTTCGTTTGTTTGAATCAAATATGTCCCATGTTTTGCTGTTCTGGTTTGGATCAGCTCCTTGTTCACTCACGGGGGGCTCGGGGAAGGGCGCGGTCTCTCCACCCCCGCGGTAGAGCACAGCTAGCCGTTTGAGGAACAGATCGTCGGGGACGACGCCCTCACTCTGCATCTGTTCGTACAGAGCCTTGGCCGACCGCAGGTCTTTATCCAGAGCTGCCAAATGAAAGAGAGAGAGAGTGTGAGGTGGGGGGAGAAACAGATGAGTAGGAAGTTGGCTAAGAGAAGTAAAACATGACAAAATCTGCTTTCAAGTGAATATATGGAGAAGGACATAGATGGAATGGAAACTATTTAGTTTTTGTTTCACCCAGAGATAACAACCCTTAACATTACATTGATTTATGCATTTGAATGGCCTAGTCAAAGTTCAGACCTCAATTAAGAATATGTGGCAAGACATGATTTTTGCAAGAAAGCTAAACTTTTTGTTTAAACATAAATTGGAACAGATTCCACAGAAGAGGAGCAACGAACGGTGGCTCTGTGAAATACAGACTCAAGGAGATGAGCTGAAATTAATGCTGCTGCTTTTACATTTTTTGTTGGTCAAAATTAAAATTGCATTTCCTTTATTTGTAATGTGGCAAAATGTAAAAAGGCTCAAGCGACAGAACTACCTCTTGACGCCTCACATGAGTTTGCTTCACATCACCGATTCCCCCAAGATGTGGAAGATGCTAAGGGGAACGTTCCTCCAAAATGAGGAATATTATGTCATAATTTGACCCATAATAATTTATGGGTCAAATTTGACCCAATGCATCTAAATATATATATATATATATATATATATATATATATATATATATATATATATATATATATATATATATATATACATTTGTAAAGTATTGGAAATGACAGAGGAAAAGAAAACATGTGGGGTAAGAGGCTAGCACGTTTAATTTAGCATGCTAAGCTTAGCCCTGGGGCTAACTGATTAGCTGTGTTTTAACCTCTGAACTTGTGCCTGACCCCGTTCACCTGGTCTTACCGTGACACTTCATCAGGTACGAGTACACAAACTTCTTTTCTGCAAAGTCCGGAACCAGGCTCAGCAGGTTCTTGATCTTACTGGCCTGCGAACGTAAAGATTGAATTTACAAAATGAGCCACGACTCGTTCACGCCACTTTTTCTGCTTCCAACAGTAGAAAGAAAAAAAATGAATATTTATATCAACCAAAATTTGCTTTTCCAAGTTCCATTACTGTGTTTTCATTCTATATCTTGAATTTTACTTGTACCTGGAAGAAGTGGATGTGAAAATCCTACTTTAAATGGCAATTATAAGATTTATGCCTAAGATCACATCTGTCATTCTTTGCTCAGAAAGACAGATGTGATTCTGAGATGTTTAAGGTCCATTTGGACCATCGCATCAGTTTAGTATCTCTCAAGTATCCTTGGTAAAAGGGGAAAACAATTTAGGAGAATTTATTTGCTTTTTAAGGCTGGAAATATTTTGAAAAGTCTGAGCACTCAAAATCATATTATAATGGAATATTATGGAATCTTGGATTTGGGAATGATGGAGATTTATTGAACAAAATGCAGGGTTCTTTCACAGTTATTACTTTTCCAGACTCAGTTTTTTTTAACAAAATTGTTGACACCTGAACAGTGTTACATAGTATCCATATTTTCACTCATATAATATGGGTAATATGTGAGGGATACTCACTCATTTTGCATTATTATCCACATTGTTCTACCAATAAACAACAAAATGCTAAATGTAGCTTTTGTTTTTTAGAGAACGGTAAAGGTCATTTCAACTCTGTAGCATGTATGAACTTGTAAAAAATAAAGAATATTCTCTGAAACCTAGTTTTGTTTTTTTTTTTAGCTTTGATATCCAGGCTGATTTATTTAAAAAAATAAAAAATCCCCAAATGAGCAGTTTTAATGCTTTGTTTGACACAAATACGTGAAAGCTAACATCCATGAGGAACGCCATCATCAGACTGTACCTGTCCTGGACTCTGGGCCACATAGGACACGTAGGACAGCAACATCTCTTTCTGTTCGGCCAGAATGTTGAAGCGCTGCAACGAGACGAGACGGGAAGTGAGACGCGAGTTTGATCCGTTTCCACTCGCTGAGGTCAAGACGACTCTCCAGCCAGTGATCCTCACTTTGGTTCAGAGCGTAAACTCTGATGCTTTCCTGCATATTCAGACCAGCACTGATGGTAACGCTCAGGTTAAAGGACAACGACGGCTCTGATAACTCCTCGTTTCCTTGTGAATGTACATGTTCTCGTCGGAAAGCGTCATTATCACCACTTAGTTCCATTTAAATCCATTTCTAACCACTCTGTAAATGGAAATGTGTGGGTTCCTGTTCTTCCCAGTATCGTCTCCTGCTCAGCTTTAAAACTTGAAAATAAAAAGTTAATGAGCAGAGAAAGTGATTTAGCGTACATATTAGAATCTATGTAAGTAATCAGAGTTTTCAGGGTTTTTTTGTTGTTTTTTATTTACATGCAGAAGTCCCAAGCTGGAAGCTTTGTAGTGCGTTTCTCCCATACGGCAACAAAGTCTGTTACCAAACATGTATAATACTTAAAGGAGAACTATTATGTTCTCCTTTAAAAACATGTTCATTGCATCTGTTGCACTAAATTATTCTTAGTTAATGAGATTTCAGACTACTCAGTTCTGCCTATTTTGAGTTTTAGGGTCTCCTGTCACTTTAAATCCAAATAAGCTGCTGCTGGCCCCTCCCCCCAACTCGACGTTTACACTTGCACAAGAAAATGGCTGCAAACAGATGAGGAATTATATATACAGCCATACATAATTGAAAAGCAAAAGTGGAGCCTCCTGCACAACCAACAATATTGCAGTAAGTGGTTTCTGGATTGTAAGTCGACAACAAAACTCTTGTCTTTTCCAGCAGCCATTGTACAGTGCATACAGTGGTAAAACCAGCTGACCAAACGTGCTGGAGTTTCACTAGGGTTGCTAGGTAACAACATGTGAGTTTTGAAACTGCTCATTTTCCAGACACCAAACAACATGTACTTTTTGTTTTTAAGCGCTTGTGCTTTTAGAATCAGTAGAGAACCAAATGAAAGTATTGAAATGCACATGCATAACACGTCCCCCTTAGGCTCTGCACAACCTCACATATTACATACTGATAACAGTCTGAAGCTAGAAACGTGCCTCATAATGTAGGACAACAGAGAGTTGTATGTTTGAGTCCTTCTGTCTTTAATGTGTGAGGAGGAGATGCATTAACATCGCCAGCTGAGCATCAGAGAGGTCTGATTACAAGCCAGTCGTAAACTAACGAGCTTCACTCCTCCAATTCCTGCAGAATTAAAAGCGAGTGGCCTGCAAGGCTTTTAGCAACACAGCACACACCAACACACACGCACGCACGCACACACACCCAGCAACAGTCTTCAGGAGTCACTAAAGTGGCAGGACAGCTTTGGTACAATTAGGCAATTAGACCAAGACTGCATCTGAACACATTGCTTCAGTCTCCCCCTCACCTCCCTCCAGTCATTTTCTCTCTCCCTTGTCACGTCTCTCTCTCTCTCTCTCTCTCTCAGCAGCGACTCTTTAACAGAGCGGACCCCGCTCAGCTCACATGCTGCCTAAAAGCCCAGTGTATCCTGGGAATCCTCCCTTCCTCCTGCTAAACGACCCATTCCAGCACATGCAGGCGCGCGAGCCGCTGCAGACGGGTTCGTTAAGCGCCGCGTCGCCGCTTAATGACCGACTCCATCCCCCGCCGACCTCACCTCCTTCTCTCCTGATAGCCTCGGCGTCATTACGGGCCGCTCGCCTACTTAAAAGCTTTTCGGAGTTTTGCTCCTGCTTCACTTGTGATGGGATGGAGGAATTGAGCGGCTACCCTCCAGTGACCCGGGAGGAGCGGCTCAGAAAATAAGGGAGGGCGGAGGACGGGAGGGGGGGCAGGAAGGCAAAAAGCGGCGCACCGGCTTATTTCGGGTCTCGACGGCAAAGTTTAAACTCAAACTTTAACCGCAGACACGAGCGGGAGGACGTGTTCTACATCAGTCTTTACAGGGCGGTTTGTCCCGGAAACACAAAGTTCATGTTTTAATCAGTAACTTAAATGCGAACTGAAATGTTAACATCCGTCACTTAATATTTACAACAAAAACTTATCAAAAGCTACTGCTAACTCACGGGTAGCTCACACTGAAAAGAGCCAGGTGCAGATTTTCCTCATTTTACCCAGGAAATAACTCATTTAACTGGAAATACTGACATATAGAAATGAAAATATATGCGTTAAATATGTAATATTTCTGACCTATAGTTTAAGCAATCTGAAGCATCAAATCTGAAGCATCAAATGTTCTAAGTCAAGGATGACTGACCTCAGGTTGGGCTAGTATGCTTTAAGGATGGTACCAGGAAAATATCAGGATGTTTTCACAGGTATTAAAAATATTAGAGCACTAAGATGATCAAAGGGGAAAAGTAAACTTTAAGTTGTTAAAAAAAAAAAATGAGTGAACTTATGCGACTTTCTTTCCACAACAGACATGTCTCATTTCTGTGTTTTCCTCTTTAATTTTCTTTTCATTGTAAAAATGAGACGTTATTGACCCAATTTTCCAAATGCTAAAGAGTCTGACACTAGATTAACTGTTTAACTCCAGATTACAATAAAATGCTATAAATTTACTCTGTAGGACAGCAGTAAACAATATTTGTTGGGTTTGTTGTTTATTTCTGGGGTAAACAGAGGAAATAAACACTAGTCTCCATGACAACCGCTCCTTTCCCCCAAATCTTTCGTCCATTTAGG
Source organism: Poecilia reticulata (assembly GCF_904066995.2). NCBI lineage: Eukaryota > Metazoa > Chordata > Actinopteri > Cyprinodontiformes > Poeciliidae > Poecilia > Poecilia reticulata. The sequence continues at coordinate 10,051,944 of NC_088844.1, read as the reverse complement.
TGCTATATATTCATATATCTTCACGTTGCCAACTACAGCGAGAAGTCGCTGAGCTGTTAATGTGGTAAATAAGTAAAATAGACCAATTTAAGACCACAGGTCTCAGTGGGAGGAAAGTGGGCAAAGCTTTTCCTCACAGAAATGTGAATCAGGATAAATAATAACTCAGTGATCATCTCTTTCCTTCTCTTTGATGTCATAATTTAAACATATCCATAAACAGGGCGGTCAAATGGAGGACAAGTGCTGCAGATTACCAAAAAAAAAGAAAAGAAAAAGCTAACCGATTCAAACAGGAAACGAACATTATCTACGCTGACCATCTGAAACCGGGAATTAAAGCGACACCAGATGATTTTTCCTCGTCTTAGATTTGGTTTTTGGGTGACTATTTCACATTCAGATTAATTCACAAGCAGCCTGTGGTTTTTCCCTCTTTGAAGATGTCTTCTTTTTTTCCAAGGCGGCCCTATCGCCACTTTACACAAACACAAAATGGAGATTAATAAATGAATGCGCGATAAGAAACACAATCTGAGCAGAAAGCTTGTTGTTTAAACTGTGGACGGGACATTCAGTGCAGAGCAGCAGAGGAGCAGCTCTGATTTCTATGAAAGCTAAATAATGTCCTGTTGTTCTCTCAGTTACAGCTCTATCTGAGCACGTCACACACACGCTGTAGATTAGCTCAACCTCTGATAAGTGAGAAAAATAAATCAGAAAATTAAAATTCACAAGTCATTCAGCAAAAAAAAGAAGAAAAAAAAGATCTAAATTATGCTGAAACACGCTCAAATGTCTTGGCTCTGTTTTACACGGCGAAACTCACAGCCAGAAGGAATTTGGCATCTTCCACTCTGTCCATATCCAGCAGCTGCAGGAAGAGATCCGAAACTGGTCTGTAGCAGGCGAAGTGGTTGGCCAGCCGCTCTGCCATCGCGCTCACTGCAGCAGCACAGAAACACACAGCCTGTGGTTTTATTTCAACGTAGATCTGTTTGGAAAGGAACTGCTCACGCTTCCGTTACCGCGGCTCCTTACGTCTGTCCAGAGCTTGGTCGTTCCCAGACTCCATCACCTTCCTGAAGACGAAGGACATGCTGGGTTTGGAGCTGTCTGGACTCGTGTAGATTCCTTCGAGCAACTCGACGGCCGACTCCACATCGCCTCTGCAGAGATATAAGAAGGTCAATTCACTCACCGTTTTACTAAAACTTTCATTTGACAACAACAGGCTGTTTGGGTTGGATAAAGATGACAGTTTTAATCTTCAGTTCCTCAGTCTAAGCTATGTGTTGAAACAAAAACCATAAAATCGGTTGAGTTAAAAGCTTTCCCCCGCCGTTAAATTAAATTAATTGTTCAGCATAAAGTGAAATATCAAAAAAATAAAAATCGGAAAATTGCGATAGAAATCGAGTACCATTCACTCGATCAGCACCAACAGTTTATTTGCAGGTGAAATACTGAGAAAACTCATTTCCTGTTTAATAAATGCATCAGAGATTAAAAACTCAAGATTTAAATGCATTAATGAACAACACTGACATCTGATGAACCTGATAAAGGCCATGTCCGTACGCTTTCATGCATAAATTGGGTTAATCTTGTAATCCCTTCAATTTAGACGAGATTTAGGCTGAATCCAATTTCCTACACTGCAAAAACTGAAATCTTAGTAAGATTAAATATCTTAAATTAAGGAGATTTTTCTTGTTTTCTTTCTGTCAAGATAATTTTTCTCACCAAGAGGGATTTATGTAAGAATATTTTTCTTATTTTAAGTGTTTTTGTACTTAATTATCTCAGTAAGATATAAAAGCTTAATGTTAAGAAAATATTACTTATTATGAGTAAATATGTGCTAGAATCTAGAATATCAATATTTACCAATCAAACTTCAAGTCTAGAACTTATTTTATATAAGTAAAAATTTCTTATTTCAAGCACAGAAAGCGAAATCACATACTTAATTAAATGTTTTCAGATAATTAAAACAGACTATGTCCAAATGGAATCCTTTGTGTTATTGTCAATGAAAAATTAAAAAAAACCCATGAACTTATATTCTTGTATAAGTTGGCAGAGTGTACAGGAAATTATAATTTAATATTTAAACGATTGACATTTAACACAACAATTTCAGAAACAATATCAGTTTATATATCAAGATAATTCTTGGCATGTTTCCATCTGCTAAGGACCTTCTTAATTTGATCTTCTTGATGCAACCTCTTACTGACATGTCATGAAATTTCTATTGATGTGTGATTTGAAATGGCTGGTATTCCACACAATGAGATTAGAATCAACAATATTGATTAGCTCAATGTCATGATAAATATTTTAACTTTTGGTTTATATTTCAAATTCTTACTTTATAAGTTACTAATATTAGTTTGAACAATATTTTATTCATCATGTTTGTAACCCCTTTTATGACATCATACAATCCAAATGGGAAAGCGCCCAAAATGTCAGTGAGATAGTATTAATGTTCGATACAACAGATTTTCTTTCCGATCCAATACCGAGTAAAATTTAAGGTGGTATCGGCAATACAGATCCCATACTTTGTGCAAAAGACAATTAATTTGTTTCTTAATTAAATAAAAAATAAATGTAATCCATATCTTGGCTTCATAAAAAGAACACAATGTACTCTGATGCACTCATTTTAAACTCAGAAGTACATTGAGCAATCTCGTTTACTATAAGCTATTTTAATTCAGCAGAAATATACAAAATATATGAAAATGGAGTTGCAAACTAAAAAAAAGTAAATTAGTAAAGTAATAACCCTACTAAACACATCCTTGTTTAATTATTAAAACTACTACAAAATGACAGCTGAAATGGCTCCATGTCACTTTTTTAATAATCTGTCAACATGTTCATTTCTGAGTGAGTGAGCGTCAGCAGCACGCTGCGCTTGGGCATTACGTCCTTACACATTACATACTCACCAGGCGGAAGAAAAAGTAGTTCCCATTAACAACGTTTCATTTCGGCAAGATCTCAATAATTTTGTTACTTTCTAACTTGCTCTTGTTAATCTACATTATCTCAAATTACTAAAGTGTTGAAAGTATTGATCCTTGGATCTGACAATAGATTTTAAAGAATTACGTTCTGGTATCGGAAGAATCGATATTTCAGTATCAATCCGCACATCACTAACGGCTACGCCAGAGATCATTTAACTGCCCTGATTAACCGTTAATTCAGTTGTAACAGCGTAACTAAGCTTTTATCTACTGTACTTTTATAAGATTTTCTTTTGGCAAATTCTCTAATCTCGGTTGGACATGAATGAAGATGGAGGACTTTTTTACGTGTATAGACCCTACAGCTGCTGTACTGAGAGGTAAGTTTAAAGTTGTCTGTCTTTCTAAGATAAGCTAACTGAAGCTAGTTAGCATGTCGTGATATGCCAATTTTCATCCGCGGTTAAAGAGCCGCTCTTGTGAATATGAGCTTTGAACAGTTATTAACCACAATAGCTGTGGCTTAAAAATATCGACACGAGTCTTGGTAGCTTCCGTTTTTTAACATAGCTAAGGTGGCTTCTCATTCGTAGCTTATGATTCGGGAAATGGTTAAAGAGCAATTCCGCCTAGTATTTCACTAACTGAGGGTGTTTGATGTGCTGTAATTAAAAAACTTAAATGCAATGAGTCTAAAAGCCAAGGTTAGATATTCCACACTGTTACCAGGATATTTTAAACACTATTTTTGATTTGTGAATTTAAGTAGTCCTTGTTTGATTTAATTAAAATAACTTTCTTGCCATCTTGAATTCATGTAATATTGTAATTGAGCACATGAACTAAAATAAGACTTGTTTTATTTTTCAAGTAAACCAAACTGTTGCCATGGTGAAGTCTATGCCAGACAAGTCTCCAATCACGTATTGCACCATCTACAAGAAACTTTGGGAATTGCAAGTGACGACGTCCTTCACATTCTTGAGGTAAGAAATTTATGATACTGATTCATCATTACACTGATTAGACCCTAAAACGTGGTTTGTTTTGTGATTGTTTTTATGTCTGTGCTCCAATTAGCAGATGACCCAACAACTTCAAACAAGATCACTTTTCAGCTCTGTGGTGATCGTGAAACCAACTTTCTACTGGCCATTGGAACCATGCCTGCCCTGATCTTCTGAAAGGAGGACATCATAGCTACTACACCTTTCAGCATCCGTGTGTGGGGCCACTCCTCTCTGTGCTGCTGACAGACGTCTTGAGAACGCCGTCCGTAACTGAGGCAAGACTTCCACATATAAAAGGCTATGGCTTATTGGAAGAAGTTCATTGCGGGGGAAGCTCCTATTGTTGACATCTAATCCCAAGATTTTTTTTTGCTTTGGACAATTTGGTTTGCTTGACTCTTAGTGCAGCAGATGTGTCAGATCTTCATTGTTCTGTCATTTTACAGGATTGTTTCAGAATCAGATGCCCATCCAGACTTTAAATTCTGACCAGTAGTCATGTTTTATTGTGTTTATGTGAAACTTAAACGTAATAAAGATGTTAAAAGTAATTGAACTTATGTCTTCATTTCAGCAAGCCAATAACATCTCTTGTTCCAGTATTCACAGGATCAATTTTTGGATGTTTGTCTTAGCATAAGAACCTTGAGTAAAGCTGTGACAAAATATATATTTTAATCCTATGCAACAATAAAAATAAACTAGATTTAGGTATACACTGCAAAAAGTCCCCTTTCAAAAACAAGAAAAAAAAAGTACAAAAATAGGGTATAATTTTCTTAAAATAAGAAAAATTATCTGCCAACAGAACAAGAAAATTTATCTTGTCAAGATTTTCCAAAACAAGAAAAAATATCTAACCAAGATAAACCTACAAATATCTTAAAATTAGTGTATTTGTACTTAAAACAAGCCAATTTTACTAATACAAATAGAATATATGAGATTTATTTTCTTAATACATAGAACATTTTTCTTAAAATAAGAAAATTTTACGCTATTTTAAGAAATTCAGTGTCAAGTAACATTTTCTTTACTTGAGATAATTTTTCTTAAAATAAGATAATATATCTTACTCGTATAAGTAAAATTGGCTTGTTTTAAGTAAAAATACACTAATTTTAAGATATTGTAGGTTTATCTTGGTAAGATATTTTTTCTTGTTTTAGAAAATCTTGACAAGATAAATTTTCTTGTTCTGTTGGCAGATAATTTTTCTTATTTTGAGAAAATTATACCCTATTTTTGTACTTTTTTTTCTTGTTTTTGAAAGGGGACTTTTTGCAGTGTACATTTAGACCTACTCCAATCCCCTGGGACTTAATGTAGGTAGCGTTTGAAGTACTCAAACAGGACGTTCCTTCAAAGCAGCCGACAGACGTGAGCAGCTCACATCAAAGATACAGATATCGCAGCTTTGAGCATTGGCCGATACCGATATTAGCATGAATCAGACATACTTTTATTACTTATTCTATCAATGCTAAAACGACAGACTTTGCTGAGCAACCCGGTCTTTCACAAGCGTTAGTCGAAGCATTCTGATTGGCCAGCTGCTGGATTTTACACACCTGAAGTCATCGAGGTGATTGGCACACCTGAATCAAATGGTCAGGATGGGTAAGTGAATCCATTTGGGTACAGAGTTAATTTTCATAAACATCTGGCATAAAATACATCAAACATAATATCACCACGTTTTTCCTGTTTAAGATAATATATGTTTTGGATAGAAACGGTATACATTTTTTCTTTTTTGCTTTTGGTAACTGAAGTAGCTGTCGCTGTTATGGAGAAATGTTTTGAAAACTTTTGATTATGGACATATTTTGGTCATTTGTTGTCTATGTTTTTACCAATTTATTTTTTACGCCATTTGTTTATATTTTAAAATGAACATGTTCCCTATAACATAAACAACTAAGCATCAACTATTTCACACCAACCAGTTTGTGTTTCAGCTTTTAGAAAGAACATCAGTCGACTAGTTGAGAGATGCTAAATGTTTTTCTATAAACAAAATGTTTAACATGACTGGATATTTTAAAAAAACAACAACAAAGACAATAAAGGTTCTCCATATTGCTTATTTTATACTTAAAACATGAATGTATACTTCCTGCTGTGCCCTTTTCATCCTCCCTTTGGGACTAATTTCTCAGACATTCCTGTGATTTTTATTGCTCAGTTTTTTTTATGCTGAGGTTGCCACAACCAAAGCACAACAAATCTAATCCGACTCAATCTGGCAACCTGAGCTCAAACACTTTACGCTGCCCGCGCTCTGCCTGCCCTTCGCCAGCCGTGATGAATATTTCACCAACGGTGTATGTGTGTGTGTGTGTGTGTGTGTATGGGAACATATCTGCGCTGATTGTTGCGACTGGGACCGTCTGAATAATTCAGCGAAGGGCCCCCCCTCTAAATGTGGCACCAGGCTTCCCGGACCGGCCCGGTTCTCCGCTGCGGCTCTTAACCAGTCAGCTCCACTCAGATGCGGCGGCGCAGCGCGTGTCACTGGTGCTCAGAGCCGCCGCTCGCAGGGGTCAGGGTTCAAGCTGACAGGCCGGCGTTGCAATGTCCAACCGGGCGTAACATCGCTGCGCCTTTTTGCACTTCCTGTCGTCCCTCCGAGTTGGCACGGGGGGGGGGGGGAACGCACGCGCTAATGCGGCATGTGCCGCGATAAAACTTTGATGTGCAGCGCGTTTTATTATTTTGTTCTCTTTTGTTTGAGACGCAGCAGAGGAGGACGGGCCCATGAATAAACCTATTATGCTTGTGTTTCCTTTTTGTCCTCGACGCCTCGCTCTCCCTGCAAGCTTTTACTGCAAGAGTGTGTCATCCTCAATCCTCTCACACTGCCGCTGCGCTATTAAATTATTATGTTTGTTTAAACAAAGGAAGGACCGAGTTGAAATTGTATTTGCTCGGTTCGTCTTGCAGTCATTCAGAGTTTACATTCGCTCATCGTCCCATTCATTTGTGGGTGGAGATTGTCCAAAGTGGAATTGAAAATGCAAACTAACAAGAACTGGGCGCTTAACATTGAATGTAATGAAGATTTTATCCGATTCAAGAAGGGTCAAAATTATATATTCTGGCTCAGACGTGAACATGCAGCCCTGCTGATGTGTGGTTAAATGTCCGTTAGCTTTTTGTAGCCGTCAACGAGCTTCCTGAGTAAATCCAGCAGGACATTTGATAAATCCTCTAGGCAGAAAAGGCAGAGTTTGTTACGTTTTGTTGTAGATCTGACTTCTAAACTTTTATTTACAAAACAAAAAGACCTTTTCACATTTTACAAACTATAATCCACTCAAGAAGATAAACAAATATGACTTTTAAGCATGTTTTGTAAATGTTCAAATCTAGAAGCTTAAAATTGGCCTACATTATGAAACCTAAACTACATCGATGTGTTGTCGGCAATCGCGTCCAATTATGTCCACATTTTAAATATCTGACTCAAAGGACTGATGAAGGCGGCCGAGAACAATCCAGAAGGATCATCGTAACCCGAAGCGCCACGAAGGCCCTGATGTCAGAGTCTGCAGTGAAATGTGTTCAACAAAAATATGGAGGACCGTGAGAGAGAACCGGCCAAGAAAGGAGGGAAACACTTTGACAGAAACTCACAGCTGGCCTGGAGAAAAGTTTTGTAGTCTAACAAAGAAGACTGAGCCCCAAAGTCTTACTAGAAGACAAACCATACAAGTTGTACCACCAAGAAAAAAAGGATTGTCTGACCATTGAAAGTGCCAAAGTACTGCCATTCACACTAATCATATCGGAAATCCGTCCTCATGCTTGGTACGTTTCTGGACTAAATACGCTGGAGTTAGTCCTTAGCCACCAAAGACGTTGGTTAAAATAAAAAAAAATAAAATAAAATAAAAAATTGGGCGAAACGAGAAATGACTCCGAAGCCTTACTTAGCGATGTGCGCCAGAGCTGTGTTGTTGGCGAACACCATTCTGGACAGGTTGAGGTTGGTGCCGAGGGTCTTGACCACAGATTCCACTTCCTGAATTCCTGCTACGTTGCCTTGGTTACCGAGGGCCTGAACCAGTCTGGTGATGGCCAGGTGTGAGGGCACTTGATTCAGCTGAAGCAAGTACTTCAGCTTCTCCAGAGCCTCTGCAAACGACCACAGAAAGGTAGAGGAAACATGATGCATATATGTATGTGTGTGTGTGTGTGTGTGTGAAACATTTCTGCACCTGGCACTAAGACATGACTTACCTCTGGTCTGGCCTCTTTTGCTGTATGAGATGATGAGCAAGTTGTTGGCGATCTCACTCAGCTTGAAGCCCGGCAGATGAGACTGAGCCCTGAAGACAAAACACAGATTTGTTTCTTAAATCAACGTGTTTGATGGATAATTTCACACTCAGACATGTCCGTTAGAAATAAGTACAGGGCTCCTGCACATTTATTCACATAAAAATATCTTCTCTGGCCAAGCTTTCCAGCATTCACGTTCCTTTATGTTCATTTAAAAGAACAAAACATAAATGATTAAAGTTCACTGTGATTGGAAAGCAGATGTTTCTACAGTGGACAAGGTTTAAATTTGAAAATTACAAGGAAACATGGAAAGAAAGATATAAGGAAGTATAGAAGGAAGGAAGGAGAAATAAAAGAGTGTGGAAGGAAGGGAGAAAGGATACAAGGAAGTAAAGAAAGGAGGACACTTTAAATTAAGCTAAGAAAAAGGAAGGAAGGACAACAAAGAGAAGATGGCAAAGAGTAAAGAAGGAAGAAAAAGTGAAAGTGGATCTAAATGTCAGAAGGAACCTCCTCCCTTTTATTAAGTATGACGGAGGATTTGTGATGCTGCGGGCTTGTCTCTCTCCCACAAGCTTTAGGAATCTTGTTAGAATGAAAATCTTCATGCATGCTTAAAAAAAAAAAATCTGTGCCAGCTTTTGCTATTCTGTTAGCAACCGGAGACGTTTTTCCCTTTGCTGAATAAATGCGCTCGCAGGTCAGACTGCTCAAATTGTTTCAGTGAGGTTCTGTTACTACAATAAAAGGTAAGCTATTATCTTCAGGATGGCTGCCAGTAAGTGTGATAAATGCTGCGTGAAAGGAACAACCGTTATGGATTGTGACTTCATTGGGTGTTTGTTGGTTCAGCAGGTAATCCCTGTGCAGAAATCCTTCATGTTCGTATTACCTGCAGACAATTCCTGCATCAGTATCTCACATCGCTACACAGTTGTTTTTTTTGTTTGTTTTTTTTCCAGGTGTTTCATTTGGCAAATCGAATCAAGTAATTTTTCTCCCCGTGTTTTAGCGTGTAGAAAATCCGCCACTTCGCCATGAGATCATCTTTACAAGTGACGTTAATTAAAACAAAGGCAAGTTTCCGCGCATGTAGCGTGCCGGGAGCCACCAGAGTGGCCTCGGGTTTTCATTTCTGAGTCATGTAATCCCGCGAAGGGCGAGTTGTACCTATGAAAATGAAAAGGACTCATCTTTTTTTCCCCCACTTGATATTAGATCGTGTACACATGGTAGATTTTCATCCATGTTTGACCGACTCTACAAGGAAGTCCATTATTTCCAGCTCTAAAAGCTGATAGTGCAGTGTTGTTCCATTAGGGTCAAATCTTTGTAATCTGCGATGATTGAACTATATACGTGTCGTCTTAGGCTTTAGATTGTGCATCGTTATGAGGCATCACATTTAGAGGAAAAACGGGGCAGAGGGGATAAACACATGATCTCAAGACAATAGGGACAAATCTGATTGGTGGAAAGTCTGAACCTCTGATACGACGCCTGCTGTGACCCCAATATAACACACACATATCAATCACTTGAATGATGTCATCATAAATGGGAAGATCCTTAAGATCTGGTTTGTACAGATCTTCGCTAAAGTATTTATAACTTTTTTTTTGTAAATTTTTTCACATGAAAGCCTCAACCCTCAATGCACAGAGTATTATAAAGCAGAGAATAATTGCTAAGAGAAAGGAAAATGTATGGTTTTCAAGTTTTCCATGCATTTTCACTCAGCCACCTTCACTCTGATACCCCTTAATAAAATTTAATGCAACCCATTTCTTTCAGAAGGCACCAAAATTTGTGAAGAGTCGGCTTGCGTGCAATTTCAATCTCAGCCACAATGAGATGATTCAGATTAAAAAAATATTCCTGTGTTTAGAATGGCTCAGTCAAAGTCCAGACCTAAAAATGATGCTCAGGTGCACCTCAGAGCGATTTCCTAAACCACAGTGAGCAAAGTACCAACTCAAAACTGCTAAATTCAGATTAAATTAAATACAAAAATACTTTATTTATCCCAGAGGGGATAAGTGTCTGTAGCAGTCAGTCTTACAATGATTCTGAAGAGGCCTCTGACTGAAGACTGTTGTGGTATGACAGACTCATGACTGCCTGGTCTTGGTAACTCAGTTTCTTTTGAATTTAAATAATATTAGATTACATGAAGATGTAATCAGCAGACAAAACTGCTGATTTACAGACAGCTGTAATCTGGAAGGTTTTATTTTTAGAGTCTAGATGGCCGCATGAAAACTTCTGCTGGGCCGGATTTGGCCCGTGGGTCTCGAGTTTGATCCACATTTAATAAAATTAATTATAGCCATCTGTAACAAAATGTAGAAAAAAAGAGGCCAACTGAGGCCTGTGGGAGCTTCTTCCTCTCCATCATTTTCCAGGGAGAGGTGTCTCTTCCTTTCTTTTTTTTTTGTCCGCCACTAAAACCTCAATCAAACTTGCCTCCTGCTTCTTCTTATTTTTTAATTTATTTATCATTATAGCCCCACAACCAGATTAATCCTCGCGCTCAATTGAGCATCAGGCTGGCAATCCTTATCGCCACGACGACACCAGGCCAAGCAGCATCCGGCAGCTGCTGCGACGGGGTCAAGCCGAAGATTGGAGCGGTAACAGGGTCGCTGACTGATTGCTGGGGGGCCGACGAGCCGAGCAGACCGGAGAGGGGGTAGAATTATTCTTATCGAGCGGGAGAAGAAAAAAAAATCTCTTGAGGGTGTCCGTGGCTCACCTTCCTCCAACACACACACACACACGCACACACACACACACACCCTCCGCCTTCACTCTCACCTTCTCCTGCCTTTTAGCCAATGAATTTCTCTCTTGCTTCTTCCTCTATCTCTCAATCCCTTAATCTCACCATAAGGACCCAACTGCTCAATTCTACACAGATTACCCTAAAACACACACACACACGCACACACACAATCTGAATTAAAGCCTGTAGCGTCTTCATTATCCTCATACATGATTAAATCTAGCTCTCATTCACTCCTCCTTTCCCATTTAGCCTCTGTTTTCTTTTTTTATATACACATTTCCATCTTTCCCTCGACTCTCCTCTCAGCTCATTTCACTTCTCATTAAGAGCGCAGATAAACTCTGCTTTTATCCAGGCGGGGATGCCATAAACCAATTCAAGCAGAGGCTGGAGATGGGTTATCACTCATGTTTCCTCGCGCTTGTAGAAACGCGGCTCGAAAATTGATATGATTATATTTGTAATAAAAGAGACCGAACCGCGTAGAGAGCTGAGAAAACAGAGCGGGAAAGAGGCTGATAGTGTAATGGATGTTTTTACATGTTTTTTTTTTTCTTCTTCTCTTTTCCTCTTTCTGTACCAATTTAGCCACCGCGGCTCCCCTCTTGGTGTGTGTCATTACGTGATTATCTCCTTTGCTTCTGTGTTTTCTTCTGCGGAAAGAAAGCGCTGAAAAGGGGAGAACAGGAGATAAAGGAAATGCAGGGAGAATACCCCCCAAAAAACGCCCAAGCTGGAGATCTGCTCTGCTTTAAGCTCGGATCTTTTTGTCCATTTGTCTTCGGCCGTGGAGCCCCGATATGACCCCCGCCTCTCCACCCAGCAACTGTGCAACACATGATACATCTCTAATTGGAAGAAGACTGACGTTCCAGGACGGAGCTTCTCAGAAAACCCTCCCCAGAAAATAATCTGGACATCCGAGTGTTTCTGTATCCTGCGGCTTAGAGCAAACTATTGTTCGTTTCCAGCGGCGTTGAGTGTGTTAACAGGCAATCCGCGTATAATCCTCGTGTCTGCTGAGGAGCAGCGGTTTGAACGTCATGTGTCCTCAGCGGCCGCAGGCGGAGGATGAGCGGGACGGGAGCAGAGAATTAAATACGTTGCGTGTTCAGTTTGGTGTTATTCTGTTTTCAGAGCCACAACATGGAGACGAACCATCTGTCCTTAAAGAGAGGGGAATGTTTACCCAAATAGTCGCGAAAAATATTTTAAACGTAATATTTTTTTTCTGATCACACATTTTCCGAAGGCCTTTCAAACTTTGGTTGCTTCAGCTTGGTTTCGGCAGGTTTTCAGCAAGTCAAATTTGAGACTTTTGAAGACTTTTAACGAAATTTAAGAGAGAAAAATCTATAAATAAAGGGCATGATTATGAGATACTGCTCTTATGCAACTAAGCATGACAAAAATAGTTAAATTTCTGGGGTCTCTTTGCGGCTCTGAGCAGCCGCTTTGTCATACATTTCTCCATAAGCCTTCACCTGTAGAAGTTGCACAATGAGGCAACAATCTTTTGCCCTCCTCCAGCCAAGTTCACATAAAATTTTGCGCTCATAATGCGACAAAAGAAAATTGAAAAATGTTAAACTTTTGCCGCTGTGACATCCTGTTGGGTGGGGTTGGGTTTGCCTGACACTCTGTCTCGTTTCTCCCTGTCTCGTTTCTCCCCGTCTGTCAAGCCAATCACCAGTAACAGATGTAGAAAAACTAGCTAGCTAGCAAGAGTATGTTAGCAGCTAGTTACCGGTAGCCTCATCTGCCTCAGGTCACGTAATAAAGATGTCTACCTGACTCAAACCTTTGCGTAATAAAAAGTCCTGAGACAATAAAAAAACAACATATAGGAGAATGTATGAAATCAAATAGCCCTGTCATGACAAAATATAAGACCTGTTATGTACATTTTGTTTAATGAAGATATTTTAAGGCCTCAATTTTAGAAACATGTATTTAAGACTTTCTAAGAGTGCGCAGACACCCTGTTAAGGTGTCAAGGACTAAAGCCTCCGTGCATGTTCTCTACTAACTGAGCCTCACAATGCCCAACACCTCATTGCTTAGAGCGTCACTTAAGGAATCAAGAGAACTGAGAAGACCAGTTGATAGACAAGAAAGATGGAAAGTTTGGAAATTATTCAGCAACAAAATACCAGCTGCAGTTTTGCCAATTCTGTGCAGCCCTCGTTTTCTACATCACCAGTGGTTCTTTGGTCTGATCGTGAAGTCCTCACCATCTGCGTTTGTGTTTAACTCACTACACCTGAAATGAGTTACAGGATCAGTGGCCGGGACACCTACAGCTGCTTGACCACCATGGCGTCCTCAATGTGTCCCTGAGCCAGCAGAGCTCGGATCACGTGGTCGTATGAAAGACTGCCGAGGGCCACGCCCCTTTCATCCACCTCCTTCACAACATCCAATGCTTCTGCAATAGAAAATAAAAATAAAAAACATTCAGTAAAGGGAGAATTTCAAAATATTCTTTAAGAACTACCCAATACCAAAAAACTAAGGTGTATGAAAACCTTAAAAATCTTAAAGAGTATTTTTGTTTAGTTTCCAGTCCAAATATCTCAAGTTAAACGAATGTTTCTGACATGTTGCTACAAAAATATGACTTGTGTGCAAGAAGAAACTTTGAGAAGGAGCCAAATGGGAGTTTTGGGGAAAAGTTATTACCTAGTAATAAAATATATGGTTAGTTTTACCCATTATAAATGTGACATCTCGTGTTTTCTATGTCATGCAACTACATCACTCGGACCTCCTGCTGCTTACCTTTGACTTTGCCCTTCTTACAGAGCGTCAGCAGGCGGCTCTGGTAACCATCGGCTTCCAGAAGGGGCGGCTGTGACTCGACCTGCTGCGTGGGGGAGGCGGCTTGTTCGTACCAAGTCTGCAAAGGAAACACACGAGATCAAAGAGCTAAAACAGAGTGTGAAGTTTCCGTCAAAACACAGCTACGGCCGCCCTGAGAACACCGTCGAGCGGCCGTGCGATGGTGTGTACATAGCAGCGCGGCAGCGCCGGCCGGGGTCCCGTGATGCTCGCTCACCCGTGCCACTGCAAGGGGAGGGGGTTAAGCTGTATTGGCTGGGGGCAAATTAGGTCTGGCACCCCAAGGGCAAGAGAAGAGCGTGTGCGTCAGAGAGTTTGTGTGTCGGAGCGGGAAGTGTCAACCGAAGAGCCCCGGGGGTCACAAAGTTCATCGCTTCAGGCAACAGCAATCACTTCCTGTCTCATCACACTTTGCTGCTGGAGCATGCAAAGTGAAGATACGGGGGAAAAAAAACCAAATCTGAGGAGGAATGGAGCAGCAGCAGTAGCAGATTTTAAAGCAACAGTCCAGCTTCTTTTAACTCCAAATTAAAATTCAGATTCTCTCTTAATTTCAGTCCAGCTGAGCATCAAGCTGCAGCCATATGGCGGCATTTAGCTGCGGGCTAAATTAGTCGGGCATTACAGATTTACAGACAGATCAATCTGTAATTCCTCTCACCAGCCAGCTCATCTGATTGACTACACATCAGATCAGAGCTTCAATCCTGTTTGCTCTGCATGTAATGAACAGAAGCTTAAAGTGGAGCAAAGTGGGAGGCGGTTTGGAGAGCAGCTGATAAGAGTTGGAGGGTTTTTTGATTTTTTTTTTGGCAGCTTCAACAATTAGAGGCCTCTCTGAATAATCTATTCAGTTAGCTTTATTAAAAATAAAAGACTAACTTGTTGTATCATGAGTTTGAAAATATTAGGATGACTGGACCACGGTGTTACGAATAGATGTGTTTTAGGTCTTGGTAATCACACAGTCTGCAAACTTACAAAATATTGCAGACATTTAGATTTTCCATATTCATGCAGCTATTTTTAACATTTTTGCTTATTCAGGGTTTCACCAACTCAAATTTAAAACTTTTTAAGACCATTATGAAGGAAAAATTGGAGATCAGACAGACAGATAGTGCAGAATGGATGCAGGATTCATAGCAGATTTCTAAAGTGGTCAGAATATAAATACAAATATGCAAAGACCAGGTATTTTATGGACGAATGCAAGTCTCTCCTAATCCTTGTTTTTCCACTGCTTGTCTAACAGTGAAAGTAAGTTATCCAACTCTGTCTAACAAGACATTTTAGAGCCGTTTGAGCCTGGAGTTTTACCTCAGGCACCTCGAAGGGCACCTCCTGGTGGTTACTCTTCAGGATGTCTGCTAGTAAGCGCAGGGTCCTCTCCCTGGGAATCACGTTCTCTTCCTGCATCTTGGTCCATGTGGCTTCTGCCTTCTGCCAGTCATTGGTTTCCTCTGAAAACAACCAGAACCTAATCAGTGAAAGGTTTATTTATCGGTTAAGAGCGTGACACGGCGACCTGCGAGGCCGAGTGGTCGGCCCGCCTCCTGTTCTTTCCCCGCAGGCCAATTTGCGACAAAGCGCTTCATGCTGGGAGAAGGCAATCAGAGCTCTAATCTGATCAACTGACTCACCCTCAACTACGCTGTAATTTATCAAACACGCCAACTACGACGCGCGTGTGTGTGGAGAGGAGTGGGGGCAACGGGACAATGACAATCAGCTTTAGCACTCCAATCGCAATTGTTATCAGCCCGGCTCGGGGCTGCGGCAATCACACCGCGCCTCGACCGATCCCACTCAGTCACACGCTGAGGAGAGAGCCTGGCACGCCGGAGAGCACGGCAGATACGGGAGGTCAACGGAGCGGGGGGCGCCGAGGAGCGGCGGGTGCAAACCCATCAAAAACACAAACGGAGACGAACAGAAACGGGACAGACGAAGGACAAGACTCACTGCAGAGCCTCAGGATGTAACTGTACATCTCGTCTCTGTCGCACTCAAACAGCTTGGATGTCATTTCCACCATCTGCTCCAAGGCCTCCATCTACAAGAAACACATGAACCCAATCAGCACCAGAATCTTTCCCCGTACTTTATGTAATGCTGCGTATGCATTCGTTACCTGATTAGAAGCGATGCATTTCTCTGCGTACCACTGCAGGCGTCCAGGCTTCGCCCTCAAACCAGGGGTCTAACAAAACAAACGAGATGATATTCAACAAGCACGTGTTGGTTGGATGTTGCACCGTGTTGTGTTAAAAAACACCAGCAGTTCAGCTTTTTATAAATTACTTTTTACCAATTAGGTTGAAGCTAAAATGTGTAAATCTCTCTACATAAGGAGGAATTTTTTTAATTCTTCAAAAAGCACAAAAACAAAACAAAGAAGAGTAATCATTATTCAGACAGAATCAAAACAAAGGTTGAAAAAGCTTAGGGATGCTTTAGGAGTATTTTCAGGGTAGAATGAATAGAGTTTAATATTTCACTTGTTTTGAAATGTGTTTACAAAAATAGCTTTTTGCTGGATTATGAGCTGACAGGCCTCTGGACAGTGGAAAGCCTCTGCGGGGCTTTCCACTCGTACCATCAAAGACCAAGACACGCAGATTAAAATGAAGCCAAAACAATATGATTTATGGCAATATTGTGCCCCCGTACATGTAGCTCGTTGATGTTTTGGAAAACGTGCTTTATTTGGTTGTTTTTCTGGTTTTTTGGGTCGCCCTTAGCATTTGGATCAGGTATTTTACTTAAAATTGTGTATTGGTTAGTTAATGATGTTCTGTTCTGTTTCGTATAGGTTCTCCACACTTTTTAAAAATGATTTATATTTCTTAATTTTATCTCTTTAAAACCCTTCATCAGTAAGGATACAGTTCCAGAATACATAAATAAAAAACAGACTTAGGAACGGCAGGAAACTCATAAAAAATAAACCTTTATTTGAACTAGGGCTGGGCGATTGATCGATTTTATCGATTCATTGAATTTGTGGTTTTTGAAGATTTCATTTCTAAATGAAATGAAATCCATTTCCATTTCTGGAAAATCAGGACTTTCTTTTTTAAACCGATGCACTCGTCATGTTTCCATACTTCAGTGTCTTACTTCAGTCTTCAGTCTTTACTGACGAGCGTCTTTGATGGAATTTAAAGGACTGACTTTTTTTTTTTTTTGACCAAAAGTCACAATGTTATTAGTCGTAGTAATTTGAGAATAAAGTCTTCATATTAGGAGAACGTATAAGTAACTTTATGAGAACTCCAACATGAAAAATAACAAAAAATGTATTATTCAAGTTTTTTCTCATTAAAACGACTTTTTCTCTACTAATTTTAAGACATTCCTGTTGTGTTTATTCTGCTTGTTTTGACAATATGACAATATTCTCATAATAAAAAATTCTTGCAAGCTGGCCCTAATAGTCCATCGTCCAACTAACAAAGAGGGATTGAAATACTTTTCAGAAATATTTTCCGTCACTTGCAATTTCTTTTTTATTGTAAAAATTGATTAAAATTGGATTTGATGTGGAAAAAAAAAAGAAATCTTACTTTTAAGCCATATAATTTTAATCTTTTGTTTCAAGAAGGACTGACAGCACAAAATACGGCTTCAATAACTTTTAAAAACAAGAATTAGATTCAAAAGATGAAATCCATCGTTGCTTCACTCTGAGGGTTAGGAGTCATGGATACCAGGTTTAGAAGCGACACAAAACCAACACGCAATTTCAATAATAGCATTATGCAGTTTTAAGTGAATTCTTAGTACCAGATAGAAAATTTAAAATGATGCCACGGCATAAAACAGACAAAAGATGAAAAAAAAAAAAAAAAAAAAAACAACAACAAAACAAAAGAGGATTAAAACGCTGTCCCTGGCATCTGTCGTCCTCCATTTTCCAGAGATTTGTTTTTACTTTTCAAACACCAATGATACGCAGATAAGCGGAGCATTTTTTGCTGTCAATAAGGTCTGACATAGATTGATCTGCAGGCTCATGTAGCAGCGATTTAGCCCGATACGTCCAGAGCCTACATGATTATTATCGTGGAATAAGAGCGATCAGGATTTCATCTGTCCCCTGCGGGGCTTTGATACAATCTGAATAAGACTGGGATTGAGAAATTTCACTCTCCCTCTCTCTTCTTCTCGGTAATCTGGGAGCAGAGAACACAGAACGATCAGGCCGGGACGTTAATCTGACAGCGGATCAACGACCCTCAATCCCCGCTGGCCTCTTTGATGGGCACCCGTCACGCTTTAAGAGGGAGGGAAACGTAAAGGAAAGATGAGCTTCATCTCTTTCTGCGAGCAGCCCTCTCTGCCGTCATCCCTTCCAGATTTCTACCCCTTCTTCCAAATCTCTTGTCCTCCCGTTCCCCTCCATCCCTCTAGCCGTCCCAGTCAAAGGCATTATGTTCTTACCCAAGCAGCCAAAGGGACAAATTAAAATGTGTAGCACTCACTCATTCTCTCTCTCTCTTTCAGTCTGTCTAATCTTCTTAGAGACTAAGGCTCAGCGCAAGCGCTCCATCTTTTTTTTTTTTTTTCTGCCTGAGATTCATTTTACTTGGAAGAGTCTTGAGGGCTCAAAGCAGCAGGAGAACACACACACACAGAAATGTTTGGGATTCTGAATCAGTCAGTGGAAATCTCCCTAATCTGGGCCTGGAAACCTCAGAAGTAAGAAACCGCGGCGCCGACATATGCAGATGCCGATCAAAAGAATCCAAAGCGGGAGAAGAAAACAACGGCGCTATCAAAGTAAGGAGGGAGAAAAAAAAAAAAATGTCAAGCAATTCAGATTACCAGGACGACCAAATGTAAACACACTCGGCTGCATCTTTAATAGTTTTCTTTGACTCTCGTGGCATTGAAACTTCTCTCCAAAATAAAACAACAAAAAAAAGGGCCAAAGATGACCTCGTCTTACCTCCACTTAACAAACCCTCACCATCTCAGTTCCTAATGTCCCCATTGCACTAATCACCACTTATCCCACACACACAATCCAAGCCCTCTCCCTAACATAAAAACACATAATAGCTCACCACTCTTTAGCAATACTACCTAACCTTGACCATCACACACATGCACACACTTCCTGCAGCAATAATAGGACCTGGCCACCTGACAGTCCCCTCCCTACCCAACTGTGACCATTTAGCACAAAATTGGCCACCTTTCTCTATCATTACACTTAATTAGCTGTGATTAATCAGCTGCCAATTATACCAAACAGAGCCTAAAGAGAGACACCACACTGGACGGCCACTTGACGCTCTCAAAGGGATAAAAAAAAAGTATTTGTGCGTCTGAGTGTGTAAGTGTTAATATTTGAGCGATGAGCGATATGATTCTGTTGTAGTCGCCCGAGTGTCGCCTTCATCGCAATGTAAGCGTAGCAGATGGATGAAAGTGAACTTTTAATTAAGAGACTTTGTTCTGCAGTCGAAGCAGCGCTAGCTGAAATGGCGACTGTGAAATTCTCCTTCCCTTCCCTCCTCCTTTTTTTATGCTCAATAAAACAAAAACGCTTTCATGAAAACTGCAGAAGAATGAGTTGATATGACTCGCTGGGTTTTTAACCACAACAGATGAGTTAATGTATTCATCACTGGCAAAGTTAAGTGAAAAAACAATACATAATTAGGCAAACATTAGTGGGGTTTTTAATTGAAAAATCATCTTATCGGATCAGAATCAGACGATGTTCAGCTCAAACTCAGGAATCAGGTTTTTCTTTTTTATCTTTAAATCTTTGTCAGTTACGAAGCATGCAAGATTTGGAAATGTTTTCAGTCTTTTGGAAAACTAAGCATGCTAGTAAAGCTAACGGCCCCAATCCATTTATTTAGGATCATACGTTTATAATATGAACTCAGCTTTCAGTTTTATGGACTGCTGTCACTCATCCAGTGGTCGACCGGAAAAGATGGACTGCTCCCTCCGTGTTGGTTTTTTAAAAATGTTAATGTCTTGTTTACGATGTTGGGATGAATCGGGAAACGGAGCTTTGTCTGCAGTAATGCAGGCGCTGCTGCTGTTGTGAAAAAATAAAAAAGCTCTCAACTTAGAGGCCCATCTACATTCTGACCCATTGTCATGAAATACTGTATGGACCATGAATGCGATTACCCTCTTGAACCCGTTACCAAGGCGACACAATCTCAGACAAGCAGAAGATGCTGCCTGGATGTCACTCATTGGGTGTGGCATCACTCCCACTCTTAACTTTTTTTTTTTTTCCTAAGGTTTCTTTAGCTCTAATGGCCTTCATTTGAAAGTGCTATGGCAGGAAAAGGGAGAGAGGACATGTGGCAAAGGTCACCAGCTCGGGAATCGAACCTGCAACGGCCGCGTTGAGAACTAATGCCTCTGTATGTGGGGTGTGCTTAACCCCTGCGCCACCACAACAACACAACAACACCCCCACCCCAAGTGCCTTTCTTCTACACTCTAAACTTGATATCTACAGGTCAAAGTATTAAAAAAAAGATGCGAAATCTCCCACACATTTCTGATGCATTTTTTATAATTAATTAAATATCATTTTGTTCAACTGTATAGATGCTTGTGGAGACTAACCTGCTTTCGCTTTCACTCTCCAAGCTGCTCTGCTTCCTGTTTGCTGAGCTACTGAGCAGAAAACTTAATAAATTTTTCCACCATTGCCCAGGCAAGTGACCATGTTCAAATCAAAGTTACACTCAATGCTTAGTAAAGCAAAAAAAGAAAACAAACTCTCCACTTCTTGTCTCTGTAAAAACGTGGCACGCACTACAAGCAAGCCACTAGGCCTCTAATTGTTAAAATACTAAACTAAAGTACTAGGTTTTAGTTGTGAATATTCTACAGTCAATCAATTTTCTACATTTTTCCTGTCAGTTTTGGAACACTGTTTTTCCTTTTCTTTTACATATTCACCCCAGATTTAGAAAGTGATCAAATCAAATTGAATACTTTTTCAAACTTTTCTAACTCCCACATATTGTCTACAGACGTTATTGAGGACCAACAAAAAAACACTTTTCACCCAGCTGTACACTCTTTTCTATTAAACACCCTTGACATTGATGAATATTTTACATGAGAAAATTGCTAGTCAATTATGCTAATTATGCTTTTTCATATCTATCCATGAGTAAATATCTACTCTCTGGACCAAACATGCGGTCCAGAGTTTAATCTCAGCAGCATTTCGAATCGCCACCTTCCGGTCCTCGACTAGGCCACCCAGCCATCAACAATCTCCCACATCATTGGCATGTAGCTGATATTAGACGCAGGATAGCAGCCATATAATCCAGCATGAGGGGAATGAGAGCCGCGGCAACAACATGTTGATAACATCTAAGAGGGTTTGAATCCTCAAGAGGGACAAATCCGTCTTTTAGAGCACACCACGACAAGAGATCAAGAGGTCAGATATGCCTTCCTCCGCTTTGTTCTCATCCTGATCGCAGCGTTAATGGCCTTGTCTTTTTTTTTCCCCTCTGATGTCGGGCTCATCCCTCTTTTCATCTGTTCATCAATCTCTCTGTGTGTGGCTGCTTTCTGTGCCCTGACCTCTGGTTTTATCCATGTGAAAAATCACTTCTTATCTGCTCTCTGTGCCTCTCGCTTTTTTCCTCACACTAATCTAGGGGGCTTATAGCAGGACTTGAGAGGACAAAGATATAAATATACATGCCATAATTCAGGTCAGATGACTCAATACCAAAACGAAAGGAAGCCAACTCCATTTTGGAAGTGCTCTGTAACGGTTCTGAAATTTTTCTTTTTTTTTTAACTCATATAGATCATCGATGGCTGATTTGAGGCCATGATATAAGACTTTCAAACTTTTACAATCTTCAGTGCAACATGTCTTGTACAAAGTGACAGGTGATGCAAAGCTAGGGTAAGTGTTTATACTAGGGTTTAGATTTATGGCCTGAACCCGAATTAATTGCGTGATGGTCGGGTCGGACTTCTGTGGCGTGTTTTTAATGAGCCTGCATTACGTACACAGAGAAAGCCAAATAAGGACGCACAACGTAAAGTTGTGTTAATCTACTTATTGTAGTGTAAATAGTTTAACATGTTGAGGAAGTAAAGGAAGTGAGTAAGATGCAGTAACAAGAAACAAAATGGAGCTGGAAGACGTTAACTAAAATCGAGAGAAGTTACACTGCTTTCTAAAATAACACATTTCATTTACTTTGGACTAGGGCCTGTGATTACAATAATCAGTCGGACTGGATTGGGTTTGGACACGAGGCTTATGGGCCGATATAAACTCTAGTTTCCACCCTGAAAACTAAAAGCTTTGTTGAGGTCCAGTCCGGCTCTGAACATCACCATCAGTGTGTGTAGATGTGTGCTCACCTCAATGATCTTACGGGCTTCCCGGTAGCGGCCAGTCTGAAGGAAGGCGAAGAACAGATCATAAAGCATCATCATCTCTCCTCGTTCCTGGCTGACAAAGTCCATCACTAAAGAAAATTTTGAAAAGAGAGAGAGAGGAGGACAAGGAGGAGGAACATTAAAGAACTGATCTTCAAACAGACCAAAAAAACCACCCGAGTGAAGTTGTCCCCAAACACCTTCTTCAAATCAAATGAAATGTGTGTCAATTTTTGTTTGTCTGTCATTTTAACGATATTAATGTTTCCAGAGGTCATCAGACAATCAAACAAAATGTGCTCTCAATCAGCTGTGCTATGTTTCTGCTGGTTTGTACAGCAAAAGTTAAATTGTGTCGTTATAATTTTTAAGATTTAGAAGGAAAAAAAAGGTCACCAGAGATTAACCTTGAAAATCAAAAATATTTGTAGCATACTTCAGTTGATAGACACCAAAGTTAATTGATTTTGTAAATGCTGGAGGCTGGTTGACCCTTTAATGACCTCTGGAAAGTAAAATGACAGCGGCACAATCAATAATTTTTGCTGAACAGACATAGCACAAACGTTTGACGTAAATTTTGTTTAATTTGATGAAGGTGGGTGATGTCTTCACTCAGATCAACGACTTCTTCAGATTCCAATCTTCTGGCATAAAAGACCTGCGTCCGGTTTTCTTCTGGATCAAGTGCAAACATTCCCAAACGTAAACCTAAGCTCTCCTCTTGTGAACTTGCTAAAGCCTTGTGCTCAGTGCTACAGGCTATCTCTGTCCAGCAGCTTCAGGACAGGCACCCCTCACACCCTCGTGTATGCGCACACGCACACACACACACACACACACACACACACACACACACACGTTTTCAGTTATCCAAATGGAGCTGCACATTCAGCCAAATCCAAGGACATAAAGGTAATCCCTGCTCATTTTTTCCTCTGTCCATAAGGCAGAATAATGTGGTGCTTTGGGAGCTAAATCATGCAGAAGTGTAAATCAAACACAGACAAGTTTGCACACAAGTTCCTGACTGCATTTAATTTCCAAGTGATAACTCTGATTTTCTATTTAAATTTAAATGTTTTACATCCTTCTCTCAAACTAAAGTCTGAAATTCAACCACAAATGTTAGGTCATAGTAGGTCAATCTGCTCGACCTCTGTGGTTTCAGCACATTTCCGTTCATTTAAAAGGCTGAGTTTTATTTACTATAAACCCACAGAACGCGTGAAAGGCGCTCAGTTTGTTCTTATAAAGTCCTCAAACTGAGGGGTGGGGGGACTCGATGTTTAATGTCGTAGAGTTTGGAGTGGGAATGAACTTAGCATTAAAGAGTCAGAGTTTGGCAGCGAGTTGTAATTCTGTTCTAGGTGTTGTAAAAGTTACTGTGTTTTTAAGGGTGAGATGACCGCATTCATCACAAAAGTAAAAATGTGAAGAGGTGCTCCACTGCGCAGCCTCAACCTTTACGCACTCAGAGCCACTTGGACCCCAGCGGCCCGTTGGACTTGACATTTCTCACCTCGCCGCAGTTGAGGTATAAAGAGGCTGCTCTACATATGATTGGTTGAGTAGCTTCATCTTTGACCCTGTGATAAATCTTTCTGACCTTCGGGCCCACTTATGCTCTGCTGGATTCCCCAGCACCTGTTAACACGCGTGTTCAATGCTACAGCTGAAAGAGCACTTTGGGCGCAAACACAACAGCAATGTAACAGGTTAGAGTCAGGAAACTAAAGGAAGTGGCACACACTCCAACTCCATATGGGTTTTTTATTTACCGAGGTTATACGTCAGGGTTTGTTGAGTAAAATATAGTTTAGAGTATTAAGGGAGAGGAAAAGGGTCTCATTCATCAATATCCTGCATCTTTTTTAGTTAAACTCATTCAGGAGAAACTTAACCTTAGCTTAAGAAATAGGTTGCGTTGCAGCTGAAGTGATAAGTACAGCTTTTCTCGCTTTTCTCATGTTCAATGTTTAAACTTGAGGAAGCTACACTTATTTTCTGCACACTCCTCATAGCAGATCATGTGCTCAGTGTACTTGGAAGAGGATCATGGACATGTGGAGGAGAAAAGAATAGAGAAGCTCAAGAACAAATACTAAAGAAAAAAAAAAGATTGGGATGAGAAGAGAGATGAGGAAGCACGGATAAGCCAGCGCTCCAAGGCCAGCTGCATAAATTCAAAATGGTGCATAATCGTTTGTGAAAAGACAACTTAAAAGTTTTTTTTTTATGAATATTTACTATAGGAAATTTGTGGCCTGTTTTTAAAAAACACCATTTTATTTCTGCTTTGTCTGCTTAAAACAAAGAAAAACATAAAACATTTACAAAATTAGGATTGACACATTTTCTTCTCTGTGACGTTGATGTTTGTGAAAAATAATTTAAACAAATAAAAAGCAATACTACTAGTACTTGCGTCTTTCTGTTGTGGAGGAAATTTAAGGCAGGATTTATATTATGCAAACCCCCCGTTCCCACCTAAAAGCTGCTAAAGTAATTTTTTTTTTATATCTCAATTTTAAGAGCTGTTGCTTACGCATTTTTTTAGTCAAATATCAAGAGCCGTCGTGGATGGTCCAAAGAGCCACCTGGGGCTCCGCAGCCGCAGGTTGTGGACCAGTTTTCTAGACACATGATGTGATTATTTGCTTACAGACTGAAACAGAGATTGTACCCAACAATGAACCAGACTTATGGAGGCCCACAGTTCTCCTTAAGTCATACTAGCTGTTTAGATTTTTCCTTATAATAGTATTATGTCTGAGGTGTTGCATTAAAATACATCTACAGCTGTGTGTCCATTAAATACAGATGTTGTCTCTGAAGTTGACAAAACTATATCATCAGCTCCCAAAAAAGTCTAAAGGCAAAGAGGACTGTTAGCATATATAAACACAATGGAGAAACTTACACTTTTTTTAAAGTCAGACATAGAGAACAGTTTAGTTTCATTGATTTTTTTTGTGCCATTTCCAAAACAAATGATTTGTCTCCTACTGAACGTAGCTAAAGATCAGAAGTCAGTGTTCTACCTTTTTGCAATAAATCTGTATCTCCTTTCTTCACCAGAGCAACGGTGATGTCATGGATGCGCGGCAGCTGGTTGTAGAGTTTGTGATACTCCAGCGCCGCATCGAGAGCTCCGGACGGGTCATTGCTGCAGGCATGAAGACAGACAAACACACACACACACACACACACAGAGAAAAAGAAAAATGTGAGAATGAGTTCATCCAATCATTCATGTACAGAGCGGTGTCAGTGGAGAATAAAGAGCGTATCATGGGGCGTTAACCTTGTGCCCTCCCATTCAAGCACAATGACCCGCCTCGACAATACAGGCCCTTTGAATTCATGACAGCACAACTGCGGGGCGACGAGGCCTTTTGGCCTCAATACATCATTCCCACACAACCACGCGTGCTCTCACACACACCTGTCCTGGTGGGGCTAATGACTCTACGGACAGGCTTTTAGAGGTGAAGCAATACAGCAGATAAAAGGACTCCGCTGACCTTTACCCTCTCTGCACAGCCTCCAACTTTCCCTTCTTTGTCCACCCAAAACCTCCTCAACCTTCCCTCATCCCTTACTTCCCTTTTCCTCCCAACCTTCACACTTCCTTTCTGACTTCTCTTTCTCGCCATCGCCTTTCTGATTTCACGCTGTCAGCTCTCAGCACCGACTCTGACCTGAACCCCCCCTGCCCCACCACACGCCCTAGCTCGAGCAATTTAGCTCAAATATGGCAACAACATTAGAGACCCCCACTCTGCCTTTCACAGCTCGCGCCCTTCTTCTCATGACATCCTCTCTCGTAGCCGGTCTTCCTCGCAGCAAACAAAAGCGGCGTGCCGAGGGGAGGACTCGCTCCTGATGGAGGGATAACGAGAGAAGAAGAGAGGAAGTGCACGAGAGACCACTTCAATCCCCTCTATTGTGACAGCGCTGCCATCAATCTGCTGATTGGGTAATTACCATGTCAATCACGCAGAGGTCAAAGCAGATAGGGCACTCGTAGAGAGAGAGGGAGGCAGAGGGGAGGACTGACTGAGCAGAAACACAAGAGTGAGTGTTGGGCTGAGAGCAAACAGGTGTAATTTCTGAAGTGTTTTCTTCTCTAATCAATCAGAGAAGCGGAGATGCAAAAACACGCCCTGAAACGACCAACAACACCGGAGGGGGGCAAACAGGAAACATTTGACCTTGGCACTGGCTTCTGTGCGGCGGGAGTGGATGGAGGTGGTGAGGCGGGCGGGGGCGATGATTGGGACGGGAAGGCAAAGAGGAGCGCTAATTGAAATGAAGAGGCACAACATTATTCAGCTGCGCCAGTCAAGAGGCTGTTTAACCGCACAACAGTCTGACTGAACGGCTCAGAAGAGGGACAAAGAGACTTATGGAAACGAGAGGAGGAGCGGGCGAGAGGGATGACACTCAAACATGCTATAAGGTTTGTTCTGTGAGGATCTAATGAGGTCGTTTCTTACCTGCACATACTCGACTGTACACAAATATGAAAGATGTGTTAAACATCTAAAAATAAACCCATCTTTTATTGCTTTAAACCATAAGTACCCATATAAATCCTTAATAATCAAGTATTTCTTTAGAGCTTTAGAGTTTCTCCTAATAATCCATATGAACCGACAGATTCCCATTTCTTTGACCACTTGGTATTTTAACTACTTCTCATTATACAATAGCAGTAGGCGGTGGCAGAAACAAAATCTCCAACGCTCAGTTTTAGGGAACGGAAATGCTGTTCATGTTGGCGACACCATGTCTTCATAAGTACCATTGGAGGACAAAAACAAGTCTTTTTTCTGTCCTATTATAAGCATAAACGGGTGAAGTTTGATAAAATCAACCAGGACTTTAACTGGAACTGTGTGCTTTGGTCAGACGTGAATAAGATTGAGTGTTTCAGCAATAAATAAATACTCTTTGTCAGTTTTGCATGAAGCAAAAGAGGAATGCATATTAAAGTACTGATGCTCACTGTTGGGTAAGGTGGAGGATCTTTAATGCTGTGGGTCTGTTTCTCTTCCACCAGCCACAGGAACCCCATTAGTCCTCATTCAAACTTTCTAGTTCCCGCTACTGATCACTTGACCATGACGCCATTAGAAGTTAATTTCATGTCTTGTTACAATTCCATATATTTTATAACCCAGAAAATAAATGAGGCAGGACCAAAGAAAAGAATGGCACACTACAGGTCTTCAGGTGTTTATCTTGGAAGTATTGGGATAATTTGCATACTTCATCTCTCAGATACCATAAGGACACCAAACCTGATGCACTGATGGGAAAATCACTCTTTTCTATTTCAGTTCTTCTCTTCTGAGCAAACCTGAACATCATTGCCTCTATAAATCAGTGTCTCTGAGTGAAATACTGCAATTCAAATGAAAAAACATGGCTGCTCTTCAGGAAGGCCAAAGAAACTCAAGTTCACAGACGTGCACAGGAAGATTAAGAATTTCAGAAAGCACGGTCGCATTGACTCTTTGAAATAGCTCGCAATCTAAACAATGAATAAATCTGGTGGCCTCAGCCGGTAAAATGAAAATGGACCACAAGTGGGTTTTTCAACAAGATAATTCAGAATATATGATGAAATCAAAACAGAAATCAAATTCATTGTGTAAGCAGGAATGCTCAAGTTTATCTACAAGCCCTACATATTATTACAGAAGTTAAGTCCTTTCTGCTGGCAAAACCAGTTTGTATAATTGTAATACTGGCGATTTTGTTAAAACGTTTATGTATGCGAGTTTCTTTTCTCAAACCAAGTAAATATTCACAAATGAAAGGTCAGTCTACGCTGCTGAAATAAGATGAATTTAAGGATTTTTACACAAGAGTGCCAACAGGCATGCCCAATCGATCCGTCCCATCTTTTATACATTAAACACTTTCTCATAATCCCTTCTTCCTAATGAGGGATTTTAAAAATCTGTTGGCAAAAAAACAGATTCTGGCGTTGCAATTACACCCCATCTCTCCGCCCGCTGATCCACCCCCTAAAAAGAGCTAAAGATGTCGAAAGATGGATAATTTCCCTCTAGGTACAATTTAACTGTCACTTTGCGTTGCCATTTACTGCAGCACACAGCCCTGTTAATGTCCCCAACTTTGCATGTCAGACACTTTCCAGCCAATTAAGCCCTGAAAAAAAATAACGAGCGATTTGCTCAGTGGAAACCTGAAGGATGAGACAAGGAGGCTCATTTTGACTTATTTCACCGCCCTCCCCTTCCCTCTCCTCTTTTTCTTTGCCTCCGTCCCGTTCCTTTGTTTACGGGAGATGGGCAGGCCTGTTATCAAGCCACTGTCCTCCAGAACGAGGTGTCTGTGTCTCGAGACGCAAATGAGAGTGCGATCATGACACGAGTAGCCTGCAGTTAAATGTGGGCTAGAATGGCACTTACTTATTACTGACATTATTCCCGTCCTTAACAGGTGATTTTGTGTAAAAAGGGTGAAAGCCGTGGTCACACAAAGGCAGGTGAACATTTTTCAAAGTTGATGTGGCAACATGGTATTTAGCGGTCCAGTCAATTCCACATCCAGCCGACAAACAGGAACATTAGGTGTCAGCCTAACATGAAAGTTATTTCATTTTAACCAATCGTAACCTGTTATTTCAGAGCATTTCTGATCTCTATCTTTATAGAGGGAGGGAGGGAGCCAGCTTCCAGAAATCCCCAAACATGAGATGGATTTATGCTTAAATCTAAAAATATGACTAGCTCTGATGCAAGTGACACAGATACCAGCGTATAGGCAATCATGTTTAGGTTTTGGCTTTGATATAAAAGTACAGCAAGTATAAAATAAAGAGTAGAAAGACAAACGTTCTATACTCAGTTTTTTATTTTTTAAAGTAGCACAGTTTAGAAGGACTATTAAAAAAAATATCTCTTCACTTTGAAGTAAACTCTAAATTTCTACAATGCCTCGCACTCGTAACAAACACCTGTGCTTGGATGCAAGGTGTTGAAAAGTATCTGTAGCAGGAAGCAAATGATAAGGTAAAGAAAATGGCTTGCCATATCCATGCTACTGGATTCGACATTTGGATTTTCCATTTTCTATCACTCCTTGTCCACTGAACCTTGCTGATTTTACACAAGCGAGTAGTCGTCAATTATTACAAACCATTTTTGCATGTACTTGGCGTGGAGTGTCTTAGTGACTAAATTAACTTCATTCTGTCATGGTAGAAAAAGCAAATAAAATCTTGTGAATAAAAGTTGACATTACCCGTTATTCTCCATCTGGTTTATGCAAATAATGTCTTTACAGGGACAGTGTAATGTGAGAGCAATGTAATGTAACATCTTTGTCATGTAGATTTCCACAATAATACCACTGCAAAATCTAAAAAAAAAAAAAAAAACCTTAGACTTAGTAAACCAATTGTGCAAAGTGAAACTGGATGACTTCAAATTAAAATTTTTTAATCATTGTAAGGATTTTGCTTTTTTTTGTATGATTGTTTTTTTCCCCCTACTAATAAAGGAACTAATCTTTTTCACTCCTAAGGAACAGAATTTTCTGACATTTTTCCTACGTGTTAGTGAGAGAAGCTGACTAACTTTACGCAAAAACAGAAAGCAAATATTCTGCACTTCATAACCAGTTTAAATAATAAATATTGTAATCTATATCTTTCATATCGCAAGATAAATTATTGAAGAGCAAAACATGTCTTTCAACGTGTTCTGCATTGTTCATTCATCCATTCTTTATCCGAGTCTCTGTTATTTGTATAAAAAAAATAAATCACTTGCCTCCATTTAGCCACTCTGTTTCCATTTGTTCTTTTAGGCCTAAGCTTTGGAAGTAAATTAGGCTTTTTCTGTGAGCCGCTCATCTCTTTTCAGCTCTGTGCCCGCCTCCTCGTGCTCCATCATCCCACTACTGCCTTATCATATGCGTCCTGCCAGCTCTTCACTTTGTTGGACTCATTAGCATTTACTGTCGCTAATCACTTCCTCAAGGATGGCAATCGGAGCTAGCTGCCAACTAGCGCGGTGGCAGGTTAGCACACACAATACTGCGCGGACGGGCGTGAAGGCTAACGGGGCGGCGCGTGTGATGGGCTGTCAAGGGCTAATCTGGCGGAGAAGTGTTCATTAAGTCATTAGCGCTGACGCAGCGATGAGATGGGTGCAGGCGGGAATGATGCCTGCTTTGTCCTCTTTTATCACTTCTCTCCATCCCCTCCTCCCACCACCAGCGTCTGTTTGTCCGCTGACTGACGGAATGAAGAGGTGGGGACGAGAACATGAAGATAAAAAGGGAAGAGAGCAAGAAGACGGATTCAACTGGGCTGTAAAAGTCAAGTGTTGTGCTGCTTGAACCTGCCCTGAAGACTGACTGAACCGCTTGCTGTTTTCTTTTTACAATCCTGAAGATTTCACACTTAAAGCTGAGCTTTAGAAAGAGGAAAAATATAGTAATCTGAAAGTATTCTCTCTGAAAGTGAATTATTAGTGACATGGACTTAGATGCAACAGAGTTGAAGGTGATAAAGTGTATGAAACTGGCTAGCCGTAACATTTTCACAAATTATAGTGCAGTCCTGTAAAAAAAAAAACGAAAAACATTCTGCTGAGAGAAGTTAATTAAATAAATATTATAAAAATATTTTGGAATAACTAAAAGGTGTTTTAAGATCTACATCTGGTAAGCATGGATCCTGTAGAGACTTTCATGGTACAATGACTGATATCAGTTATTGGCAAGATGTTGTAGGAAATAACTGAACCCTATTTTTAAGCCGTTTCATTTTAAATACACACACATGCTAAAGGTAATCGTGTTCTTTTGCATGTAACATTACAAAACAGCAAGTTTTCAATCACCTAAACGTACAATCTTCAGCCAGAGTTAGATGATTTTAAAAGGTTTAATGTATTGGAATGAATTTATTTCCATTAGCTCTGGAGTTTCCCTTCTTTTGTATATTAGTAACTTTATAACTAATTTCTTCAACTAGAAAGATAACTAAAGCGAATGTATTTCTACAAAAAAAAAGAAGAAAATTAAAAGCCGGAGAGAGAAGTAATAAATGAAAATGCAGTACAATTACAGTTTCAGACATAATGAAATGTAATTTAAGATCTGGTTGTCAAATTAATATGAATTTAGGCCCTAAAGGTTGTAAAACCATGTATAAATCTAGGATGTTTTAGTTATTTTGATGCAGTTAAGCAAAAATATAGAATAAGACGCCTCCTGTAGATAGTGGTATGTTTAGAATATTGTTCCTTGCAGCCATTCTGTGCTCTACAGAGTCACAAGTCTACCTAAGCTTATATTAGCAGGAAATATTTCCGATGCATAAAATTGGTCTGTCATGTAAGCTATGGGAAAGAGTAGGAGAATATTCCCGGCCATCTGACCAGCAGTGTGCGACAACAGGTGAGTGG
Organism: Poecilia reticulata; assembly: GCF_904066995.2. NCBI lineage: Eukaryota > Metazoa > Chordata > Actinopteri > Cyprinodontiformes > Poeciliidae > Poecilia > Poecilia reticulata. The sequence goes on along the minus strand of NC_088844.1, from coordinate 10,020,161 downwards.
AGGCGGAGCTTGGTATTGTTAAGCGAAATTTCTGGTTGCCAACACTTTTTGGAATCCGATTACAATAAAATAACTAAACCAATCTTTACCAACCAAACTAAAAGGATTTGATTCCACAAAGCTGTGCAAGCCAAATGCCCAAAGTGTAAAATACATACATGGTTACTATGAGCTATTCCAAGTTTTTTTTTCTTTTCTTCTCAAAGCTAATAAAGGAAAGGTGTACAGATGTGGATTTGCCTCATGGACAAGGCCCTCTTAGAAACCTACACACCAACCAACACCCCGCTGATTATGACCGGATACGGGCAGCTATCTTGTTCTCTCGTGATCATTAGTGTGTTTACTGCAGTATCAGCTGGAGGAAGTACAACTGGCACTTGATTTGGGAACACCGGCTGCCGGTAAGCTGCTGTGTGTTCATGCTTGTGTTTTGGCTGCCGTTGATGACCCAGGAGTAAATTAGCCCGCTAATCTCGCAGAGGCAGTGATTATCGTCGTGAACCTGGAAGCTCTGTTTGTGCCGGAGAACGGAGTCAAAGCAACACAAACAGCAGCAGGGGAGCTACCTTCTGCATGTGTGTGTGTGTGTGTGTGTGTGTGTGTGTGTGTGTGTGTGTGTGTGTGTGTGTGTAAGCATCATTTCCAAAGGTCTACCTCATGTGCAGCAACGCACATGATGATAAACTGTATGAAAGGATGTGGACAGTGTGTGTGATGTCTATAGTATATCCACCAATTAAGTGGCCTGTGCATAATTAGCATGCTAATGAGCTGATCTAGGTAAAAGCTGCTCGCACAAAAACATACAAGATACACAAGCTGAATAGAGTTGAAAGGTGAGAGACTCCGAACTGAATGTTTGCTAATATTTACATTAGGAGAAAAAGCTTTGGTGGAACCGGAGGCATGGTGATTGGTATCAAGGATTTTAAGTTTTAAAACTATTCAAAATGTTTAGTGTAGATGCACCAAGCATGATGTTCTTATAGTTTTCAGGTTTCCTTTCAGGTCTCTCCTGCAGCTTACAGACATATTCTAATTTTTATTCTTTAAGGGTCATAACAAAATTGTAAAGGAACTGAACTTATACAGCGCTTTTCCAATCACTTTGACCACGTAAAGAGCTTTACAATAGAGCCACAGTCACCCATTTACACACCGATAAGCAGGTCGCTTGGGAACTGGTTAAGTGCCTCGCCCAGGGACACATCAGCATATGACAGCAGGAAGCTGGAATTGGACCTACAGCCTTCACAGTCAGCCTAATTTACATCAGGTAAATATTGGTGTATCTGAAGCTTAAATGAGATGAAAGAAAAAAACGTCAAAGTGACAAGATTTCTCTTCAGTCTGAGGTTTCTTCCACAGGCAGTAAAAGGAGTTCCTTCCTGTCCACAGCCACCAACACCAATAAAAACTCTCTGAAAATACTTTGATAATTTCATTTAATTTCCTGTGGAATTAATAAAATATTTTTTATTAAATTATCACAGTAAAATAGCTTTAAAACTACAGTTAGCAGGCAACTAGTGCCATGACTATTCAGTAGCGGGTTGCAGGCTAGCGCATTAGGCAGCCAACATCAGTCTGCTGTACTCATGTTACAGTAGAGTACAGAAAAAAAAAAAAAATATATATATATATATATAGTGCAATATATAGTGCAATAATCACCTTAGAACTAATACTACATTTAGTTTATTACATATTTTTTTGCTCGAGCACATGAATTAAAATAATTGTTATAAAAAACTGTGGTATCGCATTTCTTTTTATACCATACTCTTTGTGAAATAGGAGAAACCGTTTTTTTTTTTTTTTTAAAGAAATTGATTGTGTTTTATATTTCTGGTGTAAATTCTGTGAACATTATCACACCATAAACACTTCAATATCAAAGAATGGCCATAAGTGTTTCAGGAGATCAAGTGTGTTGAGGGTTATAGAGGTTGCAGCTGGCGCATCCTCACATAAACAAAAGCCTGGCTTCAAAACACAAACACACACCAACATAAATGAGCAATTTCAACATCCTCTCCCTTTCTGAATCGCTGACCCGGACTACAACCTCGGCTATGATCATAGGGAGGGATGAGTGACTCATTGAGATACACATATACGCGCACACACCTGGCAAGAGGCTTTGGCAGATGAGGAAACGGATCTGAAAAACAAACATGAGCTTGTTGGCTGTTTAGCGGACTCACCCGAGCCACAAAACCACAACGAGCATTTGGCGTTTCTGAGCTTCATCTGGCAAACCCAGGGTTTGCTTTTTGGAGGTTCGTGACGACGTTTGCGTTACCTCTGCAAGTAAGACGTGACCACGGGCGAGCAGAGGTTGGCGGTGGGCTTGGCCAGTCCCAGGGAGAAGATGGTGTCCTGCAGCCGGCGGACCGTGGGTATGCCGCCCTTGGCCGCCACGGCGTTCAGCATGTGGAAGATGTAGGTGATGTGGATGTCGTTCAGGATCACGTCCTTTTCCTTCATCTCCTTCAGGATGTCCACTGCCTCTAGAGGAGGAGGAAGGAGAAATGCTTGTTCAGCATAAAGAAAAAAAGAGCAGTGACCTGAGAGTGGTTTACAGGTAAAGGAGAGAAGGGACAAACACAAAGAAAGGAAGACAAGGAGAGGGCGAAAAGAGGAGAGGGGCGACAAGAGGTAGGCAGACATTGGTTTGGGTGTGTGGATGCGATAAAAGGCCGCTTTAGCTAATTCCATGTGGGGAAAACAAACCCATATTAAAACAGCATTTTGCGCCCAGCGGGGATGCAAATCCTACCCCGTATAATGCCAACTCTCTGCTAATTGCTACTTGCAGTTTTCTAAACGAGACTACAATTACCGGACCCCTACAATGGAGGCCAGCTTTTTGCCGTGGCCATGTGGAAAGCACTTGGGGGGCTAAATTATAGGTATGTGGCGACAAGGGCCCGCCGCGGCCCCAGTAGGACCTTGGTGAGCGGGGCTGAGGGGTGGATCGGTTCGGTCAAGTCTCGCTGGTAATGGAGGGCTTTTTACTGGGCCAGGCGCCCATCTGGCCAGCACAAGGGGCTAAATGGTGTAGAGGGAGTGAGTGTGTATGTGCGTTAACAGGGTAAAGTAATTAAGACGCGTTTACTGTCTATTTAGACAGCTGCTAATGGGCTGTCAGTGATACAGCCGCTCTTCACCACAGATACTAATCTATACAGCGAGACCAATAACGAGGAGGAGATGGATAGACGGAGACACGCTGAATATATTTGAATAATCTGCTTTAAGCCTCAAATTGCAGGGTTCTGTTGGTATTGCGCTTAGAATATATTCAACGGGGGTCCTTGATTCCGTTGTTGAGGCAAAGACGGAAATAAAGCTCAAAATGGAAAGTACAATAGTGCTACAAAGATCTCTTTTCCAACACCAACGTTATCGCAACTAAACCTCCAAAACGAGAGTATCCTAAAAATGTCCAGTCAAAACACTTTGCAGTTGGTGAGCACTTTGGCATCCTAATTTCTGGTTTGTCTCTCCGTCGTCCAACTTCCTGTGCCAGTTGTTACGGCGGATGAGACCCAAGGCTGCCACGGATTTAATGGGGAGGGAGGAAAACATGGGAACTGAGGTTGGAGCAGGAATAGTTACTCGAACTGAAAGAGTGGCTGGAAAAATAGGAAACGCAATACGAGTGTGGATGAAACTGTCGGAGGTTCAAGGCTAGTTAAAGCTGGAATGCCGTCACCCAAAGCTACTAAAACATGATGCCCTCTACTTTTCCACAGTAAAAGTTTGCAAAAGAATGTAAGGTAAAGGATTTCCCACATTTTTTCATCACTCAGTGTTTCCACAAAACCGATGCAGGTTTAACTCGTCCAGCATGCATCAGGTCCATGTCTTTTTATAGAAACTTGTACAGTCTGATCTGGAGAAGCTCATCTGGCAAAGAGGCCAGAGTTTAGGACCGGCTCACCTTCTTTTAGTATATTCAGGTCTGTATTTAGATTTCTAATACACAACACACACATCAGAAATACTTTACCTTTAAAATAAAAAATTTTCCCAAATGGACACCATTTACAATGATCAGAAGAGTTCAGTTGCAAAGCAGATGTGATCTATGTGTTACCCTCTGGAGAAAATAAGAAAAAAAAGACAGAAGAAGCTTAGCAGCAGAAATTCAACTAAGCATCTCAAAGCTGCCTATTGCTGAACAAGATGGAGTCGTGGAAATGTGTAAAAACCAGCCGGGGCAGAGTATGTACCAATTTATCTGCAAGAGATATCTTACAGTCGACTATATTGCCAAAAATTAATTTTATATCAACACTTGTACCTGTTTAAAGTAAGAACAGATTCATTCTCAGGTGCGAGGATATTCCTGGATGACATACTAGATAAATTAAACCAGTTAAAGAGACGGGTGTCTTATCACTGAGCCAAATCAAAAAGAATGACGTAGACATAAACATCTGAGGTGGAAATTGCAGGGATAAATGAAAGCACAGAGCAAACATTTCACAGAAAATGACACACCTTGTTAGTTATAATTACCATCTAAAAGACCACAGGAACATGCTGATCTTGGTCGTTGCAATCTACATAAGCAACATCTACGTCACAGGCTCACCTGCTATCACTTCTGCAGTGTTCATCATCTCAGATGATGCATATTCTTTCTGTCTGACCATTTCTCCCCCCTGAGCTTCTCCCCCTCCATCTACCCACGGCTCTCTCCATCACGACATGACAGACCCGTTAATCACAGAGACCAATGGCTTGGAGCTGATCTGCCCAAATGGAGCAACACTACCCAAACTTCCCTCCGCCCACCATCTAAACCTCCCCCATGCCGTTCTCCCTCCATCTCCCCTTTCATCTGTACGGCGAGCTAGTATGTATATCCATCAGCTCAACCGAGCATCTCGACCAGCACACCGAGCCAGACCCCACGCGTGCACACACCCACATACACATGCATGCACACACACACACACACACACACACACACACACACACACACACACACACACACACACACACACACACACACACACACACACGTGCACGCACGCAGGCATCAAGAGATGGGAGGCAGACAGCCCAGGTAAACAAACATCACACAGCCCAATGGTTCATGTAATCCTGCCTGACTTGACTGCTGCTGATGTCTCTTTAGAGAAACACACACACACTGCACTGAAGAGGAGTTTGGAACCACCAGAAAACAGAACAAGTTGCGTTTACTAAAGTGGGAGGCTGGACGGATTGAGAAAGAGGGCAAGGTCAGGTCAAAGAGATGCTTGGTGATAGAGGAGAGGTGTATTTATTAAAGAAAGGAGAAGAAGAAAGCTGTGTTTAGCCTCTTGAGGCCCATGTAGTTCAGCGGGTCCAAGGTTGGATTTTATTAGAACTGCTAGATATGTACAGGTGGATGTACACCAAAGGTTTCAAAGGAATATTTAACAAAAAACTTACTCATAGTTACACTGAAATAACTTAAGCTCGACTGTTCAGTACCATACATTCACAGATGATGTATATTTAAGAAAAACATTAAGTCAGGTGTGCATTCATACACGTCCTTTACTCTGATTCCCCTAAATAAAACCCTGTGCAGTTACTAAACGAGTCTATCAGGGTGTAATGATTCTTACCAGACTTTTGTGACTTTTTAAATAATTTGCATCGTATTTTAATCCTGTAATTATTTGTATTTCCTTTTTAGCCTCCATTTCTTCTTGGCCAGGACTCCCTTGAAAAACAGTTTTTAATGACAATGACACTTCCCTAGTTTAATAGATGTAAAAAAAAATAAAAAGTTTGCTTCAACTGAACCAAGACCTAGGTTTTTAGGCAGACCAGAGTTTGATCGCACGTCCACAGTTCTCAAAATGAACCAGACTTCCAAGGCAAATAAATTAAGAGTTCACTTAAAACAAATTAAACAGGGTTGGTGTGAATGCACCATTAATGGCATTCAGGTAATCTTTTTTTTTTGAGTCAAGACATTTACAATCTTTTTGGCACAATCTTTAACCAGCAAAATACTGTTTCTAACAAACAGAGCTGGGACTGGATGGGTAAAAGGTCCAAGATATAACAGTAATTGCTCAGAAGAAGAAGACAATTAATTGGTTTGAAGATTAGAAAAAGCTCAGATAAAACATTAAAAGGAGAATGAAGCTAAAGAACAAAGTAGCAAACAAAGTTGGTAGTCAAATGAGGGGCTTCAAAGAAAAACAACAAAACCATTAAAGCAAGAGAGAAATAATGCGAGATGCCAAGAGACGTGATCTTCAGCGAGGCCTGGTGTTCGCTGGGAGCCGGGCAGATCAGCGTCTGGGTGGGGACAGGCTAACATCAAGGTTAGCCATGTGTGCTAATGTGGCTGACAAGCCTTGCCTCCATATGCACACACTCTAACTAATGGCAAATGCATTGAGAGCAGCCTATACACACCCCGACACACTCGCACCGCAGGCAGACGGACACACCGACCGACGTGCCACCAAATGTCTTGTGCTTGAATTCACATGCAAATTTCTGTGTCACTCTGTGTATGAATGTGTGTGTGTGTGTGTGAAATGTTCAAGCACTTTGGCGGACATGATCTGCCATTAGCATCAAGGCAGATTTCAATAATTCTGGAAAAATACACACAGTCCTGTAATTTTCCCCCTCTCTCATTTCCCGCTGACACGTGTGTGTGTGTGTGTGTGTGTGTGTGTGTGTGTGTGTGTGTGTGGTGGTGGTGGTGGTGGTGGTGGGGGGGGCAAGAGAATGACACGCTTTGAGAAAGACGAGGATGGTGGGGGTCAAATGGAGACGCAGAAACGGAGAGCAAGTGATAAGGGGAGGAGAGGAAAGGCGAGAACAGACGAGGGAAACATTTCGCCTGTCACCCAATGCGAAATGCGGAGAAGCACAAACTGATGGTAATTGGGTCTTCAATGGGCTGAAGGAAACCCACCGTAGAATTCAGAAAATGGCCGGCTAATATGGTAACCAAGAGAGATTGTGACAGATTTGGTGGCGCGCACACACATACACACACACGCATGCACAGAAGCTGGAAAAAAAAGAAAAATGACATACTTTCCAAGCAGCGCACAATTTGGTTGTACAAGCAAAAAAAGAAAAAGAAAAAGACATGACAATGAGCCAGACTAGTTTGTTAATACACAGAATGACTTACGGAAGGAACCAATTTCTTCCAGCTAAAATGTTAATGAGTCAAATGAAGATGATAACTTTTGCCACATAAAGAATTAACCTAGTAATAAATGACTGAAGCAGACAGCGCTGCGACTCGTTTCCACACAGTGTGAAAATGAGCCATTGTGTCTTTTTACAATGCACAGAAACGGGAAGGATTGGTTCATTGAACGCTTTGGCGTTATGTGTGCACCTGGGTCCATGTGGCTCTAGTGTAGAAACATTGAAACGGTCAGCAAATCCAGAAAAGAAAATCGCTAATTAATCTCACACCATTTGCTTGTCATTTCAGATGCAGCGAGAAATTAACTGTCGACTGGAATCAAACGATTTTCAAGTGATCGGCACTTATCGGTAAAATCTGCTCCAGATCAGCAAACCCACCTAAGAGCTACTGGGACTCACACACTGAAATCTTCAATGTGAACGCTGTTACCGAGTAAAGGAGATTAAAATATAGCTATTTTCAGAGTCTGTTATAGTGAAATGTGTCTGGTTCCCTAAGAATGCAGGAGAGCGAGAGAGAGCAAAACTATCAACAGGTAACAAGAAGGCTAAAAATAAAAATAAAAAAATAGTGTAGCAAAGTTGCTCTTTTATATATATATATTTTTAGTTTTCCCTCTTCCATCAGTCAGACACACCGGGTCCCCCGAGTGTTATGATAGCTCTAAAGACAATCTTAAGGTATATTCTTGTTGTGTGTTGGGTGTTAAGAGTGAACTGGTCTGCTTGGAAGGACATGGAGACCAGTGAGACCTCAAATCGAGGATAATCAAAATGTTGGATTGCTTTGGTCTGATATAGCAGAGTGTGGACAAACGGGAACGCAGCCTACTGAGTGTGACTGATGTAGCCAATCAGAAAGCGTGGTGACAGAAATGCAGAGGAAACAAAACAAGTTAAATATCTGCCAATGGAAATACAATTTTTTTCATCAATATTAAGGAATTATTTACTTAATACTAGTCTCTACATCTTGCTAAAAAGTTACTTCTAAGTCAGTTTTCTAATTTTAGGTGTACTAAGATATTTGCACTAGAAACTAGATCAAAAACACAATTTTGTGTTTATGCAGTGCAGTTAAAAAACGTCAATTACTCCATAACTTATAGATAAATATAAAATGTCTCTACTGTACCGCTTTGTATTTTCTCTTATGGCATAATGATGCTATATTCATCTTAAGTTCCCCTTTCAGGAATTAAATTTTGAAGCAAAAACACATCAGATATTGATTCTGACAACTTACCCTCAACTTTGTCATTCAAAGAGAGCGTCTTTATCAGTGCGATGTACTTAATGGGATCCAATGTGACTAAAGAGTCCTTTCGACTTCTAAAAGCAGAGAGAGAAAGAGAGACGTGATTAATGTGTTCTCTTAACAGTAATGCAGCTCATGTGCTGCATGCTGTCAGGGTTCAGTCAGACTGGAGGGCAGGTGGTGAAAGAGGAGGCAGAGGAGGAAACAAGGGGAGAGTTTCCTGTGTTTCAGCTCGCCAACAGAGCGGCTGGACCCTGCATTAACGTCTCCCCTAATACCACTCAAGTTAAACTTTAATGGCCCACCATCGGCCGCGGCGGAGTGTGTGTGTCTCCTGCTGCACTCACAACTCCCTCTTCAGGTTGAGCGCCTCCTCCGCGTTGTTATGACGGCAGCACAGGCTGATGAGGATGGCGTATGCCCCGACGGACATGTCGTCTTCATACTGCTGCTTCAGCTCAAGGGCGCGCTGCAGGTTCTGAGGAGACAACGAGATGCTCAGAAACGCCGAGCGTGGAGTCAAACAAGAATGAAATGGGAAGGGTTAAGGGAAGCGTACCTCTTCAACACTCAGAGCATGGATGGTCTGTTTAAGAACGGAGTTCAGCGGCTTGTTCTCCGCTTTGAGTTCAGCCAGTTTGCGTTCAAGAGCCAAAACTCTGTTCTCATCTCCCTAAAGTAGACAAAATGTTCGTCAAACGCACAAAACCCACATGCAGCCTCGCAATTACGTGACCTTGTAGTGATGTGGTTGATGTCGGAAGTTTAAAATGAATTAAAAATACTAATAATCATAAGAAAAATAAAAATTTAAACGCAAATGAAAATGAAAATAACAATAAATGTGAAATATTTTAACAATAAATAAAATTAATCAAAGAAATTTAGATCATGAGAATGAATGCTATACCAATTAGGGGTTTTTAATGATTTATTTAAATTATTAATAGTCCAGTAGGTCAATTATACAACGCACAGCAGAAGTGAATAAATTGGGCAAACATATTTAAAGTTAGAGTGGATTTTCTCTGACCTTCATGCACTCAAACCTACGAATACAGTCTGGAAACTATTTACACTGGAGCTTTTAAATTCTCCAACGTAATAATTACGGATTACAGATGATAGATTTTCTTTAAATAAAACATTTGTTTGACGGCAATCAGGGGAAAGTCTCAGTAACTTGGCAAAAAATGTGGAAAAGTCAAGTCTAGATTTGCACAAGTCTTTTGGAATGATGGCATCATGCTGTGGGTCTGATTTGTGAAACTTTGACACAAGTGTGTGTTGAGACAAGAAGGTATGTCCAAACACCAAAACAGAATTTGGAATAGCAGAAACAGGCCAACATTTGGCCTTTTCACTGGACACACCAGACAAGTTCCCTCCTGCCCTCTTAATATTCAGATTATTCTCAAATAATCCAGCATATGTTAAGCATTAAAGAGGAAAATTATACTTCTCTGTCATTCTTTAGACATTTTTACTTACGGTGGCCAAAGAGGCTGACCCAGAGTCTCTTTCCTTTGAATAAACCAAAGCATGCACATCCTGCAAAACACAGTAAGCATCAGATGTTTACGTTTCTACAACCGTGATGCAACAACTTCACCAAGTCAACTTTAGAAACTGAAGCAATGTGACGGCTACACGTTCAGCGTGGCTACTTCATTATGGTACGTATCAATTTTCAAGGATTAACTGATGGTTTTTGGTTTGTCCATTGAGGATAATAAAATTGTCTCAATCTGAATTATGTTTAAAAAAAATTATTTTGCACCTCTTCTACTAGTTTCTCAAAGTTTCTTCTACATAAATGGGAAGACGAGATACAGCAAAAACTAAAATCTGTCAAGTCAAATCTTCCCATTATTCAGGGCTTTAGACAGAAAATAAGCACAATTATTGATTTGTGAACAGAAACGGAAAGGAGGTCCTAATCTGTACCTTAATTAGCTCTGGGCAGAGGTAAGAATCCAGGAGGTTTCTGATCCCTCGATAGATGCTGGGAGAAATTGCAACACCCTGAAAAAAAATTTTAAAAAATTAAAAATTCAAATGTCAAGGTCACACAAACAGCAAGATGTGCATGAGAAGCAGAGTTTCAACAACTACATAAAACTTTTTTTTCATTTAGGGGAAAATTGAAACATTAAGTCAAACCTAAGGGGAAACTATAACTTTGCATCTTGCTGTAAAAGCTTGATTGGTGCATCTCCAATCTAAATGTCTAAATGCCATGACCCTATGAGGTTAATCGAGTTGCCTGTAGCAGTATTTGTCTGTCAAAGACGTAACCACAGATAACTTGGGATTCATGAACATCTGAACAAATATTGTAAACATCACTGGGATGTCCAAAAGAAGCTGTGAGCCTTTCCTCAGTCTGAAATGTGTCATTTTTATATATATATATATATATATATATATATATATATATATATATATATATTTCCTCCATAACCATCAGAAAAAAAAAAGATAATGACCTTCAGCCCAAGTTTTGCAACTTCTGTGCATTGTGAATAAATTATCAAACCCCATTTATATTCCTATATGTCGCATTTTCCAACTGTTTTTTTAATAAATTTTTCAGCTTTTGTCTTTTCAGCATTTTTCTTTGATTTCAAAATTAAAAATATGAGTAAAAATGCAATAAAAAATAATTTCTAAAACATAAAGAGACCCATGAAGATGGGACAAAGTGTGGACATGTCTCAAGAGGAAGAAGCCAACAAAAGATGAGAGTGACCACATCGGAAATTTGAAAGGTCTTTATTTGGTTATTACCTCTCGTTTAATTAACCCTCACCCTCGGAAAATACAATGAAAAAACGGCATGTGGGCGTTCCCCTGCAGGTTAAGGGGTTAAAAAAGGAAAATATGTATCTAAGACGATGCTTCTTGTTCTTGTTGACTGGGTAAATGGTGAGTACCTCAAAATAAATGAAAAATACAAGAAAAATATTGATGGATAAAGATAATTTCCTTTGTGACACCTAAATAGCCTGGTGACAAACAGCAAACAGCTTCAAGTAGTTTCATAAAAGCTCCTCTAAAACAGGAAGTAATGGATTTAACACGCAGCTCATCAGTGTGTGAAGTTTGTACCTGAGCATGCAGCTGATTGAAGAAACTCCTCAGTTTGTCTTCCTGCGCATGAACTTGCCCCTCTGACATGCCGTCTATCAGATTGTAGAGGAAGTATGACGTGGCCTCTGCATGCACACACACACACACACACACACGTAAACACACACTGAGAGCAGTCGTCTTGGGAAATAAATTTCATTTGCCACCGTGTCAGTCACGGTGTCCATTTGTGCATTCATACTATTTTTCCTGTAACCTCTGCAAAGTGTGAGGTTGTGTCATTTCTGCTGACAGAAGCTGCTTTGGGTCTGCAGTTTGAGTGAACGTACGGCGGCTCGCTGTGACAGCTTCCTCCTACTGCCACGCTTATGCACACACGCAGATGTAGTCTAACTGGAAGTGACACGGATAACAGTCTCCATCGCTCCCACCAGCGCACACACGCCAGCTTCTGCACTGGAGACTCCCCCGACTCTCTCTCACACACACACACACACACACACACACACACACACACACACACACACACACACACACACACACACACACAATCCCGATGCTGCATCAGCAGTAAGGCTCTATTTCCCTGGGTAGCAGGTCCTTTACCGACATGCTGACAAACACACACTCACACACACCCCATAGCGTATAGAGGTTCCACGACGAGAAGTGGGTCGGACGTGAGCTCGTTGCTATGGAGACTGGACGTAAACATGGATTTTGTTATCAATGATATTTTGTTATCAATGATATGCAGGAGGCAGTTTGTAACTGATACGACGCAGATAAAATCCACAATGGAGCCTCCTTTTTGGTTTTAAACAAATGCAAAAGTCACAAAAATTACATGATGAAAGAATTACAAAACTTAGGACGTGTATGAGCTACAAGCAAGAGTGAAGTCCGCATGGACTTTTCTTACCAGACGGGTTGGAGTTTCCAGCGGAGAAGCGCTCATCTTTGTGCAGCAGCTCAATAATCTGGGAAAACAGCAGAAAGTATGCAAATACCTTGAAGTATTTTCACATTTGGTCACAATACAACCACAAACCTCAACGGATTTCATATATAAATTGATTTTAAACACTCGCAATTTTATCACATATTACATTTTCGTTCAGCATCCTCAAAAAAGTAGAATAAAGTATCAAACTATACATTCCTACCCTCTTACAGGACTCAATTTATCAATTACTGCTTAACTATGTTTCTAGCTACTTTTTAACCTAAGTTTCATGCCACAGCATGATGCAGCTACCACCATGTTTCACTGCATGTTGGCTGTGTTTTTATACTGAAATTACACACGAGTTTACCATTTACAAATTAGCAAATGTTTAAAGACACATGGATTTTTATACATAGTCAAGGGAGCTGTAAAGAAAATCTTACACATACTTTAGCAAAAAGAAATAAAAATAAAACATTTTCACTGCTTATTCAGTGAATCCTCTCTTTCGTGTTGTAATATGTATCGCGATCTCATCGCATTTGCTTTTGCAAATAAGTTGAATCTCAAATTTAAAGAAGGTATTTTTTTAAAAAACAACTACTTTTATAGAGCAGGCATTATTCATAAATGATTGACAAAGTATCAAAAATGCAGCTGAGGTACAATGTGATTTAACATTACAAACACAGACACCTTTTCGGGTTTTCTTTTTTTGGTATAGTCAAAAGGTGACATGCAGAAGTCGTACCTTGACCATGGAGTCCACATCAGAGGACCTGCAGGGGGCAGTAGAGGACAATAAATGAACACCAGCTGCAGCTCAAACAGAGTTTTTATGCAATTTGGTCATTGAAGTCAAAAAACACAAGAAGAAATTCATCTACTGGATTGAGAGATGCATTAATGACAATATAAAGACATTCAAATATCATCTGCTCTTTATATGAGATTCATGTAAAAACATCTAAAGTTGAAGAAAATCTATAATTTTACAATTACAACGCAAAGCTAATTTTATTTATGTAGCACATTTTCAGCAACAAGGCAATGCAAAGTGCTTACTTTGTAAAAACATCCCTTAACTTTTATTTTTTAAACACAACACTTCTCAGGAGCGATGGGATTATTTCACCACCGCTAGTGAACTGACAGCATATCACAGAATACGTGAAGAAGAAGCGACACGGTTTCCAGTTCGACACCCTCCGTCCCGCAGTACAACAGACGAGAGACGGCGGTACAAAAGTCTGGCACACCACAAAAGACACAAAGTCACACATGAGCACAGGGGCGCGCGCGCACACACTACGGGCTAAATGATGACAATGTGCGACATCTCCAGCGTTGTCAGCGAGATGTTGGAAAAGGAGGAGAGAGAGGGAGATGAGAGGAGAGAAGAAGAGGTCTTTAATGATTAAATTATCCCCTGACCTTGTCTTTGACAGGGGCAGGTCCCGCACAGCGATGACACGGCGCTCGCAAACACACACGCACACACACACAGACACGCTTCCCCAAGTGACAAGCCCAATTATGACCCTGTCAGGCAACCTAACCATCACAGGAGTGTGTGTGTATGTGTGTGTGAGAGCAAAGTGAATAGGGATGAGAGGAAAAGGACTGATTTAGAAAAAAAATAATAAAAATACCAATAATTAGCGATGACTTAGAATATCTTTTCAGAGTCGAGTGCTGAACAGACATCCCAGAGATCACACATCAAGAGCTACTGAGATGATTAATAATCCACTGCACAAACACAGAAAAAAAAACACGAAACCGAACTTCATGGCTTAAATGCAAAACGCTGTGTGTGTGCAGGGAAAGACAACCCTGAACTCACCGTACCCAGAACAAAATGAAACAGGTAGTGGCAGCATCATGATGCAGGGAAGTTGGCGGAAAGTAGAATGGAGTCCAGAATTTCAGAAATTCTACCAAAACTGACCGGAAATATTTTGTTTATCCAATTTTCTTAAATTTGAGCTAATAATTGGTGGAGAAAAAGAACATTTCAAGTCGGTCCATTCAGGCTCTCTCAACCACTAATATTTATTAGGTGATTAGGAAGACAAAAATAAATTACAACCCAGTTGATCATTGCCAGAGCAGCAAATGTAGCCGGTGGTTTCTATGAAAACCATAAATGAGACGGTTTTATAAATGAGATCTCCACGAGTTTTTCACTTTCTGGTTAAGTAAAGGTTACAAAACAAACAAAACCTTCTTGTTGAGATAAACAGAAGTTCAGATTTTTTTTAAATTTTGTTTCTGTTAGCTGTATTAGATTACTCACTGTCCGGGGTTTATGTTTGCAATAAAGCCAAAACAGGAAGACATTATTACCACTGTTAATTAATCGCATGCTAAATTAAAATGAGATTGATCATTTCCGTTCTGATCATTAACATTTTTTGACGGCTAATTTTGTTTATAGAGGCTTATAATTATCAAGATATTACTTGAAAATGGTTTCAAAACGACAACTTATATTTTATCATAATAATTTATGGGTCAACCTATCATCCAGCAGGGTTTGCCGTTATCACAGGCCCAGCCACTATTGAATTTTTACTTACTGCAATGAAATTTGAAGACAAAACCCTTTTGCTAGGCACTGCGCATAAAGAACTTGGACGGGCTGAACCAAGAGCATAAAGTTGAGCTTAAGTAATCGAATTTTTGCTCAGTGAAAGAAAATAACTTTGGTCCCCGCAGGGAAGTCAGCACTTTACTCCTCGGTTCACTTCCAGCGTCGCCCGGGGGCCCGAGTGTTTTTGTGCAGCCGTGTAGTGCTAAACTGTAAATATTCATAAACACTCCTTCAACGAATGCCTGCGAGTCAGATGCTGGTCCTCAGGCTCAGCCCTGGTGTGTCGGAGAGAGTGAGAGAAAAACGCAACCAGCGCAGAAGTCGGAGGGGGCGATAGTGGTGGGCATCTGCTCATTTGCATATCTCCCACGGTGCTTTGGGGCGAACGCATGAGGGGCGAAGGCCTCCATATGTATGAGGCACCCGCATAAGTCTGCGTGATGCAGCGTTTCTCCCTGCAGCTGCCCTGGCGCACAGACGCCGGTGGATGGTGCAATGGGCCACACATGTCACGTTCTCACACACACACACACACACACACACACACACACACACACACACACACACACACACACACACACACACACACACACACACTCTCGCAGCATATGCTGCAGTGACCTCCATAGCAAAACCCCAGGCTGGGGCTCCGAGGGGCCAAATATGTAAAAAATGCCGAATGTAAAGTGATGCAGAAAATGGGAAGACAAACAGAGGAAGGGGCTAATTGACTCACTTTTTGAAGCCGGAGATGAGGCTACTGCGGAATAAACTGAGGTCCAGAGGTGGGAAAGAGGGATTCGACACTGAGGTGGAGAAAGCAAACAGAGAAATGTTAAAGAAAAACACCAGATTGTCATCAGGTAAAAGTCCAATCACTTAAAACCTGCCATCAAGCCTAACTTTAGGAAATTAGGTGGATTAATCAATGTCAATGAAACAACTCATTTGAGACATATTTAAAAAACAAAGGAAGTTGGATACAAAACAGGAGCTTGAGGTTCTGAATCACCGGAAAGAGCTTAATAAAGTAAAGCAACTCGTTTTTTTCAAAACCCATTGCTCCTGATTTTAAAATACAGTATCCGGGATAAAATTTCTACAACTTAAAGAAATTGGTAGATATCTGTGAAATGTTCTTTTGGCATCAGAAAAGAAAATGATAATGGGACAAATGGGTGGTACAGCATGAACCGACTGTTAAGGAATGAAATGAGGTTGCCATGGTTATTTACAGAACGGAAAAAAAAAAAAACTACACTTTCTGTGACGTTTTTGTTAAAATACTGGGAGGAGTAGGCCAGAAAGTGAGTGTCTAACTTTATTTTCTGATTACCGTATTTTCCGCACTATAAGGCGCACCTAAAAACCTTCAATTTCCTCAAAAGCTGACAGTGCGCATTATAATCCGGTGCGTCTTGTATATGGACCAATATTGAGCCACAATAGGGCTAGCAACTACGGTAAGCAGCCGCCGACTTCATTTTCGCCCGTGGAAGAAGAAGCACGCGGTGCATGCTGGGATAGTTGTCAGAACGCTGATTTGTTAATAAAGTTTGATGATACATTTAAAGTCAGGGGGCGCAAAGGGGCGGGGGAAGAGAGACAGAGACTGCGGAGGCAGCGTGTCGGTTGGTCTGTGTTACCCAGAAAGCAGTTGGGCACAATATCACAACACCAACACCGTGAGTGAAACAATGACTGGGGCAGCCTACTATATAAAGTACTGGGGGACCATTTCTTTATAAACGTGGATGTGTAATAATAGAGTATGGAACAAACTGAAGCGTTTGGGTTGCCAATTTTTTATTTAAAATTTTTTTTTTGAAAAATAGGCCATTCATTGAAGGTGCGCCTTATCATCCGGTGCGCCTTATACTGCGGAAAGTACAGTATTTTTCACTAGGAAATCATGCACATGTTAAAAGGAAACAAAATGAAACATTTGTTGATTTTTATTTTTTGTTCTGTCAATTTCCATTTTTTCCATTTAATTAGGATTTAATTCTGTTTCCACAGAAAAAACTTGTAATTATCATTCATACTTTTCTCATTTGAATGAATCAGTCCTGAATGAATGGATCTGCACATGCTGACAGTTCAATTTTAAATCTTAACTATAACTTTCAGGTCCTTCATGAATGAATTGTGAAAGCCCTACAATCACCCTTTCCCTCTCTCTTTATGTTGTCTTGGAGATTCATTTAAAAGTAGTTGAACACATTCAATTTATTAATTATTTTTCCTCAAAATTTCTATACATTTGTTGTTTTTTTTTTATCATCTCTTTAATTTGCTTTTGTCTTTTCATTTGTATTTTTAGTTTCTCTTTCCTTATAAGTCACTTTTTTCTGTTATAAAACACAATTTACCCTGATCAGGCAGGTCACAGGGATTAAACTGAGACACATACATTGCAGTGAATGCTGGGCGTTTAAGGCTAAAAGATGAAAGACAGAAAACAGGAGCAGCTATCCATAATTTAGGAGCCCTTCGTATCTCGCCCCTCTGAGCTCTCTTTGCTCTTGCTCTTTACAAATTCACACAGACTAATCCCTTAAAAGGCCTGATGAGCACAGAGGTGTCGGAGGGCAAATGTGAATGTGTGTGTGCCAATCAGCCTGCAGGCAAAGCAGAAACTTCTATGATGACGAATGCTCAAGATGGTGCAGAGATTCTTCAGACTTTGTTAAAAACTCCATTAGAGTCGATGTGTGTCGACTTACTTAAGGTGTAAGTTTTAGCCAGGTCGCTAGTAGCCAGAATCCGAATCTCTGCGCACACGAAGACCTCGGAGTCCACAGAGGCGCCCAAATCCTGAACAGACAACAGCGATTTTTTTTTTTTGTGTGTCACTAAAAACCTTTCGGTGAGCGCCGGAGAACAAACCGTAGCGAGACTTTATTGATCACCTTGAGGGTTTGAAGTGCGGCCTCCAAGCTGGGGAACACGGGGAGGATGTAGGTGGCTAATGTCTCCAGATCGGGGGCGACACCGAGTCTGACCATGCCTTTCACCACCTCCACCACACCTACAGCAAACAAAAAACACAGAGAAGTTTGCATTTCATAATCTTCAAGAAGAACTGAATCATGAAAAATTTGAAGATGGAAAACATCACAGATTCCCAAAATCTGTTTATGTTACAAGTTTTAACATAAACTTTTAAAAGTTATGTTTAAAAGTTATGTTAAAACTTTTGTTTTAACGTAAAGAGTAATCCTGGATCAGAGAGTTTGTGCTTCTTGAGTCGGGCTCTAGTTCTGCTGGAGGTTTCTTCCTGTTAAAGGAGAGCGTTTCCTCTCCACTGTCGCTACATGCATGCATGGGATTGTTACAACGAAAACACAAAACTCGATGCAGTCGGCTGGGTCACTAGTGGGAGCTAAACAACACCTGCCCATCACCCTGTATACTTTAGCACTACACCCAAAGAGGGTGAGTGTTTATTCTTTTTTTTTATTATTTATTTTATTGCTCAAGTTTGCATCAAAATCTGAGGTGGGTAAATATATAATTTACCACAATAAAAAGTGTTTTCAATCATAATAATGACAAACTATGGCTACTGATGTGGTTGGGATTTTTGCTCTTTCCCCCAGCATAGTTTCTTATGATTATATATTAATATCTGTAAAAAAAACAAAAAAAAAACATGATTGCATGTAAATATTGTGTTCAAATTAATTGTAGCTGATGTTCTGAAGTAGGCATTTGCTACAGATTTTTTATTTTTATAGAAGTATTTGTGTTGCAGCGGTCTGATTTTATATTATGGCAGATGCATTGCCACAAACAATGAACTTTTAAATACTTTTTATAATCACTTATCTTTCCAAGAATGTTGTGATAAAATTTTAAACCTATATCAAAAACCTGTGTTTTCACTCAAGGTTGTCATACAGTAAGAATTTCAATCCTGGCCCGTTTCTGCATTCAAAAAACAAAAATGTAAAAACTTAACTTCATGCATGTTCACCTAAAGCGGCTCTTGCATGTCTTACAGTCAAATACTGCACACATACTTTTCTGCACTCACTCTCACGTTCCCACCCTGCAGCTGTGGAAGTACTCCACACCCTTGACTGTTATAACGCTAATGTTCCCCTCCGAAACCAGGCTGCTTGGTAAACATATGTGGGCATAGACACACACTTGGCCTCAAATGGACTCTTGCAACCTGCTCTCCAGCAAAACCCTGAGGTCCTGCCCCAGGAAAGTTGGCCAAAGCAACCGCATGCATATGGAAAAGCTGCTCAACACTCTGCGTCGTGTCTCGGAGCGCAAGAGGCAGAGGCCTAAGAGAGCCAAGACACATGACCTCATGTTTGTGCTTTTTGGTGAATGGTGGGTAAAACAGAAATACTGATGCAGCGTTATCAATGTTACCAATATCTCTTCATGTGCAGAAAACTATCCCTAAGTGCTTCCTCTAGTTCACACACACATAAACTTATGTTGTATATATAGAGATAGAGAGATGCTTGTGTTTGTGTGTTCACCTGTCAGGCTCTTTGCATCAATAAAAGATGAGTTCTGGGCTTTTATATGCCATTAAAACCTGCGGCTGGCCTGCATTATCCCAGGTAGAGGTACCTGAGCCACTCCATCCATTCAGACTTCTCTTCCCTTCGTATCGCTCATTCATCCTCTTCTCCCAGTATCCATCTAGCCATCTTTCAAAAAAAAAAGTAAACAGACAATTTTCCCCTTTCTTCTCAATGGAGGATCCCCATCTACTCTGCCATCCATCGCTTCATTCTTACCCCTCTCATCGCTTCCATCCGTCCTTTTTTTGTGAACGGAGAGAGGGAGCACCTGCCATCTTCCTGAATAATCCATAATCAATTTCACGCTGAGCCAAACAGACAGAAAAACAAGTGAATGGAGAGCAGGAGGTTTAAATGCGGAAGCCGGACGTTCCTCACGTGCTTCCGATCTTCCGGACATGAGCTTCCATGATCATCAGCACTTTTTCATTCACGCCACGAGAGCTGGAGGAGTTTTTTTTCCTTTTCTGCTCGTCATGCCTTCAAAGCAAGAAGCTTTTAACCTTTTGAACCCAAGTGTTTCTTTGTTCGGCTTTGAGTCGAAACATTTAAAGATTTAGAGGTTATTTCTAATATTCCTCGAGATGAGTCATGTTACTTTTTATTTGGGGAAGAAATGGGACCCGCGATCAACTTCCAAACTATCCAAAGCAATAAATGTGTATAATATCTGGATTACAGAAAAAATCTGTTCTCAGAAGGAAGGATTTGTTCTCTTCGCCTATGTTTAAAAAAAACAACTAAATGTTAGGACAAATATTAAACTGTGGTTCATTTAGAGGGATTTGAGTGTGGAATAATTGTTGTGAAGAGTGAAAACTGTTTTTCACTCTTAAATGAAAAAAAGTATAAAAATAATTTGATAAACAAATGCAATAAGCGTTTCAGAAAAACATGCAGGGAGGATTCTGCCGTTTTGATTTTGTATTAAAGTTAAAGTATAATAAGGTTATGCTTCTACCTTTGCTTTTTTTCTGTCTACACTTTATGTTCAAGCCATTGACAGGAATTAAAATATTTATTTCTGTATTCATTTTGTCGTTTTTCTTTTTTCATTTTGTTTATTTTTGTTTAGGTTTTTCAGTATTGTGTTTTGTTTTTTGACTTGTGTATGAAAAGGTTAAAATGACCAAAATAAAGAAATAGTAATATTAAGTAAGTAAGTTAACACAGGATTGTTGGTCACAAAATAACTAAAGAATCATTTTTGCTATTTTCAGAATCAGTGAGGTGATTAAATATGAAGGAAAAGCAGCTTTGTGCTGGAAAGGATGTGGTTCAATTCAGGCTGCGACAGAGCGAGAGAAAGCATAACTTCAAAAGAAAGGTTCAATGTATTTCAAAAGAAAAAGAAAAGCCATTTGTGAAATTTTAACCACTGCCTAAGAAGGAACATGATGGATCTGTTGACACCATTACTTCAAACGCTCTCACCTTTAACTAACTAACCACTATTGTTTTCTCTGCCGTCTGAGAAATTTGCAAACCGATTTTGGCACGTAGAAGAGCTGTGAAGACCAGAGACCTCTCCAGGTCGGTCAGCATAAAGACGTGACGTTCTATCCGGACAAGAAGTATCAAAGTAGTGAGTTAAGCATGGCAGTGGTCACAAGATATCACCATCAGCCTCATGTCTCCAGGTTAACTGTCAGAGACGGGGAAGTGAGGACACACGAGAGGGAGGAGGAGAAGAGCGGAGTGAACCGGTGGCTGTCATCTCGTTCCGTCCTTGGACATGAGTACCTGTCACTTCCCCTTTCCTCTCTCCTCCAACACCATCTGTCCGGCCCATTTCTCTTCGCCTATGATTCACTCAAGGTAGACTTTGTTGCTAGAAGGTAAAAGCAGTTTGAGGGGGAAAAAAAGACAAAAAAGAGGAGAAATGACTTCCATAATAGGTGATTTGTGATGAAACGTGTGAAAAATGTTCAGGAAGAGCTCAGGTAAAGCAGCTTGATGCAATTTTGTTACAAGGAAGGAAAACAGACCAAACGAGGACTTTACCGAAAACATGCAAGGTGAGAGAGAGACCCTCTCCCTCTCTTTCTTTCTTTCACTGGCTCTGCTGTGTCACAACTTATAAGAGAACTTTGTGTCACAAGGACTGACAAGCAGTGACTAGCTGGCGGCAGGTGGCGAGAACGGCCGAGCATATGCTTTCGCTAAACCCACCAAATCCACACCTCATCAACATGTGAGGAGATTTTTCTCTCCCTCTTCCTCCCCCGCAGAAACCCCCTCCCATTCCTCAGCTCAGGCCTCTCTGCCCGCTAGTGACACCTGTGGACAAAAAGTGACACGACGCTTAATATTTCATGGGCCATGCACAGTGGGGCGCGTAATCCAAAGTGAATTCCCTCAGAGCGCTCGCATTTACATGAAATCAAGTCACTCTGCATCAGTCACATCACCTGCACTGCCCTCCGAAAGTCATATCCACCCCCTCACACACACGCGGACACACACACACACACACACACACACACACACACACACACACACACACACACACACACACACACACACACACACACACACACACACACGAGAGCCTCATGCAACCAATGAATGTGCGGGAGAAGAAGAAGGGGGGGAGACGCTGCATGATTCATGAGGATTAAGGCAAACACTGTTGGAAACAAGCAAGTGTGAGCGAGGGAGAAGTTTCTCCACTTTCCTTCCTTTCTTCCTTCCTCCTTTCCGCATGGCGATACGTAAATGGATGCTGTCCGACTGTGCGGTCGGTGTTTAAGTCTGTCGAGTTGCACGCGTTCGCACCAAGACATCTCACCAGTCGGACTGGGAATAAGTCTCGACCGCACGGAAGATTCAATTTGCCGCGGCGCAACACCGGCCTCGGCGGTTTTCGCCTGCCCTGCCAGCTCCAATGCTGTCAACCGGCCAGCGAAAGAGAGAGGAAAGAAAGTAAGAAAAATAAATAAATAAAAAAATCCATCACTTATTAATTGCTTCAAAAAAGCCTAAAGAGAGACCCAGAGCTCTGCAAACATGGAGCACTTAAAAACCAAACTGCTGCCGAGCGCAGTCGACAGAACGCGTCAGCTAATGAGTTGCGAGTCCTGACAAGTCTCGAGATGCCCGCTATCTGTGAACGAGATGATTTCTCACACCGGCCCATCTCCGATGACAACCAGAGGAAGAGTACTTTGGAAAAAACAGACATATCCATCATCCGTCTTCAATGGTTTGTTCTTTAATGTTTGCATCTAATCTGGCACCCAGAAACGTGGAGGACTTCTCAACGTTGCCGGTTTTGAGAAACCTGAATTGTTGCATATTTTGATAAATTTTTTTCATTTTGGTTTGGACTGTCCATTAGAGTCCATGAAACCTCACTTATGTTTTTGTCTGTTCTTGTTAACATTAAAAAGTAAGAACAATTCTTTTTTGTTTTCAGCAGATTTATGCCCAATAAACAGGAAGAAATGTACTTTTAGCATGCAGAGTTTGGGAACTCAAAAGGATAAAAGAGCAACCTGTTATGTGCCCCTCTCTGTCAGTCAGACAGAACTGTAGACAAGTAGAAAATTATAGTTTCATTTTAAACAGCTTTTTACACCTGGCTACTCATCCTCCTTTGTTCAGTAACAACTACTACACTGAAGAGTGTTGTTTTCCCAATGCAGCAGCCACTTCTGCTAGCATATCAAAATTATTCATTTCCTGTCAGAAAATGACAGGACCAGTGAAGTTGAAAATCTGGATCCCGACCCCATACATGAAAAAAAAGTGCAGCAGAACTAATCTTTGCTTGTAGCGTGAGTCTTTGACTTCACTTCAACTAGAAAGCAGCTTTAAAGTGTAATGGGAGGAGGTCAAGAGGGGCAAGCGTCAACCTCAGGCAACTAATCAAAATAACTCATTTATACCAAAGGTCCAGAAACTGAGCACAGAGCTCACAGTATCCTGTGTGCAATCGCAGTAAGGGACAGATAAAGGAACAGATAAAGACAAAAGAACTGAAGAAACCCACTGAAGCAAAACGCCTAACAAGACAACTTAGGCTGTCTTACCATGGCAAAGGTCAGCAAGGTCATCCTTCAGAAAGATAACAACTCTAAAGATGCAACCAGTGCTAAAATGCTACGGTTTAGATTAAAGGAAGGGCTCATTTCAATACTACTCAAGTACTGAAATGGCCCAGTCCAAGTAGAAGCCTAAATGCATTAAATGATATTTTTAGTTCAAAACTAAGTCTATCGTGAAAAAGATTTTTTCTCAACTGGAGCTCCGTTAAATGCAAAATGAAAAAAAAACAAAATAGTTGTGGTTTGTTGCCGTTATTCTTATACTTCTGCAAATGTGTTTCCCCAAAAAAATATTAAGGAAAATACTGAAGCAAGAAGAAAACTAAAGCTGTTAAGTAAGGCCAAGCAAACAGAAACTTGCAACTAAAGAGTGGCTGGGCGTCAGGGAGAGTTGCAGAAACATGAAATTCATGTCTGAAAGCGCTTTCTGGGAGTCAAACTGGATGGAAATGGAAAGTTGGGATGTTTGGGTTTTTCAAGAACTTCTCTAGAGAGGCCACAGTGTGTGTTAGCACACACACCCTCTCACGCAGGGATCAGACCTCTTCGCCCCTCGACTTGCCCAGCCTGGTGAAATCTGTCCCAGCTGGTTCGCTCTCAAAGGTCATTAATATTTGAGTAAAAACTCCCCTTTAAAAGCTCTTTCTGGTACAGAAGATGTTATAATCCCCTATACACCCACAGAAAAAAAGAGGAACTTTCTTTTTTTTTTTTATTCAGATGCAGGAGTTTTTACTTTCTCTTAGGGCTTCATCACATCAACAAACAATTTACACATGAAGCTAAAAGTAGCATGATTTGGATGAGCCAAAGCACAACTGTGAGAAATAATAGCGGTTTAAGCATTTAAGAACACATAATTGTTCCCCTATGTTGGACACCAAGGATCTCTCCGTTTTACAGGAGAAGTGATTTCTAAAAAGCTTACAGCCAAAATCCTAGCACAAAATAATTTAAAAAAACATTTAAGTGAGTGATAACATCTCTTTCTTGCACTTTTTTATCTCAACATAATGACGCCGTGTTTCCATCGACGTCATGTAATGTGTATTTTGAAATATCACAAACAGAAACAGCTAAATTTGAAAATAATTTCCTCAGTTTTGGAAAAAAAGTTGGAGGTTTGGTGGATTTCGGCTTTTCCAAAGTAGAGTTAAAGCGCTAAAGGGAAGCTGGGAACATATTTGCGAAGAAGTTCTGATGTAACAAACATTTTCCTCTTCATTACAGCCCACAAAGTAACAGTGAACCTTTACTTTGTAATGGGCAACGCTCTCATCTGATGTAATTACACTTTGCTTAATCTGGTTGATTCGCTCCAAACCAACAGATGGAAACTAATAATTTGCTTTTTCCTTCCGGTTTATTTTTTCTGCTTTTTTTTCTCCAAAATTTAAAAACATTTGCTCAAAATTTGCATGACAATTGGATGAAAACAAAGCTAATGTGCCGCCATGGTGAGTAACAAGATGAAAACAGCCAAAAGTCCGAAGAAAAACTAAATACGCCTTGCCTTCCTGGTACACACTGATCAGACACAATGAACAGGAAATTGATTCTTTCATCTCTGAGTTACTGTTTACTTTACTTTTAAACATCTCCCGATACTAATAATAGAGTCTTCTTTCCTAAATAAAACCTTCAACACTGAAGAGTGTTCTTTCTGGTGTAACCTAATTGCACCGAGGTGTGGTGTAATCACTGAAAAGATTCCGTTTTTGATCAGATGGCTACTAAGTAAAGATGAATCAAGTGGAAAATGAGCTGATTCCAGTCATAGAGAAATGTTCTGCTACAAATTATCCTGTTATAACAGTGCTTAAGCTCTCACTGTAAAACAACGGTGTCCTCTTTTTTACTAACAGTCTGATGAGACGTTCTGAACCGTCTGTGTTTGCGTGTGTGTTTGTACCATCGACGTTGTTCTCCTTCAAAGGCTGAGTAAGAAGAGGCCAGAAGTAATGAGGCCTAACAGGCAAGTTCTCCTCCTTCAGTGTCTTCATCAGCTCCAAAGACATCCCTGCAGTAGAAGAAAGCAGACAAAATTGTTTCGTTTTCGGTAAAATACAATTTGGAGAACATGAGTAGATTTATTCGATGGACTTACCAAGTTTTTTGGCTTCCAGGGCGCACGAGAGAGTGAAGGTGAACGACGAGGTGTGAATGTTCGACTCCTGCAGCTCCTTGCAGTAGTGGACAATCTTCTCCAGCGCCTGAAACGTAAGACAAACGTAGCAGGTACATTACAATATGGCTCATTATTTACAGTGGGTGGTAACTGTGAACCTACAGTTTCTGTTGTTTTTTTTCAACAGGATTAGAGGAAATTTGAGTTGTGCTGTACCGTGCCCATGTTCACGCAGTGTCTGAGGAAGAAGTATCCGAGGTTGGGCGAGTCATCGGTTTCTGACTGGAGAGAAGGGAATGTCTTCAGGAGGCCAAACGCTGCATCTTCATGTCCCTGAGTGATGAGGCTCAGACACAAGTTCATGGCATCTGGAAGGACATGAAGGAGGACATTTAGACACAGAATTATGTGCCATGTTTACTGACAAAAACAGAGTTCCTACACAGTCCATCTTAAATACCAAACAAAAGTTCACTATGAATGACACTTCCACATTGTGTAAGCTTTAAATACGAAACATCGAAAATCCTCAGAAAACAGGAAGGAGGGAGAAAACAGAAGAACAACATAATTTAGGGAAGGAACAAACAAAAAGTAAAGAAGGACAAAATGAAAACAAGAAGAAAATAAAGAGAAGAAAGCCAGGGTTTACACCAGTGTATTATAAGCGTGGCGGGTCACCAGGCTTTACTTGTGCCCCCAGCAGGGTAAGAATTGCTTCTTTTTTTTTTTTTTAATGTTTGCATTTTTAAGACTTTATATTTGGTGTTCAAGTATTAATCTTCCAATCTTTTAATAACACATAACTATCAAGTGATATTTTCACATTTCCTGTCAAGTTTCAACATTTTTTAACTCTAAAAGACGGCGGGCCGCTGAATGAATGCCTGCCTTAGCGCCCAACCACAGGGCTTAGCGAGTTTTCTGCGGGAAACCTTGAAAGCTAAGAAAGAATCAAGGGAGGACAGCAATACGAAAGTAGCGAGAGAAGGACAACTTCTAGATGACGAGACGGTGAATAAAGACTTGAAGTACAAATATTTTTTTTCAGACTCCATTTTCTTAAGACTTGAAAAAGACTTGAAAATGCGTGTGAACTTAAAACATCAAAGACAAATTTAGATATCTACTGATGTGAACAGCCAGTCTCTCCATGATCAGAAGACATCAGCCGTATTTTTGTCTGATATTAATGTTTGCTGCTGTCAGAAAACTTGACGTATGTTTCTTTCTGTCTACCTGGTATGTAGCCCCTCTCGTGTCTTAGACGCTCGATCATTTCTGGTATGTGTTGCTGTTGTCCAGCTTTGGCCAGAGTTAAAATGACCTGCATGATGTCTCGATCCATCAGGCTGCAGTCGGAGCTCTCTGCTGCCTCCAGAGTCTGAAAAGGTTGCAGAGTAAAATGAGGGATGGGGAGAGAGAAACATGGAGGTGTGAACGTTGGAGAAAAAGTCAACCAGGACAAATGGAAGATACAGGATGGCTTCAAAATGGAAGCCATGCTTATCAAACATTTACTCTGCTGAGCACAAACCTTCTTCATATTCTCCAGATCTCCCTTTTCACTATACGCTTTCAGCAGCGTCACATATGTGTCAGGACTCGGCTCAACTCCGGCTCCCCGCATCACAGACAAGATGTTGGTGGCGCTCTCGATATCGCTGCACAGTAATAATAAAAATTTTTTTAAAAAACGGGTTTTAAAAGAAATTATTGCTTCAAAACAATCTGTTCTCTATGAACAGATTGAAAACTGCGAAACTCACCCTGCGCGAGAATGTCCTGTTATCAGAGAGCTGAAAACGGCTTCTGTGATGGGCAAATCTTTGCTCTTCATGAAACCCAAGATGGTGCTGAGAATGAATGCAAGTAATCAGAATGGCTTCAGTTCTTTCAGAATAAAACATTAGGAAAAACTGATTGGATTCAGGCGCTAAAAACACTGCAAGGGAATTGACACAGTATTCTGCTGAGGTCAGGAAAAACCAGCCTCAGAGTCACATGAAAAGTTTTAATTAATTAATTTAATTGTTTCTGGGAAACTTTTTATTTTCTACATTAAAGGATCTAAAAGATTTTCTAAAACTACAACACTTGCTCACCTGGCTCCCTCGATGTCGCCATTCTGGCAGTAAGCTGCTATCAGTCTCTGGTAGGTCACCTGTTCACGGCAAAAGAACAAAATTCAGAGTTTTATATCATCACTCCACAAGAAAATACTGAAACAGCAGCATGCCATCAAAGATTCAAAAGGTAAAGTTAAGTAAAATTACAAGGGAAAAAAAAACTAGGCTCAATAATGTTTTACAAAAATACAGAGCAAAGACAAAAATGTTTTTATTGTAAAGTTCTTCTTGGAAATCAAGCCAATATAATGTGTTTTTCTACATTAAAAAAACATTCTGGATTTACTCAATGATGCACTTACTCTGTTCGGCTGGACTTTCACTGCCTCCATTTTAGCCAGGAAGTCAGTGGGGGAGAACTTGAATTCATTTTGCAGATAAACCTTCAGCAAGGCGTTGTAGTGACTAACGTCATACTGTGCACCTGGAGAAAATGTTCAAATGTTCAGATTCAGCACAATGTCAAAAAAAAAAAAAAACACTTCTATACAAGTGGTTTGAATAACTTAAGTAATCCTAAGTCCAATAAATGTTCATATGCTGGAGGTAAATTTGTCCTCAGATTTGCAGTGAATTCTCCAACCACCTGAGGTTCAGTTTCTTACCCAGCTCCTGCAGCTTATTCCACACTCGGTGGGCCAACTCGTTTCGCTCCTCCATCGGCACCTCAGGCAGCAAGGAGCCGCAGCTGCGCAGCAGCAGCAAGGCGTGATTACCACTGGGATAGCCTAAACGCAGAGCGGGAAACAAAGTGCGGATGGATGTAAACAAAAATCAGAACGAAAAAAAAATGTCCCAACACTTGTAGTTTAGTTTGCTGTGTGACACTGGGAATGGACAGTCCATACTTCTCTGAGATCTGCCCGCCTACCTGCCCTGCAGATGTCATGGAAGATGCGCATCAGCAAGGTCTTGGTGATGCGTCCCGTCCTCCTCACTGAGCTGTCCAATTTGGTCAGCGCCCAATCGAACTGCTGTGCTTGCTTGGTCCGCACCACCAGCCCGGCCTCGTCCTTCTGCTCTGTTGCCACGGCATAGCTGCGCACACAACCGGCTGTGTAAGGCCACACACACCTGAGGAGGACATGAGGTGAAGGGAAACAGAGAAAGCATTCAAGTATTTTTTTTTTTTTTCGTCGGCTGCACAGTTGGTAGAGCTGTTGCCTTGCAGCAAGAAGGTTCTGGGTTCAATTCCCGGCCCGGGTCTTTCTGCATGGAGTTTTGCATGTTCTCCCTGTGCATGCGTGGGTTTTCTCTGGGTACTCCGGTTTCCTCCCACAGTCCAAAAACATGACTGTCAGATTAATTGGCCTCTCCAAATTGCCCCTAGGTGTGAGTGTGTGTGCATGGTTATTTGTCCTGTTTGTCTCTGTGTTGCCCTGCGACAGACTGGTGACCTGTCCAGGGTGTACCCCGCCTCTTGCTGGAGATCGGCACCAGCAACCCTCTCGACCCCACTGAGGGACAAGGGTGCAAGAAAATGGATGGATGGTTTTTTCTTTTTCAATTTAGGTTGGTACTTTGACTGGGCCATCCATATGAATATGCTTTGATACAAACAGCGTAAGTCTTGCTGCAAGGTGAACCTCCATCCAGGTCTCCTGTGTGCTGCAGCTTCCTTTTCCTTGTGGTTATCCTGTGTTTATCTCCATCAATGTCACTTGCCCCTCAATAGAAAGCCATCCCCACAGCATGATGCTGCCATCACCACTGTGGTGACGGTGTGTTCAGATGTGCAGTGACAGTTCTCCACCAAGCACAGTGGTTTGCAGTTTGTGATTTTGTAAAAGAGCTGTGACCTTGAAGGATGACAGTCATGCTAAAGTAGCCTGTCGTCAAATGTCATTATTCTAATGCTAACTAGCTACAGCTTATTACTTAATTTAATATGATAAATTAAGAAAACAGATAGTTAACTAGTATTTTACTAAAGACTGGCTTCTACAGCACCCAATCGTAAATGAGCTAGCCTCATGCTAAAAGCTAACATGCTACAGAAAAAGCGCTTAGTCTTTAATAATATTAAGAAACACGACGGCTCTTATACAAGCTAAAGAGGGAATGTATATGTGCTGTCTCAGTGTTACGAAACGTCTAATGTTGCATAAAAATGGAGCCATGTTTACTGAGAAGTCCAAGAAAAGCTAATTGCGCATATTAAACTGTTTCCATTACAACGACACATGTTTTAAGGTTTTAACGTGTAAAGGTTCTGGCTGCTTTGTTACTGGCATTTTACTGTGTCTTTGTCATTGAACCCCAATGACATCCCTGCTTCACGCGTGGGTCCCAGCTAACCTGCAGGAACATACCTGCTCACGCTGTCAGAAACACGACTGAGCTGTCTGGAGCAGACGCCGGTACTTCTGCCGACTGGAACCCCGCTGTACAAGCGACTGAGCGGCGCCCCGCTCCTCCTGCTCCTGGGGATCTGGAGCAAACCTGAAGGAGAAAACTTAAGTAACCGGGCTGATCTCAAGAGCGCAGCCATGTTTTCTGTCGCAACGTGAAGGAACTTCCTCACCACGTGACAATAGTCTTATGGAAGAATCTCGCGAGAGTACCAACATAGGCATTTTTTTTTTTACATTTTCAGCAGTTTGAAGAAAATGTAACACTGACCAGCTAAGCAAAAAAACATTTTGAGGTTGAAAAAAATTCAACTGTACAAGGCAGCCGTCTTTTAAACATGAAGGTGTGAACATTGCTTCGCATAGTTTATTCATGTCTGAATAATTACGGAAGTATTACAAGAGACATTTTATTTCAACTATTAAACGTGGTAACGATGGTCTAGAATTAGAGAAACTTCAAGACAATTGCCCTGTAAAATATGAAAAACTTTTCAAAAAGACTAATATTTGGAAATTAAAAATTTGATTTAGTCCCAATGCTCACCCACTCCTTCCTGTCTTCTCTGTAATATCAAATGTCATTAATATATTTTATTCACATAACAGCAGTATGTTATTGTCAGTGTATTGTTCTGCATAAAAACTGATTTTCTTATTCATCATCTTTTCCTTGTTTTTGATTTTTTTGGACACATTTTTCACCCTCAGCATCTTGATTAATTTGAGAGTGAGATTGTGAGAGGATTGCACCGGTACAAAATGTCTAGCCATGATTTTTCCTCGCTAAATTAATCCAGATGTGCAGTATATTTTACCTTTTCCTATTCTGTACAGAGTAACATAGGAAGAATAAAATTTATACAAGTTTATTAATCAGCTGTATTATCTGCTCAGTCAGCTCCAGTTTTTCAAAACAAGCCAACAGTAAACAATGATTAGTAAGGCTACTTCACTTTCCTCACCATCACCATCTTTGTTTTTACCACTGGAAATATTTCCAAAAACGACTAATTAAAATTTTCTTGTAATATAGGGAAAAGCAATATGTGGGGGAGGGGAAGGAGATTATCAATAGAACTGGAAACATAGGAATATATATTCCTTCCTGGAACTGTCTTAATCAACAAAAACAACACATTACACAAAATGTATTGGCGTAAAATGAAAAGACCAGACCACATTACAATTTTCACGTTTTATGTAACCATAACTTCTTTGGACAAACGCATACACATACATATATGTTTAGCTCAGCTCCTCGATGAGCTTAATTCTTTTCCTCTTTTCTTTCTTCAAATTCTCCTCAACTACAGTCTTTGCCTTCTCCATGCCGCTTCTCACGCTCTCTCTTTTACCGTGTTCACTCCACAGCTCGACAGCAAGTCTGCGAACCTGCTGGACGTTGTCCTTCACCCAGGCTTGAAAGAATTCACACTTCTTATTTGCCTGGAAGTACTTCTGCCTCCTCGTCCCTTCCTCTCCCTCCGTGGAAAGCTTCCCCCTGGCTTTAGAGAGCATTCTGCGCAGCTGGCTCAAGGCTGCCAGGGAGTAACCTGAGGCGTCTCGTCTGTCTCTGCCCGTCATGATGTGAGCCACGGCCTCCGCTGCTCTGGCCGGAGCCAGAGGATCCTCCCTGTCGAGGTAGCCGCCACGCAGGATGAGAGCCTCTCCGCAGTCCAAGGCCTCCTGGACAGAGTTGAACACCTTCCCCGAGCTCAGAGCCTCAGACAGAGAGAGAGTCATGTCACAGAACTCCAATAGCAGTGAATCTGTATCACCGTTAAACAGTGACAGGGAAAAGGCATAGCCATAAAGGGCATTTACTATGCTGTAGCAAACCAGAGGAGACGGATTTGCACATAAGGAGCTCAGCTTTGGGATATTTGCAGAGATTGAGGGAACTTTTACGCTAATTGAGCTTCCTTTACTTTTTCCTCCTTTAATGGTTTTCTCGTCATCTTCTTGCGATGTCTTGACTTCATCATTGTGACCCTTCTCCGGCTCGTTCACGTCTTCCTGCAGCACCTGGATGAGAGAACTGCCGTTCTCCTCGTGCTCCTCCCACCAGGGCTTCCACAGAGGGACCACCCCGCTGAGGTCTCCCCGCTTCAGAAGACCCACAAACTTCTCCTGCTCCTCCTTGCTGAGAAGTTCCCACAGCTCGTCCTCTGAGAGCTTATCGATGTCCAGCCCCGACAGTCGCTCGGCCAAGTCCAGCTCCCCCTCTATACCGTCAGCAGTCACCTCTGCTCCTCCAATCTCCTCAAGTTTTCTCAGAATGGCCTCCATCTCTGGTGTGTTCTCCCCTCCAGACTGCTGAAGCTCTGCCAACCTGGATAGGAGCTCCATAGCCTGCACCTTCTCCACCGCTTCTTCCTCCTCGTCTCCCACCATGTCTGCTTCTTTTAATAAACTCTCCATCCCTCCATGCGTCGTGTCTGCTTTCTGCCTCAGTCCCAGCAGAATCTCCTGCATCTTCCTCTTACCCTCTGCTTCTGTTTTCCCCATGTCCTTCAGCTCCTGCAGGACAGACTCCTTGTAAAACTCCTCGGAACAGGCGGAGTGGTCCGGGCTCTGGTAGCAGGACAAGCCGCAGTACTGGAGGTTACAACGTGGACAGGTGTAGTTAGAAGGGTTCCCTTCACACAGCATGCACACTGCCCTGCTTATCCTGGCGTTAGACTCGTCCTCTGAAATCTTTTCGTTTTGGTTCTTGGCTGGAGAAAGAAACTCTCCTTTTCCAGCTCCTCTGGACGGAAGCACGATCCCATCCCTGGCCACAGCCTCTGTCTCGGGCTCGGGCTCCAGGTCGGTCCATACCTCCTCCTCCTTTGGAGAGATGTCCGTCAGGAGGCTCCTCACTGACGGAGGAAGGCTCCGTCTAATTACTGGATTCATAAGGAGGAGAACTGAGCCGTAGAAGGGCGATAAGAGCGCCGCGTCCCAAAGGGGGATAAACCTAGCAACGTAAAAACAACACAGACGTGTAAGTGACGTTTCATGTATTGACCGGAGTTACGGAGGGAGTTCGGTTCGGTTAAGGACTGAAAGTCTGAGGAACAACTCCGGTATTATGTCTAAATGTAAAACAAAACACAACAGGAAAAATGTTGACTTACTTTTCTTCTGTCTGCACAAAACCCAACGTTTCACGTTTGCTGTCCCAAGTAAACTGTCACGTCGCTGTTTGATGACGTATGAGCTTCTCTAGAGGTTCTCAACCTCAGGCGTGACACCTCAGTGGCGGTCGGGACATAATCTCTCAGGGTCCCCAGAGATTTGAAAAGAATAAAAAGTCAAGGCTCAAAAAGAGGGAAAAAATATTCCCTACCCAGGCATTTTATGACTCCAGTGACCATATTCTATGACTATTAAACAGTGTGACACTGGATCAGAACTGAAATAACAATGGTCACAAATTCTGATAGCTGCTATTAATTTTTAAAATATTACTT
This sequence comes from Poecilia reticulata, assembly GCF_904066995.2. Classification (NCBI taxonomy): domain Eukaryota; kingdom Metazoa; phylum Chordata; class Actinopteri; order Cyprinodontiformes; family Poeciliidae; genus Poecilia; species Poecilia reticulata. The sequence goes on along the minus strand of NC_088844.1, from coordinate 9,986,397 downwards.
GCTGTATCTGATTTTAATTTGTAATCTCTAATTGCTAGAGATTACATTGGATTAAAAAAGAAATGGAAAAAACTTTTCTTCCAGGAGTGCAGTGTGCATTATCTTATAATGAATTTGAAAGTACTTTTTATAAGAGGATTATTCACAGCTTATTTAAATATATTACTAATAATAAAACATTCCCTTTAAGATGGTCTTTTACTGTACCGAAAAGGAGTGGAAAAGGTCAAAAACACAACTTTGGATCAATGGAGATCAAAACCACTAAAAGATTAGGAGACAGTGTGGATCCTTGGAAGCAAAATAAAATTCCTGCAGAGCGAAAAAGAGAAAACGTTGTGCATGTTTGTGTATCCCTGTGTCCCCAGTGCGTCCATGTCTCCTGTAGGGCTGTTTGCTATGAGGTGATTGTCTCCTGTAGCGGGTCAAGCATGGTAAAGGTCAGGCAGGTGGGGAGTTGTCAGATGGCCGTCCACCCCTCGCTGGGCCGAGGGCCTCTCGTGCCGACCGCAGGAGCCCGTGGGGGAGAGAGGAAGGAGAGCGGGTGTCTGAGTACGACGTGTGCCATGCTGTCTTGACCCGCCCCTGGCAGCCAGACCAGCAGTCCAGGGTGGGCAGCTGCCGACTCTGATCTACCTTCTCTTTCCCTGGCATGCCCTCTGACATAGCTGGACTCCAACACCAGATACACGAGCTTTCTCACTGACTGCTGCTCACATGATACTTAATCAAATCTTGTTAACATTAGCAGGGCAGGCTATAATGTTTTCCCCTCTCTGCATGAGAGCAGGCTCCACACATTTTGTTATGTGAGCTAAATAAATTAGCTCCTACAAATTACATACTGTAGATGACGCACTGGAACTATCCAGGTTTTTTGCACTTTAATACACAATACGATGTGATTGGTCACAAGGTCACAATTAGAAAAGTATTAGCCTTTCATAACCAATACTAAATGTTTTAGTGTGTAACACCTGAACAGTACCACGTATGATATTTATATTCTTTTAATAATCTGACCGTGTTACAAACAGCCACTTCAATGTATTCTATTGGGATTATAAATGACAAACTAAACCAGTTAGTGCAGAGCCGAACAAAATGGCTGTTAATGTTAATTCAATATTTGGAAGTGTGACCAAGACGGACCAAACGGCTTTGTTCACTTCCACTACTGCTGTTACTAAAAGCTACAGGCAGACTGTAGTTCTTTTTTCACGTGGAACAAATCTGTTTGGTTTATTTTGCCAAACAAATTCAAATAATTTGAAAACTACTTTTTGTGTTCACGTTTTGGCTGGTACTTAAATTAGGTCGATTATCTGAAACATTTGGATGTGGCAAAAGCGAAAATGAGAATTCTGACAGAGAGAATACTTTTTTATACTACCATCCAAAACAAAAAAGAAATGACATGCAACATAAGGATTGCAAACCTATTTTAAAGGATGCAACTGGAGCAGCACTGTACACAGCAACATAAGTACTGAAAGAACAACAGATCAGAGATATTAGAAAACTCTGCTGAAAAGAAAATCTGCTTTTCCTAAAAGTTGACACTAAATGAGCCAAATCCCAAGGTCTAAATTTCAAAGCAGTACTCACAAAGATCAATGCATCAGCGCATATACACACACATACATGCACAGACACACACACACACACACACACACACACACACACACACACACACACACACACACACACACACACACACACACACACACACACACACACACACACGCCAACGCAGTCATGTCCTGCTGTCTGCCACCAGCTGATAGGTGACAGGGAACAGCCTTTGCCTTTTGGGCATGTCCAGCCCTGGCATGTCTGCAACTGGAGATGTCTGCAACATAACAGCAAGGGGTGTGTGTGTGGGGGGAGGCGTGCGCGCGCATGCGTGTGTGTGTGTGCGTGCGCGTGCAGTAAGACGAAGCAGACCTGTGATATGTTGATGTTCACAGTGTTGTCACCCATCAGCTCAAAAAGATCTGGCATTTTGAGACCCTGTAAAGCAGAATTTCTATTTGTCTTTGTGTGCTGCTAGACGGTCCTGCCTCCATGATGTCCACTTTGAACTGCTGGGTGGAAGAAATCACAACCAAACTTTTTGCTGCAACAATAATTTAAGTAGACCAAAAATGTTTCCAACGTTTTTTTTTTTAGAAACGTTTCCACATGTTTTGTAGCAGGAGAAACAATAAATAAAAATCAATAAATAAATAAGTAAATGGAGAGGGTAGAACTGCTGGGTTTAATTTGGCAGAAAAATTTATCTGTTTCCTTCTTTGGAAACATATAAGAAATTTTAAAAAGTGTTCACACCCTTACAATTATTTTACATTTTCACAAAATTCTACATATTTTATCAATATTTTATGAGATAAATCAACATAAAATAGACAATGACTGCAAATTTCATTAGCTGGAACACTGGAGCAGGTTAGAGTTGATAGGAAAATGAATGGATGGAGATATAAGGGGGACATTTAAAAAAAACCTTTGCAAAAGGCTTGAGACTCGGGCCTAATATAAGGCTTTTGACAATGGTCTAGTCAAAGAATTGAGAGTTTGTGGAAAAATTTTAATGATGTTCACAGATACTTTCCACCCTGTCTGAATTTGCTGGAAGAGTATCAAGGGTCTGCCAACTACAACCCATTGTCACCAGTTTAGATACTGGAAGATTTTCGGCACAATGACACCAGTATGGCTTTTTACTCTGTAAAAATGAGGTTCAGCATGTCAGTGGGGCTGAATACAATTTTTTAATATTTTCCTTCAACTTCTACCTTACAATTATGCATTACTTTGTGTTGTTCTGTCTCACAAAATCCCAAACAAATACCGTGAAAGTAAATTACTGTTAACTCTTGCTAAGGGCATGAATAAATGTACACAGTTTGTTATTTTTCTTCTAAAATTTCAAAAGAGTAAAAGGAATTGGAAATAGGAAAATGAAATAAAATGTCAGTCGTACAATAAATATGACTGAGTGCATGTGAGTCAGCCGCCTCACACATCATCAGCAGTCATTCTTCCCTCCATCCTTTCATCCTCTTTTCATCCTTCATTTTCCTTTCTTTTTTTTTTTTTTTGTGAATGAAGCCCAGAACGTTAGCTCAGCCACGCAGGTATAAAAGCATCAATGTACTGCTTCAAATATTTATCTCTGGTATCCTTCATTGTTACCCACTCACAGGAAAGGCATCACTCCTCCTCCTCCTCCTCCTCCTGTTATCTCTCTCTCCTTCAGCTGACCCACCTTTTCCAGATTACTCGGTCCACACGAGCTCCCAACTTTTCCCGCTTGTAGCCGATGGAGCCGCCACTCTCTGAGTGTGTGGCTGTGCTGAGTGCAGTGCGGCGTGTGATGTGCTAAAACACAGGTAGACAGAGCGGTATCCTCTCAGTGGCTTAAAGTGGCTGTTGACAGTCGTGACAGAAACAAGCAGGAAGACGGGGAAAAAGGAAACCTCACACCACTCTACAAGTCAACCTTTTCTCAGTTTCTTTTGTCCAGCAAAGGAAATAAGGGGTCCTGCATAGCACAGTCACCCACACCGGCAATTCAGTGTATTATCTGTCTTGTGCTTTACACCAGCAATTCGTACAGTGTCATTTTCATGCTTCAGTTTGTGTTATTGTGCTCAGACTTGAAAGTCAGTCAAGTTACGTCTTGATGGATTTTTTTTTGAGCTAAGAAATGTTTGCATCTTTCTGAATGTCAGTTATTGCCAATTTTCTTTTTCTTTGAGATCTGTCTTCTCTGTAAAGTGCCGATTTGTTCAATCAAGCCAAATTGTAAAGGATTGTGAAAACGTGCCAGTTGTAAGTGAAATGATCAGTCAGTGGAACAAGAACTTCATCAAATATCGAATTATGTATTTAAATCAAGCTCATATTTCTTTCTCAAAAATATTAAAAAAATATTTTCTTATTTAATTTGCATCAAGATATTTGCAGTGGAATCTAGACCAAAAATACTTAGACTTTGTGCTTTTGCAGTGTTCAGATCTTCCTTCTGCTTTCACCTGTGTTGTTTTTATTTTGTGGTGGTGAATGAAATACTTTAAGGTATAAGGTTTGAGGGATGTGAGCATGTATTTTTTTATGTTTTACTCTTTGCACCTCACCATCATTTTATTTTTGTGAAACATAATAAATAATAATAATAATAATAATAATAATAATAATAATAAATCCTGATGAGATGCAGGCCAAACTGTTTTGCAGAATAAAAAGAAAAGAAAGAAAACCGAGTCACTAAAATGGAAGTCAATCAAAAATAAAATATTTCCTCAAACATCGATGCAAGTGAAGGTTTCTGACTGTGTTGAGCTGGCTGACATTAATGTCTCACTTTCAGAACTTCTTCTTCTCCGTGTCTTTCATGTCTTCAGGAGAAAAGCCCTCGGTGAGATTTTCATGCTTTTTTCTTCTCTCTCCCCCGTCTCCATCACTCCGCTCCCACAGGAGCAAACCTGAGACTGACTGTATCCCGGTGTATCACCAGTCTCCATCGGTCTAACCTCCAGCTCCACCTTCCTCCGTCCCCAGGAGAGGGAGCAGAGGATCAAGGAAAGGGGAAAGAGTAGAGGAAGGAGCACAGAAGCGAAGGAAAGAAGTGCATCTGGGTCCCACAGGATTGTTCTCTGTCTGTCTGAATCAGGAAGTGAGAATGTGACGACAGGACCGAGCAGGCATTCTTTCAGTGTGTGTGTGTGTGTGTGTGTGTGTGTGTGTGTGTGTGTGTGTGTGTGTGTGTGGGTGTGTGGACCTTGTTGAGCCGAGGTGTCATATTTGTGAAGACCACAGCTTCACGCTTGTGGCAACCAGGGATGACACTCTAAATCACTGAAATGCCAGAAACGACTGTGCTGTGATATGTCATGTGTTTTGTGTGATTTTTGAGCCTTTTGGGACACTTGATAGAGATTGATACCACTTTTAGAGTCTGGAAGTGAAAATGTTATCTGGGATGTCCCCTTAGACTGAAAACAGAGAAACATAGAGGGTGATGTCTCATCCAGGTTCTGGTCAGCTGCTCACAGCCTGTGGTACTGTGCAAATTTTTTTTTTTAATCCTTAATTTCTTTATATTTGTCTTATAAGGAGCCTTTCTTATTGTATGAATCCTTTGTGAATAGCTCCCTAGGCTTTGTGAAGTTTGTCTTTTGCATCTTTGTGTTGAACTCCAATGGACTTACGGCTTATCCAGGTGTACTTAACTTCTCTACAGTTCAAGACGACTTTTTAAAACCACAGAGGCCTCAATGATTGGAAGTAAAGTATAAATAAATCAGGTATTTTGCAAGCGTTGGGTTGGACCCTGTCTGCATTCAGAGCCACCATGGAATTAAAAAGATGTCCAAAACAATGTGTTTGGTCTGAATTGACATAATACAGCGCAACACCATAATTTTTTTTATATAGTCTTTTGTTCCTTTTACTTATGCTTCACTGAAATTCGTACATCTTCACAAAATGAAACAAAGTGCCTTTGAAGTTTAGTCTGATTTCTCAATACGTGCACACATGTATAAAAATAAGACTTATCTGTACGAATAAATAACACAGAGAGAAATCTCGCCGTCTCTCATCCCACATTCAGCCGCGTAAAAGTGGGCAAACTCATTGTCAGCCTTCCCCTCCTTCAGTCAAAACAACACACAGCCGCCGTCTCTTTTTGCTCGTCAGCTTCTACATAACCTCTGTCTTCGACTCTCTTCTTCTTCACGTGGTGTGAGTCACGGAGAACCATCCAGCAGACGAACAAGACAGCTGCTCCTTGCGATCAGACGGCACACACTCGCTCTTGAGTGCCGACACTGAAATAGTCACATCATTATATCCGTATTAGCAGGGGGAAAAAAAACAACAAAAAACCTCTTCACGCTCCAACACCTACATGCCTTTTGGTGCATGCCCTCTGCACTGTCCCAAATGTGCTCCGGTTCCTTTCCTGGACGCCGCTGTACTGTTGTGTCTGGATGAATGAATGAAAGTATTTTATCGAGATACATCTGCTTGTCACCCATTTCATATTTTTTATTTTAATCTGTTTTGACAGTTCGAAAACTTCATCATAATTTTCCTTCCACTTCACAACCATGCCATATACTGTTTAGGTCAATCCCAGGAAAAATGCTGGACAAAGGGAAAGATGGCATTTACAAGGCTCTGGGAATACATTATTGAACTCTGATTGTTCAAAAGTTCAAATACGGAGACAAACACATAAAGGCGGCGTACATGGCTGTCGAACATGCATGTTCACCTCAGGCAAGTGAAGACGACACAAAGGAGGAAGTACTGAGAGGGGACAGGCGAGCACTTGGCATTTTGGGCACACACATAATCACACACACTTACTGTGTTAGGGTTAGCTGGAAAAGGTTGTGTGTTAGTGTGTTTGACAGTCCTCCGATGGTTCCTGCGATGTTGACATTAGTGGACCAGGACACATCACCTCTGCTTTGGGAAAAGGCCGACGGTGAGTCTGCCCCCGAGCACAGCAAGGGGTTCTCTGTGTGCAGCTTTACTACAGATGTATTGTCTTTGATAAAAGAAAAGAAAAAACACAACAGTATTACTTAAACCTTTTTATGACCATCTTTCCAGTTATTGAACAATTAGAGGTCACAATATTTAAATGTTTCTCTATTTACTTTAAGTGTGGATCTTAAAAAAAAGAAAAACTTAAATAAGAAAAGTCAGGGAATATTTAATGACGCACGTGTTTAATTTTCTTTTAAAAGTGGAATTTATTTTAATCGATCGGCCTACTTCCAAATAAAAATTATCTTTGTTTAACTGGTAGGCGAAGTTTTAGTTCATAATTAAAACAAAAACAACTTTAAAATATACTATCAAAATCAGTTCAAATTCTAACCAATCATTAAGATAAATTTACACATCTGGTTCTAAAAAGAAACCAAAAACTAGTAAGTGTTTTTGATTAAGGTATAAAACGTCAGTGAAATGGTAATAAACATCTCAGTTGTATTCCAATGAAGTTGAATACTACTTATTTGCCTTGGAACCTCAGCGGAGATGTTCTGTTTATTGGTACGTCAGCTTTAAGAAGTTTAGCTTACTAGCATGTTTAGCTGCAGCTTTACCACTATCGCTAATCCAACTAAGACAAAAAAATAAATAAAAAATGGTACAAAGATAGTTATGAACATTTTAAATCTATTCTAGCCCGGTGGGATGTAAACCTCTTCCCTGACAACCCCAGCTAAAATGTATGGTGTATTATTTACTAATGACAGCTTCAAAAGCTATTCTTTCTAGCAAATTTAGCATTGGCGGTATAGCTAATGTAGTTGAAGTTCGGTTTAAATTAAATTAGATTGGATTTCAATTCTTGTTCCAACACAGAATCTCTCTCAATCACAAGTCTACTGACATTTCTAACGAATTTTCAGTCACAACAGCATATGAACATCATAGCTTTGCTGTTTTAGCTGGACGTCACAAGAAGGTGAATGATTAATGGTTGACTTAACAAACATCTTGGCTTAGCAAATTCTAATCCGTTTCCATATTTTACTATTCTCATAATGTATGGGCACCAAAACAAACAACCAATGTGGGTTGAATTTTAAAAAACGTGAACATGCTAGCCACAAGCTAATACAGCTGATTTAAAATGTTAATACTTCTAACAACTAATCAATGCTCTGCTGGGAAGTTTTACTTCTGCCGTATTTTTATCATGTCGACTCAGGAAAAGTAGGTGAGTGAATGAAGACAGCGAGATGCCAACAACAAGGCGTCTGAATGAATAATGCAACTCGGATGTCAAGGAAACGTCTGTTGGAAGACGCCTGGATGCTCTCCGCCATGCCTTGCAATCGTTGCAGCAGAGGAAACACAATGATACGCAGCAAAATAATGAGGACAATCCTTAGTGGTCGTCTTCTTTTTGTACGTGTAATTGTCTGTGTTTCCCGTCTGTGCACGCCTCAGATGCGTTTGTATCTGCACATATGCGTGAAGTTTCTTATGTGGTGTGGAATGTCAGGCACGTCTCATCACATTAAGGAGCAGGGAGGAGAGAGCTGCCCAGCTTTGTCGCTCCAGCAAAGGCGATCCTGCAACACTTCAGCCGCAGCAACACCCTACTAGATCATTCAACATTATTGCAAAAAGGGCCTGAGCCACACATATGGGCAAAAAATAAAGAATAAAAAATGGCCTGAGGGCCAGAAGTGGCTGCTGAAGAATCTCTGCTCGCCCTTTGAATAAGACCAATAGAGTGGACATGTAAAAAATAAAGAAATCATTGGGTTTTTTTTCAATCGGTGCAGAGGAAGCTACAAAACAAAGTCTGAAAAGTTGCCTAAATGTAGTTATTCAGCAACTAGTAAGAAGGTCTTTGGTTTGAATTCTGCGTGGAGATTGGATGTTTTCTCTGTGCATTGGTTCTCTCTGGGTCCTCAGTTTTCCACCAACAGTTAGAAAGTACGACTTTAACGTTAATTGGCCTCTCTACATTGTTTACAAGTGTGAGTGTGTATTTGTGGTTGTTTGTAGAGTTTTCTGTGTTGGCCTGTGATGGATGCCTAGAAAGTACGCTGCCTCTCGCTCAATGACCGCTGGAGTTAAGCAAAGTGAGGAAACCTTAGTTTTTGGGGCTGCCTGCACCACTTTTTTTGGAAAATATTTAATTGAATTTTTTCTTGTCTCAGTATCGATGCATCCATCCTACCGTCCGTCTGTCTGCTCACCCTTTGGTGCCTTGTCTATCTCTGTATCTGTCTCATGTCCGGCCTCAAGAACCTCTGACCCAAGCCGTCCCGCGGCTCATCCAACCTCTCCATTTTTGGGCATGTTGGCTGCAGGTGAATGTTGCAGGTCTGTCACAGGGCAGCGAACATGTCATCTATCATCTGCAAGGGGTGGAGTGGGGGGAAGGGTTGTATGTTGAGAGGGGATGAAAGTGGCTGTCACACTGTCTCAATATCATATGCTGGGATGCTGGTCAGATGTACAAGATTGAGAGACATTAAACCTGCTAAAACAGAAAGACGGCAACCTCAGATGTGATAATATCTGAGGTTGCCGTACATTATTGTACGGCAACCTCAGGAGAAGGAGAGCGTCTTCTCAGGAGAGACGCTCTCCTGAGAAAAAATAAACTAAGTCCTCGTTCTTGTTTGACAATGACATGCCAAACTTTAAAACTATGCAAAAAATCTGCTGCCTTTTGCATGTTGAAGAGTGTAGATCCACTGTTTGAGCTGGATTATGTATTCTACAGTGAGAGAGAATCGAAGGGATCCGTCTTTTTCTTTTGGTCCCCATCCTGTCCAGGTGAATAACACGCTCACACACCAGTGGGCATGACATTGACTTCCCCTTTACACGCATCATGCCCTTCTGTTGTACACTTCTATTGATCCTGCACACTTTTTTCTCTTCCTTCTTCATCTAAAGAAAATAATTTAAAAAAAAGATGCAGGCACAGCTCTTTGGTGGCGTTTTCTTCTGACGTCCGGCAAGACGGAGGAGTCGGACAGGTCTCCGTTGGCCATAGCGCAGCTGTCGATACAGGTTAGTGCAGGCGAGAAGCGGCTGTGGAGGACGTGGAGACGAATGAATAAGTAAGAGGCTGCAGACTGGACTCATGTTAAATGTAGAAAGGCTAACGGATTGCCCCACTGTTGAGCTGATTCGGTGTGTGTGCGTGTGTATGCATGTGTGTGTTTGTGTATGGGTGTGTTCGTGTGCACATGTGCAACTGCAGAGGACCTGCTGCAAGTCCCGCAGAGCTTCCAGTTAGCACACACCACCAGAGCAGGGCACAGACACATGCACAAACACACACACAGGACCCTGGAGAGAGGCCTCGAACCTGCCTGTCAGCTGCTGTTAGATCACACTGCATTTGGCTGACACCACAAAACACACACACCCGCACACACACACACACACACCCAAACACACGCACATGAACATGCACGCATACACTCGCGCACACAGGCAGACACTGAAATGGATCGAAGGTTTTCTGATTTGGATTCCAGAAGCTAACTTGCGTCATTATTAAGTTAGAATTACAAAACTTAAATAAGTCATAATATAGATTTTTTTGTGTCAAACTCAAGGCTGGGGGGCCAAATCTGGGCCACCATAAGTATTTTTGTGGCCCTGCAGACTCTAGAAAGCCACATGAATAGAACTTTCAATATAAAAGTTGTGTTCTTTAATATCTATATGCTGCCAAAAAACATCTCGAAAAGATGGATCCAAAGAATGCAGAGGCAACTATTTATTAATATTAAATCAGATTGTTAATGGGTTGGATTTATAAATATAGAACCGGTCCTTAAGGACATTTGTGGTGTTAATATGGCCCAAAATAAAAACGAGTTTGTCTATTGATAGAATTAGCATGGAAACGATCTAAACATCCAGTGTTTTCCTTTACCGTAATTGTTTTATATGTTCTATGGTTTAGTGGGCACAAATAACACAAACCTAACAAACCTGTGAGCCTTTAACCGTTGTGTCCAGAAATGGGGTCCAACCAACCCCACACACGTAAAACTTGTATCATTTTCCACAGTCCTCTACGTTTGCCTCAGTCCTCGCACGCACAAGGGTTAAATACTAGGAGTCTTGACTACTGGATAAGAAACACATGACTGATTGGAACTGGTTGCAGGTGCGAAGAAAGAGAAGGAAGCAAACAGGCCGGCTGAGGGAACGAGACTAATAAACACTAAGGAAGTGAGAAGGAAATAAATAATAATCACGGGGAAATACTAAAGAAAAGTCTGAATTAACAGCAGAGTGAACCAATATGAGATCTAGCTCGAGCCTAAAAGATATAGAAATAAACAACCCAAACACCCCTAGGATAATGACTCTCACTGACAAACACAAAGAAAGACTAAAAGGGATGTGATTATTTTCGTAAGACACTGTAAAGACTGAGCTTCATCTCAGTGAACTCGCCTAATTTCTGCATCCTACGATCCACATTCCTCTCCCGTCTTTGCGGTTTCTATCTCAACATCAGCTTTCCATGAAGCTGAAACAAACCCACCTTGACCTGTTCCCTAAGGTGCGGCTGACGCAGCACGAGAGGAAGTGCACACGGAGGGAAGACTAACACGACGAGGACAGAGGACGAAGTACAGTGGATGCACAGGAGGAAAGTGGTGGCCTTTCCTGTGCCTGCTCAGGGAGAAGATAGGCCTTGCTTTGTTAAATGATTTCTTCCAGCTGAACTCTTCTCCCAATATCAGTCAGAAAGAGATCGCGGAGAGAAAACAAAGATTGCATGTACACCCAGAGTTGCCTGGGTCACCTTGGCATTCGACTCGCAGCGTAAATCGATTCATTTATTGCCATCCCAGTAACCATTCAGGTTAACCTTGTCGCTGTAGGTGCTGTGACGAGCCCGAGTTACAGTCACAACCCCACTGTGAGTAGCCTTTGCATTTTTCTGAATTTATCTCAATATTTCACAACTTTATAGAAAAATAAATCAGTGAAAAGTCAGTTTGAATCATTTAGTTTGTCTCTTTGACAGATGTGGAGAGAAATGGTAAATTACTATCCTTTCTCATTGGTTCCCTTCAATTTTTTCCTGCCTTTTCCTCCCTCACTGCTGCAGTGGTTTCAGTGAATCCACCTTCTCACATCCACATCAACTTATGCTTAAATGTACATGTTAAAGATGTTGGTGCCACAACATCGCTGTCAGAGACAGAGTATGTCCCCCCGACTCGGAGCTGCTATGTGTCACTCTGCGTCCATACAGCCTCCCAAGAGAGTTTACCAACATCTTTGTGTGCGTAATTTGTGTATCGCCCAGCGCTAATGCAACAAGAGCACAACTCAAATCTTGGACTGCGTCCACCATCATCTTCAGAGTAAACCAGATTCCCCTATGTTGATCCTTGGGGACTTTAATCACTGCAGTTTAAACAAGTTTCTGCCTGGTTTTTCCAGTACGTGAAGTGCAGTACAAGGAACTCTAACATCTTAGATAAATGTTATGGCAATATTAAAGATGAATATGTTATGGCAATATTAAATATGAATATGCAGCTAGAGCTAGACCACCTCTTGGTAATTCTGATCATGATGTAGTTCATCTACTCTCGGCATATCGGTCCGTTTTTAAGTCAAATAAGCCTTAGCGCCTCCATATTAAAAGTGAAATAAATGCTTTACATAACATCATTTCAATATAATCAATATGCTATTCTAGAAATTTCCAGCTACTAAATGTTATTAAACCATGAGAATGTCATATTTGGTTGTTGTGTGAAAAACACATAGGAAGCTTTCCATACCTGTCACACTGTGTCTGCAGGAATTATAAGAACCTGAACCTTTAACATGACTTAATCCAACAGATATTAACCAAAAAACAAACAAACAAACAAAAAAAACAAACATCTCAGCAATTCATCAAATTTTCCGAGCAGAAACGTATTTCGTGTGTTGTACACATTTGTTAGCAGTACTTCCCTCTACCGCTAGATGGAGGTGTGATACTGCCACAACATCCAACTAATTTCGGACCCATTACAGAAGGTTGCCTGACAGAGCTGGGGCAAACTGTAAGATCAAGGAGGAGTGAGTTATATAAATTGTGCATCCATGAAAGTTTCCTGTTTGATTCATCCAAAACAGCGAAAGAAAACTGGTTAAATTCTGGACTGGAAGCATAAATATTAATTAGGGAGTGAATTTGTAACTTGTTTTTCCTCCTATTATCAATATCAACTTTAATCTCACTTTCTACAATTGTCCCAACCCTAGCCCTATTTCTGGTACCAAATATGGTACTATATTTAGTTAGTGGTTAAATATTCAACAAACAACATCTGCAACATCTGTTTTCAGTGATTACACATACAGTTAAGACCCAAACTATTCATACCTTTGAAAAATTTCAAGGGTATGAATATATTAACCTTTTGGAGTGGACCAGCCAGAGTCCTGTCTTGAATCTGACAGAAAATCTGTGGAGAAAGTGAAAGATTAGGGCGATGGGAAGGTGGCGTTCCATTTTCAAGAACGCGTGTCAATCAAGGTAGATAGTGGCGACAGAAGTTCACCCTGCAATCGGTGGGTCGCCGGCTCGATTCCCACTCTCCCCACCTCTGTCGTTGTGTCCTTGGGTAAGACAACCACTTAGCCTGGCATTGCTGAATCAAGCAGTTTGCCTTCATTAGGCGTGTATGCGTGTGGATGGAAATGACTGATTTCATGTGAAACATCTTCAAGAGTCCTAACAAAGTGCCATGTAAGTCTGATTTTATTTCAAGGACATCACCAAAGCTAAATCATCTAAATACCTGATTGTGCTTACATGTACAGCATGCAAGATCATGCAGTTTTAAATCTAAATCCGCAGGGATTGGTTAATATTAAGCAGCACATAAACATACGTGACAAAACATGCCTGTATGTTTTATGTTAACAGTTATCAAAATAAAAATATCCTGCCTAAAGTATTCTACTCATTTAGATTTCTGATAAAGTATTGCCACTATACTAACATCAAATATGTTGAATGATACATAGTTGTTCCCAAATAGTCGACTTAAAACATAGTAAGTCTACATCAGTATGCCAAAATTGAATTTAAACACAATATTTTAAACAGTGATCTCAGACAAACAAACAAAAAGCATTGGTATGCATTAAAATGAACATTCAAATGCTTGATGATGTGACAAAATGTTTTAAATAGAAAATTGTTTGACCATCGCTATATTTCTATTTGGATCGATACTAATTAATAGCCACAGTAAGCATATCAGAAGACCTTAAGCTAAGTTAAGGGGTAAGTTTTGTGATGCAAGGGGTGAAATGACATTCAGGTTTACGGTGGAGTTTAACCAAACGGCAAATTAGTCGAGTTATGAATGCTTTTTGTTAAGCAACTTTAGGCATTTCAGGTCAAACTACTCTGTCAACAAAGAGAGAGATTATCGTCGTTGCTAACAAAGTGCATTTGCTCTTCAATAAAGAAAACTACATTACAGTCCATGCATATCCTGATCAATGAGGACCCAATTGGTCAAGTATCACAAGAAAAATATTTAGGAATAATTTTAGGAGCCATGTTGATAAAATCAGCAAAACTGTTAGATCAAATATAAACTGTCTAATAAGCATTATTAGAAATTGTTTAACACTTCACTGTGCAGAGATGTTTTTGAATTCAATGATTCTCTCACATTTTTCCTATGAAGTTACTGTCTGGTCTCAGACAGTAGGTCAAACTAAACTCAAACCATTAGCAAGTCTCTATAATCGGGTTTTAAAGGTTTTATATCAAAAGCCAATCAGATTCCATCGTTGTCGCATTTTGGCTATATTTGGCATTTTGGACTTTACTAATTTTATAAATTACAATCTTTTAAAATTGATTTTTAAGTATTTAAATGGACTTGCACCTACACCATTGAGCGATTGCATACAGAGACTGCAGGGCAATAGCAGATCTACTAGTGCGGCTTTAGATGGAAATTGTAAGGTTAGCTTTCGAACTCAAAGTACAAAAGTGGTTTTGCACTTTGAGCAAAACCACTTTTGCTCAAAGTGCTCTTGTCCGTGAGAGGATCTGCAGTTTGGAGCTCACTTCCTGTTGATTTAAAGTCCGTAACCAGTTTTAGTACGTTCAACAAAACAAACAAAACTCTGGTTATGTTGAAAACAGAACTGTATCCATTTTGAATGTTTTATGATTCACTGTTTGTTTGTAGATGTTGTCAACATTATGTTGTGCTATTTTAGACGATTATCACTTCAATTTTAAGAAGTACTGTGTAAAAGTCCATCTAGGGTCAAGTGCTGCGAATTAACTGTTGCTATTGCACCATAACGCGAACATGGGACTGCTGTTCTCCTCAGTTTGTCCACGTCGACGTGTGTCTGTCCCTACCAAATAAACTTAATAATAATAAACCAACAGAGACCTTTTCGTCATTACGCTCAATCAATCTGTTTAGTTGAGCTGGTTCCATAACGCCATTTCTCATTGACGGATGACATATGGCTGGAGCACACACCCCTCTGATACCAATATACAGGCCATTTGCACACATGTTCCTGTTCCACAGTAAAAAAAATTAGTGGGTGTGCCGCAGCATATGTCTGCTACTGGACCCTACAGTCTGAGCATTTGTCTCTCGCCCTCAGTGTACGTGTGTGTGTGCCATAAATTTGTGGAATGGCATATGCTAGGAAAATACATGTGTCAGCAAACGCTGGGCGTGCACCGACATATGTCGACGCGTAGCCTTCTGTGTTTACACGTACTGTTTTCTCTGAGCAGGCCTGTGTTTGTATGAATTTGCTCATGGAGAGTGCCCAGTAATCCATACTGGGCAGCTGCGCTCATTTGTATTCAGCCCCAAGGCACTTTCTTGGGCCGTCTCGCTGATTAGGGATCAGAGACGGAGGGAAGGAGTGAGAACAGTGGACACCGTGGAAGACAAAGAGAGACAAAGATAGAGAGATGGGGGTGAGGCAAAACACAGAGGTCCTCCCTCATTTTGTAAACAGTTTGTTAATGTCTTTAATCCCATTAGGCAGGGGGAGAAGCCTGGCCCTTCACATAACATGCAGTAATACAGGGTTGCACTGTGCTATCCCTACTTCTCTCTCTTTCCCTCTCTCTCTTTTACACACACACAAACATACACTCTGCTACACCCAGGAAATGAAATTGATTTGCCCTCATAAACATTTGATAAAGCTCTAATGCAGCGCCGCGAACAGCCAAGAAGGCCCGAGGAGCGGACCCGTGCAAAATGACATGTAAATCAAATGAGCGTCGTATATTTCCCGGCATAATTTGCCAACAATTATTGTTTTGACCCGGCTCCTCAGTCGACAAAAGAAACCTGCTCCCTCTGAGGAGCAGGAAATCAGCTTTTCAAGTGCTCTTGTGTTTGAAGAGCGGAGAGCAAGGCGAGGCGTGTTTGCCAGAGCTCCGCGGAGGAAATCAGGCGCAGGGTGATTTCATACAAGAAGCGAAATCACAGCAAAGGCCACGGTCACTTGTTCGCCTTTGCTTGCAATGCGCTTAAAAAGAGCCGCACTCGATTCAGCGTTTCCTCAGACGGAGAAAGAAACGTTGATAAAAGCTGTTTTAATTCGGGACTTGAAAACAGCTTGTTCGTGTTTCACTTTATTTACATGCGGCGAAATAGAAGAGCCCGTGGCAGTAACGGTAAAAATGATTCACAGTGGGTACATAAACGTGCATGGGGAATACAATGGCATCAGCATGCAAGAGAGGAAACACTGAAGCAGGTGCACTTCTCTTCTGCAATGCGATTATAAGCTTATTTTGAGGGACAATTGATAATAAAAACTTCAACCTAAGCATGCCTCTGATGTTATTGGACGCTTATTTGGCTTTCTGCCACTTTAGAGCTTGCCAGTGATTATCCTGCATTTTCAGTTCTCGTGGGTGTTTCTTTGTCAAGTTTATACAATGCATGTGTCATTTCTAGACATTTTCCACCACTGTCTAAATTCAAGCTTTTTTAATCAGACTCACCTGTTCCAGATCCATTGGATATGTTGTCAGTTCACTACAAGGTTTTCCTGCCACAGTTCTTTTTGCTGCCTTGTATTTTTTTTTTCCTTTTTGTTTTGTATATGTTAAATCCTTTGCTCGCTATATTTCTTGCTGGTTTTTTTTTCCCAACTCAAACCACATCTACAACTACTTTTCACACGATTCTGCCAGCCTCCTGCCTGTGTGGGTTTCTGCATGGAGATAACATCTTCTCCCCATGCATACCACTGGGTCCTTTCCAGGTTCAAAGTCCAAAGACATGCATTTAGGAGGGAGATGATTGCTTTTTTTTGTACTTCCATAAATAGAATATGAGTTTTGTAAATCTAGAATGGTAGCTTGTAGACAAATCCAGATAAATTTGATCACAATAAGATTTTGAGCTAAAGATGGTCGTGGGGAGCTAATTTTCCGTAAGAAGATCAAAGAATATCCCTTTGTCTAAGAGAAGGACATTCAAAAAAAATATAAAAACAGTACTTTAAAGTGTAACTGACTTAACTAAATTTTTGGGGGCCAAAGGGCCATGATGGCTGGGACAGTGAGTCAAATCTACCATATTAAAAGCTGCAACTGATGGCATGTGATGAAGGTTTTCCTATGTATTTAGTTTAGGATCAATGAATCATTTAATAAAATTTTGTTTTACAAATTATATCTGTGAATGTAACCTAGTAGATTTTGTATGTTGTACTTTAAATTATAAAATGTTTCCCTTGTCTTTCCACCACTCTTCATTTTTTTTGGATTTTATAAGCCTTATATTTGTCTAATTAATTAATTTGTTGGTTTTTCGGTTTCTTTCAACAGATGACTTAGTACAAATAGGATAATTTATGCAGTCTCTCATCCCTGAATAAGCAGTGAAGCAGAGATTTCACTGCTATGAAAACTGCTCCAAGACACTTAAAAGTGGGATTAGTGCAAGGGTGAAGTCATTCATTGCTGTATTTGATTAATTATCCGTGCGCTTTTGTTGGTAAGCCATGTCAGGAAAACCTGCTAGCAAAAAAGGATATATATATATTGGCTGGCATCCTAAACCTGCGTGCTTGTACCAGTAACCGTGGAAAAGTAAAATCGCACACACACTCACCTACTGCACCCGCCTAACACAAACATCCACATTAGTACAATTCACACCATGCCGCACATAAATTCTGATTGACGCAGTTTTTGACCAATGGCGTCTTGACTTTTAACAACCATTGCCCAATCAGAACAGAGCCTAGTATGATTCTCCCGCCCCTATAGTGGTAGCTGAAAAGGAACGTCATTTGCCTCGTACATTTAGCTTTAGCCTCAAATTAGCTTGACTTTTAAATCATAAATGTGTTCTCTCAAATAGAGCTGCTCTTTCGCTTAGCCGTCAATCTCGGACAGCGTTAACAATTCGCCCTCTTTGTGTTTAAGACAGGAAACATGTATATAAAGGCCTTATTTCGATGCAGGGACATGCTAAAGGGAGAATTCTTCGTGTGAAATGCTGTCTAGCCTTCGAGCAGGGGCCAAAAACCGAAAGTTGCTAACAGCACCGAGGGTTAAGTCATCACCAGCAAGCCTGTGGGCTTTCTCACATCTGCCGTAGGCACCCGAAGGTGGACAGACTGAAACGGTGCCTTTCCTACAACGTAAGTAACGCCTCGTTCCGACACCTAACAATGTTGTGGCACTTGGCTAATCACCAGCTAACATGTAACATAAGACGACACTTTTGACAGCTGTGAAGTTCGCTAGCTGGTTATCCTTTAATGCAAGTGGCCTAAGATTTAGTGAAGCAGGCACTTTAAGAACAACGCTGTGTAGAACTACTAAAGATGTGTATTTGTGTGTCTTTTAAAAAGTACTTGCTCAGTTCCCTGTTGGTTTGGTTTGGTTTGAGGCTCAAAAGGTGTTTTCAAAACATTCATCAGCACCAATTATGAGCTGCTGGCGTTCTTATTGCACATGGGGGAAACTATTGGTAAATATTTTTGGTGCGGTTTATAATTGTTGTATTCCTCCCCATAAAAAGGTAGATAAATTGTTTAATTTTAATACGTATTTTAATATCTAAAATTAGGCTGTGTTTGCAACAGGTGTCCTTCATTGAGCTAGTTACTAAAATATATTCCTGTTAGTTTTGTTTTGACCTATAGTTCAACATTGAAGTATAAAAGGCTGTAGTTCTTACTACAGGAGTGTATATTATCACTCCATTGTTTAATTAAGTATTCATATGCCCATTCCTATAATTGAATGGGACTTTTCTAGTACGTGCATTTGATTTGTTAGCATGTTGTATTGTTTTTATTTTTAATGATGATGCGCCCCAGAAATGGAGGCATCATTAGTGGCATGTTTGTGTTTGCAACCCTATGTACAATCCTGGACTAGCCAGGCAGTTTTAGCATCCAACTGTTTTGAGCCTATTGGCATGTTTTGAATATTTACTTATCTATGCTTGATTATGTTGGGAATCACCTCAGAATAGTTATATTGGCAACATTTTTTGAAAATATCATCTGTGTGGGTTAAAAATGGAGCAGGCTACTTAAAAGAAAATAAAGAAAAGAAAAAATAGCAAATTTCTGGCCTGCTAATGCTAAAGCTATACCGCTCCATTTACGTTGGAACCTATAACGCAAAATCAAAAATAATGCTAAATCTTAATTTGTGTAGATGGAGATAAAACTGAGCAATGTGTCTATTTATCTTACAGTAGTCTTTAGAATAAGCGAAGTGCTATTTAATTGACTTTCTATGGTCAGTAATTCAGTTAAAAAGTCCTAAGTAATTGTAATACAATGTGTGAAGTAAAGATTGAGACTGTTAAAAAGTAAAGGGACTATTTAGGATTCTTTGTCACTGTAAATGTATACATGAATTCTAATATCGAGCTACATTATTTGCAGTTTTGTTGGAAAGTGGATCTTGGCTGGACTAATTAAGCATCTTCACACACATTAGAGCAGTTAATATTAGAATATAGTTGCTTATCGATGTTTGGATATTTAAAATGACATGTGCATAGTCAAGTAAATCAAAACAGTTTTGTCTGCCCAAACATTGAACCCTGGTAATGTCGTTGTCGTCGACAACAACAACAATAATAATAATGTTCTGGGTATGCTTACATTATAAATAGATCTTCTTAAAATTACAACCCAGTGTGCAAATAAGATTATTTTTGTGCAGAAATTGTAGCTGGTAGCATAATCTGCAAATAAAACTGATTGTATCATAAATGTCCTATTTTGTGAAAATGCAACAACACCAACACATTAACTAACTTGTGTTTATATATGTTTTGGGTTTATGTTATTGTTGCTTTATGTAAGTGTCTGAATCGCTGGCACGGTTTGGTTGACATTGTGCCTTTGCTAGGGAACAAAATAGTCGTTCTTATTGCACAGAATATGAATCCTTTTTGTTTTATTTAGAATAATGCAAGTACAACAAGCTGATTAATTAGGCTATCAGCATTTCTAGCAAATCTCCAAACAATTGCTTAACAAACACGCTGACCGTAACTTGCAAAGTTTAGCTTTAAAGCCACATTAGTTCAATAAGATTAAGTAGCGGCGCTCCTTTACTTTGAGCATCATGACTGTACAGGTTTTTAACGACCGGAAATATTTTCTACCAACCAAATTTGTCTTGTAAGCAAGGAAAAGGTATACTGTGCTTTTTTTTTTTGTTTGTTTTTTTGTCAGTCAGCTGACGCCCAACGATGCTGTGTTGCCTAAAGAGTGGTTTTATAATGCAAACTTTTTAAAACCTTCCCATAGCATCATACAGATAACAGGCCTGTGGCTCTTCCAGAGATATTTATCTATCTATGCTTGGCTACGCCTGTCATCTGAATTACGTCACATGCGGCTCCACATTAAGGTGCTCTGTTGACTGGAAACCTCGAAATGGCTCGAGGGTTTTCCTATCGAAAGGGAGAGATGGATTACATTATATACATGTTCTAATAACACTGCTTACAATTTGAGTTTGGGTATTGTACAAGCACTTTTCATCTATTAGTATGTTTTATCCCACAGGAATTTAGTTAACTCCTAAAACCATTTGTCATGTGGTGTGCCCTCAGTCTCATCAGATCTTGACTTTTGACGCCTGGAAGATAAATTTGGAGCTGGGCGGCTTGTAGATCGAGAAACAGCAGGTACATACAAGCACAGATTCCCTCTTTACTGCCAAGAAACCACTCACAGTCTACTATATCAAGACACCTTTACTTCCCTGCTCTTCAGCCACGGTCCGATAGACTCCTGTCTGGTCCAGTAACGACTCCATAACCCCAGACGCCACTGTAATGATGTGGCGCTTTCGTTCCTGAAAATTGACAACCTTTGGAATGACTTAAGTGATGATCATCAAAGAGTTTTCACCTCGACATTTTTTATAAAAAAAACAACAAAACACAATTGTAATCTATAGTATCACTGCAGTTGTCCTGCTAAACCAGCTAGTCCAGAAACATTTTAGTTTCTCACTGTATGAGAAGCGGATGTATATAATGGATGCCTAATCAGCAGAAAGATAAGCTCTTGGCTCAAGTGCAATACAAGTGTGTATCTAGAAATGGATTATTTCACAATTGGTTGCATTGACTGTATTGACTTTGTTTCAGCTCCATAAAGAAGTCGGCTAAGTAAACACTGGGCTGATTATATATTAATAACACCATAACTGTAATATTGATTCACACACGGGACATTTTTCTCATTGGAGATGTTCTGAAAAGTTTTACCATTCAATCACTAACAGAATAAGTCACCCAAGAATATTTTTCACTTTTTGTAAAATCAGACATTTTTTATTATTATAGTAAACACGACTGCCTTTTCCACTGCACTATTTAGTTTTTTCAAGCGTTTTATTTAGTGAAGCTGAGTACACAGATCACAATCAGTGTTGAGATGGACGTTGAAGTGCTGAATTTGGGGAAATAAAATGCATAACAGGGCTGCATGGTAGCCCAGTTCTTGGTACTGTTTCCTGGCAGCAAGAAACTCATTGATTCAGTTGTTGCACATTCTCCCCATGGGTGCTTACTGGGATCTCCAATTTTAAAATATTGTTGGATGGGATAAGCGAGCATCTCTAAATTGCTTTTAAGGTATTAGTATGTGCTTGTATGTGTCTCTGTGCTGCCCTTTGATGGACAGGCAACCCGTCCAGAGGCCGCTAGAGATGGGAACCAGCTCCCCCACTATTCTAATCGGATGATAATTGCACATCTTTTACTGTTACAGGACTTGAATATTTTAATTTCAGTATCTTTATCAGTCAGTTTAACATATTTCATTGGATGTAAGAAAGACTACAGCTTCCTTCTTTAGCTCATTGGATAAAATACAGCAGAGTGGCTTGCAAGGTTTTATAAAGATATGCAGGTCTTTAAATAATGTGCTATATAAATAAAATTACCTTTACCTCTTTATGAAAATTTGCACATCTACAAAATCTTGGATTATGCCATTAGATTACCAAAGTCTAGTAATACTGAGAAGTCACAGAGAGGTACTGTAGATTGTCACTTTTGAAATGTTTGATTATATGTGTGAACCACTAAACATGTAGACTAAGTGCTAAGAAGGAGCTTCTTTTCTGTCTGTATAAAAGAGGCTCTAGGATAAAGACTGGTTTGATTCAGACTGAGATTTTTGGAAGTATTTAATAAACATCATTAATGTAGCACCTTTGAGCAATAAGTCACAAAGACGGAGCTTAAAAATAGAAACGTGACCGAAAAGCCAGAAATCATAATTATATACAAATAAAGTAATATTTAAAATGATCTTAAGGAACGGCACGCTTAAATTATAATGTCTTCAATTCCTTTCTAAATAAGTTGTGACTCTCAAGACAACATGGGAACTGAGGAAGCTTCCTCCACAGCTGCGGTGCAGCAATCTGGAAAGTGAGTGTTTTTTATATTTGATCCTGGGGCTATAAATATGTTCCTGGACTCATTTCTATTTAGATATCATGAATTATTGTTTTCATATCTATATGTTGCACAATGCTGATATTTAGATTTTTATTTCCACTTATAATGAACATCAAGGGACATTCATGTAACAAAACAATGCACTGTGTGGCCCAGATGACACTGCATAGGGATTAGTACTGAAGAGTAAAACCAGATTAGAGAAATAACTTTTTAACTTAGTAGCTCTAAAGGAGGGTTACAAAATGTGGAAACTTGGCGTTCATAATTCTAGTTGTTGTTTTTTTTTTTTGTTTTTTTTTAAACTTACTTCCTATCAGTAGTTTGTTGATAAACAGTTAAAACAGAAGTTAATGGAGATCTTTTGCTACCGATGCTCTCAGACAGACGTCTGTGTTGGACAGGATAATCTGGCCCTGTGTGGAGCCCATCAGCAGCTGAAGGGTAAATTGAGTTAACTTGTTAAAGCTGTCCTGCTCCTCTGAAGTCTGAGAACAGAGGCTGTGGTGCTGCCGAGCCAGTCCGTTGGCCACCTTTCAAACAGAACGAACCAAAATAATTTCGTGGCATAATTAAATTCAAAAAGGGTCGGTTTTTTATCTTTACGAGCCTTAAATACATCTGCACCCCATAAAGGAACGTGAAAGACGTGCAGAAGCACATGAACACTCTCCTCCAGCGTTTGCGGTGCTGTTCTTCTGTCTCATGACTAAAATCCACCGCTGTGCTGTCTTCACTTTCCAGAGTTTTACTGTCGATTATGTGATATTTTGTATTGGAAGAGCAAAGTCTCTTGTTTGAGAAATAGTGGTTGTTGTGCTTCATCACGTTCAACCTGATTGTAAGCATTTCTTTTAGCAGGTGACTTGTCTTTGATAATAAAGTAAAATCAATCAGAAAACCCTGCAGATAAATGGTTTTACATTTTGGCTTCTATGGTTTAAGGTTTTATTTCTTAAAACCTTTTACTGCCCTGTAAAGTTTCCATATCAAACTTTTCTCATGATGAAAAGTGGTCACCTGATCAAAATGGCCTCAAACCGACAATATTATCATCCAGCAAGGTTTAATTCCATTTGTTACCAACAAACCCGACACAATGTTTATTAGTTACGCTAATGTTGTCCAATAACTATTTGTTATTTAGACTTTTACACAGATCCCAAGGCAAAGATATTGAATAAGCACCAACTAAGTGCTGACCAATAAGCTGTTTAAACAGCTTATCTTATTGGTCAGAATATTGCCCCTTTTTGCCATTCTCCTCTTTTCAGAGTAACAACATGCTGTATTGTCTAGTTAGGCTGCCTGCTTGTGTAGAACACATGGATGATTGTTTAACAGGCAAACAACTACTTGCACACAACTACTGGTTTCCAGAGTTAATAATGAATTTTAAAAAACTGACCGCTTGCACCCCTTTTCACTCTGCCACTGTTATTTTTCACAACTAGAAATGTTTCAAGACGGCTACATCTGAGAGAAAACGATCTGTGGATAGCAATAGGTGGGGGACGGAGCAAGCCTCGTTGCACTCTGCTCCATAGAGCCAGAAAAAGCTCGGGTCACTCTGGCTTCTCTCCTGGCAGCTCATAAAAAGGACTTCAATCCTTTTGGAAATGACAGAAACCTTCAGGGTTTTTTTGAAAAGGCTAATGTTTCTAAACCTTGGAACTGGTCACTGGCCACAGCCTGGGATCGTAAACCCAAAAACATCTGACGAACCTTCCGGTTGCTCTTAAAGACACGGGAGTGTAAATTTAGTTTGACTTTGTTGTGTGGGAAGTGTTTGCTGTGCTGTGGTTGAAGTTAAGAGGATGACTGTACAGAGCAGTTTAAATGGCTTACTATGTGGATCCAGGTCAGCCAGTGGATCCTGTTGTCCTTACAGCAGAACTGTTGCATCTCTGTTGCACAACACTGCTGTAGATTAAGCAGCAGGGTTGTTTCCACAGCATGCTGATAAAACGACAATCTTTTTTTTTTTTTTTCATTTGAGCTGTAATAATAACGTAATACACTTTTCCTCCTAATGGAGATGAGTTGGATGTTACCCGGATGTTAAAAGGGCAATTTCAATGGCCAAGGCACAGTTAAGTACTGTGACAATCAATACAGTTATAGACTCTCCTCTCACATTATCTAAACAATCAGTACAGGCTCGATGCAGAATTAGTATCTGCCATGAAACGGCCTGATGCTTCTGTTCATTTAGCTAATGCAGGTGCAGTTATTGCTGGAGACAACATCCTCTCGGACCGTTTGTTAATGCCTTTGGTTGCCAGTTTCCACCGGCCAAAGAAGCTTTTAAGCTCACTCCTCCATCTTTTTAAGTATAAACTGAAGTGAGTTGTGCTATTTTTGGCTTTGTTGCACAAGGGTGCAGAGTTTTAGGCCATCATCTGGGATCATAGCTGCAGATTATATAATTATTAATTCTGTTCAATTGGGGGGAGGAAAGGGAAATTTATAACTTTTTTTTAATATAGTTAAGTATAAACAAACTGAAATATGTTTACTTCTGTGACAAATGTTTCCTTTTGGGAATTTTACTGTTTTCATTCTGAGGGAAACTATTCTAAATTCGCAAAGTCCAGACAGATGTCTGATGCCTTTGGTAATAATAATAATAATAATAATAATAATAACTATGTAAACTTTTTGATGGAGACTTTTTCTGGGGATTTCTTTGCATTCCCCTTTTTGCCGTTTGAGGACATTCCTGAGGGGAATCTTGCGTTTACTGCTGGACATTTTTTAAATCCGATTTAGCTTGTTCCAAAAATGTCTTTGGAGTTGAATTTGGGTGACTAAGCTGAGCTTGATGTTGCTGTTCAGTCTTCCTGCTATCTACTTAAAGTCTCTCTTTCCCTTTTATTTAATTATCCTGACTGAATGTTGTGTAGAATAAATTTTCCTTTAAAATAACTTCATGCCAGTTTTTCTTTCTGAATTCATATTTTAATGCCTGATTGATGCTGAAAATGCCCAGTTTGAGTCGTCTTCATTCAGTAGTAGCATCTGCTCTACAGAGTGTGGTGTGTGGCATCCCATTTCAAGCTCCTTGCTTCTCTTTGTGTCTCTGCCACAGGAATCAGGGGATCCGTCTGTCTAAGGCCGAGGCATGGGGGCGTTTCTGGACAAACCCAAAACGGAGAAGCACAACTCTCATGGCGAGGGGAACGGACTGCGCTTCGGGTTGAGCTCCATGCAGGGCTGGCGGGTGGAGATGGAGGACGCTCACACGGCTGTGCTGGGACTTCAGGCTCCCGGCATGACCGACTGGTCTTTCTTCGCCGTGTATGACGGCCACGCTGGATCCAGGGTTGCCACCTACTGCTCAAAGCACCTTCTCGAACACATAATCACTGCGAGCCTAGGCACTGGCAGCAAGCAAGGCTCGCAAGTCGGACCAGACGGTTGCGGCTCCGACTCTCAAGCTCTTCCTCCTCCCGCTGTGGAGGCCGTGAAAACCGGCATCCGCACGGGTTTCCTAAGGATCGACGAGCACATGCGCAGCTTCTCCGACCTCCGGAACGGCATGGACCGCAGCGGGTCAACGGCGGTGGGGAGTCTCCTGTCGCCAGAGCACTTTTTCTTTATTAACTGCGGGGATTCCCGAGCCGTTCTGTACCGCAACTCGCAGGTGTGCTTCTCCACGCTCGACCACAAGCCTTGCAACCCCCGCGAGAGGGAGCGCATCCAGAACGCGGGAGGCTCGGTGATGATCCAGAGAGTTAACGGGTCCCTAGCGGTCTCGAGAGCCTTGGGGGACTATGATTACAAGTGCGTGGATGGCAAGGGCCCCACGGAGCAGCTGGTTAGCCCTGAACCGGAAGTGTATGTGATGGTTCGGGCGCCAGAACAAGATCAGTTCATCATTCTGGCTTGTGACGGCATCTGGGATGTCATGTCCAATGAGGAATTGTGTGAATTTGTGAAATCTAGACTAGAGGTGTCTGATGACCTGGAGAGAGTCTGTAACGAAGTGGTGGATACCTGTCTGCACAAGGTACGTGGACTTTTGTTTTACTTTAAACTATTGAGCATCAATAGAAATCCATAAAAGAGATGAGAGTCTAGTGGTTATAGGCGGCCACATTGTTTACAAATGTGGTTTTAATTATGATACAAGCTGATGCATGATACTGGGCTCACAAGAAGACGAGCTTTAGAAAATGGTTTTGGATGGAAATGTGTGTACATACAGTAAAGGTCTGGCAATGAGACCCTGTTAAAGATTACAATCAGTTCGACTGGTCCACATATTTTCATGTTTATGCACAATTATAAGGTTGTGTTTGTGCCAGGCAGGACAGCAAATCTCTCATTTTGTATATTCACTAACACGGTAAAGGTTTCATTAATCTACTGTTGTGATCTTCAGTCCACACTATTTAAGAAAACTATTAAATACACTTGTAGCTTTTTTCCCCCTCTTGCAGCAGAAAGCAGCCACACAGTTTACAGGATTTTTGTAGCTGAATGTTGTCAGTCATTTCAGAGAGCTGGGTAGGAGTTGGGTTCTACTTCCTCTTATTTCAAAGTAAGAGTCTCAGACATGGATGGCAGCTTTAAGCTTTAACGACTTATCTTCACATCTGGGACTCTGAATAATGGCTCACATTTACTTTGCAAGAAGCAATTCATCCTGACAGCAACTTGATAACGCTTCACAAGGCTCTTGGCTTTGACAAGAAATATATCATGGAGGCATCATAGGATCTTAAATCCTTACTTGCAAACCCTTTACATCTCGTCTGTTGCTCTGTCTTGTTCATCGGGTTCCCAGAATCCTGCCAGATGATGTTTAAAAGCAGCAGATGTTTCTTCACTTTTAAAATAACTTGGTGTTTCAACTCAAGAATGACTTCCTTTCTTACTTTAAAATTGGTTTCTGATATAAATACAACAGGTAGCGTATCTTGTCCTTCTCAATCGGCTTTTCGTCCATTCTTTTCATTTTTGCTGATACCTTTTTGCTCACACTTGTTCACCTCTTCTCGCTTGTTCTGGACCATTGACTCAAAGTACTTAAAATCCCTTCAACTTATTTACTTGTACAATTTCCTTCTGCGGTGAATGTTTCTCTGAAGAGACGATTTGATACTACAATAAGAAAGTTCTCTAAACAAAGTCCAAGTCTGAACACTGCTACAGGACTAGATCAGACGCGTGAGCAAAAAAGCAAAACGTGGCCTCCAAAATAAAAGCTTCTTCTTCAAACTAAAAGCAGCTCTCACTCTCAAGTTAACAATTCACGATGTTGGAAATACCTGAAGGGCTGTGTGCTCTGTGTCATCGGGCTTTTTCTTAATGTGCTCGATATTAATTCAGTGTTTTGTTTCCCCTCCTCCTGTCATCCATCTAGGGAAGTCGAGATAACATGAGTATTGTTTTAGTGTGTTTGCCCAATGCTCCCAAAGTATCCGAGGAAGCTGTGAGGAGAGAAGCTGAGGTCAACAAATATCTGGAGGCTCGAGTGGAAGGTAAAAGCTGAGAGCTAATTTCTTCTAGTTGTTTATCTAAGGTGGAAACATCATGGGAACGTGGAATGATGGAAGCTTTAACTTTATTTTCCTTTTTCAGAGGTTTGCCGTGAAATGGTTTATTTGTCGACCACAGCTTTCAGGAATAATGGAGCATTTTGTTTTCTTCTGAAGATGATCTCATTTTCAACATTTGTTTTTAT
Organism: Poecilia reticulata; assembly: GCF_904066995.2. Lineage (NCBI taxonomy): Eukaryota > Metazoa > Chordata > Actinopteri > Cyprinodontiformes > Poeciliidae > Poecilia > Poecilia reticulata. The sequence continues at coordinate 9,958,182 of NC_088844.1, read as the reverse complement.
ATATTATGGATGTTCCAACTGAATTACATCTTGTTCATATTCAAAGAATGATACTTTATAGCTCGTTTTTCCATTTCAGGAACCATCTCCCTCTTTTATTCCCTTCTCTTCTTATCCACTTCCCCTCCTTTTCTTACCCTGTGTTTGGATGAATTCCCTGATCTGTCTCTGTTCTGTATGCTGTTTTCTAATCCTCCCCCTCCTTATATTCCTTCCTGATTCATGAGACATTTTGCTGAAAGTGTAGCTCTTTCCTTTAAGACGTTATTCCAAGCTGATAATTCCTACAAAACCTGACCTTATCAGCTTGTTTCCTTTCTCTCTCTGCCTCACAGAATGAATTATAAAGGCGTTTAGTTTAATGCTTCAAGATGCACTTGAAAAACCCGTACCTTGTACTTAGCTCGCCATGAATGGTGACTTTTACTTGATAGAAGAAACTTTTGGTCCAGGTGAGACGGAGTATACACGTTTGGCTCAGGCTATTGTCTAATTTGTGGAGAACAAAGAAGAGAGGGAGTAGAAGGGGAGAGGACAGACTGAGAGGAATGCTCTGGCTGAACATCGACCTGGCTTCACGCCACTCGGCTCAGCTGCGAGCCTCTCGCTGTCACCGTGTCTCATTCAGACACTTGTTTTCAAAAAAAAAAAAAAAAAATCACTTGTACGGTTTCCATCCTTGCGTCCTCCAATAACCCACTTCTCCTCAACTCTTTTTCTTTCTACTGACGTTCTTGGCAATAATAAGCGTTGTGTAACAGCAGTTCTGCTGTCCTGTTTAGAAATGCTGTCTCGGCCCCGAGACGAGGCTTTTCCGGATCTGGTGACGGTGATGAGGAACCTGGCCTCCGACAGCGGGATGCCCCCTCTGCCACCCGGGGGCGGACTCGCTAGCAAGTAAATGCTGCCACCTTTTATGACGTGTTCCTCTTGTCTTCATGATGCCGTTTGTTCACTGATGTTCTCTAATAATCCTCTGAGACCTCCAGAAAGCAGCTGGATTTGTGCTGAAGTTAAATTATACACAGGTGGATTCTTTTTGCCAAGTGATTGGATACAATTAGGTCTTAGGGATAAACCATTTTTAACAATTAATCATAATTTCTGTTTTTGAAGATGTCATTTTTTAGAAAATCTCTTTTTGTTTTTCCGCCAATGCATCCATAGCACAGTGTATTGCTAGCCCACCTAAAAACTACCATCGTGTTTTACAGCTTCTATTTATTTCAAATTTGAATTCAAATAAACTCTATTTATGATTGAAATAAAAGCCAGTTTTTAAGGTTTATTCTCATTTGTGTTTAATTTTATCTAAACCTGAGGGGAAAAAATAATTTATAATTTTAAATAGAATTTGGTATAACACGCGTACCAAACGCGTTTCTGATTGTCTTTTCCTTTTTATGTGAATATTTAAAAATCAGGTGTCATTTTCAATACAGTTCACAATTGTGCCCTACTTTGTGTATGATATAAGAGAGAAACACAAACTTAAAAAACAAGTTTGTGACTGTAATGCAAACTAATAATAAAAATGTTCAACGACTATTAATATTTTTGGAAGGCACTGTACATAAAATGTATATATACAGTTTCCCCCCGAAAACCTACTTAGCCGGTGGTAGGGACACTATATTTTTGTGTTAACATTTTTTTAAAAGTTACAAAAATTCGTAGGTGCACAAGTCGGCATCATGATTTGGAAATAATAGCATGTGAGGCCAACGGGCAGGTGCAGGGACAGCCCTCACGCCCAGTTCAGTTTCTTCAACTACAAACCTAGCTTAATCCATCTTTTCTGTCACTGTTACTTGTGCATAAAAAAATCTATTTAAAATAAAACACTTTGCCTGGTGTTGGGCAAAGTAAGACCTGGTGGCCCGCCAGGCTTATATTACACTGGGGGAAACCCTGATAGAGCATTATGTGTTTCACTGGGATTTTATTGATGTTGCCCTTAATGCTCCCAAAATTAGTTCTAATAATACTTGCCTATTATGGTACCAACATGTATCCTCTTTAACTGTTGCCAGTATTTTCTGTCCATCTTTCATCCCCTCCATGTTAACTTTGATGAGTTTCCCTGAACTGTTAAACTCAACATATTCAACCTTGTTTGTGTTCTTCCTGCAGACGCAGTGTTATCGAAGCAGTATACAACCGTCTGAATCCTTACAAGGAGGAAGATGGAGTAAGTGTCTATAAATGACCTTTGGCCTCTGACCTGTGTTTAAAAACACTTAACCAACACTGTCCTGACATTTAAAGGCTATGTAATGTAGTTTTGATAACATCTCTATTCATTTCTGTGGACTGGGAAGTTGTCCTTCATCAAAAGTCTCATTGGTTTACAGACAGCTGCTGCTCATGATGTGTATTCTGGGTTTTACTTTAAACCTGATGAGATTCCTGATGTCTCTTTCTTCACATGCTGCTGTAAATGGCCGAGACAAATTCAAAGCATTACTTGGTTTGTTCTATACGTTTGACTTTTTTTTTTTTTTTTCCATTTTAAACATCTGTCACAGTGAACTTAAGTCTGTAGTCCTTGGAAATAAAGTTTTAATTTACTTGTTTCACAAAAATCCAACTCAATTAATGGAAATCTTTGAACTCTTATTTTCTGTGTTTGACTGACTCTGCTGTCCTACATACGGAGCAAAGTGTTTCAAAATGTTAAGCGGTGGAACTTTTTTCTAACTACGGTAAATGAAGGTCTCAACACAGCACAATAAGGAAGTTGTCTGAAAATGTAGTTTTGTGATTAAAATGTTGCAGAATTTCATGCTTTAAATCATAACTTCAAACGTATACATTTGTCTACTCTTGATATTTCTTCCACTATGGCAAAAAATATTTAACTTGAGAAGGAAAAATCTAAGAAAAACTTTTAGTCCAAATAATTGAATTTAAATTGGTAATTGTTGGGCAATTGTAGCTCCTCCAACACATCCCAGCTACATTTCAGGATAAACGGCTAGCAGGCTAAGCTAGCATCTTGTCTTGGTTGTGATAAATGCTGCTGTCGGTGTGTGTGTGTGGCAGTAGCTTTCATTAGGGCTGATGTTTACCCAACCATTGACTTGAGGGAAATTATCATCTTTGACAGCTTATCTTTTTACATTTAAAAGCTTTACCATTTTAACATACTACAAACAAAACAGAGGTATTCCATATAGGTTTGTTACTGATGCACTCTAAAGTGAAGATGAACCGTTTTTTAAAACGGTAAAATTGGTTCCAACTCTACTGTTGTGCATGCATACAGACATTAAACTTTAGTTGCACACACAAAGCTGTCCATCCTCTGAGCTTTGTCACATTTCGTCAAGTTGCAACCACAAACTTTGTTGGACGCCAATTTTATTTTATTTTTTGTGACACACTTTACAATTATGCACTGCTTTGTGTTGATCTACTGCAGAAAATCCACGTATAATGCAACTAAATGTTGCAGGTATGCTTTGGCAAAATGTGGGAAAAGTCCCAAGAGGTGTGAATTTGTTTTTTTTAGCAAGAAAACGCGTATAAAGTCGCTAACAAGGGAAGCATCAACATGTCTAACTGTGTGTTCACCCTCTGATTAATGCAGCCCTCCTGTTTCATTTGGTAAGTGATCACATATATAAGTGTTAAACCCCAACCCACCCCTGCCCTCCTTCCAAAACCTCATGCATACACACGCACACATTCTTACAGGCATGTATAGTGGTGACCTGCAGAGCATACTCCCCTGTCACGCCTCCATCAGTCTATATACGTCCCCTTCTGGTCTACTTTCCAGCATGTAGAGCTCCATTTAGATTTTAAGGAGTGTGTGTGTGTGTGTGTGTGTGTGTGTGTGTGTGTGTGTGTGTGTGTGTGTGTGTGTGTAAATGAGCGATGAGGTGTTTCTTGTCCTGTCTGTCCCCTTCTCTCTCACATCACAGGCACACAAACACGCATGCACCAGCCCCACACGCATTGCTGTCTCACTTGACGTCTCAGCAGCCGCACGCAAGCAAATAACAATCTGTCTCTGTGCCACGCCCCCCCCCCCGCAAGAAGAGAAAGCTGCAGAAACATGTCGACAAATTATTTTTTTTGTATTAAAGGATCTACAAACCTGAGGCTAGAGTGTGTTGGTGTTGTAACTTTATTTTTTGTCTGTGTTCATGGTATAAAAACCTTCCCTCGAAAACTCAGGTCGGGAACCGAAACTTGTTAACGTGACGTTAAATTAACAGAGTATTTTCTTTCGCTCTCATCTCCCTCTTTTCTGTTTTTTCCCCCCCTCGCTCTACCTTTCCTGGCTGTCCTCTTGCAGAGTGGAGCAGATTTGGAGTGCCACTGGTAGCTGTCCAGCACAAACGCCTGATCCAAAAAACAAAAACAAAAAATCTCCACAGGACCACTATTCCACATGAGACTGCCTCCTAACTCATCTTTTAATTTTTCATCTGAGAGAGTAATCATAATCTTCACTCAATGTGGAGGACTGCAAATGGATTAGGATGGTTTTTTTTTTTTTGTAAACTAGCAAACTGCACTACAGACATACACGTACAATACAAAATCAAGTAGAAAGACGACAAAGCACAGTTTTTTTTTTAACATTTGGTTTCATTTTGTTGGTTGTTTTCGTTGTGGATCGACAGAGACGTGGGAGCAGGCTTTGGGACTTTATGGTGCCTTGCAGAGACCCGAGAGAAGAAGAGGGGACCTCACAACTTCACCGGCGGCCCGCCATTACAGAAAACCAGCCGCTCACACGTCTGTATGAGACCGAGGACGCTTCAGTGGTGTTTTTGTGGCATTATTTGTTTTCGACGCGTTTTTATCTCTTCTGACTGGGAGCTTATCGACCACACAACTCCGCAATCACCACATTTACCACTACGCCGTACGGGAAAGTTGTGTGCACTTACTCCAATGTTGCTGTCATGAAACTCCCAACAACATCCGAAGACTTCGGGGTAAAAGTCCTCAAACTGGTCCCGACAGCGGATCACCTGAGGGTTCACACGAAAGCACGAGAGGGAGAGAGAGTGTGTGTGTGTGTGTGTGTGCGCGCGCTGCCGTCTTGGTTTGAGCTGTGGCTCTTGAAACGGGCGGGAATGCTTCTCCACACGTGAACTCCAGTGTGACTCTTCTTGCACGTCTCTGCTCACTGTCTCCACTCTCGCCTGCTAAAAGATGCAACAATTGATCATTTCCCTCCTCCTACTTCTCTTTGCTTCCTGTCTTCTCCGGTAACAGTCTGCAGTGCGTTGGTAAACCAGAATCATAAGCTTTAGAGCCTGCTCTTCTTTAAAGGAATAGAGATAGAGATTATATATAAAATACATAAAGATATAAATATATATTTAGATTTTTTTTGTTGCTTTGGTTGCATTTCCTACCCTGGTATTCATTGTTGCCTAATATGTTTTTGATCATTTCTGTGTGTGTGTGTGTGTGTTTAAGCTTAGATATATCAATAGAAGAACAGAAACATTAAGATTAGGCATGCACAGGTGTTGCTCCAACACAGAAGCCTTCCAATGACAGGATTTGGAGATGAAGACATTCCAGTTTCACCTTCTTCCTCTTTGCCTTTTTATCCAGAACTCATGGGCAAATACACAGACATACACACACACACACAAAATCCTGCTCATGCTACAACTTGCCTTTCTCTCCATCTCTTAACTTCTCTGGAGGATTTAAAAAAACAGCCTTTTTGTTTTACCTTGTCAGTTTTTTTTATTTATTTAAATTTTTCTGTGATGTTTTTTCTTTTCTTTTGAGGGGATTAAATGAGTTGTGATTCTGTTGCTCATGGATCAATGAAACCTAAAGAGAAACATAAAACGTAACGGGAGAAGGCAAAGAGTTTTTCTTTTTGGGTGTGTTAGTGACGTAAAGGAGCCTGTATGGACTAGGGAGTCATATATTTTTATTAAAGCTAACTTGGACGGATGTGTTCCAGAACCAAAATTGAAGTAATGCATCTTGGTTTCAGTTTTTCTTTAAAAAAAAAATCTGCGCACAACAAATGCACTCAGCTAATTTCTCTGAACAGATGCAAAAGCTTCAAAGAAGTACATTTCTCAATTTAAAAGCAAATGGTTCTTTTTACAGCGGCAGTATTCGGACCGGACCGGGCTGGTTAATGCAACTGTGGTACTCTTTACTCTCGGTGCCATATGACAAACAGGTACTTGAATAATTTAGTTTTTTTGCAGTTGTTTGCAATGATTACTTTGTTTGGACCAGGAGGAGCTTGATTTATTGTGGTGGGACGCAACAGACGGGAGGGGATAATGTGGGCATGTTCACTGTGTGGGAACACAATTCTGACGAGGAAATGTGTGAAAAGTTAAAGCGGAAGAATCTTTAGGGAATCAAGGCGACGGTTTTGATCAAACCAAATTATATTCGATTTACGTCAGCAATTTGTAATTCACTGGCTGTGTAGACTCCAGTTGATAATCATAATCTATTCCTAGTTTTTAACATTGTGTAAACACCTTCCATGTTGAACAGTCTAAAGGTTTCTACATCAGACACTGGGCTCTGAGGAATTAAAAATCTGAATGGAGGGAGAGACGGGGTTTTTTTTTCTACTGCGGCTTCATATTCGCTTTGCTTCCTTTTTAAAAAAAAAAATTATTATTTAAACTGTTTAATCATTCTAGTTGTTGAAAGTATGAGAACTGTCACGGGAGCCGGCGGCGTTTCTGGATATCAAGTGATGTCCGGATTATTTTTCACTGATTTGTTGCTACTATTTGTGTGAAGAGAGTTAAGCCACGGTTTTAGGAAATCGTGGTTCATCAAATGCTGCAAATGGGAGTCAAGAGATGTGAACACAGGAGTAAACTATTACGAGGCTTTTAGGAGAAAAATGACTGCTTATGTGTTTGTTCTGCCCGCTATGTTCATTTATAGTTAACATCTGTATAGCCACAATGGTAACTTCCAGATTACCCGTTTTCTTTTATTTATTCCAAGTGTTTTAGTTCACATTATGGCTTTTACTTTAAGGCTGATTTGAAGAAACTTTGACCTTTGAGATGATTAAAGAAGGGCCAGTTTGAGTTTTTTGCCACGCCTTTTTTTTGTTGTTTTTTTTTCCTGTACTGATTTATTGCTGTTAAGTTTACAAACTGTACAGTGAACATAAACACCAATAAAAGATGGATTTATGTTAAAACTGCTGTTTGTGATGTGATGTCTTAGCAGGATCTTCCTGTGGTTAGTTATTGCATATTGTATTCAAACAGCAATTTACCTGAAGAGGTATGCATCGGTTGACGTTAGCAAACAGATTTTTTGCAATTGTGCACCGATTGCACGTTTTGACCCTGAGGTTTGGTGCATTGCGCATGCTCGCTAGAATAATATACCGATGACATTGTTGTTGTTGGAGTGAAAATAACTGCTCAGCAAGAGACTACAATTTCATGTTGGAAACTGAAGCTGATCTGGAGATCTTGGGTATTGCACATTACTAGTAAGTCATCAGCGTAACGCCTGAAGCTAATATAAATGAACTGGAAAAGACTTGAGAATAAACATCCACATTTCTTTAGACATGAAATAACTTTCATGATCTCAGTTTAGAGTGAAAATCAGCTACAGTGTATACTAATGAAACCAGATGTTTACACTGGTTTAAAAGTTAGATAATAGTTTTTTTATGTTTGTCTGTGTGAATTGGGGGCACATTAATAGGGTGTCCTTCGACAGGGACAACTTTTTTTTTTATTATCTAAACTATCAATTATACAAAAAATATTTTGGGAATCAGGCACATTTGACTGTATATTTCTCTCCAATACTTGGTATTAAAAACTTACTTTTGCATCTTCCGAAAGATGAATCGGCTCAAAACGGAGCCGATTCATCAAGATACGTATAAAGTAACAATGTAGACAGAGGTTGCAAGAGTTGGGCCAGGACAAGACAGTGGGGGCAACATGTTAGGAACAAAACATAAAACTCATAAACGCCATCAAGTCTCACAGGAAAGTTGGTTCTGGGTGATTAGTTATTGTTTCTTTGCCTTCCAGAGTTGAGAATAAGTTCACAATCATTCAAAATTTATGAGAGCTGGCAGCAGGTGAAGGCATTTCTGTCCGCTTTGTTTTGAAGAAAATTTTATCTGGCTGTCGAACATGAACATCACGAACATTTTAGTGTAATACGTTTTCAAATTGCTGACGATGCTCAACATACAAGCTGGGTGTCCTTCATGCAGCACACCCAGCCCACTCTGCACCAAGATAAGAAAAGCTAATCTGTAACCAGTCCAATGAGCTCTCCGGTTTCCACGGTGTTCCCCCACATTCCACAGGTGGCACTGAGGCAGTCTGAGCTCCATCTGCCGCTCTTACCTTCCTACCTTTCCACAGCGTCCTCGCACTTATAGTTTCAAAGTTGTTTTTTTTTTTTAAATTCTTCTTCAATTAACAGAAATACCTAGATGAGTTTAAAAAAGAACAGCGGTCAAATGGAGCTGGAGGAAACCATCAGAAACCCGGGTTTTAAGGACGTGGACGACGGCGGGTCGGCGGCGGACACCTCCAGCTCGGGCACCGGGGAGCGGCGCGACTCCACCGCGGTGAAGCTGGACGCGGCTGCGGAAGAGTACACGCAGCTCAAACCGTACGCCGGCATGCCCAAGGAGGTGCTGCTGCTGCACTCCTCCCGGGCTCGGTACCGGGTGCCCAGAGAGATCCTGTTCTGGCTGATAGTGTGCTGCACCCTGGCGCTGGTGGCGGTCACCATCACCATCATCGCGTTGTCCCCGCCGTGCCTGAGCTGGTGGCACATCACCCCGGTCTACCAGGTCTACCCCCGGTCCTTCAGGGACTCTGACGGGGATGGAGTCGGAGACCTTAAAGGTCGGGTGTGGTTGTTTTTATTATTATTATTATTATTATTATTATTATTATTATTGATAAAAGAAAAGACATGATTTACAATTTTTTAAAAATATATAAAGTAGTACTCCTAGACTCTTATACACCCAAACATAATCTCGTGCCACAAAAAAGTCACATCATTTACAAACGGAGACGATCTCCGTGCAAATGAATCAGAAGGATATAAAGATAATAATAATTTTAAAAAAAAGCTTTATTTGGAGTTCTCACGCTATCCGTATAGTGAGACACGATGGTGGCAACATCATGCTGTGGGAATAGCTTTCTTCGACATGATGCAGCGAGTTAAGGTGATTCTGGAGTTTAGAGGAACTACAGCTCACCTCGAGGCACTTTGCAAAAAACAAAAAAAAACAACAACTTTTAATTCAATCATACATACTTTTCAAATAATCCCAGTACTGTAAGCTCGGTTAATTATCTAAAGTAGTTTAAAAAGTACTTTAAGGAAACCCATCAGACTGTATGGGGTTGCAGCGAGCGCGTAGCAACAACAGAAAATCGCCGGCGTTGTGTTATTGGCTTTACAGAAATCCCTCATATCGAGCATGTGTTTAGTGATAACAGGAAGAAACCTCCAGCAGAACCAGAGCCTGGCTCAGTATGACTGACTGGGGTTTGAGAAGAATAAAAGCTAAAAGCGTAACACTACTATTCTGAACTTCCAGAAGGTTTTAACTTTTCATAAAAAAAGAGATTGTTTTGTGTTTATGAAATTCTTACTTAACGATTATAATCAGATTGATTTCAGACCGAAACATTGTTTTTATTTGTTTATAACTACATCGAGAATGCTGTGTAACAGAGCAGTAAAATGCTGCTCTGTTACACAATCATTTTAGGCAACCATTTACTTTAATCAACAATAATTCAAGTGTGCTGCATCTGTCAAGGCCAGCTCAGAAACTATTTACTCTTTGCAATTACATAAAACTACCATTAAGAGGAATTCAATGACATGTGTAGCTTGTAATCTGAGTGCTTCTGTGTCGGCCCATGCAGGAATTAAGGAGAAGCTGGACCACTTCCTGGACCTGAACATCAAGGCGGTGTGGATCAGTCCTTTCTACCGCTCTCCAATGAAAGACTTCGGCTATGATGTGGAGGACTTCATGGACGTCGACCCGCTCTTCGGAAACATGCAGGACTTTGAAGAACTTTTGGCTGAAATGCACAACAAGGGTGTGTTTTTGTTTTTGTTGTTGTCTTTTTTTCCAGAGACGTGGAAGTGGGATTCTCTGGTTTAGTGTCAGATGATGATGATGACCTGATTATAGTGTCTTCCCTCCCACCTCTCCTCCTCAGGTCTGAAGCTGATTATGGACTTCATTCCCAACCACACCAGTGACCGCCACCGCTGGTTCAACCTGAGTCGGACCAAAGATCCTCACTACAAGGACTATTACGTCTGGACAGACTGTGACCCAGCTTCCCCGAAACCTAATAACTGGGTTTGTGTCTGTGCTGCCGTTTCGCACGACGTTGTGTAAAATTTCTGATTTTTTTCCCCAGTGTTGATCACGACTTTCACTTGTCACGCAGGTGAGCATCTTTGGAAACTCCTCGTGGACTTATGATGAGGTCAGAGGGCAGTGCTACCTGCACCAGTTCCTCAAGGAGCAGCCAGACCTGAACCTGAGGAACCCCTATGTCGTTCAAGAGATCATCGTAAGATACTGATTCTTAAGAAGACTTTACTATGTAATAATTTTGTTGCATCACTTACTTAACTCACCTAATGAAGGTAAAAAGAAAAAGCCTAAAATTCATAATAAAATGAGTGTTTTAATCCTTCCCCTTCAGGATCTCATCAGTTTCTGGCTGGAGAAGGGGGTGGACGGCTTCCGGATGGACGCGGTCAAACACATGCTGGAAGCAGCACATCTGAGAGACGAGCCGCAGGTGGATCCGGACATGCCGCCGGTGAGCATTCCCTCCGTTAATTGTATACGGGTGTTCAAACGTTCTCAAGGCGCTTCGGACCTCGCCACATGTGATCACGTTACAAGCACAAGCCCCAGTGAGTTTCATTGGGATTTTATGTCCTTAGACCGACACAAAACGTACGGATGTGTCAATACTTTGCTGAGACTACAAGGTCATGCCACCTTTTGTGTCCAGATGGCCAAAAAAGTTGTTGGCTTTATCAGTCCAGAGCCCTTTTGTCCATATGTTTGCTGTGTAGAGATAAACTTCAAACTGGACTTTTAATGGGTTGTGTTATAATAGTAGGTTTTTTTGTTTTGTTTCACCACTTATATGCTAAAATTATGGCGTACGCAACTTCTAGTTGAGCTCAGCAGCCTCTCTGAAAAATAGGTGGGCGGCCATGTCTTGGTATATAAAATACAAATGAAATATACAGAAGTTTGTGGTTTAATGTGACAAAATGTGGAAGAAATTTAAGCACGACAACATGCAATCCAAACTCGCATCAAATGAATTGGTTCTGTCAAGAAGTAGCAGACCGAACGCTGTCCACCTTTTCACAAGCGAACGACGGCACGAAGCATAAAAACGGTTTCATTCTTTTCCCGTGATGATACATTCTCACAAATCCTCAGCTTTTTTTTTTTTTTCTTTCTCGCTCGTCGTGTTAAATTTTAATTGCCGCTGTAACTCCCACCGCTCAAAGTTCAGCTCAGTTAACAATCCCCGCTTTAACCTTCCGTTATATAATCCCGATTTTATTTCATTGACTCATAAAGTGGCGTGTCAGAGTCCAGATTAGAATAATGAGATGCATGAAAGCAGCGGCGTGGGCAGAAACACCTCGGCCGACCGGAGCCGGCGGAACAGCCCGTAACAGCTGAGTGGGATGTTTCTCGCTGTACGCTGTACGCCGTGTGCCATTTATTATTTATCGCTGGCTTAAATGTCAGGTTCATCCTGCGCTTTTCTTAAGAAAACACTGTAATTGCAATTCAAAGACTTAATGACACACTCTGACATAAGTAAAGAAAACCTTGCGGAGGCAGTTTTCTTTCCACCCCTCCTCCCCGACAGAAAAGATTAGTAGAAAAGAAGCATATTTTAGAAGATTAGCAAGTCACTGGGATTTACTGACCACTGTGGACTAATGCTGTAATGCTGGGACTGACTCAGACTTTGATTTTAGATCACACTTACAGAGTTTTACATCTGTAGACTATCAAACAAAAGTAATTTATGGTCTGTTGTAAAATTGGAAATGCAGCTATAAACCTATCTGTGGCTTTTTATAACTGCTTTAAATGTTTATGGCTGGTAATAATAACTACAAAAACACCACCGTGTTTGTGAGTTAGTGGTTGGCATAATGGCTCGTTTGTTCGGTGACGATGTAAGCCGAGTGGTTTGGAGTTACCCACGCAACCCGGCGCATCAGCTGTGAGTCACTGGCCTTTAAACGGAAATTGAGGAGCGAAGCAGGTTGATTCAGTTAAACATGTAACGCTGGGTCTTGGAACCGGCTGAAATAGAAGTAAGACACATTAGCCATTAACAAAAAGTGAGCTTCTTTCTTGCAGTTGTTCTAAAAAAACAAAAAAAAGGTTCACCTGTAAAGCTAGAGGAAAACTTTCCCTCGGTTCTGCTTCAAAGTCGGAGTCTTGTATTTGTTTTCTACTTGCATTCCATCAGCCCAACCTGAAACCAGCCGGAGAGAGGAGTCTGATTTAGAGACAAGCCCTCCCTAATTTCCAGTAGTCAGACAAAAATATCTGGAAAATCCAACCTGGAAAACAGAATCCTTTCTGCAAGTGCAAAGCTTTTTAACTCTACCGTCTCGTTTAAAAATTTTCTGTAATGTTTTTGCACTTCAGGAATTAGTAACTACTGAGTGGGACTTGTATCATGACTACACCACCAGCCAGGTGGGCTTGCACGACATGCTGAGAGAGTTCAGAGCAGTGATGGACGATTACAGCCGAGAACCTGGCAGATACAGGTAGGAATACATGCTGTTTTATTAAAAAGCTGCGCATTGAAGTAGAAGCACATTTTGATAAATTCCCTCATCATTAAGGTTAGTTTATTTCAGTAATTTCATTCAAAAAGGGAAGCTTATTTTAGACATTCATCACAAACAGAGGCTGGAGCATAATAATTTGTAAGAAAATATTTGTGGTAGTTTTATGTAAGATTCTTTTTCTAAGAAAAATAATGTTGTTTTCTCATCAGCTGCAAACCATGAACATTACAATGAACAGAAAACACAAACTACAGTGATTCATTGTGTAATGAATCACTATAGGATTTCACTTTTAAAATCACTGAAATAAATTAACTTTCTGATTGTATCTTAAAGTTCTGAGTTGTTCTATAAATACAGTATTCCCCGATGGCTGGATCTTATCAGAAGTACACACTAGGCCGATAAACTAGATCGTAAGATCATTTCTGGTTTCTTTATAGCTGCCTAAAGTATAAAAGATGGTCAACATAAAAAACAACGCACTATGGGTGGAGTTATGCGCATATTTTCAGCAGGTTTAAGACTGAAGGCATATTTACTTAATGATTTCACTTTTTTATATCAGAACAGTTTGGTAAGAAATGGCAGCTTAGTTTGTGTATCATCTCACACATAACCTGGGTTTTTATTGTTCTGCAGGTTCATGGTGACAGAATCCTATGACTATGAAGAGGTAGATAAGACCATGATGTACTACGGAACGCCGCTAGTAAAAGAAAGCGACTTCCCCTTCAACTTTTACCTGCTGGACCTGCCTCAGAACACCAGCGGCTGGTGGGCTAAACATCTGGTTGACCTCTGGATGTCCAACATGCCCAGCGGAAAATGGCCCAACTGGGTGGTAAATATTCACTTAATTCTTCTGGAAGGAAAACAAAAACAAAAAACAAATGATGCCCTTTCAAGTGTGTCGCAACTTATTCAACATTGTACAAATAGATATAAAAAAGATAAGATCCAGATTCTCTTCTGATAAGAAGAAAAAGCCGCGTGTTCATGATAACAAAGATGATGTTGCGTTTTTAGCATTTATGATCATGAACAGCAAAGTCCTTATCAATGCTGCAGTTGGTTTGGATAAGGATCATCTATTTTCTCACCCGGGTATTCAAATGAGATTTCTTAATACTTGTACACGTTGAGTGAACCGAGTGCAGATATATAGCATTCTAAAAGACATGTCAAGTTTATTTGTATCGCACATTTCAGCAACAAAGCAGTTCAAAGTGCTTTATACCATAAAAACATAATACAGTAACCGATTATGAAGCAAGCAATAAGCCTCACATTTGGTCATATATGTTGATCCGTTTAATACTAATCAAAGGCAGCTATAAACAGGTGGGTTTTTGTTTTATGACTTAAAGGAACTCAGTGTTTCGACAGTTTTCCAAGTTTTCTAGAAGTTCGCTCCAAATTGGTGGTGCGTGGAAACTGAAAGCGCCTTACATTAAGGCTGATTTCACACATTCACACTCACAAACATTCCCATGTTCATAGATTGATACACACATTCTTAGAAAACTCGGGGTAAAGTGCCTTGCTCAGAGGCACGTTAACATATGCTATGGGAGGAAGCTGGAACTGATGTTTCAAGCGCAGGATGACTGCTCTGCCCATGGAGGATCAGTTCTCCGCCATGAGTGCCACAGGGTCACGCTAGGAATCAGTATTAGCAGGTCAAATCTAAATAAATCTGCATAAATTTCAGTTTGGGGGCATCTATAATTTTTTTTTTGGTGCACAACTTTTAAGTTTCTCTCGAGGCTTTTTAACTTAAGATTTTTTTTTCCAAACTAAAACCTATCAGGTAAAGTCTTTTGCGATCCACTCAGCTCAGTCTCATTCGCCTCTCCACCTCTTACCTCCACTGCAACCAGGTCGGAAACCATGACAGGCCTAGAATCGGCTCCAGTGCCGGTCGGATGTATGTTCGTGCCATCAACCTGATGCTACTGACCCTCCCCGGCACACCGACGACTTACTACGGCGAAGAGATTGGCATGGAGAACATTAATATCACACAAAGCCAAGTGCAAGACCCTGCTGGGAAATACAACGTGGTGAGTAGAGTCCATACCCTGAACAAACACTAAAAACACGTGTACAAAGATATGACTTTAATTCATGGCATTACAAAAACAAAGGAACGGTTCAAGTAAAGTAGGCTTTACTGTTGGCTAGCTGTAGTTATTGTGTATAAGGTCAACTGGAGTATAATCATTTGCATTCTTTGACCTCAGAGTCTCAGTCGGGACCCCGAGCGATCTCCGATGCAGTGGAATAGTGAGAAAAACGCGGGTTTCAACACCCAAACCAACAAGACCTGGTTACCTGTGCATCCCAGTTACGAAACCGTCAACGTGGAGGTATGCGACATCTAACACAACACTGAGAAAACCCCTGGTAAAAGATAATTCTCATATCCGTCTCACTGGTTTTTCTTTCATCCATTCTTTCTCCTCAGGTCCAGAAGGAAGACGAAGGCTCCGTTCTCTCTCAGTATCGCTTCTTGAACGGCCTGCGGCAGTCGGAGCTCCCTTTTCTGCGCGGTTGGTTCTGCTACGTCCTCTCCGACACCAACGTCTTCTCTTACCTCAGAGAGCTCGATGGGCACAAAGAAGCGTACCTCATGGTGATTAACTTCGGCAGAGGATCCAGCACAACGGATCTCTCTGCTGTTAAGGAGCTGCCCAACGAGCTCCGAGTGCTGATGAGCACCAACACAGCCAACAACCAGAAAGTATTCCAGAAATCCCGCATCCAGACAGAGGCGGGAGAGGGTTTAGTCATTCGGTACTCCACCTACACTCGGTTCCATCCCAGCCATCCTGCACAGTGCTACGTCTCTGAGAAGGCCTGCTATTTGGAGACTGTTGGCATTCTTTACAAATGCTAACGCAATTTAGCATTTACGAAAACTGTACGCTCTCGTAAATCGATTTACAGAGGTTGTCCTGAGGTGTCTTGATTCAGAGGGGATAATGGAATACAATAAAGCAAACGGTTGTCGATGAATTCGCTGGACGTGATTTCTTTCTTTTTCACATGCAGAGTGGAAGACTTGGTCGTCATGGTGATGCAAATACAGCTCTGCTTTCCTTACTGCCTCTTCAGAGCTGAGCTATCTCTTCCTCTTGCGTCGAGGTTGTGGAGGGTCCAGGTTCAGCTCCGTGAATAGAAACGCAAGCTTAAAAGCCTCCTGCGTCAGGCAGAAAACACACTTTCTTTGTAAATTTAATGGAAAGTAAAAGTTTAGCCAAATTATGACCAATATGCAGTATTATCTATGCCTGCTGAACTTCAACACATTGGTGTGGTACATTAAAAAAATATGGAAAAATCTCTTAATTTCCATGATTCTGAACCAGTTATTCCACAGCTACGGATTTGTAAAGCTTTTCAGCATGAATGTAATTACAACACCTGTTAGTTTGTTCAATTTTAAAACACATATATTCAAAATATTGCCCTTTAAAAGCTTCCCTAAATCGTACGGTGCAGATCAGAAGTTGATCTACACCATTATTTGCATGAATTAAGTAACCTAGCAGTAATTTGTAACTTCTAATAACACATTTCAGTCGTTCTTTTCCAGGGTAGAAAGATCAAAGGACTTCAATGGTCTTTAAAGTTTGTTTTTTTCCCCTTTTTTTTAATGTCGATTTTCTCAAAGAAGCAATAATTTCCTCAATCTGGCTTTGGCGGCATTGGTAGAGCTCGTTTAAATTGGTTGGTTTCCTGCCACAAACCCATGATGCTGTGATGCTATCATAAAGTCAAACACACTCCTTCAAGTATGACTGCCATCATGGACAAGCCGAATGCCTTCAGGAAAAAGGTTTTACGGCAAAGGTCGAGCTATTGTGCTACAAAGACAACAACGGTGTTTGGAGGAGGCGAGGCTTTCAAACCCAACATCACTGCATTAACTTGTCTCAACCAGGTGCTGGTGAATTGCTCAAACTGGATGAAATAACCCAGAACACACATCAGAACTGGTTTTGGGCTGGACAGTGGAGGCTTACATTAGGTTTGTTGACAGGCTTCAATCTTAACCCAACTGAAAATGCATTCAATAATTGGTGAGTGTCAGGAAACCAATCACAAGTTGAAAGATTAGATAAAACATCCAACCAGAGCTGTCACAGGAGCTTGTTTCTAGATATCAGGAAGTATGGTTTCTGTACTTAACCTGCCTGCTCCTCTCTCTTTCTGACTCACCTCTTCCAGCATCTGAACAAAGTCTTCAGGCCCAAGATGGTTTGCTCCTGGTTGAACGTTCAGAACTATGCTTGGTGCCGATTCACAATCTGAAGGAAAGAAAGCAAAAGGCAAGATAAAAGAAAACGGTCTATTTTTAGAAATCCCCTTCATCTCACTGCGAACCCAGTATCTCTACGTCTAACTGCCCCACTCCATGTTATCCACCTTCCTCCTTTCTGTGGCACGGACTGATTCACAAGTACGGTCTTGACCTTGACAGCTCCCCCATCTGCGGAGTCTAATCTCTTGCTCTGATACGCTATCTCTTTACCATGCTAATGGGCCTTCCCACCCGCCTCGGTGCGCCTGTGCCATCAGCACTTTATCAAAGACTCAGGAGAACAGAGAGACAGATTAGGGAGACATCTCCCCACAAGCACAGGCACAGAAGCTGCCCGGTGTGTGCGTGAACAACGGGGGTGCGAAATGGTGGAGGAGAGAGATAATATGTGCATTTGAAGCTGGAGGAGACGAGGCAAAGATAGAGAGAGAGTGGTGTAAATAAGGAGTACCACCGACGTCTTGAAGGAAGATTATAAGTGAGAGGGAGAAAGAGCCTGTCTGGGGAAAAAAAAAAAAAAAGAGAGCAATTAGCTGACACATGCACAGGTTTTACCACAAGGTGACCAATGCTACATGGTGGAAAGACATCCCCCAGACACCCGTACATCTATTAGCGCTGCCTCTGCTGACCTTCACACTGACACTACTATTGGGGGATGACCCAGAGCCATAAAAACGCCATCGAAGAGGAAATGACTCCTAAAAGAATAAGGAAAATCTCCATGGGATTTAAATTACACCGACGACCTCGTCCAACGAAAAGAAGCATTAAAACATCAACGGGAGAGGTTCTCTGAAAACAACCTCACCAGTGTGCTTCAAGGGAGAAGATTCACAGCAAGAAAAGCACTCTGATATAAATATGAATAAAGTATACCATCAAACAAAACAAATGGCTGTCACTTTACATGTCAGCGGCTGTAGCGCTCCGATTATAGAAAATTATTAAAACGGAGACCGTCTGTAAGTACCTGCATTTTGCTCCCTGTTTAAGTGCATATGAATGGCTTTCTTTGTATATTTGGCATATTTGAGGACACCTTCCAGAGGAATCCTGGGATCACCGCTGTAGGCTGTCAGTAGCATAGATGGGTAGCGCTGTTTCACACAGAAAGAATGGGAAAAAAAAACAAAAATTAAGAATATCTAAGAGTTGAAAGAAAATGGATTTTCAAATCATAAATTTAAGGTTTGAAATTATCTGTACCGAAAATGACAGATGAACATATATTTAAGAACAAATGTATGAAGTGAATTCTACATGTTTTTTTTTTGTTACATTGCGCCGTGTAACAAAATGAACAACACAGAAGTTGGTTTAAGAGAGTGAAACGTTAGAGGAAGCAGCTTCTTCATACCTGCGGAGTGATGTTGTGAAGGGGACAGTATGAAGCGATGATGTGTCTGTGATTCAGGTTTCCCACTGCGTCGCCCCACTCATCTCTGTCCTCCACAGTCAGCGGCAGAGCAGCTTTCTCCATGGTTCCCAACACATCGAGAAAAGGAGCCTGCACAGAGATATAGGGATGCCTTCAGGTCAAGACACAAATTCACTCATTTTTTTCTTGTAGTTTTTTTTTTGTTAAGTTCATTTGTATTTCGTTTAAGTACAAAAGAGTTACTATTTGTTCCACAAATCACAAAACAGAAAGATATAGAAGTTTTAATTCAGCAGGATGATACAGGACTACCTTACTGATTTAAATAGACCAGTTTAGTCTATTTAGATCAGCTCTATTATAGAATCTGTAACATTTTGTAAAATTTAACCTGAACTGTGATCATAAATACAAATTCTATATGTTTCTAAATACCCCAAAGGTGAAAGATCTTCTATAGATCGATGTAAAAAAGTTTTTAGTTTTTCTGAATTTCTGCACAGTTTAGATACTTAATGATAATAATATTTTATATTAATAACAATATGTAAAATATTTTAACCCTAAATATGGATGAAACCTAGCCCTCACTAGAGACAACCTCTGAGATGAAAACACAGACCCTGACACGTTTAACATCTCACCTGCAGCGTCACAGCACGCATAGTGTTTGGCTTCCAGTTGCACAGCGCCGCCACTGGTACGGCTCCAGCACTGCAGGCTGTGAGGGCCGTGAGTGAAGCAGAGGAGACTCCCGAAGAGAAAAGCTTCTGGAGACAGGCCTGGAGGTCCTCCACTCCCCTCCGCTTCCCTTCCACCCGGGCTTGTCTGTGCCAAGAGAGGCCACGCTCCCCCCCGCCTCTAGAAAAGAGACGATCCCCAGAAAATTCTTCTCTGGACATTCAAAGTATCTTCCAGTGCAGCATTAAGTGTTCTCCATAAAATCATAAATTACTTGAAAATGTTCACAAAAACAACAATATTATCGTTTATTTCAAAAATGACTGGTCAATTTATTGTCCAGCAACATTTGTTACTGTGACAAAGCCCAAACATTTAAAAGTTTAATGTCTTTAATGGTAATAATTTTAGTACATTTTCTTCCAGCAACATTTTGTTCCCAGCTTGACTCTGTAGAGTCCATAACATGTATAGAAGATGATGCTACTTTTTAAAAGTTGTTGAACATTCCAAGTATGTAAAATGTATTTTAAGTTTACCTCAGATTTCTCAAGGATATAAAAGGTACTTTTTACAACATTTAGTAAGCCTATAGCAAATAATCTATAAAAATGTAATACGTTTTTTTGTTTGTTTTATTTTTAAATCACAAGAAGGATGACGACTTACCTAATATGACAGTAGGCCAGCGCCCAGCCTTGCTCCAACAGAAAACGCCTCACTGGGCAGAACTCCATACTGAGGTTTCTACCATAAGCTCCGTATACATGTACAAGCAAAGGTGCCTGACTCAGATCCTCCACAGATACGGCATGGAGGAGCGTCACTGGCACTAAAGTGCCATCCTGATGAAAGAACCAAACAGCAGTGGGTGTTTTCGCTGGTCAAGGTGCGACAAGAGCAGAAACATCTCTCTGCTTGCAACAGTTTACTCTGTGAGTTTGTTGTAAAGACGGTCTTACTTGGCTGCAGGCCTTCAAGCGTGTGGTGATGTACTTGTCGTGACTCTCAGAGTGGGCCTGAGTTCCTGAGTCTGACAACAGGAGTCCTTTCTCAGGATCCAGCGAGAATGGGACAGGTGGGTGGACGGGAGATGATAACAGGAACTCTAACACGTCTTGCCGGTCTGCCAAGCCCAGTTTCTTGGTTTCAATAGAGCAAGCCCAGGAGGGGAGCTTAAAAATGAAAGTAGAATTATAACATTACTGGAGTAAAAAAAAAACAAAAACATGAAATAATATAAGAATATGTAGAACATTTAGAAGAGTTTTCTTCCAAGTCACACCGACCTCTATAATGTATGTTTCTTTGGGATTGCGCAGTGACATCACGCTTAAAGCGAGTTCATTGGCTGGTGTCCTTAGAACCAACAAACAGTAGTCTCCAACTACGTCCATGTCTTTGATTGTAGTGTCAGGGTTAGGGACAAATAAAGACGCCCACGAAGCCATTGATGGCTCAGATGTGGGAGATTGCATCACCTAGTAAGCAGAAAGAAGACACACATTACGTGAAACAAGAATAACAGATATATACATGTTTGTTGCTTGAAATAACCTAGCACTTTAGGAGAAATCAAAGGTAGCTGCTGATAGCATCCAGTGTCTCGAAGGTATTCATACCCACATTTTAACCACCTTCAGTGTATTTTATTAGGATTTCGTGTGGCAAACACAAAGTAGAACAAAATAGAAAAATGGGAGGAAAATGACACATGGCTAGAAAGCATGACACTAAATTCCCCTGCTTCAGCCAACAGTGGTTAAAAGCACAAAACATTTGGAATACCTTAAATCAATTCATCATTTAAAATGTGTAACTATTAGACCTTAAGATAGTACAGATTATGGAAATTTTAGCTACACAAAATTTTCAAAAATGCCATGTGCTGACACTTTGGCACCTAAACCAGAACTACAGACCCAATATACATATTGATCTAAGAGGAACTAAAAGCCCAAAATGAGGAATCAGCTGTAATAATTAGGCTTTAGAGTCCATTCAACAGACAAAGGTATATATATATATATATATATATATATATATATATATATATATATTTTTTTTTAAGTCTTACATAAATTTGCATCACTGTAAATATTCAGTTTTTTCTCTTAGATTCATTTTGATAAGTTGCTGTTGAAACTCTACCTGGTACTCCTGTCCTGGCCCAGTATTAGCCAGTATAATGAGCGATCCTTTCCAGTGCTCCACATGATAGAGGAGGTCCAGCTGACGAGGCTGAATCACAAAAGGCTCTAAACGGGACTTTGTCACATCAATCAGCATCACCTCTGAACTTGTTCTACTGTTGCAGTTAATGGTGAGGATCTGTCGGTCTCTGGACAGGGCGACCTCCACAAACACACTGCGGGGAAGAAGGTACAGTTTAGGTTACTTGGTTGATTATTTCACAGAAGAAAGACGCTACACTAACACGTACTCAGGCTGAGTTTCCTCGTACACGGACGTTACTTTGCCGCTGCCTTCGGAGGCGAGGTCCAGGCGAAACACTGAGCTGGAGCTCAGGCCTTCCAGAGTTGTGTAAAACAGGACATCATCCGTCGCCCACTCTTTACAGATGTACGTAAACATAAAAGTCAAGATCAATGCAAACTGCATCTCTACATCTACTCATTTTAGGTTTTCTGTGCTTGAAATTATCTGATTGGTAACTTGTTCTGTCCTTTAAATCTGACGTTAAGTTTACAAGTTACATGTTACAGATTCCACCAGTTTCTAAAACAGAAGTAAAAAGATAAAGGCAAAATGGTAAAATAGGACAGATGAATTAAAAACAGAAAACGATTCCAATTCTTGGCTATAAAAAGGATGTATTTATTTTTTACTCCAACTACATATTACGTATACTTTGTTTTAACTCTGTAATCTTCGGCACGGCTGAATTATTCTAAAACATTTTCGAATATTTACCAAAGCTGAAGACGCTCTGTAGCTCCAGAAGGATGTAGTGGGGGGGCAAAATGGAAATATTTCTCTCTCCAAGTCTCACAACAACACACCTTGATTATCACAGTAAAAAAATATGAAATAATTACAGTGTGGCAGTGAACATTCTGGAATAAGTCACACCTCCATGTTTAATTTACTTCAGCTCTTCTGTGTGACAACATTTCAGAGTGGCAGCGAGATGCTTTTCATGTGGAGACAGACGAATTCTCTGAATTGTCCACTGAACCTTCCCTTCACTCTTAGCTCTCGTCCTCCTTTCTGCCCTCGATGCATGTTCCAGATTTAACACCTGCTCAGGCTCTGCAGTACCTAAAAATATGGAGGACGGGGAAGAATAAATGTCTATGTAAATGTAATTTCTATGCCAATGAAAATATATGTTCATTCATTGCTTACGATCTCTTTTGTCTGTTCTGTAGATGCCGTCAGCTTTGATGAAGTACACATGGTGACATCCGCACACCTGGAACGGAACAAACCACAGGAAGTTGAAAGAGTAAAAAGGAGTTTTATTCATTTATAAAGTTATTGACATCCAGATTAGGCGACTTGAGAAAGGCGGAGTACCCAGAGAGAAACTCCATGCAGAAACAGTTTAATCACCCAAACACTACAACGTAAACCACAACAACATGATTACAACCCTGAACCTTGTCTTACCACGGAGTAATCAGGTATACTGTGGAACCTGTGGTATGTTGCCTTCAGTTTCCTTACAAAATGCTTCTTTAATTGCTGGTATTTGTCAGGTCCAGAGCTCAGATGATCGGATGACAACCCAGAAGCTTCCTGAAGTAAGAATTCATACCAAACAAAAACACTTATCAATGATGGGAGCGACATTACACTATTAATAACCTAAAGGCACTCCTTGACTTAATTACATCTTCTTTTCATCGCAAAAGATACAGAGACACGTGAAACTCACTAAGTAAAATTCTTATTTTTTTCATTTATTTTAATGTTGCTGAATTTAAAAAAAGCACAACCAATAAGGACATATTTATTTCAACAAAACAATGTGAATGTGATCATCTATTAAAATGCATTAGGCTGGAGATGAGCAGCATGAAATCATGCTTTAATTCTTAGATACTTTAAAGTAGTCCTAAATCCTTGTGCCCTTTCTGATTTACATTACTGTAACAATAATAAACTTCAATACAATTTCTTTGGATTTCATGGGACAGACTCAGAGTAAAGCATCCTTCTTAAGCAGTCCACTGCATTCTAGTCTACGATGGTTCTTTGTGGAGATGGTTGAAGCGGTGTTAGTTTTCTATCGCACAAAGCATTGTGAATGTAGGCCAAAAAGTAAACAGTTTCTGGCTCCTGTTCCTGGTGAATTAAAGCCAGACCCAAAGCATGATGCAGCCACCACCAGATTTATTTTTTATGGAGATGTTCAGGGTCATGCTAGTTTTGCATGACAATTTTGACCAATACGTGGGTTCTGGTGAACTGCAAACAAGACAGGTTTCTTCTAGTTACTCTTCCATAAAAAACAGGATTGTAGCCTAGACAGCTAAACGTTGTCACGTTATAAATATATTATGACAACAGGTGAAAGCAAAATTTAAGCGTGAGAATTTTAGCAAAGGGCTGTAACCTCCAAAAGGGGCGTCACTTTCAGCCCCAAGCCATCTGTTGTTCGGTTTAGTACTCGTTTTAACAACTTGGTAAAGAAGTATCACTTTGAATAATGAATGACTTCAAACAACCGAATGATGGAGCACTCGGTAACTTTACACCAAGCGAACAGTGAACATGAACTTTAAAGTTCCCTGAACATTCTTACCGAAGTGCACCAACGCTGGACGGATAAGGACAACCATGCTTTCCGTTTAGAAACCATACGGTCCCAGAAACGAACACGAAAAACACAGAGTAGCGGAGCAGAGGAGCACAGCAGTGAACGTAAAACTCTCATATCCAACACGGAACTAATAATTAGCCATTGCAGTGTTTACGTTCAGTTAATTCGCTCACTATCACAGCCAGAGAGCTGCATTTGATATTCCAAGGCTGAAAAGAAAGGATATGCGCATTTAAAGCGTTAATTTTTACAATTATGTTATGAATTAACATTTGTTATAAGTTAGCGACAGAACGTTGTCAGACTAGAGCTGACATGGTGACGCAGCCAGAAAAAAACAGACTAAAACAATCAAGCTTGCTCACGCGCTGCAAACAGTTTCAATTGAAAATCGAGTGCGATGTTTTCAGCTATTGATTAGTCTGCCTGAAATGACAAATGTGTACGGAAGCAGCATGTTCCAGGTGGTATGAGTCAAGACGTGTCTGTGAGCTTTTGTAGATTTTGTAGTTTTGAAATAAGCCATGCTTTTCTAAATACCGTTCGACAGCATTGACATTGATAACTGTGACAGCTCTATAGCCCGGAACTTGTTTACATATATATCCGAGTGGGTATTCAACAGTTAAGATGGAGAAAGGCTCCACAGGCGCTTCAGAAAAGACCCAGTCGGCTTTGCCTTGTAAGGATAAGAGTGATGAGGACTCTTGCGGCCCAAATTCCCACAACTCCAGGGAAGCAACCTGTGGTGCTACTGCAGGTCGAGCGAGATGGACTCTGCTGAGACAGGTACAAGAACGAATTTGAATTTAAATAGAAACAAAAGCACATTTTCAACTGCACACACTGTGCTTTTACAATATCTACAGAAAGCAGGGGTTTGGATACGTTTGTGCTGAAGTGAATTGATTGTTTATAGATGAGTATCGTAAAAATAAAAGCTCATAAATTAGAATAACGACCTTCTACACCGCTTTTATGTGCTACTACAACTGACATCAAATGTTTTCACATTCAGTAAAAATGATTGTACATGTTGTCACAACATACTACAGAGTATGGGTTTGCATAATTTCGAGTAGAAGGAAAATTATGGAAAATGTTCAAAAATTCAAACAGAGAGGAATTAATCAATGATTTATTGAACGGGCAGAGTGACTGGGCCTCTCTTAACACATCAGTATGCTTTGGTCTAACCATTCCATTGTAGAGCTGGTCAGTCACCTTAACTAAATGAATCAAACTATGGTTCCCCATTCAACATATTTAAAGAAGTTGATTTGGCCTTATTTATCGGCAACTTATGAGACTCGAATTTAAAGTTATTCATCCACTTCTTGTGAGATCTGCCCAGAGGTACATTATAAATGTTATTATGGATAAAGTAATGCTTATTGTTTAAAATGCTGAATTTCTAAGGGAAAAAAATTACCTACAACTCCGATTTAATTCAAGCAGATGGAAAACATCCATGAGCCCTGTCTGTTGTAACCTAAAAATGAGTCTAAACTGATCATCTTTCAGTTTGATTTGACATGCCCTCTGCTTATCAGATAATGTCAACTTTGTGAATATCATCTTAATAGCTCTTTACACCTAATACGGTCCTCAAAGTGCAGCACCTCTACAACAATAAAATCTGTGATAGTAGTTAAAAAAAAAAACCCAGGACACTAGTAAAACAATTAGATTCAATGTAAATAATGTAGAAAAATAAAATAGTCAAGATGTTGAGCTATATTTGATTCAAAAGCCAAAGAGTAGATGCATGGAATATTAGAAGATCATTTAGACATGACAGATCATATAAGCAGGTTGAGACAAGAGTTATTAAGAAGGTATAGTAAAGAAAAAACAAACAAAAATGTGTTTTCGTGCGCAAACTGAAGTTGATCAGCTGTATTTCTCTTACAGGTGTTGTGTCAGAAGCAGACAGACAGTCCTGAGGTCAAACAGGTGTCTGTTCGTAGGTTTGCCACCTTTGACCTTTTCAGAAGGAAAAATCTCTCGGCACAAGAACACTGTGATACCTCAGATGTCCAGTGGGTGGAGTACAAAAGTGTCTACTATCCTGAATACGGTGCCTTCCTCAGGTGAGCACACCATTTTAAGATTTCACAAAAAACATCAACTTTACCATAACCAGTAACAAACACTTTCCTGGTGTGTTGGTCTTATGTTTAAGACCAAGAGGTTTGCTTTTCTGTTTCTACAATTTAGAATATGTTGTTAGGTGTAGCCAACCAAACTTTATATGATAGTACTAAAATGAGTTCTGTACCTGTTTCAAAAGTAACTCAAAGTTGTTTGGTTTACCACAAAATATCCCAAATATTATTATCCAAAACACAAAAGACAAAAATTTAAAAACAAGATAATTGTTTTTTCACAGGTCTGGACATGTATGGAAAAAAATATAGAGTACTGGGCAGACTATTTCATGTTTATCTGTGTTTGGATTTCTAGGGATAACCTGGGACCTCTCAAAGTTAATGAAGTGCTCAATAGTTTTGACAACACTGGCAATGTCTGTAAGTAGATTTTTTTTACAACCCTATTAAGCCACTGTGTTTGTTCTGCATGCACAAAATGCACAAAAAAATCCCATTTTGTGCATTTGTGCAGAGCAGAAATGCGCAAAAAATGTTACCCTCTATGCCTTTTGCTTTTGTTACTATTAACACATGCCTGCTGATAATTCTGACTGAATCGTGTGCTGGTCAAAGTGTCGGTACTTATTTTTTCTGAATGTGTTATTGCCAACATGTTACAAAGAAAGTACATCCAATTCCAGATGCTTTAGATTAAAAAACAAAACTTAAGACTAAATGGGGAAAAACATGTGCTATTCTTACCAAACCTCAAAAACTTTAAATACACATATAATATCAAACTCTTATCTCAAAGGAAGTGCTGTCTCTTCTATTTTTTCTGGCTCTAGTGGCCTTTCTTTGATAGGACAGCAGGTTGTGTGAGAGGAGGAGTCAACAGTATGCGTTCATTTTTTTTCTTGTCCTACCATCAAAAACATAAACAAGTAGAGTTTTGGAATGTGCTAATCTCTAATGACCTTCGACTGTGAACTCTGGTCAAATGAGATTAAGATGGAGATTTTTTTTTTTTTTACCACAAATAGGCTGGGTAGATTTGGTAAAAAAAAACAAAGTATGAATAAGGAAAAAGCATCTAATTTCCACTATGAAGCACAGTGGAGGTTCTGTGATGCTGTGGGCCTGTGTCCCTTTTAAAGTCACTGGAACCCACCAGGGTGAGCTGAAGAGAAAACATCATAAGGACCTTGAACTGAGGATAATCTAAAGAGATTATACAAACAGGAATGGCCAAAAATCCTTCATTCATTGTGTTCAAACCAGCAAATTGTCATAGGAAGATAATAAATTCTGTTTGATTTCAGAAAATTATTTTTTTTAACAAGGATTTTTTTTCCACCATTGACTTAATGCTCTTAACTTAAAGGTGAGTTCTTTCTTAATTTGTATGTTTCTTAATTTGTAATCATTCTTAAGATGTACTTATTTTAAAACTCTTTACAAAGCTTTCCAATGGTTTCAGTATATTTCTTCGTATCAGATTGCCATTTTATTATTTTTTTATTGTCATCACTCCACTGATAAATTTTTAAAATTATTTTATTTTTATTGTATTTTTTTTAGCATCTCATTTCCTAAACTGTACATCCACTGTGTTTTATAACCTTGTTCCATTAAAAGCCGTGGTTGGTATAGCCTTTAAAGATGATATTATGAAGCTTTCTGTTGGTGTTAGTCTCTGGGAAATTCAAAAGTGTGAAACAAAACAATGAAAAATGTGTGAACCTGTGGGATGTGTCTATCTTATTGAACAATTGCTCATTTTCTGTAGTGTCTAGTTTATTTTAGAGTTACCAGGGATGTAGCCTGTCCTAGCTGTCAGAACTCTTGGGTAATTGACAAATTTTTTTTCTCACAAAATCTTGGGTTTTTAAGAGTAAAAAGCAAAAAGTAATTGTTTTTTTCATTGTGTGCCACCATAGTGGCCTTTATCCCATTCATTGTGCTTTATGTTGCTTTCTGCTGTTAATATATGCAAAGTAATACTAAAAACGACTTTCTCAGTTTCAAACTAAACATCTTGATGACTGCACCCCCTCCCATTCACATTCCTGTTTCTCAATTTACAATCCCTCCCCATCGCTACCCTCATTTTTCCCTCCATCCCTCTCAGCTGGAGTCATGCTTGGCCAGATGGGTAACAGAGTTCCTGACTTGGCCAATGGATTAGCACAGCCGGAGATGAGAGCATAGAGGAAGGGAGAGGAGAATAGGGGGAGAAGGTGGGTGGGCATGCCATAGGTGGAACGTGTGTCTATGTGTGTTTATGAGTGTGTGTGTGTGTGTGTGTGTGTGTGTAAGGAGTGTGAAGCCTTTAGCAGAGGGACCTTGCTCCTCAAACAATGGGGCAGCCATCTCCCTCCTGTTCTCCATCTCATGTTTGGGACTAGTAATGCGTGAGATCAATTAGGGTTGGTTGAGAGGAGGCTCTGAAAGGCCCAGAGGTGACCCTGTCGGAGCTCTGGGGTATATTTTTAGGGGTGGGGGTTGGAGAGAAGCCCTTCAAAATTTAAAAGCACACACGTTGACTTACATTTGTCCTATCACAGATATACAAGAAGGCACACCACCTGCAATAATCTACTACTTCCATGCTAATAAACCCGCCTTCACATCACCTGACCTTATACTCTCTCCACCTTTCCTGCTGTCTTGATAATCCCCCTACCCCTGAGGTGAGGACAAGCCCAAATCCTTGGGGTCCTTGTCCTCCTGAATAGCAGGCTAAAAAGCCTGGCCGGATTAACCCACCGTATCCAAAATGTGTGGATTCAGCTTAAAAGTGCTACCCCCCCTCTCAGCGTGACACCCCTCTGCCCCCACAGCCTCTTTCCAGCTATTGTGTTTGTTATACAAGTGTGCACGTACGTGAACAATATGTTGTTTCTTGAAAGTAAAGATAAGCTGGAGTCAATGGTTTCAACACCAGACCAGAGGAGGAGCGGGCAAGGCAGCTCAATTAGGATTTTAGGAAATGGGGAATTGATCTCGAGGTCGGCATCATAGTCCTGAGTAAATCCAAATGACGAGCTTGTGTGAGCATCAGAAGTTGCAATAAAAAAATGAAAACAACAACTTTGTTTTGGTATGACAAAGGTAATACGCTTTCTGCAAATAGTTGAGTAAATGAAACCTCGTGGTAAATATTGGCTGTAACTGTTTTTTCTAACAAACTAAGTTGTAATCCAGGAAATCTTAGACTATTTGCTGGGGTAACGTAGGTGTGTGTCACAGCCAGGTCATCTGTGTTTACTCACATATATAACCCCGTCCCTCCAACTTGCACACAGTTTGTTCGGCTGCAAGTTACATTTGTAGCTCATTATGTCTTGCTAATAAATGACTAAACCTCTGTCAGACTAGACTTCAGCACTTTCAGCTATTTGAACTCTGAACTCCTGACCCTCCCGGTCTCTTTAGCCGACGGTGGAGTCTTGTAATCGCTAGTCTGCTTTGTACAAGCGCCATTTGGGTTTTTTCGGAGAGATGCTTGTTCCCTGCCAAGGGTCAGGATTTAAGGATACAATACAGGGCCCCTTGAGGGTGGAGTGACGAAGAATGCATGGCAGAATGTGTGCATGTGTGATTGAGAGGGCTTAGAGCTTGTTGACGTTGCTAGGGGTTTTTGATTAGAGGGCTTTATAGGCTGTAAGGTTATTTGTCAGGTTTGTGTTTCACTTTAAGGTAGCATTTGTTCCCATTAGGGATGTGGCAGTATAAAGGCTTTCTGTCCTAACTAATGTGTACAGATTTGTCATGGTATTCATACAGCAGCAGTGGTATCATCATCATATACAGAATGCTCTTTTATAAGACTTGGCACTGTTGGATACAGATATTTAAAAGTAAAAAAATAAATAAATAAATAAAAGAAATATATATATATAGATAATGTTCCTTGCTAGCTGGGTACACAATCACAAAAATGAGTTTATTTGATTATTCTAAATTCCTCTTTCAAAAATAGATGAATGTTTAAAAAGAATGGATGCATCAGGACTTTGTCTGCAGTTTGTCCCCTGTGTATGTGTGGGTTCCCACCAGGTTCCCACCAGTTAAATGTTCAGTGTCCAAGAATGGTCACCAAACGTTGATCAAACATTTACTCGTGAAAAACAAAATAGGTTTTTGCTGTGATTATATTTAATCATTTATTTTGTTTTTTAAACCCTTGTGGCTGTTATTATTTTTCACCAAATCTTTATATTGTATTTCTGACATTTTCTGTACATTCTCTTTTGGACGCTGTTGGTAGTACTTTCCATTTTAACGTTGACCTCCCTCTTCCAGGTTGCACACAACAATAGGGACAACTACCGGACATGTAATTGGAAATATGCATTGCCAATGAAATGTATTTCATTTCTGTATTTCTTGAAATTTCTAATAATTTCTCTATGTAATTTCTAACATACAGAAGTGTGAGAAATTTTAAAATGCTAATACTGTTAAAATGTTAGCTTTGCAAACCGGTGATCACTTCATACATCGTTCCCAGTGATGAATACGTAAGAAGACATACATTTTTCTTTCTTGTTGGATGAAGAATTGCATATAAATCAGCACTTTTGATTGAAGTTCAGGGTAATATAAGGGTGGCAGTCTCCATGATTAGAAACATCTGCTGGAAGTGAACGCACCCAAATGTCCTGTGAAGTGATGAAAGCCTGGCCGTGTGTGTGTGTGTGTGTGTGTATATGTGTGTGTGCAATCAGGAGCCCAGCATCCTAATGAAGCCTAATAGAGCCTTCTTCACTACAGCTGTCATCGTGCGAATGGCTACCAGCCTTTCAGCCTCTCAGTCATCCCTATTATCTCCCACCGACTTCACCTATCACTCCCGCTGGTAAATACTATAAGCCCTGACTGCTTGAGTGTTGTGAGGCAGCGTGGTGGGGAGCTGATCATTTTCTGTGTGTATCTCATGTTTGTGGAGGTATGGGGACTGTTTCTGTCAGGTGGATGTATTTGTAAAGAAGTGGAAACAATAACATCGATATTAAATCAATTCCACGTATTCATTTTTGTCATAATTCTAGGCAGGGATGTGCATGTGTAGTTTTTTTTTTTCTTCCAAAGCAGTTTATGACTGTTTACTATACGCCATAGTTGAGTCTTTTTACTGAATATATGTGTGTCTGTGTGTGTATATTTGCACATTTAAAGTGTGTGTGTGTGTGTTGTAATAGGTGCCCCCCGTAGCCTTCCCTTGTGCCAGGCCTTTAGCGCAGCCCTGTTTGCATAATTATGCTAATTCATTTTGCCATAGTGCTAATTAGACCTTGTTAGACAATAGCGCTAGACTGGAAGCTGGCAGGCACGCACACACACATGCGGCCACAAGCTCACTCTGACTGTTGTGTCAATGACAAGATTTGCGGTCCCCCTCTGCGCTGTTTATAACATGCTTTCTATAGAAATCACTCTCCATTGGTGCCTTCTGGACTGAGCTCAGGTGTCTCTTACCATTTTGATTTAAACTAGTGGAGAGAAATCAATGTGACAATATCACACATGCTTTTTGAAACTACTCCCAATTGTCTATTCAAGAACCTGTGGTTCTCTCTTTTTTCCCCCCATCAGAGCTGATTATTTAGTGTTTCTTTCTCACCAAGTCAGTATATTTTTCAGAGCTTTGCTTGCTTTGTCACACCACAATGAAATATAACTATAATTTTCATCTCAATCTGCCTTACTTTACTAACAATACAAATGTGAGTCTTTCAGAAAACTTAATGCTATTCCTCCTCAATACCAAAGTACTTAATTTTTCAATATTTGGCTCGTCAAGTAATCTAGCATTCAGTAAGGAACTAAATGAGAATATTACAGAAGGGATCTAACAATACATTTAGCTCAGGAAATGATAAAAGGTATTATGTACACAAGATGAAGCTAACAGTGTTCATAAAAAAACACGACTGTGACAAGTATTTCTCAAATAAACGATCGAGTTAAAGGATTTTTAATTGGTGCAAATTGATTTAGTCTAAGTCTGACTTCTCTCGGGGAAGCGGTTTTGAAGCGTGGTTGGTCGTAATGCCCTTTTACTATATCCTCAAAGAAAATAAAGTGTCACATATCATAAAAAAATATGTAATTAAGGTTTACGTCGTCTACATGTTTTAGATTTTTACCACTGGATTTATGAAAGGCAGTCCTGTATTCTTAAAAAAAATAAACAACAGTTATAGTTATATAATTAGTAACAATCAGAAGCTAGACATTAGGCACTGGCTTTTGTGGAGTGTCTACATGCCAATATAACTATTTTGTTTCACCAATAAAATAAAATAAAAATGTGGTAATAAATTTTCTGTTCAGTTTAGAAAAATCTAGTTCAAGTTTATCAAGTCTTACTATTTAAAATGTTGAACTATTGATGATCCAAAGCAGACTAAGCAGGTTACAACAAAACAAAACACTGAAAACACCCTTTTTGGCTTTTCACATATAATAATATTGTGGGCTAGCCTACTGCGATATGTGATAAGATTTTCTTACAGAGTTCATGAAATGTTGTGCGTTACGTATTTTATTGTCATCATAATCAACATTAACATTGACAACCCAGTCACAGCTGGAACAATGTGCTGAACATTAGAGATTGATAGGAAAAAAAAAAAAGGCCAGGTTGATCTATTGGAATTTCTAAAATATTCAAAATATACTAAGAAACATTTTAAAAATGTTTCCCCTTGTAATGTAGGGAGACAGTCATTGTCTTCTCTTACTGTTCAGGTTTCTTGGTGTGTTTAAATTCTGTTAAACTACAGACCTACAGATGGATATAAAGTGATCAGTTAAATGTTCAATTTCAACATGTTGTGGGTAATTTGACATGGGAAACATTTTCATGTCTTGTTAAATAATAATAATAATAAAAAAAACAATAAGAAATTGTCTGCACAACACATCTCAGATAAACCAAGTAGATTTAACAAAGCAGGGATAAATGCCATTTTGAATATTTGCTTTTGTATGTACAGTTTGGTAGAAATGACAGATTAAAAATTCTCCCACTAATACTCGAGAACATTTTTAGCCATTGCCACAGTAATTGTTTCTCGGTCTATAATTTTGCCACTAAACATAAAAGACTGTCAAACAGTAAGTGGATGTGGCTTTTTAACTGTAACGTGTGTGTGGATGTGTGTGACTGTGTGTGTGTCACTTTGTGGCGTTGTAGTGGGGGTTGACAATATTGCAGGCAAGACTTGAATGGCTCCAGGGCACACTGAAGTAGTCGCTGGTTGACTTAATTGAAAGTAATTGATTTTTGCTTCTCTAGCTTTGTCTTCTCTATCCATGAGAAAGTAAGACTTGCCTCAAGTACTGCTGGCTGCTAGAAGCTTCTTGACACCCGAGAAGTAAACAGTTGCCACACTCAGCCTGCATCAAAGCACAACTTGATGATGATGTGCAGACGCAGACCTAGATGTAAACGCACGCGCACGCCGACGTTCCCTGCGGTTAACTGTTATTGTGACTCCGGGCACAAAAGGGTTTGAAGGTGGGCTGCTGGGTGTAGCTTTTGCTTAAGGAGTCCTTTTCCTTTAATAGTGGCCAGTTGATTATCTAAATTTGAACCAGACTAGGAGTTGTGTGTGTGCGTGTGTGTGTGTGTGTTCAGGCGGGTGCGCTGTTGTGCACTATTACCGGTAAGCGGTGAGGATTAAGTTCAGGAAATGAGTGGAGCGTTAAAGGGTGCTTCCCTTCCCAGTGCTTTTGCATTGTCACCGCAGCTAATACTCAGCTAATTACAAGGGCATACTTTAGCAGCAAGCTCAGCTATAACTCTTATCTCAATGCACTCCATTCTTCCCTTTTCTTAGGTTACCCCCTTCACCTCAGATTTTTTGGGGGAGAAGTGAAAGAAAAAGAGAGAGTAATAACAGGTCACCCCCTACTCTAAAAGCGCTACCTCCCTCTGGACGGATATAATTATTGGATTTTTCTCCATTTAAGTCGCCCGATTCTTATATACCCCTCCTAGCAATGTCTCAGATGGTGTCTAATCTCAGCTAGGCGGGACAGTCCAGCCATGCAACACAAGCACAAAGAAACAGTGTTTATGAAGTCTACAACGCCACTGAACTGTGGAACAATCTAGAAAACAGCCTGTGAATGACCTTCTGTTTGTTCTGATAGAGTTGAATTGTGAAACTAATTTATTTACACATCAACTGATACATTAAACCTTGGAAAATCTTAATTACGTCCAGAGTTTTCCCTTCTGGGTCTGTATTTACATTTAATGAGGTCCTACATTTGTATAATCATGGTCTTATAAAAAATTCTTACAAAAAATTCATGGAGCCATGATTTCATGGTTCCATGATTTGATGTTGTAGCGTTTTTCTACTTTAAGCAAACAAATTCAAAATGTTTACAAGGACTCATCTTGAGCTCCTCATTCTATCTCTCTAAGGTGCCCGTCTGGATTATATTCAAAGACTATGTGGAGGCCTGTTGCGTCGTGTTTAAAGCGTTTGATGCGTCCGACAAATAGGTCGACAGCGGAAAAAAAAGGCTGGAGTGATTTTGATGCGTCTGACGCTCTCTCGCCACGCTCTCGCCACGCTCTCGCCACGCTCTCGCCGCGCCCTCGCCGCACTCCCACCGCGGCTCTCGCCTCCACTTAGACTTTGAATGCAAACCAGATGCGTGAAACGCGTTTGGTGTGAACGACCATTAGTTTTTATTAAAAAAATAAAAAAAGCATAAAAGTGTTTTCTTGGAAAATTCACTGAGATTAGGACTCAAATATAATCATTTCAAAGCTAAATAACTTAACATATTTTCTCTCTTGTTAATATTGGCAGTTATAGTGTTTAGTCTTGATTGCTGGTTTTTAACCTACTCCTAGTGTAAAATCTTTCAGCTTCTCTGAGTCATCTCCTGTAGTCATAATGATTACCACTTTCAGTGTTGCTGCTCTATAATGCAAGAGATTAGTGTGCAGTTGCTCTGTGCTGCATATATGCTCAAAATCCTGCCTTATAAATCGTATTGAGTCATACACTCAGGACACTGCAGAACATCCTCAGACTGGATGAGTCTTCACTTAATATTAGATGTTCTTATATTTCGTCAGACCAATGTGCATAATAGAATGTGAAGTTAGATTTCTTCTTGTGTATATAATAAATCTATACACAAACTTGAATATGTGCAGTGTGCTGCCATTAGAGGGTGATTAGCGTATGGTGGCTAATTTGGCTCTCCTCCCACTCGTACCCATCAAGTGCACCTCAAGCCACAAGTGCTTGAGTGTGCTTGTTTCTGCATGTGGAAATCTATTTGTGAAGGTCCCTAATGATGTTTAAACACAAATAGATGATTAATGTGATTAGTGTGTTGTTTGGAATAAGCAGCACTATGTTAAATGGTTACATGGCCACATGGGAACAGGCTTTGGTTTCTTTCCAAACTCATAACTCCTACTTCATCTTCGCATCACTGCAGTTTCTGGAGATAAAAATTCCCACCCCAAAAACTAAACAAACAAACAAAACAACAAAAAAACACAACTTTTTGAAAAATTTATTTTTTAAGTGAATTTTATTTAAGAGTTATTTTTTAAGGAATCTAAAAGAAAGAGTCTTTGAACGTTCACACAGCTTCTTAGATAGCTGTCTGATTGGACAACTTCCATTTTTTTGTCCATATCTTCAATAAGTAAAGCTTTTTTTGATGCCAAGAGCAAGACATGCATTGATACCATTTAGATTTTTCTCTCATTTAGTCAGTAGCAAATTTCAGTATTACTTTTTTAGATTGTGTTACAATGAAAGCATATTTATGTACTGGAATGGCCTAGTCAAAGTTCAAATCTAACTGAAGTCTATATTTTGTGGCTAAGTCTTGAAAACTGCTGCTCACAAACATTCTTCATTTAGTCTGAGCTGAAGCGATTTTGCTAAGAAGAATGGCCAATATTTCAGTCTTTTGATTTTCTGTCTCTGTTTGAGACATACTAAAAAAGACCTGTGATTTACACCATATGTTTCTTATTTTTGTTATGAAGAAATCAAACCTAAGTATCATTTTCATTCCCAGTTATGCACTCCTTTGTGTTGATCAATCACATTAAGGGCCCAACAATATGTTCCCCTTGTACTTTTTTGCTGGTCACTGTACAGTAAAAATGTATTTACACATCGTTGTAACTACTGAAAATCTCAGAAAAAACATTGAAGTGCTTGTGAATCATTAGTTCTTTAGCAGATTTTGTCAAAACGCCTTCTAGTGAAGTGGAGCAGTTGCTTGTTAGCCTTCAGCCTGTCAACACGTCTTTTCCAGAAAGACTAATGTGTTTGCTATTTAGCTAAAGAGCCATTAACTTGCTTAGTGACTCGCTGTACGGCTTTAATGCACAAACTGTTGAACGCTACTTCTTCACTCTGTCAGTTTCTCCCTGACTGGGGGCTTTAAATAGCCCCACAGGGGCCTTTAACTGTCAGCAGGCTGTGCTAATGTTAGGTGTCGGCTGTAATTGGTGTGCTACATGCTAATGTTAGCCAGTGCAGGCCTCGGAGGGGAAAGTTAACTGATTTTCAAGTGCCCCCCTGAGAAACTGTCCTAACTGCTGACTGCTGTAGCGTCTCTCTGGGGCTCCAAGCTGAAGAGACCGAAGCTGTTCAAGCAAACTGCCTTATAACACTAGACTATTTATTATTATGGGAAAGAGGAGAAGGCATCCAAAACCTGAAACATTCAATCTGGGTGTTTATGTATCTCATCTCTAAAAAGTGCATACTCAAGTAAACTGATGATCTGTTTTCGGTTTTCATCTTATTTCAGATTTTCAAAGCAACTCTTCTGACTTTTGGTTCTTTTTTTGCTTTGTATCCGCACACGCAGCCATTGGCACACACATTTTTTCCTTACTGTGTCTCTATCTGTCCACAGCAGGCCATGGCGCCACATGCCTTTGTGCCTGTCCACTGAAGCTGAAATAGACTCTCTTTCTCTGTTGCTCACATGTATAATGAACACAGAGAGGAATATAAGAGTCATTCGACGTTTTGTGAATAAGGTTATCGTTGGGGGAATATACGGAATAATCAGCGACTAAATTAGCGGCTAGATTAAAAGATAATTGGTAAAGAAGGCTGCCAGCGTTTTGCTAATCACTTTCATTTTTATATGTTTTAATGCCATAGCGGTCATACAAATAAATCAGTGCCTTTTTGGCAGATAATTATTGTACTGTTAAAAGTGATAAATCAGTGTAGCGACCTGTTCTGCTCTCATTTACTGTTGTAAATTACATGCTGTGAATTGGATAGTATTAATAAATCTTTAACTATTTCACATATTTATTTGGATTGTATGTGATAGATCCTCACAAAGTGGTGTGTAATTATCAAGGCTTTGTGGAGAGCTTGCAAAATACTTGAGAACAAGTTCACCTATCAGCTGGACATCAACACTAATGTAGGAACTACAATAGAGAGGTTTATAGGTTGTCCAAAGTGCAGTGCGTGGAACATATGTTGTCCTCATCAAAAATTCAACAGAGGCGTAAATTTGGTTAGTCAGCTGATGTAGCCAGTTCGAAAAACAATGTTAGGGTGCAATTTTCACTTATGTGACATTTCCCCCCAAAAAAGAAGCCATTATAAGATCTACTTCATTGAAACGTGTATTAATCTTTTCTCAGTCATATTTTTTGCTCTTAATTTAATCTGATTGTATAAAGGTCTACTACGGCAGAGTATTAGGGCCACGCTAAGAAAGTAAAATAAATAAAAGTTGAAAATAAAGTAGAAGGGTTACATGAATAAAGTCAGAACATTATGACTTTAATTTGGTAATATTGCGAGTAGGCAAAGATAATCAACCCAACATATTGAGTGTCTCAGATTTACAGTCATTTACAGATCCTCTTTTCACATGAATTACACCAATTTTCTTGTTTCATGTAAATATTTGAGCAAGTAAGAATGAAAGCTAAGTAGTTTTTGCTATTTTGATTAAAAACATTTTCAACTTGACATTATTTGGCCCTCGTGTCATAGAGAATATGTAGCTTAAAAACGTCAGTGTTTCCATCCAATCTGAACGAGCTTGACCGTGCCGAGTTTCGTTTGCAGAATTTAAAAAAACGATTTGAACCATTTGCTTTCATTTCACCGTTTTACAACACTTTACATGAATTCCAGATAAATAAAGTCAAGTTTGTAGTTGTGATATAAAAAAAAAATGAGAACAAGTTCAATGTTTTTGTGATAATTTAATCAAATGTGATAAGTTGATTCCAATGCTGGAACAAATTTCAGAAAATACAAAAAATGCACCTCTTAGGCTGCAGTCGTAAACACACCTGACCATCACTGTAATTGTATAAAAGACGTGCTTAGTCCAGCACGGCAGTGTATCAGCTCACAGGTTTTAATTTACTTATACAGATGGTAACATCCTCCCTCGTTGCTCTCTGCTAGCCGCGCTGTTCTTCTTCCCTCCCTCTTAGCTTACCTCTTGCTCTCTCCACCCACCAGTGATTGCACAATCTTTCATCGCAATCACAACAGCCCAGATCCTGTACCAGTGTGTGACCGCCACCAATCAACACACACACACACACACACACACACGCGCGCGCACACACACGAACACACGTGTCCTCGAGGAGGAATACAGTCGAAGCTTTTATGCCGCTTCCCCAAGTGGCTGTTTTGCGAGCGCAGCCACAATGGAGGGCCTAATGTGGATTTGTTTAAAGAGCTGGTTAATTGGAGTAGGATGCTCTAATTGCACCTCTTTCATGGTGTGTGTTTGCGCTTGTTTAGATGTGTGCATGTCACCTGGCCTTTGTTTGGACTCTGTGTGGGAAAACATTTGCTCAGCTATAGCTGCACTAGACAAACACTATAAGCTACATAACAAACACATAAGAGGTATGAAGTGCCTAATCTGGGAGCCAGAGCGGATGAATAAATAGTACACTTTGTAATGAGTACAAATTACTGTATGTGCTCGATCTCCAACTTCTGTTTGTAGCGATGCCTCTGCATGTTCTTCTGTCTCTTTCTGCTGGCGCCGTCCCCCAGCTGGGGGTGCTCTAAGTCTTCCTATAACTCTGCTGGCGCTGTGTGTGTTTCTGTGCGTGCTCCCATCAGTTTCCAAGCATCCGAGTTATCATAGCCGTGTCCTGCTCTGCCTTTTCAAAGTGGGACACTGAACCCAGAGAAACGCTATGGATATTGTGCCAGCACTTTGTCAGAATAGAGATGACGATAGATCTGCGTTTTTTTAAGGGGCAGAGGTCAGCTCTAGAGTTGCGATCCAAACAAGATGCCTCAGAACAACATAAAAGTCTAATTAATACATGTGGAAGTGTCCTGCATTTGAGATATATGTCATTCATTTTCAATGTAGTTGATTACGCGGCCAGTCCAGAAGCTTAATGTTGACACTCATATATCCATTTTGCAGCAGCACCAATAACATTCAGCATGATGCTACCAGCACTATGCTTGTTAGTTGGTACAATGTTCCTAAGTTTCAATGCCTTAATGTGACTCATGCAGGCATACTTTGTCTTCGACTAAATTAGGGTCTCGCCTGACCATCATTTCTTTCTTTTTTTTTTTCGAGAAGGCATTTGACTCTGACTCGGCCTGCTTTGCAGCTGAGGATTCATTCCTGTCCGATGCCAACTCGGTTCCCAAGACGTTTCCACTTAACGAAAGGCCTGAAGTGGCTGCAAAACTCATCAATACTTAAAGTGTTAATGTTTAAAAGCCAGGTTTATCCTAAAAAATCAGTAATGTTAAATAAATGGGACCATTTCTGACTAGAAAAGTGTTCAAATATCCAGTAAAAATAATGACCAAATCCTGATTCTGGTTACAAAAAGTGTGTAAAGTTTGCTAAAGGACAGCTGATCAAATGTCAGTATGGGTTATGTATGTGTTTTGTCAAAGTATAACTTGGCATTGATGCGTTAAATTAAAACTTGTTTCAATTTTTTAAAACTAGGTGTAAAGAAAAGAAAAATGTAAAATGTGTATGTAAACGTCTGACTGAAGCTGTAAAACGAAGCTATCCAAAGACTTCTCCTAAAATAGTGGTTTAATTAAAATATAGTCAAAATGGGACCTGGATGTTAGAACAAAAATTGGTTTGAAATGAAAGAAGTTCTAGTAGTAGTACATTTCTGTAACATAAAGCGCAATTAGCATATAGGGTGAAATAATAGTCAGCTTTTAATGAACAGATTTTCTCTTTTCTGACTTATTCCATGTTTTTAAAATGAGTTTTTATTCCTTGACCATTTGTTTTAACTTTGACTCATTCTGTTTTTGGAATATTTTACCACTTGTGACTCTGTGTGTCTGTGTGCAAGAGGGAAAAGCCATGGCGTGCCCTAAGTGGGCCATAGGCCTAAAGATGATCAATAATTGCCATTCAAAGCCCATTCTCATCCTGCCAACACACTTCCATACTGTGTACAGCAGAGCGCTTAGCCGATCAATTGAAAATAAGTGTCATTTACTTTTGCATGTTTGCTAAATTACATGAGCAGACCCAGGCGGGATTTCCTCAATCTCTCTTTATGCTTTTATTTACCTTCTGTCCCACTTATTTTTCTTTTTATTGTTTGGCAATATGAGACAGGAAAGCAACCTTTGTTTTGTTGCAAACATATGCATTTGCCCTGTCGTTGCTTCCGTTCTGTGTGTGCGTTACAAGTTGTTTGTGCGTTTGTAGGGTCAGGCTAAATGGATGTATTATTAGTAACCATTCTGCATTTGGTCACTGATGTTTTCAGGCACAACAATCAGATCACTTAAGAGACTACTTGGTCTATGGCCCAAAGGTTCCTGTCTCTCCCTGTATGTCTCTCTTGCTCTCTTTTTTTTCCTGGTATTCTTCAGCGCTCCTCTCCAGCACACAGAAAAACCCCAGCAGCCATGGCCATCAACCCCCTTATCTTCTCCCCTTGCCACTTCTCCTCTTTACTACCCTTGTCCTTTACCTCCATGGGGGAAAAAGGACAAGGTCATAAAGATAAACATAAAAAAGTGAAAGTGGATGAGAGAAAGACTCACATACACACACATAGCTAAAATGATCATTTCATTTGGACTGTAGCTTCTGGGCAAGTGTGATGAGAGGCTTGCTAGCCTAGCAAATAATGGCCATTTATATATAAAGCCTTTTTTTTTTACTACTTACTGCTAGCTACTATTCTAGAGTTTAGCTGAATCATGTTTTAACCCATGGTATCCTGTAAAAATGGACCATTAAACCTTTGAGCCCGAGAGTGTTGATACTGAAGAACATTTTTCCACAATCTCAAAAAAAGCAAGGAAACAAAGCAAACTCTGTCACTGGATCCCTTATTAAGTACTTATTAAGCTACAGTTAACAAAAGTAGTGAATTATTCAATCAGTAGTTTAAATAACTACTCACTACAACCAAGATATGAACCTCAAATTCAGATGAGAACAATGAGCTGCTTAGATTCAGTAATGGATGAGGTGTAATATTATCCATTATTTGCCAATAATACACTTGATCACCTCTTTCTGTCCTGAAGTTCCCAATGCTCAGTAAAAATGCAGAGGACATTGTGATTATTTGAAAGGTAAGAGAAAAGTAAGGAAGGTGGCTTTAGTGGAATCAAAATTGTCTTTGTGGTCTTCAAGAAAAATAGTGAAAAATCATGTTTTCAATGCATCAAGCAGCCCCTCTCACAAGCCCCTAGCTCAGCGTCAGTGTTGATGTTCTTATTGATTGGGAGGAGTGGGAGGGTTGTTTTTTTTATGGTTTTGATTCATAAAAGAGGAAGTTTTGACTGTTTTTGTGGTCTTCTTTGAATCTTTGGATGATGTCTTTAAAAGGTTGGCCTTTGGGGTTCTGCTGAGATTCTGGTATACTGCAGTGCAATGCGGGCAATGATCGAGTCCCCTCAAGAGGATCTAAATGTGAGCAGTGGTTTGTTATTTAATTTCTGTAAATTACAAACACCTTGCCATGTTGTTTTGGACAGTTGGGTCAAAAGAGAGTCAAAGGCGTCGGCTGATCACCACCTGCTAGTGAGTTGGATCCAGGCAGGCTGCTAGAATGATCTAGCAAACTCAAATGAGTCATGAGGGTAAATCAGAAAAATCTAGCAAGAGACCCTTCGACTAACACCTTTGAGAGCGTTTCTCACCGTTTTCGAGGGTGGTTGTAGACATGGTATCTGAATGGACCTTGTTCAAAAAAATTGGTCACAGATTCAGGAGCTGTGCTCTGAAAATCATCTGTGGCATTGGCAACCAAAGCACCTTTTAGTTGTGAAGATAATGAAGCTTATAAAAGAGATAGTCCTTTCTTGAGGAATATCTAGCCATTTTGGCCTAGGAATACCTTGTGATCGCCAGAGTAAGCTATGCATTGCACAAAAGAAAGATGCCTCAGAATCTGCACGTATGACAAATATTTCTCCACAAACGTGTTAAAATAGAGTTGAAGCATAACAACTCTAAGCACAAGGGAGTCAGCTCAAAGTGATGACTTGACGTCCAAAGATTCACGCTTTCCCTGAATCAAGCAGCTATGGGGGGAACCAGAATAAACAAGTCTGTACTTGCACCCTAGCAAAGGAAACTCTGCAAACAATTATTTATCTTCCAGGCAACAACAGTTTCTGCTTCAACTGGCTGCATGTTGCTTCAACCAACATGCAGTGTTCACATGCTGCTAATCACTGTATGCTTATAATATCCAAATCAGCTGTGCTGTTCTTTTATGGACAATAAGGTTTGTACAAGAAATTGTGCTGTCAGACAAGAGTGTCTTTGTCTGCAGCTGGACAACAAAACACACTGTTATTAATTACTTTAAGCGTACATCAAACAACATGTTGGCGTAAGAGCGTTGCTTTATCACATCTCTGTGAAGTCTAGCTGTTGTATGTCGTTTTATTTATTTTGCGCCTAGATGTTTTAATTTCTGTCCTTTGCCTTTGCATCATCTCTCCTCGCTGTCGGTTTTCCACAGTTCTCCATTGTATTTATCATAACACGATTTAAAGAACTCGTCGTGGCTACAAGTGCTCTCCTCTTTTGTTCTTTGGTAAAGCACTCAAGTGGTAACCATTGGTGAATTTATAAAATGC
The DNA here is from genome assembly GCF_904066995.2 of Poecilia reticulata. Lineage (NCBI taxonomy): Eukaryota > Metazoa > Chordata > Actinopteri > Cyprinodontiformes > Poeciliidae > Poecilia > Poecilia reticulata. Next base: position 9,914,906 of record NC_088844.1, on the reverse strand, counting down.
TCTATAGGTATTGAAAGAAACTTTTATAAAACACTTTGAAGAATGCATGTCTGTGCTAAGGTCAGACAGTTAGATACATACCTTTGTGTGACGAATGCGGGCCAATTCATACAGAAGTCGAGCAAATAAAAACACGTCTTCACTGGAGCTAGGATTTTCTTTATTTATTGTAAGTATGTTTCAAATTAAACCTGAAGAATCCACTCGTTTTGATAAATCCGGGTGTCATACAAGCGCAGCAGAGAATATTTTTAGGACGGAGAAAAACAGAGAGGAGAGGACATGGAAGAGGGGAATGTCTAATAGAGATATATCATTACACTGTTATATGTGTAATCTATTGTGCTGCCATTGAACAACAGCAGCATGCGTTTGGCAGTAGGCCATGGGCGCACATACACACACCCACACACACACACACACGCTGTGCCTCCAGTGGGGACGTAATAGATGGTGTGAGTGTATTAGTCGCTACAGTCCAAGTGTTAAGTGCTGGCCTGGTGTGTGTGAGATCGATGACAGCCGGGCGACCCCTCATTCTGGCACACACACATATAGACACGCAGAGAGAGCTGTGACACATAGCCCGAGGTCAGGGTTCATACGCAAACATATCAGTCTCTAAAACGCACATAGACATCTCTTTCCCTTCTCGCTCTCTGCGCGAATATATAGCTGGATCAAAACGTTTTGTGTCTATTACACAAGCACGCGCGCACACGCACAGCCATCCATATACCCATCTTGTCCTGAGACTGCAGGGAGGGGCCTGCTGTCAAGCACCGGTGGTCCATCGATACTCGGGCAGAGCACTAATGCCTGCTGTCTGCTGATGGACGCTGGCCTGCCTCCAGGGACCATTAGACTCAATGGGACAGAGACAAACACACACATGTACACACATTACACCAAAATGAAACACATAAACACAACTACTACTCTGATGCGCCACTAAATCGTAGTATTTGCAGGGTCAAACCTCACAAATACACACAATGGAAGCGTTAATGCACATTTGTATTGTTTTCATCTGTTTAATTTTGAAACACATCAAAGCAGTAGTTGAGCTAAAGCAGGTTCATAAGGTTAAATAGGACTGAAGAAACTTATTTATTATTGCTTCATATTGAATTTGAAGGGAGGGGAATCATTAAATAAATAATTTCACCCAAGAAAATAGCTTGAAAATACCTAGAAAATAAATTTTCCTTATCTTTAGCAAGTGTAACCTACAAGCAGAGACAGACAGGACTCAGATTAGGCTCCTTCAGAGACTTGGAGAGGTCTTATGGTGTCGTTTTATATTTGATGCACACATTTGCACCTGTTTTAATCATGTATGGCATTCACAGAAAATCACCATGCTGCGCAGGATCAGGTGCTGTGTCCTGATCTTTTTCCTTGACTATCCGTTGAACTGCAGTTCAGACACAATTAGTCGTACTATTATCTACCGGTGGCTCCTTGGTCCTTCACTATGTTTTCTTTTATATCTTCTCATTTTTGCAGTTCCCTTTACTCTGTCCCGCTGATCACTCACAGATACCTAAGAGTGTCCAGCTCAGCAGCTTTTTTGGATGGGTTCGCTCAGCAACAAATGAGCTGAAGTGGGGGAAAGAAGAAGAAGAGATGTTATCTTACAACAAACCAAATGCACACATTTATCTGGACAATGATTGGACAACTGCAACTCTGTTACTTCCTCTTAAGGACAAGACTGAAATATTTTGTGTATGACCTCAGTCATTCGTGTGCACAGACTCCAAGGACACTGTCTGTGGATGCTTGAGATTTCATAGTCAAGCGTGCCGATTGCCTACATTTCTCGAGACAATTTCCTTCATTTTGCGCATTCCTTACGGACACAAACAAGTTTGATGAGCTAGTTGGGCGCCTAGCCCCATTTCTCTGCCACCGGGTGATCATACTTGATTATATTTGCATGAAATCGTTTTGATTTGGCAAATTCAGAATGCAGTGATCGGATTCGCCATGCCTATTGTGAAAAAAAGTTAACTTTAGACACAATAGAATTTTTGTTTTCATGCCTCAACTAAATAAAAGCAAGACAGCTTAGAAGACTTAGTATGTTAAGAGTGAAAGAGGAAATGGAAAAAAAAACAATGTCGATACCGACTAGTAAGTAAGAGGGTTCAAAGTTGACAGTTGTACACCAGAGAAAGAAGTTGATGCTCAGGATTTGTTGGTGAAAGGTTTGGTTCTTAAACCAGAAGCCACATTTTTATTTTATGCTGACTGATAAAACAGAGAAACAAAGTGTAGACGATGCACAGGAGCAGCCCCGCCGAGTGAATGGGAGCGGCTGAGCGGAGTGAGCAACACGGAGCAGATGAAAACAACGTGAAAGATGACGAGCAAGAAAACAGTGAAAGGACACCTTGAGAGAAGAGGCAAAGAGAGAGAGAGAGAGAGATGGGTCCTGACAGGGGCGGAGGACTGTCTGCAGATCTGCCTGCGTCCAATCCGGGCGCCTGCGGGCATCGTCGCCATCCCGACGCACACAAACACATAAATGCACACGTAGATGCGCAGTGATAACCCATCACTACTGGCCAAGTGTTTTTTAATCCAACCTGACTTGCACTCGACAGAAAAAGCAAATTCACTTCCACTCAGAGTCTGAAAAAACCGAGCGCTCTTCACATAAATGGCAGCGCTCTGAATTACCCTGTTTGTGTGTGTGTGTGTGTGTGTGTGTGTGTGTGCGTGAGTGTGTGTGTGTGTATGTGCGCTTGTTGGCATGTACATGTACATGTGCACCCAGCTCGAGTTTTTTATTTTTGTGATGATTTTTTCAGTGTGTCTGGCGGGTGTTTACATGTATTGGTGTTGACAAGCTCTTCAGCAGTACCCCCTTCATTGTTTGACAGGCAGATAGCTGGGCTGCTCTGCTCCCTATTGTTAGGGGGCTGTCATTAAACCCTGCTCGTACAGCCAGTTACACTGCCTGCGTGTGTCCCTGGACTGTCTGCAAAACACCAAGTTTTGCTCCTTCGTTTTGGACAACTCCAAAGCGATTCCCAACCTGTTTAACCGTTAGAAGAATCGCTTGCCGTTCCTGTAACACAGCACACGGTAAAAGCGCGGACGGGTGTGGATGTTGGCGTTGTTTGTCTTTGCCACAATGAAAGGAGGAGTGGAAGATCAGCGTGACAAGCCATTGTTTCACGGGGCTGCAGTACTCCCCTCTCCTCTCCATTGTTATGTGACTTTTCATTAAGCCCTTGTTGGGCCGTCAAATTGAGCACAAGTGCTTGTTAGCCACTGCGCCGTCGTCATTTTGTGGAGAAGAGTAGGTGAACTGAACTCAACCACATGCACACAGACACATGCAGAGGGACAAGAGGGCAGAGGCAAAGAGTGGGTGCCGCACATGTGGAAAATCATTTCTGCCCGCTGTCTGTGCTGCTTGATGCTTTATTAACGTTCTCATGTGATGCTGATGACCAAAAACGGAAGCCGTGCTGAGGAATCCAGGAGTTTGAATTGAAAGCACCAAGCACTATTAATGAATAATTTAGATTAGTCTTCTCGTGAAATTAAATTGATTTTGATTCATCACTGTCTATTCTGCTGTAGATTGGTAGAAGGTCTGTGGCCCGTTTACCTGATGACCTGTCTAGCTGTGTTTTGACAGAGTGCAACAGACGAGCAGGCAAACAGCCAGCCGCTCCACTATCCCGCTCTAATCCACTTCCCACGTCCGAGGGAGCCAGGACAAACCTGTGACATCACTTCCTGCTCAGGACAATCATTCAGGAACAAACTGGGAGCCTCCAAAAGCTCTGCCTTTGCCATAACAAGTCCGACTGCACCCTGAAGGACACACACACACACTCACACAAGCGGACACTATTGTTAGCCCCTAACTGTGAATTCACTCTGTTTATTGACATAATTTTCAGGCATTGTATGTATCTGTCTGGGTGGTTGCTCTCACTTCCCCTATGCTTTTCTGTCTGGTTCTTATTTTGTCAGCTTCGTTGCTGTGAACTCCTCTTTGGGCTGGATGCCTCTTGAGTTGAGGTTTTTTTTTTTGGACTCTAGCAGCTGCAGCATATGTAGTCAACTGAATCTTCAACAAGGTTTGATTTGGAACAGCAGTCAGGCACTTTAATGTCTGAAGGAGTCCAAGACGTCCAATGTGTTTACCATGAAGCTGTTGAGTCACGAGTCTGAGTCTGTTTCTTTTCAGGTCTATGTTGCATAAACAGCTACGGTGCCAAGCAAAAGTATGCATACTCTGTGAACTTTTCCATATTTTATCTCATTGCTATAACAAACTTTAGTGTATTATTGCGATGTTATGTGACAGATTAGAAACTAGTTTGTTTGTGAAGTGAAAAAAAATCATGCACGGTTTTAAAAAGTTTTATAAACCTTTTTATGTATGCTCAAAACGGTTTCTTTTAGTAGTTAAAACACCAAATCCACCTTGTTACTCCATAATATTTATAGTGGAAACCTTGCTGGCACTACAGTAGTCTTCCTTATCTGCTCTTGGGGGGTATAGCCAATCAAAATTTGTGAAAAGGGGAATCCTTGAATACTCAACTATAATTAGATGGGGGTCCATTGTGATCTGAACACTGCACCATGCGCACACATTCAGCCCCGTGGGTCAGTACTTTGTGGAACAACTTTTCACCGCAATTACTGCAGTTATTCTAGATGAAGAGCCTCTATTGGACAGCAGCTTGCCAGTGGTTTTCCATTGGATTTAGGGTGGACTTTGATTGGTTTATTTTAACATATGAATCTGCTTTTATGTAAACCATTCCACTTCAACTCTGGCTGTATGTTTTTTAGCTGGAAGGTGAACTTCTAACCCATCTGAAATCTTTCACAGTCTTTTTAATGTTTCCTTCTTCTATAAACCTGCATTTGTTGCATTTGGCACCATCCATCTTCCCAGCACTTTTCACCAGCTTACGCATCCATGCTGAAAATCCTTCTTCTAAACTTTCTCCTTGACATTTTCAAAGCTTACAATTTGTTTTAGAACTTGATCTTGTTTTAAACATCTCCACAGTCATATCCCTAACCCGTCTGCTGTGTTCCCCGCTCTCCATGATGCTCTTTGTTTAGAAATCTCTTGGGGCTTCACAGAACATCTGTATTTACTGAGATTAAATGACTCTCTCAGGTGTGCTGTACTCATTAATACGGAAACATGCTAAGGCAGTTGGTTTTCTGGTATTTATTTTGAGGGAAATCAGATTAAAGCAAACTAAATACACTTAAGTTCGACTTTAAAACATGACAAAACGTGATCAACACTGAAAGGTTAAGGATTCTTTTGCAATGGTCTTTGGGCAAACTGAAAAATAAAAAGAGGCTGCTGTGAACACGTGAATACAACAGTGTTTGTTTCTTTTTGCTCACTTTGATGGACCGCTTTTATCTAAGTCTAAGAAACGTTTTGGAACTTCATAGACGCCGCTGAGGGCTGCTTTGGGGCTTCTCCCACCTGCAGTACCACTTTCAGCCTGAGGGTGGGAGCAGTGGCTGCAGTTTTTGCAGCCTCAAGCACTCTCAGAAGATCTCTATGAGCAACTGTAACCTTTCCTTCCTGGGAAATGGACAAAATATGTAACTGTGAAACATGTGCAAGCTGTAGGAATCTTCTGTAAGGAGTTGTGAGTGTTTCATTTTTTTTTTACCTGACTGCTGACATTCAGGGGTTTCAAGGAACATTTGTAATTTGTTTTATTGTTCTGTTCTTATTTCATTTATTGTGCGTCATTGGCGTCAGTTCTGCACGAAGGGCTACCAGTTGATTGCACATTGTCACTCACTACATATTGGTTTTGATGCTTGCTCTTATGTGTGCTTTTAATTGATTGACCCGTTGTTATGAATCTGCTTTTGGTAGTCATCAGTCGATACTAGCAGCCCCTTAGTATTCCTGGATGAGGCGAAGAAAGGGATTGAAGGGAAGAAAGGGAAAGAGGGTAAGATATTGATCAGGTGCAGGATGCATCAAAATCCAACTTTACCTGACCTTCCAAACTGCTGGCATCATCACCACTAATGTCCCTTGCTTTCTTCTTGCCTTCCTCAGGCCACCGTCCTTTTGTCTCAGCTCCGTTCGGAGTGTGTGTGTGTGTTGGTGTGTGTGTGCGTGTGTGCTTGAGCTGCAGATAAAGCCTAAATTGAGCTGTTTTGATTGTTCGGAGAGCGCCTGCAGCACAAGGCCCCTCGGCTGAGAAGCGCGCACACACTTTCGTTCAGTCACTCTCTGCTTGTCTTTTTATTAAGTGGCGCTGGCAACAGCAAGAAAAATTCTTGTAATTACAAGTCAGAATAACTTTCTGTCTCAGGAATTAGGCAGGCTATTTGTTAACACCCATCTCAGGGCTCTGTATATCTTTGTTTATTTGCAAACTCTAATCAGGGTGTACACATCTCGTTTATTTCAGCTTAGGGCTTCACTGTGGGGAAGGTGTTTACTGGAAGGTTACCTGACAAAAACACATTTTAGACACTTGAAATGTTACTTCAGTGTAAGCTGAAATCAAGGCCGCTCCTCACTAAAGGCATCAAATGTTCAGTAGACAGGAATTTTCTAATTCATAATATAATTTGATAGAAAAGAATAGCTGAAATAGCAACTGAATATTATGTTTCTGCAAATAAACAGAGTTACATCACATTCAAGCGACATTCCTAAACTTTATTGTGATGCCACAGATACCTTTTCTGAGGTGGCCCTGAAAGCGTTCCCCTTTCTCTACTTTTTATAAATGACTAACAGGTGGAAACTCTGACAAATACACGTTTCCTGTTCAGTTTCCACTTTATTAACGGTTTAGATACAAAAAAAAAGTGTGGTCGACAGCACATGCAAATTTTTATGTGAAAATAATCATCAATGTGAAAGACTGCCACACTCAAGTTGACAAATCATTTGTGTTAAAACATTTTAATATTCGGGGTATAAATAGAAGCATTAGGTCACAAATGGACATATTGTGGGTCTTGATACTAGATAAATGAGTGATATCGCTACAGACATGTTGGTGCAGTATTAGATTCAACTCACAGCATGAGAATAGACATAATGTTGGGTTCATGACATTGAGATTTTTGAAATAGGAAAAATATTCCTCCTTTTTTAATAAAACAGAATTTCACTGTGACAAAAGTGGGATTTATAGAACCTAAGTCTATAATATTGTAGGGCAGTTTGGTCAATCAATTCGTTAATCAGTCAATCAATCTAATTTTAGCGTTTTGTAAAGACCAGCACATAGTTTGTATAGTATTAAAGTTTAAGTGCCTGTTGCATGAATGTTTCTTTCTTTTGCTGCTCTTTGTAGAACAGCATAAATAGAATAAGCTAATGTTAGCTGGTCTAGTTAGCTAGTCAAACTATTTGGTGAAGGAGCCATCTGATGTGCGGCTGCTGTATAAACGTGCCGCTCGTAGCTTTTCAACTTTAGTTTTGGCACTTAGTGCTACCTTAAAGCTGCAGCATGTCACTTTTATAAAACTATGTTACATATTTCTTAAAACGTTTAGTATGTCTTGACAGTAGAATATGAGACATCTGTGAAAACATCAAGCTCCTCTGGCTCCTCCCTCTGGTCCTACTGCCATCTGCAGAAATACACAGCTCTGTCAAAAACAACCATTCAGAGTCAAGAAGGGAGTCGTCAATCGCAATTGTGTAAGTGATGCATCTATGCTGATGACGGAGAAACAACTGTTTATCAGCGATGGTCATGCTTACTACCCTTGATGGATGTAAAGACTTACTGAGTTTGTTGGGAGCAGTGGTGGTGACAGAGGAAGGATCTGTGGTGACGCTTCTTTGTGCGAGTATTCACTGTTTAATATTCATGAGTGGTCCCAAACCGTAGATGGTTAAGAAACACCAACCTCCACATCTACTTCCAGTTAAATCGAAGTAGAATACAGAAAACTACTTTCAAGTGGGTCCTTGCAGGTACAAACTGATAGATCAGCATGAAACACTCCACAGAGGGTTCTCTCTAGACAGTATTAATGTACACATGATGAAACATCCTGCAGCAGTCGGCAGCATTATGCACCATAATGAGTTTGTAACAACGAAAACTGCCAGGGTTGAAACGATCAACCTTGGCAACCTCGCAAAAAATCACTGTCAGTCAGTGATTTTTGCGATAGATAATCTGTATCTCTGTATAAACAGTCTTAATTTGTCTTAATTGTCAAAAAGGCAAAGGTGTAGCAGCCACCTTTCAACCAGCTTAGCTGCAGTGTGCAGCAACAGGTGGGGGGACAAGCAGTGATACATAACTTTAAGCTCAGGTCATTTTGGAACTTTTTCTATCTTCTTATTAAAATAATTTGAAACGGTAACATTTTAAAAACCTTAGTATATCTCGACATTAGTAACTGATCGATACCTGGTTGCCTCGTTGGGGTTCCGGTTATGTTTACTACCTGGTCTGAAAAGAATGCATAGACGGTCCTGCAACATCATTATCCAAATGCCACTTAAAATCTCAAACTGCAACCAGAAGATTTGATGGAATTGCTTTAGGAGAGTAGTGTTTGTGCACGCACGCACGTTGGCATCCAGAGACAAAAATGAACTGGACGTTTTTCTCTGATTACATGCACGCAAACACACAAATGCACACACACGCACACACACACACACACACTCAAAGTCACTCCAGGGATGATGTCTGGCTAGGTGGATAAAGTAGTGTTATTGTAATTCGATAGATGGCTTTCCCTAAGATAATCTGCCTTAAACAGATGATCATTTTGGGAGTAGATTTGATTGATGTGGGACAGGCAGAAAAAGAACAAGGGAGCGGGAGACAGACAGTGAGTGTATTTTAAGTCCTGCGTGTTTGTGTGTCAGAGAGAACGATGGAAATGGGAAATTGAAAGGGGCCCGTACAGTTGCGAACATCGTTTTGTGCCAGCTGGACCCGAAGCGATGCTCAAACTGGGACTTCTCTCTTTCTCCGCGTCTCTCGTCGTCATTGTTCATTTGACTTTCCGTTTCTCTGCGCCTTATTTTTTGCATCATTCATTTCACAGCGCTTTGCGGCTGCCTGTGCTTTTTTTTTTGGTACACATTTGACTCACATGATTTCAAAAGATTCACTTCTATTCATTCTTGAAGCTGAGGCGCTGGCACACTTGGGCGATCTGTGCAACATTCTGAAACGTTTCGGTTTGAATCAAGGTTGCTCATGGCTCTGCGCAGACAAAAAATGTATTCGGTTTAATTAAGCCAACAGCAATCAGCTTTAGTGTATCTGGTCAAGGTTGATAGATAATGGGGATTCACTTGGCAAAATGTTTGAATGCCGCGAACTCTTAGTGAAACTAAATCACTAAAAAACAGACAATAAAAACTGTCTCAGTTGAGTGGCGTCTTTGATTGGAATTAGTTATGTTAGGAAGGTTTTATATGATAACCTGAGTATCGACATATATTTCTATTCTGATTTATTTTCTGGTGTACCAATTTACCTTTTTTTTTTTGCTACTTTCCTGTTGAGCTTGGTTTTCCCTTCTCTGAAACAGAAAATTTATTGAACGAAAAAAATAGTCTGCGCTGTTTTTGCTCACTTACATCTGCAGTGTATTTTGTGTAGTCCCAGTCTTTCTTTCTGCTCCCCTTTCACTCTTGTCGTCTCGTTCCCTTCTCCCAACATAATCCTCGGCTCAAGCCCCTGGGTTGCCGTAGAAACATCAATAACATTCCTGCTTGACAACATCTTAGTGCATTAAAGTGGTCGTTGGGAGACTCAGCCCAGCCGAAGCACGCACACACACACACTGTAAGCCATATCCTGAAGATTCCTGTGAAAAGTGGCAATAAAATCTGGCAATACACAGTGATCGGCCACTTTATTAGATACACCTCGGTCAGAGCTTCTTTAAGTTCTTCGTGGCGTAGATTCAACAAGGTCTCTAACACACCCCTCAGAGATTTTGGTTCATATTGACTCACGGTTGCTGCAATTTTGTTCTTGCACATTTATCTATAAATGTCCTGCTTCTCCATGTCCCAAGGGTGCTTATTTGGATGGAAGCCTGGTGACATTTCCATGTACAAGAAACATTTTCAGTCCTGCTCGCTTGATATTTTCTGTTTTTTAGCTCATTATTTGTTAACCTGAGAGACGGTTGTGCATGCAAATCCCAAGAACATCAACAGTTTTTGAACTAATGTAATTTTCTGTAGCATAAGTCAAAAATACTTTGTGAGGAGGAAAAAAAAACATAGAAATGTCACACTGGTCTAGAAGTCATATTTGTTTAAAAACTGTCAAACATGAGGGGTCCTTGTACTTGTTAATGAAGACATTGTGTTCAGCTGCTTTTCAACAAACTTACAGAAGCCGTTGACCTCGGCTTGGAAGTCTGGTGGCAGTTTCTGACACACTTTTGTCCGTTCTCTAAATCCTGGTGGTCAGGAACGACGGTGCTCCACTGGCGAAGTGCTAGCAAGCACTTTTGATGTGCTCTTATTCTGTACAGTGCATGTATATTGGGACCAGGGGCGTAAAATCCTCGTTTTATGTTGTTTTTTGTATTTAATTATCAACAGAAATAAAATGTCAGTGCTCTATGAGTTCCTTCAAGTAGTCAGATAGTTATTAAACTGATAATTAAAAAGTTCTCCAGGACATTAGTTTTCCTTTAGATTTCAACCATGCAGCATGCTGATGTGAGTGAAGCATCTGCATAGCGCAGTGAGAGATTAAGTAATGCTATTTCTGGCTTATTGTGATTTTTTTTTTTTTTTTAGTTAGCCTCGGCGCTGCTTCTGTGAAATCTTTTGAGATGTCCTAAAAATCTGTGGGAGTTGGGCTTATCTGTTGGTCATATTGTGCTTGTCAAACGTGTAATGAGATGTTGTGGAAGCTTTATTTTTCCATGGCATCGTGTTTTCCTTTGCCACTGAGAAGCAAGAGAGATTTGCAGTAGTGTAACTAGGGTATAACAGTAGAGTGCATTTAATCATTTTACTTTAGTAAACTGAAGAATATCCAGAAATGACCAGGCGCTTTTAAAGCATTTAACACATCATGTCACAGACTTACTTGTGTTGCGGATGAAAGTACCTGCCTTTTTTGTTTTTTTGTCAGTGATGGGGACATCTGCTGCTTTGTAGCAAAAAATACCTGCTTTGTTACTTGCCAGGTGCATTATTATTATTATTTTTGTAATTTTTAAATACTTAAAGCACCATAAAACGTTAACCTTATGTCTGTTTAGATGTTCATGCGATTGAATCTGCTGGAGTCCATTCTTGACTTTAACCACCACCGTCCAGGGGACGATCACTACTAGGTTGACTGACACATCACTCATTCGTATTCAGCTTAAGTACAAATCGCACAGTGGTACCGGACTCTGAGGTGAGCAGTCTGGACTGGGAAGGAAAGGCTTCTGAATGCACACAGGAGAAGAGCTGGGAGGGTGTGTGCGTGTGGTGATAACTGTGATCTCTTGTGGTAGCAGAGGCTACGGATTGGACAGACCTTTCATCACGCCGCTCAAATTATTCTGATTGGCTGCTGATTTCCTGATGGCTCCCCACTGTGTTTGCTGTGTGTTTTGGTGTTTGATTGAGCGCCCGTGTGGGTCGCATCCTTGCATATGGGATTGTCGGACGTGTGATTTCTTGATGGAAGCCCTGTTTCATCACACCACCTGTCTCCGCGATGACAGCGCTGGGTCTAATCACTTGATGTGATTTGTGTTGGTAAAACGCGGGTGCTTTTCCACCGTGAGGACCTCCCACCCCGTGTGTGTGCGCGTGTGCGTGTGTCAGTAGTTGCGGGGGTTCGATGCTGGCACCCTGCGGGTCTTCCGAATCAACACTGTCAAGATCCCGCTGCCCCATTATACGGAGGCAACCTTTTTGTCCGACACACAAGCAAACATGTACGCACGCATACACAGCTCTGCAGACCAGTCATGTGAAGCAATCAGGACATAGTTCACACATTCCTATTATTCGTCTGCTTTACATTGGTGGATTTCTCTCTGTTTTCTGTTTCATGCACACCTTGTGAGTGCTCCAGTCAGACATCCATGTAATGGGCTAAAGAGGGACACGAAGCAGATGGTTTTCCAGTTAGCTGCATCACTAATGCTAACAGGACATGTCACACAAGGAAAGGGAAAAAGAAAGAGGGTGTGGAAGATAAGGAGTAGGTAGTGGAAGTTGTTTTTAATCTCCATAGACATGTTCTAGTCTTTTTTTATATTCATAGCAGTTAAACTTTTCTTCACTTGTCACTTTATAACCACAAATGTTCATGTATTTTATTTGGGATTCTGTGTGGTGGATAAACACAAATCAATGAATAATTGTAAAGTGGAAGATTAAAAAATAAACAAAAAAACTGAAAAGTGTGTTTTGCCCCTTTTACACTGTTAAAAAAATACAGTGGTTCTTCAACTAGTCCTTTTTCTTCCAATTGAAACTGTTCATCTTTTGCTATTGATCACAGTTCATTTTTCAAAACGAACCTGTAGTTGAAAGGCTGTTGCAGTGCTTCCTCAACCTTTCTGATACCGGTACCCAGAAATCACCCGGGAGACTTGAGCTTTCCAATCTGTGCCGGGCAGTGAAACATTAGCACCATACAAAATTTAGCAGGACTAAGTCAGGCTTTTAGCATCAGCCGGGTGTAGTCTCTATATGTTTAGAGGCGAGCCTGCAGCAAGAGCAACCTGATTGACTTACAAGGGAGTGCTTTCACCACCTACCATAATGTTTTTATGTGTGTGCAGCCCTAAACTATCTGGGTAGCAACATAAAATAAAGTCCCTTCAGTGACTACAAGTCACTGGAAACAGAATAATGAGTTTTGTTTGTATCTTTGTAAGTATCTTTATAAATAGAAAGAAAATTATATCATTTTCTTATACTTTATATTGGCAGCTGATATTTTAGCACTACATAGAAAATACACAAAGATCTCTGATGTAAGTAAAACACGTTTATGTTATGCATCCAATAAATTGTGTAAAATGAGTTGGGAAGAGTAAAAAGAGAGTGGTGTGGAGTAAAAACATAAAGTATCTATTTTTAATTGAGCAAAGTGAAGGGTCGACTCCTAATGCTGTTGATCCTCATGCATATTCCTCCGGGGTCACAACCTTTGCACTTTCATCCTAGCTGCTCTCACCTTAATTTCCTTAAGTACTTTCTCCTCACTTATTCCTAAATCTTTTAAAGCATCCTCGGCGTCCTTTTCCACTCTTGTTTGGCATTTTAAAGAGATGGATGAGAAAAGACAAGTCTTAACGATGATCATTGGTGCATAGCTGTCTCAATTTGTTGATGACTGTACGCTGCGCCATGTATGTATAAATAATGCTTGGAACTTATATGAAGGATGCGCTACATTATTTTTTATTTTTAACATGTTAAGAAGATGACAGAGAGACTTTATATAAAACAAGTCAAACCAATTTCAGACAGTCTTGGTAAAAATTTAACTGCAGTCCACACTATTGTGTCTCGGTAACTCAGTGAATTAAACATGCTTTAGGAACTATTATTAAATCAGTAACTCCAGAGTCCAACGCTAAAATTAAGCTGCTTCACCCATAGACACTAAGCTAATTAACAAGAAATACGACCTTTTTTTTTGTCTCGGACTGTTTACACTGTGGATCCTGTCTATCTGTGGGCTTTAACTTAATTTCCTGCTTGTCCATTTCCTTTCCACTCTGCCTGCTTCTCAAGTTTGACCCTCCTCTCGTCTCCCTCCCTCTCCTCTTCAGTTCACCAATGTTTTATTACCTACTGACACTTTTTTATCTGCCTGAGCAGCCGAGTTTCTCTTATGTACACATAGCATATTCCTTTATCATCCGCTCATTTCATCCAACCACACACATACACACACACACACTCGCTCGCTCGGACATATTCTTGTCCTGGCATTTTAAAATTCGCTGCCTCGGTAAACTGTGATACCTGCCCACGCCACCTGACCTCCAGTTAATCCACCATCTGACTCTCCTCGCTGCCTCTGCTGTTGCTCATCCCTCTCTGGCAAACAGCCACTCTTGAATAATTGCAGTGAAGAAGAAATTTTCAATGCATACGTGATGGGTTCCCTCTCTGTGCCTGCCTCTGAAAGTTTATCCTTTCTCCTTAATCCCACCTTGTTTAACTGAAGAGCCCGGTTTTAGACACTCACAGGCTGCACATGATTTGGATGGCTGCAGAAGGAAATGCATAGGAAAGGAAACTTATCTCTGTCTTGCACTATACCGCTCGGTGCTCACTCTCAAATATCAGCTGTTTACCTCTTGCTCTTACCGGCCCAGCTGAATGAACAACACCGTGTAAACAGTGGTTTGCAAAAGTATTCATTTCCTTTGTATTTTTCTGCATTAAAAACCTCAAACTTCGTTGTAATTTATTGGAATTTAAGGTGGTAGAGCAGCAAAAAGTAGAGCATAATTGTAAAAACGATGAGCTATCAATTAGGATTGATGCCAGACTCAGCTTGAGTTACCGAATGTTTCCAGATGTTATCAGTAGGGGTGAGTTTTATGGACTTGAGGTCTTATTTTGTGGCGCTATTATGATAACAATAAAAGTGATGATACAAACAATCTGTGTACGGCTTTGACTGCATGACACAGCAATCGTATCCCCACAAGCACAAATACTGTTCTTGAAAAACATATGCATTTGTAATTCGCTTCTTTAGGACACCAGTCACATAAAGCAGTAACTGCATTTAATCATATTTTCAAATGTATCAATATTAATTGATGGTCTTTGAACAAACCGTGGAAAATAGGGACTGTTCTTTTTTTTTTTTTTTTTAGACATCATTATTGGGAATTTATTGAGACACCAGTAAATCAGAATTGTCATCCTAACATCATGGTGTGGAAACTACTGGAACAGTGTCCATTACCTTTATTGAAAGCATGGTTGATATGCTAAAAGCCTAAAGCTGTATGTCGGCTAACCAAAGTGCAGGCCAGCTAGCCTAGCCTGTGCTAGGCTAGGCTGTGTTGAACGGCAGAAAGTGATATCACTATGCAAATAATTACACTTATTTAAATGATTCTTCTACATCTATGTGCCTTAGTTTTCCACCACTGGTTAAAAAAATTATAATAATAATTAAATGACCAATTTTTTTAACTCTCACTCTGTGCTGCATCACCATCACTGTCAAAAGACCAAACAAATACTACATGACTAAATAAACATTGGCTGATAATACCAGCTAATACTTTTCCAAGCCACTGCTCATCTGCATACATTTCTGGGTCAATAACTGGAAATATACCTTAAAGAGAAGCTGTTTCCAGTATAATAACACACTTTAGTTGTTGACCAACTGCAGTTCACTGTGTTTGTGTCAGTGAGTGGGCGGGCAAATGCCAGATCATACACTGTGTCGAGTGTTTTAGCACGGCCGTGATGCGTGCAGTTTGGTGTTGTCACATGGGAGGAATGGTTCTCGCATTTACACAAACATGACGATGTTTGCACACACACACAATGCAGAAAACACACACACACACACACACAATGCAACAATGCATCAAACAGAGAGGGATTTGGAGAGGTAGCGATGTGCTCCCAGGCCAAATAGCACAGAAACACCTTGATACTAGTGTGTTAAGGTGGGTGAATAGATGTGTGTGTGTGTGCGCATGTGGATGTGTGTGTGGGGGGGGGAGGGTGTGCGCGCAGCTAGCTCAAATCTCCACGGTACATCGGTTTTATGAGGACAAAGCTGACACACACACGCTCGTACACACCGGTTAAGCAGCCACCTCTCGTCCCCGTGTGTTAATCCCCACCTCCCTCCAGATGTGCAATCATAATTTAAAGGTGTTGTCTGTATAATTTCTGTGGATTATGTGATTAGGAAGCTATTGTGGCAGATTAATTTGTGATTGAGGTTAACTCGTGATGAAATGGCTTTTGTCAGCCTCTGCCCTCGGCAGCCTATTGTACTGCTGCGTCCTTGTACTTTATGCGTCTGTGGAGGATGGAGGCATGCGGAGGGCCTAAACCCTCCGTAATCTTTCAGCCGCCATATTTATTTATAATAATATGTCGTGATTTATTTCATTAATGTGTTTGGTGTTAGCCTGTCTTAACCCTCACCTCACTTAAACCGCCTCATACCATCTTTCCTCTTCCAGTTAGTTTTGCGGGGACTGAAAACATTCATTTGAGTTGCATTGAATTTGTTTTCTCACGTTTTGTCGAGTTGATCTCAGTGGATCTTTTTTTTTTCTTTCAAATAAATAAATGGCAGTGTGCAAGGCTGATTTGATGGCTCCTTGTTTGAGCGGCCGTTTGCTCAAGCATGAGGCATGAGAGATGTACAGTAAATTTAGTGGATCTTTTTTTTTTTCTTTCAAATAAATAAATGGCAGTGTGCAAGGCTGATTTGATGGCTCCTTGTTTGAGCGGCCGTTTGCTCAAGCATGAGGCATGAGAGATGTACAGTAAATTTCTGTCTATATTAACCTGTAAGAGCTCAGAGGAACCCATGAAGAATAACTGGAGGTCAGATGGAGGGCCAATGAAACCAACAAAGAGGCCTTGAAGAACCCAACATAAGAAATGATAAAGATTCAAACCAAAAATGTGACAAGGAAACTAAGAAACAACAGAAAATAGAAAAGAAAAAAGAAAATAGAAAAAGTTTTTCAAAAGAGAACCATGACTAATGTGTGCCACTAAAAACTGAATATCAATACATATGAAAGAAAAAGGTTAAGGACAAGGAATCTTGAAAGTAAAGAAAACATTAAACCAAAATCTTAAAGATCATAGCCTCATGTGTTTAGCTTTAATACCATACTGCATTTGTTTTGGTAAATGTGTGTCAGATATAAAGGACTCTTTCATGAATATGAGGTTTGTATTTAGTTACATCCCTTAAGGAAAACGTAAATTCATCTTTTATTATAGCAGTATGCACTCAGGAAATACTTTAGATATTCGGGGGAATAATTTGTAATTTATTGCTTCCTGTATGTGATGAAGAGAGAGGATATGAATTTATTTTATGACTTTCCTCATATACTTTTCAGGTATTGATAGTTATTTTATACAAATAAAGATTTTTTCCCCATTTGTCAAATGGATAAAACAAAACAAAAAAAAGTATATTTTTCACTCTATAAAATATGCACTTAAATTCACTTCTTTGAATTTAATAAAGACGGTATTTAAGTTTATGGAATCAATAACCTGCTTTGCGTTTGTTTCTCATTTGTCTGGTAAGTTAAAAACAAGTAGCAACCTGTCTTCGGTTACGAAGGTAAACCACGGAGCAAAACTTAATCGGACGCAGACAGAAAAAAACTATTCAAATTTCAAAGATTCTGCAGTTTGTTTTTCATTTTCCTCTGAACTGAGGTCGACTTTGTCTTGCCATGCAAATCCTGGGAAAAAAAGAGGCACTGGTTATGGTCTTTGAATAGTCCGTTGATAGTCAAAACGCAAACTTGTCTTTTGCAGTCAAGTACACAAAGCTTCTCATTTGCTTCCGTCAGACAGGAAACTGAATGTTCTTTTTGTTCTCTCCATACTTCCCTCTCTCTCTCATCCGCTCTTCACCTACACACAACTTGCCGGAGCTTTATCACCTTTTGATCAGTAATCCTCAGCGTCATATTTATTCATAATCATATGTCATTAATGTACTTCACCTCACTTGAACCTTCTCTTCACCGCTTTTCTCCATCCTTTACCTCTTCTCATCCTTTTTTATTTATTTTTATTTTTTGTACCACCTACATTAACTGTACGGAGATAAACCGGGTGACTCGTTCACAGCTGAGAGTAAGCGCTGCTGTTGGATCTAGATGGAGCTCTGAGGAGAGGCACAGCCTGGAGCCGGCTGTCACAAATAGAACATTTAATAGTGTCTCTCTTTCTCTCGGCCTCTCTGGAGCTGGTCCGCTGTCGGCTCGGGTCATTCCAGATAGGACTCTATCTTAGGATGATCTTACTGACAGCACCCACTTTAGACTAATCACTCCATTTAGACTGGAGTGGCCCCGAGGTGGGAGGGAGAGAGAGATGGGAAGAGAAATGAAAAGAGATGAGATGACAGAGATGAACAGTTAGTACGCCGCAGGGGCAGAGGGAAATGAGGAAAGACGCACGTTACGGCAGCCGACGCCGAGCGAAACGGCAGGCCGCGCAAACCCAAGGAAAGACAAAGAACGAGTTTATTTTGAGGGTCTGTTTATGCCGTGACAAACTCGTCAACTAAAACTGGAAGTTACTTTGCAGAACTTGAAGTGTTTGAGTGAACACTTCAAGATATATGAGTCTGTTTCTAGTTTTTGTATATTTCACCATCAACTTCTGTCTATGTGTTTTCCATTTATGAATTTCTTGGATTGTTGCCAACATCCAGTTTAATTTTATTGGTGCCCCATTAGAATAAGCCTGTACATTGCCTTCCTCGATTCTCATCTCCCTGTTGTCCTCTGTATGGGATTTCTCCCATAGAGTTTGATTTCTCTAATTGGATTTCGACCAGGAGAATCGGGAAAAAAAAGGAGGAGTTGTAAGCGATTGATTGGTAACTGAAATCAATCGCCTTCAACTTATCCTTCTGCTTTAAAATTGTAGTTTGCCTATAGTTTTAGCAATGGCAGAGGAGGAAGTGAACTAAGCCGTTCGGTCCGTGTTGGCCACAGTTAAAAATAATTAGCAATTAAAGTAAGATGAAGAAAAATGTATAAGAATTTTTTTTGCTATAAGATGTCATGAACCTGCTCACCACGGGGATATTTATGATGGACACAATTTCTGGTAATCTTCTTCAAAATGGCACGTTCCATTAGTCATTAGTGATTGGTTAAATTCAGATTCAGTTGGTTAAAACATCAGCAGAGTCGACGCCTCCAGGAAATAATTGTTTCTCAAGGAGCTTTGCCTCTTAAAAGCGCAGAACAAGAGGCTGGTTTTCATCAGGCTACATTCGAATTATTTGAGCTTAAAAAAAAAAAAAGATGAATACTTATTTTGCACACCGTAAATGTTTTAGATTATCAAACAAATTTGAATATCAGACAAACAACAGTTTCAGTTAATTTATTTTTTGAGTTGTTAAAGGGAATAAGATTTTTAAATCAACCTAGTCCAATATGGAAAAGTAATTGCCCCCTTTACCTAATAATAAGTTGTCAGCTGTTTCATTTTGTTATTTTAACCATTTGTTGTTGATAATAGGTGACCAGTCCGATTATCAACAGCAGGACTGGTTGCTGATAATAGGGTTTCTGCTGTGGAGAAACCCAGACCCAACTTTCTTTGCAGAATTATTTTAATTCAGCCATATTTGGGAGTTTTTGAGATAAAACAGCTATGATGCCGCAGCATCTCAATTGTGTTTAAGTCCAGACTTTGACGAGGCCACAAGTGAAAACTAGCTGACCGTTTCAGACCATTTTCATGAAGTGTAAACCAGAAGTGCCTGGGCTCATGAACTAATGGGCGGACATTCTTCTTCAGGATCTTATGCCGGAGAGCAGAATTCAAATCCAGGTTGAATTCAGGGGGAATGTTTTTTTTTTTCTCACCCTGACTTTTACTTTATTCAAGAAGTAAAAGTATCACTAAGTCCTGAGGTTTTTTAAAAAAATCGGTCTTTTAAAATGTCAAGATTGTGAGTGTCATTTGCTTTTACTCAAAATGGAAAGCGGAAATGTAGAAAAGGTTTTTATTTTTCTTGTCTTTGAGAAACCAAAAACTATTCTCATAAGTGTATATCTCTGACATGACATGAAGTCTCTTCTGAATACTTCGCCATGATGGAGTTGCGTGTTCATCCAGCCTCGGTTTGTTTGTACAGGTCCTTTTTTCTGTATTACAGTCAATAATATTCAATAGCTCCCTGTCTGTCGAATGTGGCTCCCTGCTTCCCTTTCTGTGGCCAGATAACCTCCACCTGTCACTCCTCATCGTCTGCTTCTCCTCTCCCATTCCTCCAACTCTTTTCCCATCCATTCATCCTTCGCCGTTCTTATTCATCCAGAGTGATGGAGTTGGTCCGACTTACTGCCGGCTTTCAGTGGAGGTGAATGCAGACACTTGTATGAGCCCGTACACACCGACTTGGTGCCTGCCACTCATTTACCTGACTGAATGCCTCCATTCTCTGGCTCCAAATTGACCATTGGCTGGACAGATGGACGGATGACCCACAGTGTTCCCGCTCTCACCGCTTCCTTTTCTCCCACATAAACACCTTCAGTCAAAGAAGCACACAATGACAGTGTGACCACAGGGCTATAAGAACACAAATATGTCTGCAGAATTCTTTATTTTCTCTGTAATTTACTTAAAAAACAATTTGAACTACTTTGTATAAGTCATCATTTTTATCAGCATTTATTGAGTAACTATAAATGCCGATAAATGGCCGACTTCAGCACTTATCTCCTTACTGAAAACTTAATTGGTCCAACTCTGAAGCCAAAATGTGGTCAGGGTTCTGCATGGAGTTAAAATTCTCGTGGAACGCTGATGACGATGTCATGTACAGGTACGGAAACCTCCATTGTGTTTATTGAATTTCTGCAAAGGAAACATCCTGGTGCAGATGTACAATGACTTTAATTTTGTTGTTGGTTCACAACAAATCACTAGGAAAAAAAAAGTAACTACAACTAAAAGCACAGGTCGATGAGAAGGACGCCCACAGGCTGCATAAATGTGTGAATATATGCCCGTTTTGGGAATTAGAGTATCGTGTTGCACATTGGTATGCCTTCACAGCACGAAATCTCCTGGAAAACCATCACAAAAAAAAAAATCTGTCATTTTCTGTGCGTTTATGACAAATCGGGCCTCAATGCGGCATGTGTTGGATGATTCTCTGTATCAAGCATAACTGTGCCTCTTGTCAGGAGTCTGCAAGGTAGATCTCTTCCATCTGAGGTTAATCCCACAGAAGGAGAGAGGAAAGAGAGAGAGATCCCAAACCTGAATATTACTGCGCCTCAAATCTCCTCTCAGTCAGACGCCACTACTCACATCTCACAACTTCACACAGAGGGCTTTGCATGACAAGATAAGTGGGAAAAGGTAAAGGGAGACAAACATGATCTGTCGCAGTACGCTGAATGGCAAATGCACACATGCATGCATAGTACATATTTGGATAAAATCATACCCATGCAAAGGGACAACACACACATATACAGCATGAGCACACACAGGTACCTGTACCCACACTTAGCTTCAGACACACACTGGCAGCGGAGCTCATCTGTGTGCTATCTGCTCTCTTCTCTCTGCAGTAGGCAGATAAGTGCTATATCCTACCAGCGAGGAAGAAACGCCGTAGTGGATAGGTCTCGTACTTCCTTGCTCGGTGCGTTGGTGTTCTTCGCAAAACCTTGTTTTAAGCAGCCGGAGGTCCGTCTTCAACTCCACAACTGAGAGTAAGCACGGTATTTCTCCGAATGATAGTTTTATTTGAAAATTTTGCTTTGATCAGAGCCTCACATCACATTTTTACCTTGTATTATTTGTGCGATCAGATAAATAAACAACCCCAGAATGGAATCAGCCAATAATGAGAATGATTTTGGCATTAGCCTTGTGGCTGGTTTTTAATGGTTCCACTTCACCTCTCTTCAGCTTCTGTCTACATCAGTGGCATAGTTCTTGGACCCCATTTTTTTTTCTTTCCAAGATTTTCTTTGTACGCTCTCTTGACTTGAAGTGACATTTTGTGGAACTACTCTAAACCACAAAACCACAGACATGCAGGCTGCTGTGAAATCTGCGCGGTAATAAAAAACGAACGGTAATGCTTTATTCTCTAGAAATGGGTGTTTTTTCTTTTCTGACTTCTTTTTATTTTCTCATTCATAGTTCAATTTTTTTCATTTGTCTTACTTAACATTTTTCCTTTTACACTTTTTCCCCCTGGTTATGTGCTGTGTGTGTGTCTCGGGTCCTCGTCCATCCCTTTGCTTGCTACCTCCCAGGATAAAACCCCTTCAGGTGAGACTGCCACCAGATCAGTTCCTGCCACAACACCGAGGCTCCACTCCGTCACCATCCGCCTTCATTAGTCACTGGGGGTTGGAGGTGGCTGTTCTGGAGCTGATGAACAGGTAGGGAAGAAGGAATAGTTGACTCGAAAAATATTCCAGCACCCAGAATTCAGACGACTCAGAACCAGTGGATGGGTCTCCATCGGTTCTGATACTTAAAGAATGCTCAGCCTACCTGTTGGATGGTTTCTGTGTTTTCTTTTTGGATGATTTCACGCTGGAGATACTAATCCAGTTCTGTCGGGGTGTTGGGTATTTCTCATTTTACCTTGGGAACACCTCCTCTTTTAACACTTCTAACACCCTAACACGACTGACTCACACATACTTCGCACTTTTTACCTGTCCTCCTTGAACCGCCCTTCAAATATATATATATTTTTTTATCCACTTCATGATTTGACCATGTGGCTTTCCCATAGCAAAGCCTAAATCTTCACATTTATTGAGATTTGAAAGAAACCCTTGGATATTTGTTTGCATTTAGTGATATTTCCCTTTCCTATTAAAAACCACTGACTATTTTTAAATTGAACATAAGACATATACGCTAACCTCAATCAACGCATCTTTAGCAGAGAGTTGCAGTCACCAACAAAAACATTTTTTGAGGTAGGTATCAAGGAAAAACAAACCTGGCAGGAAATTGTCAAACATGGAGGCTTTTCACAATTTGTCCTGTTAAAACCACAAACTTCAATATGCTTTATGGAGATTTTTCAGGACAGACAAACAAAGGCCCAAAGGAACGATGAATTGCGAAGCTGAAGGAAAACGATACTTGGTTTTCAAAGTTATTTGCAGGTAAAAGTACGGTGCCAAGAGCATGATTGAGACCAAACACAGCCAGATCTCCTCATCCTCAGCAAATAGCAGAGGTTGCCTAGTCAGCACAAACTGTTCATTAACCACTCATCCATAAATGCAATAGAAAAAGTCTTTAGGTGCAACTGAGACAAATAAAATGCATTTTTACCTTGTGTTTATGCGCCACCCCAGTGGTAACCTGGGAAACTGAACATATAGAGACATTTCTGCAGAAAAATAATAATGGTATTATAAAAGCTGGTCAAATAAAAACTTCCCACATACTTATAGCATGTTTCTAAAAAGCATGAACATCAGACTTAGCATTTTTTAAAAGCATTTCTGTCATTGGATAATGGAAGTCTTTATTTTTTCCTCTCTAATTACATGGCTATCCAACTGTTAATAACACAAAGATTAAGGGAATAATAATAATTCCTTATATTAAACTCGGCTTATATCTGCATGCCTAATTAAGCGGTCCTCATTAAAGTGGTTTGCAACTTATGGCCAAACCAAAACAAACCACACTCACACTCTTGACCTCTCCCACTAACAAGCTCATAATCCAGACAGCTTGCATGTTGACATTTGTGTATCAGAAACTCTAAGTGGCTTTGCACAAGTAATGCCCTTAACAGATCAGGCGGCTCTCCTATATGTCTGCCGCTGTGAGCTGCCTGTAGGCCTCTGATACAGAGCTGCTTGACCTCGGACACAGAGGAAGCAGTCGCAACATTGATGCAGCTTTCTTGGAAACTCAGTTTGGAGCGTAATGTTTGGCCACGCAACACTGAAAACTCCCAGAGTTTCTTACCATTTTATGACCCCAGGAATGTCCCGGTGACTCTAATGTATCGATGTTGAATTTATTTTTACTTGTGTTTTACATGAAAAATGAAAAAAACAAACAAACTAAGCAGCACGAGTTTATTTACCTCCAGAAAACACAAAAATACCCTTTTCTAAAGATGTAATTAATACATATAAGTGAATTTTCTTGAATAGGTACTTGTCCTTATACATAAGTTCACATTAACTTGTTTCAACGTGATTATAACTTTGTTTGCTGAAAGGTTTAGAGCCGCATGGTTGCAGCAGTTGATCTGGTGTTTTACCTGTGAGCGTGTTAACACTCACCGTAACTGTGTGCGATACCTGTAGGGTTCAGTCGGTGGTCAGTGGGTACAAGCGGTTGAAAAGTTCATGAAACCTTTCCTCCGACTCGGCCTCTGCGTGACCCAGATTAGCCTTAGCCGACCAGGTCAAGTGTATCCTTATAACAGGTTTTTCAAACTTAAACTCTGACAGCGTCACTCTCAACCGAAAACATTAAGAGTAGCGACTATGAATGCGTAAGCCGTCGTGGCAAATTCTCTGGTTTACCAACCTCTGCCTCTGCCTTCCCTCTCCACAGAGATTTTCTTGCCAGAATAGTTGCTTGTTGTTGTGAACGACTCAGACGAGAGAATATGTTAAAAGGACAATCACATCAGATGAAATCGAAATCTAACTTTTTGTACATGTACAACAGCTTAGATGGATAAACTATATGGGACTTTACCTTAAACAAATCATCTTTGCAGTAACACATGGTGGTGGCAGCATCATGCTGTGGGAGTCTTTTGCTTCTAGATCTATATATGTATGCAAAGTGAGGTAACACTTTATTTGAAGGGCTGTGCATAAGACTGACATAAGATTGTTATAAACATGATATAACACTTGTTCTAAACATAAAGAAATCAACATGGATGTTTATGACTGTTGTCACAAAGTGTCATTTGGTAAATAATGACATTTTTAATGCAAATGTCATTAAAAACTTGCATTTTTTAATGCAAGTCTTAGTACAACTTTGCATTAAAAATGTCATTATTTACCGAACGACATTTCATGACAGCAGTCATAAACATTCATAAAGACTCCTTCATGTTCATGACAGTGTCATGTCAGTCTTATGCACACCCCTTCAAATAAAGTGTTACTAAAAAATGATTCTGAGGAGAAATCCTTCACATCTCAACTGACTTCATAAATTTTATTCTGCCTTTACACCCTGAAGGAAACAAACCAGAAACAGCATAAAATCATATTGTAATTCATTTTAGTTTGCTATAGAAAAGCACAAGGGCACTGAGATCTTTCTCTTTTTTTTTAAAATGGCACATTAATCTAACATATCTGTTTTCGGTTTGAATTTCCAGCTTTAACACGTAGCATATCAGACGTCTTAAACAAACACTGAGACAATGTAGGGATCTATTTCCATCCATTAGTAGGAGTGCTAATCCTTGGCAAACCTGCATGTGTTTAGTGAGCTGTGGAGCTGTTGGTTCATCAGAAGGTCAGAGCCTGGAAACGGTTGAAAAGTTCAGGCAACGTTTTCTTTCTCTTTCCTGAACCCTGTCTAACCCAGATTAAACCTGGGTCGGGAAGGTCTTGGTCGTTCACTCTGCACTCTTTGGATAAAGATGGTCTCCAAATGGGAGAACATATTAAGAATGTATACATTTGAATTTGGATTTTTTATTTTTGTTTTAACGTTTCCTCAGCTCATGTCTGCAATTTTTGTCTAACGGAAAACAACACTGCCTTTTAGGAGTCCTTGCATATAGTCGGAATAAACTATGTGTACATCCTCACCACCTCAAGGTGCTGTTCTTATCCGGCTATTATTAAAAGGTGTAATAAGTTGCAAACAAATGGATAATGGCAATTAAGCAGAGTTGTGTCAATCATTTCCTACAGTCTGCTTTACAGCAGAGGTGTAAGCTGCAGTAGGTAACTTTTTACTATTATTTTTTTTTATTAGAAATTTGTTAAAACTGTCACTATGTCATGACAGTAGATTATGAGACAGGTAATCTTTGGAAAAAAAATTGAGCTCATCTACCTCCTCACTGTGGTATTTGTAGCTGCAGAAACAACCAATCAGAGCCAGGAGGAGGGTCTCAGTGCTGTCAATCATTCTCATGCACAGAGTACTTTTACCCTTCCTCTTGCTTTCTGTATGCTACAGCTGGTTCACCACAATAGAGCCTGTTGTGCTTATGCAAGCTAGTTAACTTAGCCACCAATTGTGGAGGATAAACAATTTTCCAGTAACTTTCCTTCTCCACCATTAGCACATTGGGCAGCGCATTCACTAGCATGATTGACAGTGTTGAGATCATAGTCTGGGCTCTGATTGATTGTTTCTGGCAGAGCACAGTGACAACTCTTACAGAAAAAAAAACAAACCCAAGTAAATAAAATAATTCATTAAAAAGTAAACAAATCAAAAGCAAGGAACTGCAGCCATATTTGGCTTGAGTAAACACCAAATTTCAAAATAAAAGACTCTTAGTATGACCTTTACATCTGGAACTCAATAATATATATATATATATATATATATATATATATATATATATATATATATATATATATATATATATATATATATATATATGTGTGTGTGTGTGTGTGTGTGTGTGTTGCTTATGATTAAATCTAAGAAAGTAGAATAAGTTTTAGTGGCTTTTAGAATTAATTAAAAGCTGACAGACCCTAACACAAAAAAACCCCTTAACTTTTCACTGAATAGATTTGAAACTGGGCATTTAAATAACATTTGAACAGTAATATGTTATTTTCTCATGCTAAATACTCAGGTCACTGAAACAGAAAGCAGACAGAAAAACAGAGGGTAGACACAAATCTCATTTCTGCAAACAAAACGATGCATGCGGGTTAATAAATACAAACAGAGTCGGCTATCCAGCCTGGCAATCAGCTAGTCAATAAGTCAGAAAAGGGAGGCAATTGGAGATTTGCTCCCGTTATCTGCCATCAGCCGGGGCCGGGAGAACACTGTTGGCCTCAATCACAAAGCAGAGGAGGATTGTCTTTGGGGCTGTTTATAATGCTGCTGCGTTCATGTGTTTTGATGAGCTGCGCTTTTTTTTTTTTTGTTGCTCTTTTTGCCTGATCACAGAAACCAGGTGACAAAAGGAAGAAGAAAAGTATTTCTTACGAAGTAATTTTACAGTTAGAATCGTCCTCTTTTAACTGTACACACTATTGCTCTCTGTTTTTTTTTTTTTTTTGTTTCTTTATTTTATTTAAAGCCCCGTCTGTTCACAGATGCAAGAATATCCTTGGAAGACGACTCTTGAGCATTTGTCAGCTAAAAACGATGAGGGCCGATGAAAGTTGACGCATTAATGGAATAGAAAATAAGGGGAGACGAGAGGAGCGCTTTTTGACAGCGGGGGTCAGGGGTCAGATGTAATCAGCACCTCTGTAATTCTTCTCAGCAAGTCAATTCTCTGTTTGTTTGTTTTTAATATTCTCTCTCCTCCCCTTCTCGGAGCGTGTCTGTTGGAGTTGGGAAGGAAGAGGGTTCAGGGATAAGGAGATGAGAAGCCGACTATCAGATGGCATATGATTGTGTGGTTAGCCTCCATACAGGCCATGTTTTTTTTTTTTTTGGTCTGATTATTTTTAGACTCAACTCCATTGAAAAAAGGTCAATTTTTTTATCTTTGTGAACGAATTAGGGGAGAAGAGGGGTCAAATTGACGCCTTTAGCAAAAAAAAGAAGAAAAAAAAGGAAAAAGTAAACACTTATTTTCTGTTTCTTCCCTGCCCCATCTAACCTCCCCTCTCCTGCCAATCACTTTGGCTGCCATAGCGGGGAGGAGAATCGCATTAACATGGAAATAACACATTAGGTATGCTTCAGTTTGTGTGTTTGCCATATGGCGCGTGCCACGTCTCAATCGGCGCGGTCTGGTGTTTGCGAATATTTGGTCATCTGTCTTCGGCGCGCGTGTGTGTGCGGGTCGGGCTGACCCAGACGAGTCGAGCAGCTTGTGATTTAAAACAGAACTGAATCCAAACGTTGCCATATGACCCTCATGCTCACAAGCGTCCCACTGAACCCCAACCAGCTTGTTCCCTCATTAAGCACAGCTGGCTTGTGAGGGAACGAGGGTCTGGTGCAGCGCGTCTGCTTGTCGAGCGGTCAGAAAGCGTTGTCGAGGACACGCCACATGGTCGGTAATTGGAAATGTCCCTCGGAATGCGTCCTTTCGCCTCCCGACCGAGGAGCTATAAACATGTAAATGACAGCGCAGCTCTCCTCGTTTTACCCACTTCCTCCTGTGTCTCCCCCCCACTCGCTGCCTCTCTCCCATTCCATCACTCATCACTACAGCCGCGCCGCAATCAACGCGTGTGGGATAAACGCAACATATTGTCTGGCGTATCCTGCCGGGGGGCAACGCAGGCTGAATGTGAAGACAGGGTGCGCTGCGTGGTGATTAAGGCGTCTGACGGCGGGGACAGTGGTTGTTTTTGAAAGAAGCAGAGGTGACAACTAGCTGTTGGAAAAGTCAAGCAAACAGGAAAGCAGCTACAGATGCTGAGTTTGAATGAAAAATTGTAATAATTCAATTGACCTATTCTTAAAGTCAAGGTAAAAGCTAATCCAAAAGTCAAGAAGATAAGAAACCTCTTAGGCTTTGTCAGGACTTCTGGGAGCGGTGAAGAACTGCAACAAGAAAATGGAGGCCAAGTCAAAAGTCTGGGGACGTTTTGGGAACAACTTACAAGGATTAGGAAAAAGGTTAAATGTCAAGGTTGGGGATCAGTTTCTGTGTGTGTGAATCTTGGTTTTTATGTTCACAAGACATAGGAAAATAGACCAATGGATAGTTGACTGTGTTGGGTTCATCTGCTGTAGAACCACAACAACAATAAAAGCTCAGATCACAGATACCAATAAGCTCCCTCTGTTGATAGATGAAGTGCTTCATTATAAGTTAAGATGGATCTGACCAGTCAAAGATTATCAAACACACCCAGCTAAATTTGAGTTTCTGTAAACATCCACTTATAAGCAAAGGCTACAACTAGTTTTTTTTTTTTTTTTTTTACTTGTTGTGATTATGTTCCATTGTATTTGTTAAAGTGATGCATAACTACACTTCGTAATTACACCAAAATCTGCCTTTAAACAACCACAGCTTAAATGTGACCAAGACTTTATTGCAGCTCTGAGATAAAAAAAAAAAGAAAAAAAAATGTTTGGTTTTGTCCTGACTGAAGGTTAGAGATAAACTGAATAACTTGGACGGTTCTGCAACCAAAATATTTGGCGAGTCCACTTTCTATTTTCCATCTCTGTTACTTAGCAGTCTTTCATTTAGCCAAGTAGTAAAGTCAGGCATCGTCTCAGTCAATCTAGACTCAGTCATTTATCTTCCTGCTCCTGTATAATAGGCTGTATTAGACTAAGTAGTGTTGTCTTGCGCTGGCAGCGGTGTTGCATTTGCACAGAAAAGCTTCCATCAGTATCCATACAACGGTAGCAATTGGTAGCGTCTGGGGGGCCACAGAAAAGGTAATTTGAGCAAAAGAAAATGATACCTTGAGAGAAAAGGTAGATCGAACAGTGAAAGGGAGAAAGTAAAAAGAAAGAGGAGAAAAATACATGGTGATTTACGCAAAAGTCCAAATGACAGGGAATTGGCTACAGACACCTGGCTGTGTTATTATATCACCATCAACAACGGCCTGCTCCTCTGCCAGAGGGAAAGAAAAACAGAAATTGTAAAGAAAAAAAAAACAACTGAAAATCTCTGTAACACAAACAACCCCCCCCGAAACAACAAGTGTTATTTCTTTTTTTTTTTTTCTCCCCCGTCTTCTTTTGCTTCTTGCGGCGAGTGCGAGGCTATCAATTCATCCTCCCTGCGGCTTCTTTTTTTTTTTAATGGCACCGTTGCTCGACTCTCGTTGTTGTTGTATTGTTTGTCGGCGTCCAGGCGGGGCCCGGCGGAGGAGTTGGTATCAAGACGAAGAAGGGACAATTTGATGGATGTTTGTTGATATCTAGACCACTATGGCTCTGATTGCCTAACATTAAACCAGCAATAACAGGCCAATCATCCCACTTACACCTCCACACGCCAAGCAGCCGAATTGGATCAAACTGGCTTATTCCCTCTGTCACTTTCTTACTCATCCTCTCTCTGTCTGCGTCTCTCTCCGTCTCCCAGTCGATTTCTTGCTCTTTTCTCCTCTCTCCTGACATGCTTATTAGCTGATATTGATCCAGGCCGGTCAATTGTCAGCTCCTCTCATCCGCACAGTATTGACGGCATAATCAGTTAGAGAGAGGAATGAAGGTAGAGACAGTGGGAGGGGAGGGAGGCTGAGGATGATAGGCAGATGAAATTTTTCTGTCAGTGGGTAAATTATTGGCTGCTAGCTTGTTGACCCACAAAACTCCTGGACAAACACAAATGTGCAAAATTACACACACGACGACTTCATTTTTGGGCGCATTTATATGTATTTTTGTAGATTTTACACTTCTACGGTCTGCAAAGTTGATCTCCGATGTCGGGATGTTTACACAATCGTATTATTTTTTTTAACCAGCTAAGTCATTGCCACATTTGATGAAAATGTCTGTATCTGTGAGCTTACTTAGAAAGTAAAAGCTCACCTGATAAGTGGAGTGTCACATCACATATGCCACTTGTGCTTGTGACTGTGCCACGGCCTGTTGGAGACTCCCCTGACTCCCGCTGCCTCACTGCCCAGCTTCAGGGCTCCGTCTCTGGGGGGAGTAGCAGCTGGCATGGCCTCTCTGTCGCTGGAGGGCTGGGGTTCATCTCATATTCTCTCTCTCTCTCACACACACACACACAACACACACACACAGTTGTGTACGTCTCGCTCCGTACATTAAGGTTTAATCAGGCACTTAGCCGGGCATCTGTTACGACTCTGTCCGCGCGGCGTGTTAAGGACCTGTCGCCGCCGGTTACAAGCTCAACAGATCCAGTGACTGAAGAGACCGCTGTCCCACTTACTGGTTAAAGTCCCAGCTCTGTCTGTTCGGTTTCAGAAATTTTGAACTCTCGAGCTGGCCGCTAAATGAGAGCGAGTTTGACTGGTGCTAAGTCGAAATCGAAAGAATGAAGCGAGACACATCTGTTATGTCGGTTAGTGAGTTTGTGCAAGATGGTGCAAAGGAAGTGATTCGCACTAGAGCTGCAATATTTTCAATCGCAGTCATCATTGTGATATTTATTTGTGCAATATCATAATCGCAAACAGCTGCTTTGATGTAAGTCGATCTCATAAGGTTTGCGTTCATGCTCTGTATGTAATCGTGTATTTTCAAACCTTTCTCTGCTCTTTTCGGGCAAACCTGATATACAATCGAAATAATAAAATCCACATAAATTGTAGAATATAGTCATTTACTAGACGTTTCCAGTTTCAGTTAACTTAGGATTATCTTTTTTTCTATTCCCTAAATGCATTTTTACGATTTTTTTTTTATTTCTGTCTCCTGACTGGGAGCGATTTTGAAATACCTTATGCTGATGTCCTGGTTTTGTAAGCAACTGTTTAGGATTATTCACCACATTGAAACCTCAAAGCAGACGTGCTACAGCAGCAGAAAAGCCACATTGAT
The DNA here is from genome assembly GCF_904066995.2 of Poecilia reticulata. Lineage (NCBI taxonomy): Eukaryota > Metazoa > Chordata > Actinopteri > Cyprinodontiformes > Poeciliidae > Poecilia > Poecilia reticulata. The sequence goes on along the minus strand of NC_088844.1, from coordinate 9,883,534 downwards.
GGTGTTAGATAAATGCATTGATATTGAGAATACAGAATTGGGTGTCAACAGTTCACTTCACTCTGTGGTAAGATACCAGCTTATATTTTAAATTTAAGTAGCAGAGTAATTTTTTGGCACTATAAACACATCAGCTTAGTTTTCGAAGTCGGTGTTTGCAGGTCAACGAGACAGCTTATATGAAGCCGCGCGAGGGACATAAGCCTGCATATGAATACTGTGAGTTATCGAGTGATCGATAGGCAGAGTTTCTTATCGTTTCCTTTTCCTCCATTGTCAAGCGGGCGGCCAGTCTCGGGCGGCCCTCGGTCCCGGACTTATCTTGACACCGGAGCAGCAATCACAGACCGGGAGATTGAGCGCTGTTTATTTTTTTTGCGGCGGTGTGTTCACCGCGACCCTGAGGCCAGGATGCAAACACAAGCGCATCCCCGCACGCTCCCGGACACGTCCACAGCCCCCCCCGCACTCCGTCAACCACCCAGCCCTGTTTAAAATGAACGGATCCTATCTAGCCTTTCACTATTCACATCGCTTTCTTTCTCGCCACAACACGAAGCTTAATCTCAGTGTTGCTCTGTTTTTGCCTGATACAGGGCAACACCAATGCATTATTTATTCTCTATCTCATATTGTTTTTTTTATTCAGAGCCTGTTTTGTTGGTCTTTTTTTATATTTATATATATACGTGTGCTTTTGTGGGATTCCTGTTTAGAAAATGTAGACCGGAGTTGTGAGTGTGTACAGTGTAGTGTGTGTTTACGTGCAAACTGAAGTTCACTTCCTACCTAAAGAGTAAGCAGTCTCACCAGCAGAGCAGCGCCATCTGTAAGTACTGCTGAGGACTGAACACCAATGGCAGGACACGCCTGCTCTGACTGACAGCTGACATTGTCCCTGCCCCTGCTGGGAACAAATTGGTCATGCTGGATGATGATGGGGTGACTGGTGTGTTTCTTTGTCTGTGTGCGTGAATGTGTGTGCGTGCGCTGTTCTTCCATTCTGCGCATCCCTTTGACAGTTGGCTATTGTCAGTAGGCCTCTGTCAAAGATGTCATTTATCAACACTACACTCAGTCAAACCTTGATCATCGCTTTATGGGAGCGAGACGGAAGCAGCTCAGCACCAACAGAAAACTGTTTTCTATCACATTGGGTGACGATTTGAAGTCTCGAGAGCGTTTGTTGTTTATGGTGCGGTGGCAAGCCTTGCTTCTATGGTTTTTCTGCATAGCGGCCAGTTCACATTAATGTTTTATAGTCACCGGCATCTTGAAGCTGCGTGGTTTTCCTCTTGTTTCCCACGTCGACATTCAGCTCCGCTTGGAAGATCCGTCTCAGGACTCGCTGACTTTTCTCCAAATGTTTTGATGCTTGTAGAAAAAAAAAAGACTGACCGACATTGCAGCATGCTGCTTGGATTAATTAAAGCAGAGCTAACTGTGGTGCTATTGATCAAATCCTGTCACCTGATGAGCTGAATCAGAGAACCAAATGCAGATCACATTTGGTTCTCTCACACCAAATTTGTGTAAATGTGTTGGAGCGAAACATGTTTTTTTTTTTATTTTAATCCAAAGTACTGGAAAGTGAACTTCCCCACTAGTTATCAGATTCAACTTGCGTCAGCATTTTGATCTCTGGTCAGAAATACAGAAAAGATTGAAAGATGGTGACGCCTTCAAGGCTTCATGAAGAGTACCAATTAGACAGCTACAGTGAAGTCCTCCTCAGACTTCGGCATATTTCACTCTGCTGAGATTTGTACGTAATCGAAATGGACAATTTTTACGTCTGTGTACACATACTCGGTGTTACTCGGTGTCAAACTGTTTTGTAAGCAACACCGAGCTGAGAAAGTTGCCCCAATCAGTCGCAAGAATGTGCAGCAGCCAGACAGTGGAGAATAAACGGGGCAAAGAGCCCAACTATCTCATTAAACTTGCTAGTTTCCATTTGGATTGTGGGAAATGAAGGAATTTGTCATGAGAAATATATACAGTTGATACTTTACTTTTGACTATGATACTGTCTGCTGACGGTGTGCACGGGGTCTGCACGACTTAACAGAGTCATACGCACAACACACTGTGCTGTGTGTTCGTAGCCCATACACACAATATGAACTCATACTCTATGATTATGGGCTTTGAATAATAGCCCATATTGTTCATAGCACATATACCCGAGTATGTGGGAACCTTAAGCCATAGGTGCTAGACGTCCAGTCCTAAAAAGAATTTGAATATAGAAATATTAGTTACTTAATCACTAATTAATGTTAGTTTATTCTGCAATGTAATAGAAAGTGATATTAAGGCAAGAACTCACCAAATTGATTAGGAAATACTCTAAGTTTATGTCGTCTTCCAGACTGTAAACATGGATTCGTCAATTATCAGTAATAGCTTTTCCGAGTGCGCTCAGATACATGCAGCCGATTATGTGCGATGTTTTGTCCCAAAAAGTACTTCATGGTGGAAGAATGTTTTTCCCTCGCTCAATTACTTGGCTACTTTGAAAGTGCAGAGCTGAACATTTTGCTTCAAGTAAGCAATTTCGATGGCTGGAGACAGAGTTCTGCCATGGTACAATAGTGGACCAAGGGGCCACATCCATTATGTTCCAGCACGTCTGTGTGAGGGCTCCTTTGTCCTTTTGCACAATGGACACACTCAAAAGGGTGCACAAGCAACTTTTGAGGGATATTCTCCCTCATCTTCAGGAGACATTTTTTTCTTCTTCTTTTTATGTCAATGTTCTGAATACGGACTTCGTCCCACTGATTGTGTGAGTGTTCATCGTTGTGATTTTTTTTTTCTTTCTATTTGACTTCTTGCTTGCAGAATCCTCAGTTCTAGGTCAAAGTTAGAGGCTCCCCATCGCCGCAGTAAAGGCCCACCCCACTTGTACGTTTGAAAGGAGGCATTGCGGAAACGAGGAAATGACCTCTGCTTATCCACACTACATGCTAGCTGTGCTCAAACAATCAGCATAGCATTAGTAGAGCCGCTGAATAGAGCCATCATGGCTGCCTAACACTGGGGAGCCAGTGATCTGCCTATGGGCTTTATGGAAAGTGGAGGTCCTGCGGAGCTGGCAAGAGCCGGAGTGGAGGCCAAGAATGGGCGCTCATAGAGAATCCTTTGACGTTCTCTGGCACAAACATCTCCTGCTTTTTATATCAGCTCGTCTCCTTTGTCGCTACATCTGTAATTTCTATGCATTCACGTATTATCACATTTAGGTGTTTTCCTCTTCAGCCCTGCTTTAATCTGCAGCAGGAAGAAGATAGGCATACCTTGCCAGGGGAGACCTAGGGAAGGCTAAGCAGTCTTTCATTGTCCCCAGGGGTGGCGTCCATGGGTGCTCTTTGTCCAGAGCTTTCACTGTGATTAGACCATTTGAGTCGACAATTCACTTAAGACCTCCTTTCTTTCTCCTTCCTGCTCTGTTTTCTCTCACAAGATGCTCTCCTCTTTCCACCCACTATCCCCTTACTCTCTCACGCACTCTTTCAGGGTGTATTACCTGGTCATGTAATGCAGTTAAGCTCAGCCAGAAGCCTTTCCTCGCAATACCACTTAATTGCCCATGTGGCAGGTGAGGTGAATGCACGAGGGCCAGCGCAGGGCGGCGACCACAGATGGTGGCGGGGAGAGACGGAAGCCGAACAAGGGGAGGACGGGGGAGGTGAGCGAACAAGAGCGAGGATGACAGACACGCTGCTGTTTCACTGTGTTGGTCGCAATCTGACTGTGATTGAGTGATTTATACAAATTAAGTAACAATTTAATAGAGGGATACATCTGTGAGGGTTGGTGTTTTGTTTGAACTGCAAATATTGTTCAAGTTTCTACCGTCTAGCTCTTGGTTTGAGATAGAGGTAAGTAATCTGGAGGTTGTCTTCAAAACACACCAATCTGCCTTTATCTAAGCCACTCTTTCACAGCTCTGGCTACATGTCCAGGGTTTTAGTCCTGGGAGAAGATGAACCTCCACTGCAATCTGGAGTCTTTTGCAGCCTCTTAACAGGTTTTCCTCCAAGATTGCCTCGTGTTTAGCTCCATACGTATCCTCTTCAGCTCTAACAGCTTCCCTGTCACTGTTAAGGAAAAGCCTACCCACAGCTTGACGGTGTGTTCAGAATGAGGTGCAGTGTTGTTTTTTTCCCCTCTACACACAACATTTTGCATTTATTTGAAAAAGTTAAGCCAGATGACCTTGTGGTAAAGTGTAAACAGGTCTACTTACAGACTTTCTTTGTGCCAGCTCTTCCATAATGAAGAAATTTGTGAAATACATGCTGCCTTGTCAATTGATTCTGAGCTGTAGAGCTCTGCAGATCCTCCAGAGTTGCCTCGGGTGTCTTGGCCTCTTCTTTGAGTTCAGGTGGACGACCATGTCTTGTTAGGCTCGCATTAATTCAGTATATAAATTTTTGAGATGTTCAAGGCTTAGTATATCGTTTTATAGCCCAGCGTTGCTGCCGTTTCCTTGACTAGAACCCAATGTTTGTATCGTAACGTGACAAAAAGTGGAAAGTTTTACGAGGTACGAGTAGGGCTATGTGCGCCACTTTAGTTGGCAGAGGACAGGGAAAAATATAACACTGCTACTAAGAAAAGAGGAAGGAGGGGAGGAGGAAGGGCAGAAGAAGGAGTTGACATTGCTCCTGGGTTAGTGCTCCAAAATGGAGTGCTAAAATCATTTCAGCTCAGATAAAGCTCTGGCAGCGGCCGGGCAGCCTCAGGATATCTGCTCTGCTCATCTGCCTCTCCAGTGAAACGGCTGCACACACCCAGCCTCAGGGCGGCCCGCACTTCGCGCGTAAACACGCTAAAGCTCATAAAGAAACAGATGCAAATAAACAGACTCTTAACTTGAACGCAACACAGGCACTGCTTTGCCACATGTGCAGACATCCACTGGCCTCTCAGAGCCAATTTGTTGCTCAGCAGTTTATTTCAGTTTAACCAGAAGAAGCAAAGCCTGAGGCAAATTCTTCCACTTCTGAACCTTTATAGTTAGCTCTCTGTCACCACTACTCCACCTTCTTACCGTTTTTGTTCACACGCATTAAAATCATTCACAGGATTTGATCAAAACTCACTAAATAATTTTCTTTTTTTTTTAATCTTCTGGCATAAACTTTCTTGCTCAGATGTCTTCAGAACATCCCCAAAGTCAAGACTGAAACCTGGCTAAGAATATTTTACAGTCAGAATTATTCATCTGGTTTGACTTTGCTTCTCATTCTTGCCAAACAGGAACATAAAAGGAATTAAAAGTGTTTAGTTTAGAGCCAGTGACAAGGATAAGGGGTTGTACAAGGAGAAAGTTGTTAAATTCAAATGCAGAGGAGCAAGATTCCGAGTGTTATATATATATATATAAGTGTTTTATATATATATATATATTTTAAATCTTATCAGGAAAATGTGCTTGTAGTGTCAGGCAGAAGCTCGCACAATGCCATATCATCGACAATTTATCTTTAGTTCTTAATGATTTTCTTAAATTGTTCCACAAACAACTTTAGTGACTTAAAAATAAAAACACAAGTTTCCCATTGTAAAGTTATTGCCACCAATAGCCTGAATATGTCATGAAAATCCCAGAATGAATGCGGTGTTCATCAGCAGCGAAGGTAAACGTCTGACCGGCATTGTATTTCTGCAGGCAATGGTTTGTCTAATATTTACTGAAAGTTAACTGCGAGACAGAGTCCAACGAAACAGCGAACTCTGCAGTGATCGCTTGTTCAGTAAGGGAACTGAACAAATAAAACTTCCAGGTGCCTTGTGTGTATGTTTTTATTTTTTTACGACCTATGTTACGTCTGTGCATTGCAAATGCAAAGACAATTGAACGAATGCAAAGCAGTGTGGATCCTTGCTCTTCGTTTTCCCGAACCAATGGGATGCAGATCAAAAATACAGACCCTGTGTGGAAATATTGCTGTTCGCTCTTAGCGGATCAAAGCAAACTCCGGTTATTGTAAGTGAACTACGAGATATCCGTAAGCGCTCAATAAAGTCTAACAACCCACACACGTACAGAGGTTAAAAACATCCGGTACCTGCTGAATTAAACCAGACTGATTATAAATTCTGTTATTAATTGTTAAAAGTGATTTGAAATTGTATAATTATTTGTACAAAATACATTTTAGGTATTTCTCATAGGCCAGACTTCAGTGAAATCTCTGCAAATTGTAAAGAGTTAAAATAAATCCACACCTGACAGTCTGATCCTCAGCGTCTTTTCCAGCCAAAACAAATCTGCCTCTCTCAAATTTTACTCTTCACTCTTCTCTTTGCTCCCTCTAATCTCTCCTTATTTCTTTCTGTCCTCTTTTTTTTATCTTTCTGCTCCTCCTCACTGAGATAGAAAAATCTGATTCTCATGTTTAAAGCATCAGTGCAGTCTCCGGGCAGATTTCTGAATCAACAAAATTCTCCTTTTTTCGCATGGTTCCCTCTTTGAGTGTTGTATCTTTGCTGCGTATACTCAACTTCCAGCCCCACTTTGTGAGCTTACAAAAGCACAGATTTAATATGCAAATAATCAAAGTATATTCATCTGTTTTTTGTTTGTTTTTTTTTTTTTTACGAAAAATTACACACATCCGGGTTTATTGTACAGGTTTGAGAAATAATTTCTACATCTTGTTCTGGTTAAACAAATTGGTGCATCAAAGAGGCCAAACTCTGCTTTCTGAGCTCTGGAGCTTCATGAAAACATTGAAAACAAAATGTTATGAAGTGAATAGTCACAGGTATTCCTGCTCAAATTGAGTTGCACAGATACACTGGTCAATCTTCAGCTTGACCAGCAAGTTAGAAATGTATATATTCCTTTTACTTTCTTTCTCCTTTCATAATTATTTGCATAATTAAAGTAAAGTACACCGTTTCTTTAAGGCGACACCCTGTAATCTGACAAGCGTCCAACCCAATGGGCCAATCCGTGAAAGGAACTCTTCAAAGCTTGTTGGCCGTCTTCTCACGTGTTTTAAGTGTACAATCTTTGCTCTTTGCTTTTTTGTCTCTTCCCATCCCTTCCCACACCTTGTTCTTCCTTCTCTCGTTTGAGTCTCCCTCCTCTCTGTAATTGTGTTTTTCTGCCACTTCTCCTCGTTGTCCGTGCCTCAGGAACCCCTAACTTCCACCTTTTATTTCCCTTTGCTCAGAACAACTCGCTCTGCGCTGAGAACGGTTGCGCACCAGATGTAATTTCATCAAGTGTGCACTCTTCTACTCTTATTTGTTGTCCCTGAGAAGTGCAGAGCGTGACGGGGATGGGTGTTGAAGGAAGCCGGCTGGTGAGTGATGCGGCGGCCGAGCTGGGTCCGTCTGCTTCGGCTGCAGCTGGGGTGCAGGCCGAGCTTCACTCACACAATTGAACCGGAACAAAAAGCACTCTGCATCCAAAGGTTTATCCTCACTTTATCCCTGCTGCAAAAAATGTTTTTGTGCCTCTTTGGAAAACAGAATCAACATTGTAGAACAAGGTTGTTGTTTTTTTAACATAGTATTTATTGTAAGAGATACTCATGGTATAACTTTGAATTATTCCTAGAGATAAGATTATGTAACATTTTTATTACTGCTTTTATAATAATGCTTAATTTAAATATGAAACAATCATTTTTATTTCACATTATTTAACTTTCTTTGCTCTGTTTTATAAAAGAAGTCTCGCAAACTGATATTAGCTACCATAGTTTTCTTGTCAGCAACAGGTGGTGGAGGGGCAGCACTGTTTCACTCGATGAGCGATAAACACGGCTCTCAAACTGTGGTACTAGCATCACTATCGCTGCTGGTTTTAGTGGCTCTTTAAAAAAAAGCACAAAAAAAACGTTGCTGGTATTTACTATGACATAGCAAAAACCCAAACTCAGCCCTGTTCCACTTTCAAGGTTGAAAACCACCTGGATTTGTTAGCAACGCAAGCTAGCAACAATGTTTTGTACGAATTTGTACTAATATTGTAGAAACAAGTTCACTAAGCAGGTCGTATGACTCTGTGAAATGTTTTATGAAATACAAAATATCAGAAGTGTGAACTCTTATTCTTTACTGCAGCTAAGACTGCAGTGCATCCATTTTGTAGTTTGGGGTTTTGATTACACCACGTCAGTTTCTAGGGACCTAAATGTTACCATTTTTAACTTAAAAAAAAAATTCTACTTTTGAGTAAAATTTGAACTCTTCTTCATTCTTCAACCAATCGAGAAAGCCAATTTACAAGACAGAAGTTGCTGTAAAAAAAAGTTAAAGAATTACTGCATACAGTCAGATAGAAATGTGGTCATAAAGGACATAATGGCACAAAAGAAATCTGCAGGGATATTGAAACTCGTTTTATTTAAAACCTTTGGAATAGCTTGATTTATGTAAATTAAGAAGAAAGAAAGAATTAAAGAAAAGTAAGAGAGAAATAAACGTTAAAAAAAAAAGTTTGATCAAATCTGATTTTGAGGGTGTACATGTAAAAGACATATGTCGAGAAAGTCTGAAATGTGAAACTGGAAATAAAACTAGAAGGTTTGCAGACCAGTAATCTCTTAACGTTTTATGCTAACTGTGACTAGAACAATAAAGATGGTTGGATAAAAGAACAAGAAAGACTCAAACTCCTTTCAAATGAAATCGGTTTAGTGTTTGCTTCTTGTAAAGCAAACACTTCATTTGCAACAAAACAGAAAATAGTTTCTCTCTAAGCAGATAAAACAATAAAACAAAGGAACTGTAATGACACAAAAGCATAATCCTCAAAGCAGCATGTTATTATTATTATTATTATTATTACTGGTAGCTGAGTAGCAGTCTAGTGGTCCTGATTTGGCTGCTGCTAAGCTGTTACCTGATGGCAGCACTTCGACAAGCTGGGCTGAATCTTTGTTAATGTTCAGAGCAGAGACTCTGAAACATGTCAGGGCGCAGTGACACTCCAATGACCTCAGTTCCCGACACTATCCCGTGCAGGGCTGTCTTTTATCACAGCGATCCAGCAGAGTGCTGCGTATCCCCATGGTCCACAGTGGATTGGAAGGTGGAGAAAATGCAGAAAAACGTTTTACGCCGCATAATGTGCAGCCTCAATATGAACACATTTCTGTGTTTAAAGGACTGTAAACACACTCAGACTTCGTGTTGCCGTGTCAATTGGTTGCTCTTGTTTAAAATACCCTGGGTTCTGCTCTTTAAGCTCACGTCGAAAGTAACAACAGCGAGATTAGATTCGGGAAGAGAGAGAGAGAGAGAGAGACGTGCCGACAGGCAGGTAGAAAACAGATAAAATGTGAAGCAGACATGTATTTTATCTCGTTGCTTTTTGAGCTTTATGACAGAAGCAGTCAGACGGAGAGACAGGCCGACGGAGAAACAAGCAGACAGTTACAGGGGCAGTTAGACAGGCAGTCAGCCCTGGCATTTGTAGCAGATAAGTAAGCTATCAGAGGAGGGGGATAAATAGCAGAGTAAAGATTGGTCCGAGCCCCCTCAGAGAGGTGTGGGGGGCCACGATGCAGGCGTGGTGGGCAGATAGCCCCCTGCTCTCATTATACTCTGCCTAATCCAAAACGATGTTTACTCAGAGAGAGAGGGAGAGAGAAGGGGCCACGCTTATCAAAGCCCCGCACAGTCCTGGGAGCGTGTGCGCGGGGGCCTGGCTGTGGGCGTGTGTGGGTGCGCGGAGGTGAGTGTGAGTTAAAATGAGCCTATTCCAATGGAAAAAAGGATCAGGAATGTCTCCAAGGCGGGCGCTGTTGGCTAGAATGTCGATGCTTATCGCACGCTGCCAGGCTCTTCTGGTGAAAGGCGAAAAGGCTATCTGAACTGCTTATTCACAGCCTGTGTATTTACCATTTCAGCAAGGCAGAGTCATCGTTCTGTAATTGCTATTAATATTAACATGTTGCTGTTGGTAATTCAGGCTTTTGTGAGCCTTCACCTAATCTGATTTGCCGGGAGCTAAGGGTCTTTTAAACCTAAAAAAATAATTTAGGCGTTCTGATTCTGAAATGCTAAAAAAAAAAAGAAAAAAAAAAGGTTATTGTTTTTACTCTTCACCCTGTTGACTTTCAGCTTTTTTTTTTTTTTTTTTGCATCAAAACACTTGACTGCAGTTTGAGTCCACTTTATAGACTACATGGTATTCTAAAAAAACAAACAAAAATAAACTAAACAAAAAAAATTCATTTGGAGGTTTGGGTTTTTGCATTGATTGTCTGATGCATATCTAAATACTTCAGTTTTCTCTTTAAAAACAGAAAACATCCTCAACAACAGATAAACACCTATCCACAGGTGCAGTTTGCCTGTCCAAAATACAAGTACATTTTAATAAATAATCTTGTACAAAATAAAGTTTTTTTTCTTTATTTAAATCAACTTAAAAAGTCAAAATCATGTACTAGGTGTGTACATAAACTGCATAAAAAGTCATGTAACATTTAGTTGTTACCACAATTATTTCTCTTTGTTAATTGCCAGAATAATTAGAGGTAACATTTTTATTTCTTTCTGTTAGAAAGTTGAATAAACCAAGACTAAAATGGATGGAGGAAGCTAAGATGAGATTGTTATGCTTTTGATGGGTTAATATCACAACATTTGAGTTAAATTAAGGCAATTGTAAGGTGTGTTTGTTCAAATTTTGAAGCTAAATCCGTAGGTTTTTGCTTTGTTTTGTTTTTTTGAGTTCTCCCTGCTGCAGCTTTATCGAAGCCCAAGTTGCTTTAATTGTAGCTTTCTGCTTCTATTACCAGCAGTAAAAGCTTAAAGTGCCCCAGTCTTTGTATAAAGAATCTATATGCCATCTGAGTTTCATTTTCGGACCTGAATCGTATTTATACGCCCAGTGTTCTGTGCTCTTTCATTATATTCTCGAGAAAAATAATGCCTATTGGATTTCGGTTGTATAAATTTCATGACTCGCATCACTACTCGATACAAAGTCATGAGAGGGGATAAATAAGCTGCTGAAATCAGAACTTTTATTTTCAGTCTGTTGTGACTGAAGTGGGTGAGCTTAACAAAGTCATTGTCTATTTTTCGCATTTCGCCAAGAGGCCTTTGAAGGAACTTTTATTTCAACTAAATTAATGCAATCAGTAAATCAATCCAGTCACAACTTTGTGAGATGCAGTTATTTCTATTTAAGGAAATATATGACACTTTTGCACGGGAAGCATGTTACTAAGTGTAGCTAAAGTCTGCATGTTTAATTTCATCAGTGTTTTATTTTACCACTGCAACAAAATATAGAAGCCTCCGGCAAAATTATTGCAACAATTTTACGCCTGCTCCCTTATTTAAGAAAGGAATATAGCCTGGTAACTTAAAAATGTCTTTCTTTACAAAGCATTATTTAGGATTTATTCTGTAGATTATCATTCTTTTATTGATTTTCACATGAACTTTTATTCATTCCACCCGTGCTGAAAACACACTCGCGGGCGCCGAGGTGGTCGTCTGAACTGTGCGCGGTCTGTGTCTGGGCTGGCCAGGGTAATCCTGGCCTCCACTAAAGTAGCCGTGTGAGCGAACAGATTGTCAGTTGATCATGGCCAGCAGAGAGCCTTATCCCTTATTGGATCGGCCATGGAGGAGGCTTAGGAATTATCTGAGGCCTCACTTAATGTGGAGACGGATCACCACAAGAGAGCCACAGAGCCTGAAAACACGCTGGGCCCGAGGGGAGGGAGAGCAGCGAGGCTGTGTGTAACGTGGAGGTGTGTGTTGGCCGCGTCACAAAGGTGTGTTGGTGTGTGCTCACAGCAACGCCATGGCCCACTTGACCCCATGTTGACATATCTTGCCCATTTCCCCTCTCTGATATTTGTCTTATATATATTTTTTTGCCATCCCGTCCTCTTCCTTTTCCTCTGTTGCTTTCTGACGCTCCCCTCATTCCAGCTACTCTTTTGCTTTTTGAATTGTTTTTCCTTTGCTTCACCTCTGCAGAGATGCAACAATTTGAATTTTGTCGCTGATTTCTGCTTTGACCAAAACTATAGGAAAGTTTTACATTTTGCTTTGACCAAAATGTAAAACTGTTTTTTCTCTACCCCTCCTGCTCAGGGGTCATTAATTAGGAGCAGTTGGAGAAGTCGGTGTTAAACAGAGTTTTACTAATCACCTAAAATAAGTTATTACAAAGTTAATGTTACATTTTCTCTGATGTCTCCAGACTCTTAATATTTTCAAATCCAATTTGTTTTCTAACCAAATTGGAGTAAATTGGAGAAATCAGAGTCTCAAAGGGACAAAAAGGGGAACTTCACCTGTACTTCAGCCTTCTTGTTATCTGTTTTATGTTTCACAGCCTAAATGAACGGCAGAACTGTCATAAAAATAATTTACTTTTTGTTTTTATATCACTTTATAAACTTCCAGACCAAAGAGTGATGCTGTCAGATGGGTGTATATCCCTATGTATGAACTTTTGTTAAGTTCATACATAGGGAACTGGAAGTTTTTAAAACTTTCTTTATACACAGACACTATTCTAAAATGCCCTCATCTTTATAACTTTGTTTATTTTGACTTCAACATATTTTTCCTCCATAAAGCAAAGTTGATAGAAAGAATAAATCCAAACCGTTTATCCTAAACAAATGAGACCTGAGCCCAGTTTCTGGTGTTGAATCAACTGTTTGAGTGGGATGCACCTCCACGAAAGGAAAAAAAGGACTGAAATCAACTAGGGCTATTCATTTTGGAAGCAGATGCAATGGTTTTCAGTTAGTTTAACTTTTTTTATTATAAAAGAACAACTGGCTTGCAAAAGCTAATATCTGAGCCTCATTAGATTTCAAGGGCACTTCTTTAGTTAGCTAAAAACTGAAACTATGCAATCAGTCTTGCTTTGTTTTAAATATAGACGTCGGGCTCTTTTTAATTAAGTTGTGGTGCAGAGACCGGAGTAACAGCCTCACCTCCAGCACGTTTAGCTTAGCCTGGCTTAGCTAGTGAGATAGTGTAATAGTGCCTGTCTGGATTCCCTGGTCAAGCACCTAAAATAGCCCTTTAGCCAAATCCTTCCCTGGTTTTAGCTACTTGGTTTTTTTTTTTTTGTTCTTTTTTTTTAAGGCTTTGGGATTCCCCAGAAAGATCAAGAAAAGGTGGTTCAACTGAAGTACAGTTGGGTTTCTATGCTACTTATTTTTTTTATTTTTTTTTTATCGCATAAGCCAAATGTGGTTATTGAGAAGGGGGAAAAAAAACACTAAAGAGTGATGGATAATCTATCCAGTGCATCTGATTACTGACAGTTAGTGAAGCCAGATTAGTGTTGCATTAAGTCAAGATGGTACAAGAGGCCAGCTCCAGGTCACTGGGATATGCAGGGATAACATTAAGAACAGTACAACTCAACAGTAGCTTTAGTAGGCAGGGTTATGTTGTTGGAGCCAACAAATCTGGTTGGTCTCTTCCTTGTAAAACCCAAAGGCAAGGTTGGGAATTTAACTATGTCGACTTTCAAATACACCGAAGTTAAGCATAGAATGTAAATAAATATAGATTTGTCACTGGAATTTGTTTGACAGGTGAAACAATGAGGATTTTAGCCTTACAAACCACAGCTAGAACTCATGTTACTGGGTCAAGTTTGCTCACAAACATCTTTTCAGCAATGCTCACAAATTTTCTACGAGTCTGAGGTCAGGGTTTCGTGCTGACCACTCCAACTCATTGACTTTGTTGCCCTGAGAATACCTCGTAATTAACTTGACGGCACTATAAGGCTTGTTGAGATCCAATCAAGGCTACACCTTCCCGACCCATGTCTTAAGATTTAGATTTTTTTTTCATGATGTTATGTATTTTCTGAAGTGCACCAGTCCCTCAAACAGCAAAACATCGTAACAATCTAACCCTGTACCTTTGAATTGTACAGGGTTGCTCATAACGTCGTGACCCGTGATCGTTATGACCGAACACTGTCTCCAAAAATGCATGTTGTTTGCAAACTGTAATCTAAGCTATCGATGTAACTTTCAGAGCAAATTGCTCATTCTTTGCTGAATGGCCTTTTTCACTGTGTATAATGACACTAACAAACTGTTACCAGCTTTATAAGGGTTTTTGATTTTGTTGCAGAGGTTGAGATGCATGTTACGCAACAAAATGCATTAATTTCTATAACATTGCATAAGATTGCATGGTTGACACGAGGTGGTTCCTGAGACCAATAACTATATTGACCAGAGACTCACACACATCCACAGAAACACAAAACTATTCCCTCTCCTTCATCAGGTAATTGAAGGTGAGAAATAATTTCATTATCCTCAGGAAGAGTAATCTGCTCTCTGTTCTTGATCCCTTCATTTCCTACAGTGCTTCTCGACCTAGGAGGCTCTCGCTGTCTGACACGCGCGCGCACGCACACACAAACAAACTCATGAACCACATACCTGTCCCACATGCAGCCACTCTGTGATACTCATGGCACACACCTTTTTTTTAATCACCCTGGACTATTAATGTTATTGGAGATGTGGATTAACCATCAGGTACACATATGCTTTACACAGCCCTATTACTTTGAGTTGTCTTTCTCTCACACGCACTTTCTCTCGGTCTCACACACACACATGCTTGTGTAAAGAGAAGGCGACCTGGGAGTACGGTCAGGATTCAGAGAGCAGAAACAAGCCTTTAACAGATTATCCAGTGTGACTTGCGTTATTTTTTCATCACACGAGAACCAAAGATGGTCTCACTGTTTCTCATCAGTATAAACAGAGATAACAGAGCGGTAACGTTTGCGTCTCGTTTTCCTCAGCAGCAATAAAATCTTAAGAAAAACCTTCATATTGTCTTCTGCCTCTGCCGCTGAGCGGTGGATTAGACCCAGTTTTACGTTGCATTACCACCCTCTACTGTTCGTCTGGCCTAGATGTTTTGGGGGAGACCCTTCATGTCAAGAGTCGTGTGCTGACTTGTAGGGGAGGAGCTGAACTGTCATTTCCCAGGCCAGAGACGTCTGTTTAGATGCAATTATGCTACATGCGAGCACATAATCAAAAGAGAATGGGTCAAAGTTCAAGTCGCATGACACTGAGGAGTTTCAACACTCATGGCAACACGGATTGTTTTGGGTGGAAAACAATATGGAGGATATTTGTGAGCAACAGATATTTTACAGCGTCACAGTTTGTTTTTATTTATGATTTTTTAACTATTATTACATGTATTTGAAGTTTCAAAAGAGTCACCCAAACTGATAAAATAGATTTATAGTTACATTCATACCATTTTTTTCATTTTATTCTCTCATGTAAAGTGACTAAAAGAGGTGGTTTGTGATTGAGGCATTAAACGGTGGTATAATAGTAATACACATTGCAAATACAGTGGAGTATTTGCCCTTGCAATAAATAAATAAATATATATATATATATATATATATATATATATATATATATATATATATATATATATATGAGGTTGATTTTAGTGAAAATTAAAACAAGATATTAAGATATGCTTTTTAAATAATCTGTAAAGCTGCTGTGTGTAACTTTTATAATTTTTTTTTTACATATTTCTTTAAACTGTCATTATGTTATGACAGATAATCTGTGAAAAAATCAAGCTGTGTTCCAACTGCCATCTGCAGAAATGCACCGCTCCCGCTCAGAAACGACCAATGAGAGCTAAGAGGAGGATCTTAGTCCTGTCAATCAAGCTCATGTATGAACTGCTCAATGTGCTAATGGCAGAGGAACAACTTACTTTAACAGCAACAACTGTTTATCTGTGTCACCAGTGGCCATGCTAACTAGCCTCAGCATTCATGGCAGACTCCATTGTGAGGGAATAAATGTAAGGGGGATGAAGTGAGCAGCGCATAAACAAACATGATTGATAGCGCTAAGACCCTCCTCCTTGCTCTGATAGGTTTTTTCTGACCAGAGGAGGCAGAGAATCTTAATTTATTTTTGTTTTTTGTTTCTTTGTTTTCAGTCTTATTTGTCTTATATTGTCGCTCCCACATAGTGACAGTTTTCACAAATATGTAAAAAACACATTTTTTGTAAAAGTCACATTAAAAATAACGACATCCTTTAAGGGCATTGAACTGTTTTCTGTTTGTTCAGATCTTATCCAGCTTTCTTCTGTTATATATAACTATAGTTGATGAGTCAAATAAGAAAAGCAGCACATTTTTGGTTTCAGTGTGTACATTCTGTTTTGCTTAATGCCTCACTGCAGCTGCTACAAACCTAAAAACGCCTTTGTAAGCTATTAGCAACTCAGTTCAGATCCGTTAAACCGTATTGTCCCTGAAAGGCAGTTTGCTCAGCAGGTACAAAAAGTAACAACAATCTCGTCAACAACAATCTTTCAGCTCAGAAAAGGAGGCTGAGTGAAGTCCTCGCCATGCTGCACTTTATCAGTCTGACAGCAGTAGCAATGAAAGATTTCCTCAGTCTGTCGGTTTTACGGAGTTTAATCCTGTATCTCTGTCTTGATGGCAAAAGTTGAAACTCAACCCATAGTGGGTGGCAGGGATTGGCTGTAATAATCTCAGCTTCCTTTAACAATCTATTATTATAGAGGTCAAGAGGGATGCAAGGGGTTTACTGCATTCTTTAACTCTGCAAGCAGATGAAAGGTCAGGCGGAATAGTGAAAAAAAAATATTAGCCCGCTTATAGATCTGTTCTGTTATTGATCAGCAGATTTTAACATCAGACACAGATAACATGACACAAAACTACAGATAGCAAGTTTCATTTGTTTTATTTACTTAAAAATGTAGCTTGCCCTATTTGAAAAACTAATCCTATTCTAAACATGAGAAATGGCTATGCCAAGCTTTTCAGCAACATCTGACATTAAAGGCTTTAGGTAAATTAAAATGAATCCGTGGAGAAATTTAGGGTCTTATTTCTTTGCAGAATGATTTTGAAGGATTTTTGGGTGGAAATGTAACAGGTAATGGCCGAGTCTAAAGTTGTATTTTTTGTTCTTTTTCGTTTTGTCTTTAAATAATTCAGAGGTGGGCTTGCCCTGTTTTGGATCATTGCTCTGCTACATAAACCAAGTGTGTTTGATCTAAAGACTGATGGTCAGACATTCTTTAGGATTTTCAGTTAGAAAGTGAATTTCTTGCTCCCATCTGTTGTGGTAAGTCATCCAGGTCTTGAAGAAGCAGAACAGACCCAGACCATCACCATACCTCCACCATGTTTGACTGTAGGCATGATGTTCTGTTGCTGAAATGGTAGATGTAATAAAAACAGAAACCATAAAAACAAAGTTCCAGTTTTGACTCATCACTCTAAAGAATATTGTTGTGAGCATGCATGTGTTCAGCATTAGCGGGAGAAATTGCTTTTGTTTGGTCTTTTGCTGAGCGGGCTAACTGGTCGCTCAAAGGGTTTGGTACATTTGAACCACAGCAGCTGAAAATAAAACAAAAAAAATTTTTTGCAACTTTGGTCTCCAATAAAAAAACAAATCTCTCAGTTATGGAAACACCCATAGCCTACTTCATGTTGCACTTGAGTTTGTTTTCCAAATCTACTGGATTAGGTTTGACAGTAAAAATCATCCCAAAGTTGACTCATTATAGGGCCTCGTTAGTTTGGATCGCAAACAAATGAAAACTCATTTTAGTATTTACCAAATGTACCCAAATGTAGACGAGCTTTGCTCTTGGTGAACCACAGAACTGCTAGACTGACGCCACACTGTGAAGTTTTCCATGTCTTGTGACAAAACTCTTTTCTGAGGACAAATGAGAAGATGAAATTTAAAATGTCACTTTGGCTCATGTCTTGACACTATTTACCACTTCAGAACTGTGTGTGAGTGTGTGTGCGTGTGTGTGTATGCTGTCACACCACACTTTAAAGAGTTTTTTTTTAATGGGGAAGAGGAATATTTGGACATTTTATCAATAGGCATTATTAAATCCTGCTTGCTTGAGCTAATCTTGGCGGACCGGAGCGAGGGCACCGGGAGAGTTAGTGAAAGAGTGAATAGGGGAGAAGGAGAGAGCAGGGATGTCTGCCCCATGAGGTGATGAGAGACCGTCTGTAAGCCGCTTATTATATCGACTACCACCTTTTCTTTCTCCTCCACCAGCCTCTCCCTCGTTCTCTTCCCCTTTTACCTCGCTCATTTTCCTCTGTCTCCTTCGCTCGCCTTTTTGCATTCTCCAACTTATTCTATATCCTCTCAGTCTTTCTCCTTTTTCAAAAACTTAACTGTGCAAACACACACGCGCACACACACAGAGATAGATAGAGAGAGAGAGAGAGAGAGAGAGAGAGAGAGAGAGAATCGCGGGCGCACACACTTTTACGCGGCAGGCAGGGCCAAGGCGAACCTTCTTGTTCAAAGCCAGAAGCTGAAGTTTTATTCAAATGAATGTTTACTTCTTTCGCTGCCAAGATGTGCGTATTTGTCTCCGGTTGTGCATGTGTGTGCAATAAAAAGCGAAGGGGAAATAGTTTGGATTGAGTGTGTGCGTGCGTGTACGCGCGCGTTACACGCACGACAGAAGGAGAAGGGCTGACTGTAGGTGATAAGCCAGGCAGGCCTGCACACTGTGATTATCACACACCGGACGCCCTGTCTCACACACACACACACACGCACACACACACACACGCTCGCTCCTACACACTTGCATACACAATGGCCAACGAGGGAGTGTGTTGCAGGGATTTAGGAGGGACGGACGGAGAGACAGACGAGCAGACAGAGAAAGAAGCCTTGGATCACAGGCAAGGTGGAAGCCACAACAGAAGCAAATGAACACAGACTGGAAAAATCACAATGCCTCCCTTTATGTTGGATGGAGCGGCCATTGTGTTTTCCTGGGTGTTATATCAATGCCGATGTTCTGTGATGTCGCGACACACAGGGATCCAAGTGTGTGTCTTCACACCAGAGATGCTTCGTTTGTGTGGCGGGGATATGACATCTGTCGGGCATTTTAATTGACTGATTTCCTTTTCCTGCTGTCTTTGATGCAGGTGTGTGGCCTTCTGAGGAGGTGATGGCACATTACTGTCTGCAGAAGCGGCACACGTTCAAGTGAGTTTTCACGGTTTTGTTTTGTGGTTTGTTTTTTTTCTGCTGACGTTTTCATGTTTCAGCGGTTCAAAGTCATTGTCTGAGATGCGGGAGAAAGTGGCCACAGTTCTTTCTCTGGCCTGTTTGTAAAGCTTTAGGAGTTACAAAGTGTTACCCCACCCCAACCTGTTGCCAGTGGGGACGGCTGCTACACACTTTGCCCTTGGTTACAAGAGACACACATTTTGCTGCTCGGAAATATTTTCACATGCGAAATAATAAGTGAACCTACAGACTATGAAAAGTAAACCAATTAAAGCTGCATTGATAACTTTTAGTTTTTTTTGTGTTTTTTTTACATTTTGTTAAAAATGTGACGGTTTTAACAAAATGTTAAAAATGAAGCTCCTCTGCATCCGCTCTGTGGGTGGTCCTACTGCCATCTCCAAAAATCCAACGCTCAGTCACAAACCGCCAGTCAGAGCCAAGAGGAGGGGCTTAGTGCTGTCAATCAAGCTAGTGTACATACTGCTCATGATTGCTAGTTTGCGCTAGCCATGGTAATGGTGAAAAACAAACAAACAAGAAATTACTGTTAAAGAAAAACTGTCGCCCATAACGTTAGCTGGAGATAGGCACCAGCACCTCCCGACCCCACTAAGGGAGAAGGGTGTAAGAAAATGGATGGATGGATGGATGGATGGATGGATGTTTATATCAGTGGTGGCCATGCTAACTACCCTGTGCACAGTCTGATGTGGGGAAGAAGTCGTAGTGCAACTGAGGGCAAAAGGGAGGCTGTGAGCGGCATCTACATGAATTCCCATGAATAAAGGCGACTATTGTCACAAAATCTTTTTATTTATTTATGTTTTTAAACAGATTTAACAATCACTAATGTAAGTCCATCAATTACACTAGTTTTCTCTGGCTGTGCTGCCTCTCCCCCAGCCATCGCTGTGGACTGATGGTCAGCAGGCTGAAGGCTTATTTACAAAAGAAACACATGTACCCATTTGGACACAATTCTAGTCACTAATAGCTAAACCTACAGAATATAAAGAAACATGTAAAGGTTTTTTGCCTTTCTAATTCATTAATTCCATGTTTTTATTTATTTATTCTTAAAGAAGTGAAGCTACTAACATTATAACTGTAGCATTCTGCATAATATTGTTACATCCTGAAAGATCGGAAGAGTAGGCAGGACACTGTGGTTCTGGACCAAAGTGGTTCAGGTTTTATGTGACAAGTCAGAACTGCTTGGTGTCACTTGGTCAACATAAACCCATGTTGGGTTCCTGAAGGCTCTGTTCTCGGGCCACTTCTCAATTCACGGGCAATTGCTGTAAGGTTCTACAAAGTACAAATACTATGATAAAAACTTTGTATTTATCTGCTTGCTTCTTTAAGTCATGAGTATAAACATTACTGTGTCCTTCAGTTTACCTCAAAATATTACTTTATTTATGTTGCACCTTGTCTTTTTATCTGCTTAAATTGGCCTTTTTTAAGGTTATTTTTCTTTTTATTTGAATTTTCTTTTGCTTCAGTGTGTCTTATCTCTGTTTCTGTTTTTCTGCAAAGCAACTTTGAATTTCACTTTGTGTGAAAGGAGCAACGCCAACATTTTCTCTGCATTGTCTTTAGCAGTACAAACAATTGTACTGCTAAACAATCATGTTTTGCATTCTTCTGCGAATGCTACAAAACCATAACGTTATCATAATACGAGAATCTCATACCTACTCAGAAGATGCTTGCTCACGAAGATTCTCTATAAGTTGTAGGGTAAAACAAACAAACAAACAAAACAAAAAAACGCTGCTTTTTATCTTTCGCAAACATTTACCGCTTTGACACCGGAGCATTTTTTTTTCTCTTCCTTTTCTGCGCCTTCTGCTCTTTTCCCCGTCTTGTTGTCTGCCGTGCATCAGGGCTGCCCTGTGGCACACGGCTGAAAAGCGCCCGGGCACTTTTAATTTCCACTCAAGGTGGAACGTCACCCTTTGATTTCCTGTTTTAACATTCAAGAGGCGGGAGGCAAGGAGAAGAGGGGTTATTGATCAGAGCGGTGTAGTGAAGGTCAGCAGGAAAGGGAGGAGGAAGGGAGGGATGGGGCAGGTGGGGGGGGGATGAAAGAGGACAGGGGCAGAGATGGAGGGGCTGGGGAGATGAAAGGAGGAGGAGGATGAGGAGAGGGGTTGAGTGAGCAGACAAGCTGCAGGACTTTGTGTGTGTGCGTGCGCGTGTGTGTGTGTGTGTGTGTGTGTGTGTGTGCTCCTCAGATATCCTGCTGATTGAGCTTGTGCTTCTCAGTGTTCAGCATTCAGCTTTCAAGTTGATGGTTGAATTGATATTTCTTACCCCGCTGTGTTTACTGTTTGTGTATCTGCCCGGGCTCATAGCGTAGCGCGCCGGAGTGTCTCTCCATATCTGCTCAGATCTACTGTACAGCACGTGTGTGTTAGTACTAAACTGCTGTTTCTTTTTTTTTTCCTCACTAAAGTAAATCTCACCCCGATTTGCCTCTCTTTCTCCTCCTCTCTGTCTCCCAGGGGTGCAGTGTGCGAGTTAGGAGGAGGTATGACTTGCCTTGGTGGGCTCATGGTAAGTGAGACACACACACGCGCACGCTCAAAAGCAGACTTCTGCAAGGAAAAGTGTCTCGGCTTCTCTAATAAAACTAATCATTACCAATCAATATACGCACAGCATGAGCACGCAGTGTCCTTATCTATTCAGGCTCCGTCATTCACTTCCTGCGCGCTGGAATGCGCGTTTAGATTTGCGAGCCTTCAGGGGGAATTTGCATGCAAACACTTTACTCACAGCAGTTTAATATAGCGACTCATTTGTGTTCAGGGTTTACCGCCAGATTCACTGAGCAGATTATGCCTGAGTGTTTCTCCTGATTGGTTGATTTTTTTTATTTTTATTTTTTCCCCCTGGAGTCTGCGTCGAGAACAGTTAGTCGTTTCTAACATTAAATGGCTTAAAAGAGAAAAGTGTGCTGGATAGAATTTGTGTTTAGAAGAAGAAGAAAAAAGGATTTTCTAAAGTGCCACATCAAAAGTGTGTAAATAAAAAAAACAAAAAGAAAAGAAAAAGAAATTTCTGTTTGCTGTTTGCCAATGAGTTGAGCTGCAGAATGTCTTCCTTTCCAGCTATCAACATATCATCAGGCTGAGGCAGGTTTCTCACAGACCCAAAGCTGCCGCAATCTTGTTTCTTAGAGGTTTTAGACGCTATTTCAATCTTCATGCTCGCTTTAACAGGCAGGAGAACCAAACTAGTCGACTGAGTGATGAAGTTCTCGTTTATTCCACTCCACAATGAGTATTTTCTTTTATTTTACAAAAATAATTACGTTTTTTTTTTTTTTATTGTTAATTTATATCACTTGAATTGTGTGTTTAAAAATGTCCTAGGTTGCCTTAATCTATTTTATGTCTGCAGATAAAGATTCCTGTGATTGACAAAATTATTTATCATAAAATGTAATCAAAAATATGCAAACAAAGCAGCCACTTTGTCACAAAAGTAGTGAAACTTGAATAAGCCGTTGAGTATTTGGATGCCTAATACACTCCTCCACACACATGTGGAGACACCCTGCAGCCTGTCAGCTATAGGGCTTATTAGTCAGAGTCTTCTGGGGCCCTCCTCATAGCAGGCTTCAGTGTCCCATCGATCTGTTAGATGCCAATGAGTGTGTGTGTGTAAAACGCTGAGTTTTATCTCCTAGCGGTCAATACACCGTGTTTTGACATTGGTGGTCTGAGATGGAATCCTTCCTTCACACCTCTTTCCTCCTTCATCCGTCACTGACACCATTCTCCCCAAATTTCCTTTTTTATGCGTGTGAAAGTATGATGCTAAATATTGTTGAGTGTTTGACCATTAATACTCAGTAAAAATCAGCATGAAGATGTGATGAAACTATCGTTTTCTGAAAGTCGGAGGGTCAATCCACTAACAATGTTTTTGGGCGTTCTTAAATACGTTGTTGCCTTTCCAATGCACTTCTCATCTCTGGAAAAAAAATGTATGAATCAAGTTTTTTTTTTTTTTACAGGTTGGTTTCTCAAGAGATTAGCAGTGGTTAGTATCATTTCTGCAGACTAGTTAGAATCATCCCAGTGCAATCTGAGTCTGAATGGATTTTTGTTAATATAAAGCAACTCAAACAGTTGAAATAAGTTCTAATTTATGGATGTAGTATTTCATTTTTATGACTTCCCAAAAAAGGGCATTGTTCTTTGAATTAATTGACCTAATCTTTAATTTATTTCCATTCTGTCTGAAACTGAAACCCACAGGGCTTAAAGAGCTCCGGTCGGGGGCCGGATTTCCGGCTTTTCAAGCAAAGCGAGCATTGGACCAAACGGCCCGCCTCAACTAAACTGTAGATAATAGACAAAGATGTCTGCCAATCAGAATGCTAGCTCCCGTGTTCTTGACCAATGACTGTAAAACGGTTTGTAGAAATGAAGCGCATGCGTTCGGTTTGGCGATTAAATCAAATGCGATATGAAAGAAGATGGAGTTTGTCTCACCCGGTAAAGAAACACGTTAACTTGAGAAAGGAATTAAAAACAAGTGCTAGAAGTCCTCTTTCTTCTAGCGAGGACAAGACGGGAAGCTGGCGGATATTTTTACAAAAGGGGGGCGCTGGGATTTCTTTGGGGGGCGTTTGGTCGAAGTATTTACACCTTACAATCACAACAATACCAGTTTAGACTTTGAGCAACTTCCTAAAACTGTATTGTGTAACATTAAATCATGCTTGGCTGCAACTGTATCGATGGCAGCTCTTCTTCTATTCAGTGTTTGTAGCTTCTTGGCATAGCTCCGCTCCTGCTAGTAGCTTCACCACATCAGATCAGCGTTACACCGGCTGATGACGTTGCTGAGATTCACTTTGTCCGGTGTCTGATTTTCTAATATTTTATGTTTTATTGAGGATTTTTGTACATATGTTTTGGCAGTTCTGTGATCATATCAAAGCAGCAACTTATATTAAAAAGTGTTTTATTTCCGTTTGAAAGTTGCACACTTCCATGGAAGGACAACAGAAAATCGCTCTTATAAACATGTAATTACTAAAATCATGATACATTCACTTTGTATCCCTCTGAAAAATGAACCAATTTAAATAAAGAAATCCCGCCATGGGTGATACCACGATAGAGAGCGTTCGTTTTATAGCGTTAACACCGGTGCTGTAAGTGTTCCGGTATGAAACGGGTGTGATAGAACAACGGTACCACAACACTTAAATTTCAATAATCAGAATACCGAAATTGTTTTCCGTTGTTTTAAAAGGTTTATATCAGTTTGCCTTTTCCCCGTCGATACGCATCCCGACCGCCCTGTACCTTAGAGGGTTAAAAAAAAAAAAGACACGCTCATTGCTCAAAACTCTGAAACAGGAGAAGCGGGACATAAAATGGAGCGACGAACTAGATGTGAATTATGGCATAAAAACAGAGAATCCGACGCTGAACAGTGAAAAAATCAACACATGATGTGAAACATATGACGATTAGGCGGCGCAGCAGGTGATGTGTGAATATTATTCGTCTTATATTATTCGTCTCGTAATGGATAAATGATAAAATAAATGTAGCAACTGGAAAGAAACTAAAGTGGACATAACAATAAACCAGGAGAGGATAATACTAATCAAATGAAACTAAATGGAAATGAATGAAGAACAAAATGCAAGAATAAACTAAGAAACTAAACTAAATACAGAGGAATAAACTGGTATGGCAAGACCTTTCGAGCAATACTTAATACAGAGGACTGTATGGCAAGAATAAACACACTATTTCCAGATAAAAGGTAAAATAATATTGTTGAAGTGTCATGGGTTTGTTGAGACCACATCTAGTACTGAGAATAAATATATCTTACAGACCATAACAGTAAAGAACTGATCACTTATTTATGTTTTTAATTAGATTTGATATATTTATTTCTTCAATATTATTTTTCATGTCAGTGTTAATGTCATGAGGCTGATGACTCCGTGACACTTTCAATTTGACTCATTAGGATTTTATTAAGAACCAGATTTGTTCTTTGTAATTTCTGTCCAGTAAAACTATGAATCTATAAATCAATAGACAGCTCTATATAAAGATATAATCCATGTTTCTGTCTCATATTTGTATGGCATTAAAAGGACCTGGAACTTTTGTTTTTCCACTGAAAGCTCTGGTTTGCACAGTAAATGTCATGTGAGTGAAGTTTTATGGATGATACTCTGATGTCCCATTCTCCTGAAGGCAGCACAGAGCTGCACCACCAGAAACCGACATAAACACTGAAGAGAAGAAGAGCTATGATTAATGTAGTTACAGTTCTATCCATGTTTTAATGTTGCAGAGCTCAGTCGTTTTGCAAATAGATCAAAGTTTAAACTGGCATGTTGAACATCTTTTATTTGATCATTTTGTGGAATAATTAACAACTAGAAAATGGCACAAAATAAGAATATTGTTTCCACTCTGATTGGCTGCTGTTACTGATTTTAAGTTGAATGTTCATTGCATTTTTCGTAGACACCTGTGAAAATAATTTCTATTCCCATGGCTTTTTTGTTCTCTGGGAAATTATTTTTGATGATAAATACAGAAACAAGCATAAAAATCAAAACATCTACAATAGTGATAGTAATATTAATGATAAAATAATAGTCAGTGCAAAGTAGCCTAAAAATGATTTGGTGGGGGGCGGTGAGGGACCTGGATAAAGGCTGGGCCTAACCCTAACCCTAACCCTAACCCTTGTCGACATTAGGAATGATTACTTTAATGTTCGAAGAAATATTTGCTGTTGCTTTACAAAATCAGCTTGGCAGATTATTTGTGTTTGGTTAGTAAAATCATTATTCTCACAGATTTGTGACCGCTTACTAGCTGAGCGTGCAGATTGATGCTCCTGCGTCGACCAGCTGGACTCCCCTTCTTTCAGCTGTGTGCTCTGGTGGGGCCTGAAGGTGTCGTCCCGTTATTTCAGCAGATGGTGGGCAGCCCAGCACCTCACTCAGTGACCCCTTCAAATGCCCCTCAGGGTTTCAACATGTGTGTGTCTGTATGTTCACTTCTGCAGACAAATGCATGCATGATGGTTCCCTAGCAGGTTGTGCCGTTTTATTTAAACTGATTTCGCCCGTCCAGATGTGGAGACAGGATGTGTCGCAGTAACACAATCTCAAACTGATTTTTTAAATAATTTTTTTTAAAGAAATCCAACCTTTCTTTACAGCATTCAATAAGTGGGGAAAGTAAGGCTTTTTAATAAAACCAGTGTTGGCACAGCTTGCAATCTGTGAATGAAATAAATGATATCAGACTAATATAGTGCTCTATTAGGGCACTCAAAGATGCCTTTCAATGAAATCTCATGTAGGCCGAAGGTGACAATCTGCAGAACTGTTGAGCGTGGCATCATGACCTCTTTGGGATGACAAAATAAAAATCTGTTCACTTTAGCTAAAAAGCTGAAAATTGGATATCCATGAGTTGCAGAAATCGTTTATCAAACACAAAAATCCTTTTTTTTTTCTTTCTCAGAACCGTCACAGTTCCCAAACTTAAACCCAGTGGAGAGCCTATAGGGTGCGCTGCAGAGAGCGTTAGGAGACCTCAGGACTGACTCTGACTCTTAAGGTCATAATGGCCGGTTATGTAATACCTGCCAGTGACTCATTCATTTTGGCTAGTGAGGCAATAAATTGCCAATGATCAGTTGACGAATTTGCCCCAATAACCCAGTTAACTTCATTTAAATAAAATTTTTATTTTAGATTTTAGTGTAGCATTGAAAATAAAGGACAATATGTGGAGCTGGTACAATATTATTAGGGCTAGTTTTATTGCAGTTTTTATGCAGAATTGTGGGCGTGGCAAGATGGTGCCTTTGTGTGGCTTCGCCACCTTTTAACCGTTTTAGCCGTCTGTCGCTTTTTTAACTTATCATATTTTGTGAGCAGACTTATACAGTCTGCTCAGAATAACTAAGCATTGTTTTTCTGAGCAGACTGCTCATTAAAACTAGCTAGCTAGCAGTGGTGGAGAAAGTACTCAAAAAATGTACTTAAGTAAAAGTACAAATACAAAGACAAACACAAACATGTACTCAAGTAAAAGTAAAACTACCACATTAACATTTGTGCTTAAGTAAAAGTAAAAAAGTACTTGCTGAATGCATTACCTAATCCCTAATACAATATCATTAAGTGTACCGATCGTATTTAATTTTAATACATTAGAAATGTGCCATTTTAATGAACAATGCCACAGATAAAGCATGTTTTTATTACGTTTACTCTCTGTAACATAGTTTAGACTTGGATATGTGATTCTATGCATCATAATTTCAGGGATGGAAACATCTCGTCTCCTGTCCTAACATAGCATCAACTTCACTTTTTTTGCCAGTAGTGGCATTTATTTAGAAAGAAATCCAAAAGAAAGGGATTGGAAAGAAGGTGGGTGGGGGAGGACATGCAACCGAGGAGCCACGTAGCAGAGTTGTGGTCAAGACCACCGACCCACGACCAAGTCAAGACCAGCACCCCGTGCTACGTGACATGAAAAAATTTAATTTTACCTATCAAAATTGCTTCTTAAATTGATCTGAAAGATCCACATTCCCATAAAACACCTAGATATTAAATTTTTAGAGCTGAAATAAATTTAATCAGCAAAGATCCGTCCAGAAGAATCGGATCGTTCCTGAATGTCTAAGTCCCTGAACTTCACATTTTAACGGAAAAAAAGCGCAACGCGGCTTGGATGTAACGAGTAACGCGACACTTTTGTAGAAATGTAGTGAAGTAGAAAGTACAGATACTTACTGCAAAATGTAGTGGAGTAAAAGTAGAAAGTACCTATTATTAAATCTACTTAAGTAAAGTACAGATACACGAAAATTGTACTTAAGTACAGTAACGAAGTACTTATACTTCGTTACTTCCCACCACTGCTAACTAGTCAGTTAGCCATCTACTTGTTAGCTAGCAGATAGCATTGATACTATGGAGCATATTCTTCTGACTTGTGGTTGTAAGACCCACTTCTATAAGGATTTTGTCAACTAAATCTTTATTAATAGTACTTTTCATTAGGTTAGATATGTAGTAAGTTGTATTGTATGGGAAAGTGCTCTTGCTAGCTAGATCATTTTAGAAAGATGTGCTAAAATTGAGAATTAGTGTTACACGGTTACTGGCAAAATATTATGTCTAGCTAAAAAAAAATGCAGTTATATCATCAAGTTATCACAGCATTATTGCATCCAGAAGGTAAAATGATGATGTTATTTTCTGCTGTGCAGAGTATAGTCAAAGTCCAAGATTACTCTCTGGAGAAATTCTTGGTTTCCTAAATATTGCCAAACGGGGTTCAGTACAATAATGGCAGCAGAGACACTGATAATTTCACCACTGATGATTTTGATAAACAATAATCTCTTAAAGAGGGAGGGGATTTCTGTGTTTTCTAAGGGTAAGATAATGTTACTGCAACACAAGAGGAATTTCTTTTAAGCCAGTTTGCACGTCTTAACGGAGGTGCCGACAAATTTGACCCACTTGGAGATGCAGGCACCCTCTTTAACAAAAGCCAACAGCCTGACATACGCTTGCTGATACAGGAAGAAGGTAGTTGTAAAGAAAAAGACCGTCAAAAAGCCAAGTCTACACCGGAGCTCACACCCCAACCCCCTCCCTATCTACATCTCCCTCGCACACGTCGAAACGCGGCAGCTCTCCATTCTCTCGACTCCCTCCGTCGCTTTCTCGTCGTCGTTTCGCTGTATACGCTCCGCAAAGTTATATGAAGGGCATCAGGCAGGCCCGGCGAGCCGAGTGCAGAGTGACAGCGGCGAACGGAGTGATGGCTCGGCCTGATAAACACCCAGCGTCAAATGAAAAGGCTTTGCGCTTGCCATCATCCCCTGTCACAATGCAATTACCGAACAGAGTGATAGCAAGATAGCAGGCCCCCACCGCTAGCCACAATGATAAAAGTATTGACTGATTTGATTGAATGATTAAAATAATGCAGACATAAAAATGGGGTGAAGATAGAGAGAGGGGAAAATGGCAGGGAGAGACGGAGGGCGGCGTGGGCCGGGCTGCCAAGGAGCGAGGCTTTTGTAGATACGGTTGTGTCATTATTGTGTGCGTGTGTTCAGATGTTTGCTTCATCTGAGGCTGCTGTTTTTATTTTTTTTTTAATTTTTTGGGGGGGTTTGTTCTTTTGTTCCGTGTTGTTTAATTTCTCCGTCTCTTTCCTGTCTCTCCTCTGGCTCTCAGGTTGCCATTTCTGCTGACGTGAAGGAAGTCCTGCTATCAGATGGGAATGAGAAGTCCATTCAGAGTATCCTTTCATCGTCCTCTCCTCTCTCTCTCCGTCTCTCCATCGCTGCCGTAGCTCCATTAGCTCACAGCGATTCATGTGCTATCGTACAATTTTTGTTCCCGCGAAAGAAAAAAAAATCGCTTTTCTTTTGTCCCTCAGTGAGATAGTTAGGCGTTTGATTGTGTGTCCGTTAGATGGAAATCTATGGTGCAGGAATGTTTTTTTTGTTTTTTTTTTGTTCTGTGATTAAAATGTTCACATCCTAAAGGGGAAAACATTGGGTTTTTTTATTTTGAGTTTCAAATATTTACTTTCCTTCCTATCAGTTTGAAAATGTATTTCAACGGATACCATCTCATTGGATTTATTGACACTGAGAGGATTAGCATCCAAAACGAGAAACAATCAAATTTAAAGTCCTGCAAATTGGGTCAGAAATGCTGCTTTTTCTGATGGTTTGTTGCCTATCAAACGTTAGAGAATGATGGAGCAAAAGGCAGATGAATTAGTGCAACACTTTTGCTGCTTCTCTTCAAGCGTAAATAAGAATACAATTATGGAAAGGAGCGTTTTAAAAAAGATATCCGGTTTTACTTTTAAGACTTGGATGAGAACGATAACTACAGGGCAAAGATTCATGTCTGAATCAACAATTTAAAGAGGTATCTCAGATTTGCTCTAACTGGAGTTCTTTCACTTAAGAGGTTATAATCAGTCATAAGTTTACTGGTGTTAAATAACTTCACTAAAATGAAGACGACTAGTTTCAAAGGATTCTGGTAGCAGTGGCGAGGTCAAGACGAAAGTGGACTTGAAACTGCTTCACTTTCTAAAATGTGGAGCCATGCAAATTATGTTTTATGGGTTTTATTAGGCTGCCAGGTTTGCAAAAGAAGGTTACTTATACAAGATTGCATGTGCCGATGAAACCAAATATTTACATAGACTGTATTAGAAACAAAAAAAAAAACCTTTTTATTTCACTGCCAGCAAAACATGTTGCCACATACTTCACATTCGGGTTCAGGTTTGTAGGTTTTTATGTTGCTTTTGAAGTTATGGCCTCTTCCATTCTGAGTGGCCTTCCAGCCAATGTTGGGTCTGAAAACTTTAACAAGAACATTTGGGTGAATGCGGCTTTATTCATGATGAACCAAACTTTTGGACATGTTGGTTTATTGTGTTAAAAACCTCTGCAGCCGTGCCTCTGCATTACTCTTATGTGGGCAAATAGAAATAATATTTTCGATCCTACATGACCGGAAACATGACATTTTTGTGTGATTTAATGATAGAAAGTGAGAAAGGAGGGCCAATGTCTTTTTAAAAAGTGTACGTAAACATCTTGTTTCAGCTATATATCTGTTAGTTATTCATGATTCATTTGGAAGTGAATAGGATTTGTCAGTGTTCTTTCAGCTGATCAGGCTGAATTCTGCCTTTTGCAAATTTGAACCCCTGCACTGTAAAAAAATATATTTTGTGACTCAACTTGACTCATTCTAGTTCCCTTGTTGGTTTGATTCAGTTAAGTTGTATCAACTTAAACTGTCACTTAACTAAAGCTGTTGGTATAACTTCAATTATGTTGACTTAACTGTCTTTAGCAAGTATATTAAACTAAAACTATTTAGTTAAGAGAAATAAAAAAAAAGTTGCTCCAATTTATTCAGCCAAGTCTTTATTGTATTTCATCAAGTTGATTTAACATGAAAATGTACATTTTTGTAAATTAAATTAAATTAAAGTCAAGTTTAAGATGTAGGTTTTATTACAAATCATGCTTGTGACTGTAAAGGGGGAGCACAAAGTCTTGTTTTAGTCAAGTCAGTCTCTGCCTAAATGCTAATTAATCCTCATTATTACATAATAATTGAGAAGTAATGCATCCAAATATGAAGTCCGTGGTCAGTCTTGTTCCTGGTGTTTTCTGAGTCAGAAATGAGTTTTTTTCCACTGAACTTGCAGCTCATGACAGACCCTAGATGTCGTGTCGGAGTGCAGAAGAACAGCTGGGCACAATCTGAGGAGGGGGAACCTACCAACCGCATCCGCCAAGTTAAGAGCGCTGCGACTGCCATCCTGTCAGATTTAGTTTTGAGAGTTTATCTAATGCTGAGGGTTAGGGTGAGAGCATGAAGCGATCTTTACAATCAAGTTTGTTAAAAATGCTGGGTGTGTTTTGTTTTTTTTTCTTTCTTCTTCAAATTCAGACATGTAATTATGTTTTTAGAAGAAATCTTTAGGTGAGATTTTTGGTGTCGTTTCTTCTTTAAGTGGGCTATCGATCAAAACACAGTTCTTCTTCCCTCATTTCATTTCATCTTTTTTCCCTCCTTTAATCCTTTTAGATCTTCCAGTAATCAATGGGGCAGCACCGCAGAAAACAAAATAAGCAGCTTGTTTCACCGTCTGTTAACAAACGAGGGAAATCTAAATATGCGTCCTCGCTTTCCCCCGTTGAGCGACGCGGTTCTTCCAAATTTAACCGCGCTTACAGCATCTCCGTCCCCAGCCGGGCTACAATGCTCCTTCTCTGATCACAATAAGACCAAACAATAACATCGCGAAGACTGTAAAACACACACTTGGACACGCAAACAATACGCCATTGACCGGCTGCTTTGTTTCCTAGAACAAACACTCGGGGAGAATTGTAAGTGAATTCAGAGCGAAAAATGGAAGCGAGTACACACGCACGCACGCACACACACACACACACACACGCACCCCCCCACCCTCCCCCACAGACACACACACAGAAAAGGTGGGGGGTGAGAAAGACTCAGGATTTGTCCCGGACTTTGCCAAATTGGTCCATTCACACACTTTGTGGTATTTCCTCCCGTTGAGGCCTGAGCCGTGTCCTAATGGCCTCTGTTTATCTCGCGTGGCTTTTTATTTTGCGGCAGAATGGAGAGCGATGGCGGCTGTTGATAGGGCTTCAGATTTATTCAGCAAAATAGATGAGAAGATATGAAAAGGAAGAAGAAGAAGTTGTGAACGGATGGCATATAGTGTACATGCTCTAGGAGAATAGATTTCCCACTTTTCGTAGAAGTTGTTGACCTCCTTTATTGTTGTCAGGCCTCTCGCCCCGCCATAAGGAAAAAAAAACATGCAGCGAAGAGAGCAGAAACCGCTGCTGCTCTGACCTTGAATACTCATGTAGGAAATCAATGGAAATGTTCCATTAAGAATGATTGATGCATGTCATTGGCCGCTGCCGCTCGGCCTCAAGTGATTGAAGAAAATGTTTTTTTTTCCCCCACTTTATAGCTCAACAAGACTCAAAAATCTTTATTTGATTTCTCAAATCTCTTTTTTTTTTTTTTTACTACTGTGCATGTTTTCAGCTGGGGACAAGTGTGTGTGTGTATAAACTTTCCCTCAGTGGCGTAAGCGTGCTCTGACCCGCCTTTCGTCCTCACTCCTTCGCAGGCGCTCCGATTGTGTGCAAATAAGACGCATTTCTGCATCCTAAATGCTCCTCACATGCGTAACCTGTGTTTCGTTTGTGTTTCTCATTGTGGGACACCTCTGAGATCCGTAACAGATTTACAGTGATCAGTTCATCACATGTTCCGGCTCTCTTCATCCATCCCTCTTGTTCTTTCCACCCCCCACCCTGCCTTTGTCGATTGGATTCGTCTCGGCCTTTTGCTGGCTTTAAAGACAAGGAAATCCTAATTGAATTGCTTTGCAACTCCACTAGTCGCTGTATTAATAGACAACTTGACATCAATCACCCTGCCTTTGTGTGTCTTCATTTGTGTGTGTGTGTGTTTTTCTATCTGTGGTTAAAAGCCTTTCCATTGATCCGGTAAGAAGCAGCTGTGATGCAGCGCTCCGTCCCTGGACATCATTTCTGCTCACTCATGCTTTCCTCCATGTGGGTGTTGTTGACCATACAACATGTTTCCCACAATTCTCTAGTTTTATATCTTCTGATATCCTTCCCGGCAACATGACATCAACGTTTACAACGGACGTGCTATTACGTTTGCTTTAAACTAAACATCGCTTTGACAGAGCTGATTTGTCAAATGTTAGGTGACCGTTTGTCTGCTGAACACTTTAAGTTCTTTGTCCCAAAATAATTTCTATCCCTTGTGTCCGCCGATTAAGAGCAACTTGGAGCGTCTTGATTCACAAGCTAATGAGATCTGAGCACCCACAACTTTCTTTCATGGGACTTTTTGATAAATTATAAATGGTAATGTTTCATTTTTAGTTTGTGTTGGATGTGATTTTTTTCAGTGTTGACATAAACATGAATTCTTTCAGTTTTAACCTTTGTGGAGTGAACTTAGCGTTGGTTCGTGAAAAGCGGGAACCTGCGCTGCCGCCGCTGCCTCCTGCCCACATTTTAGAGATAAATCCTTGACCGCTGCACCTCAGATGTTCGGAGAGTGGTCGAGAGAAACAGGCTGGCCGGAAAGTTTGGGTCAACGCACGTATCGTCAAGGTAAGATGCTGTTCAGCTCAAGACAATGATCTTTAGTTTGATTTTTGTTAATGGTTCCTGCACATTGGTTCATTTTACTCTTGTTTGAGCTCATGATCCCTTTTTGGAGTTACAACTTAAAACTTCCCTGTGGTTCTTTTTAAGATTTTATGTAACAAACCAACACAAAGTAGTAAATAATTGTGAAGCGGAAGAATAAAGCTACGTAATTTTCCACCCTAAAAACATTGCATTGATGATTAAATGGTTTAGTCAAAGTTCAGAGCTAAATCCAATTGAGAATTTGTGACATGACTTAAAAATGTATATGTGTTATCAACTGTTCTATTGCTTAAAAGCTTTCTTGTTTTCACTAGAACAATATTTTAGTTTGAGGTGTTTAGATTCGTGGTCTCAAGCCACAGGCTCCTGAAAAGTGTTGAACATAATCATCGGCTGACTCTGTGGGCTAGTTTGAAGTAAATTCGTCAGATTTTCAAATGTCTGCTGTGATTCAAATGCGACTTGGTCAACACTTATATTTGTGCCATCTTGTCGCCCGAATCTCCAACTAGAAATACGGTTGCTTCAGATATTCAGCATGAAAGCACTCGTCCCGTTTTGAGAGTGCTGCAGATTAATTATCGGGCTTTAAAGTCCAAGCATGCGCATAGGATCATCAAAGAAAAGTGACCCTCTTTGATAAGGATCAATGGTCCAGAAAACATGCACACACTCCTCATATGCAAGGACAGGCTAAAATGAACCTAATTGTTGTCCCTGTCTCAACCCCCCCGCCCAAAAAAAACACATTTTCCAATGACTGTTTTTTTTTTTTGCTCCCCTACGTCTTCTCTCTCCGTCTCTCCATCCCTCGCTCCTGAGCATATTTACATGAGTGGTAGATGGAGTGAAAAAGTAAACGTATAATTAGGCTACATTACTTTGATTGTTTTCTTTTCAGATTATGCCTGCTGTCATCTCGGCGCCGCAAGAGAGGGCGAAGGCCACGATGCGATTGTGCTAGGGGATGGAGAGGGAGGGGCATGTCGCGCGATGTCGTTTGCACACTCATGCATACGTGCGAGCGTTGTGTGTTGGGGCCTCCCACTGCGAACTGAGATTGTATTTCTAGCAGGGCCTAATGTTTTGTTTACTGAGTGTTAAAAATGCCTAATTAATAATCCCCCCACCCGTCCTCCAAATCTGCCTGACAGTGGGATAGAGAGAGAAAGGCAAAGTGGCGTGGAAAAAGAGGTGAAGAGGAAAGCTGGGCGCTTAGAGGAGGACAAAACAGCAGCACCGGTTTAGAGGCGGATTTCAGCGGGACAGAAAACTGCAGCGGCATCAGGATGAACCGTGTGTCTCTTTCGTCAAGCATCCCTTTGAGAGCGATATTTATAAAACAAGCACACTTGTTTTTTTGTGAGGTTGTGGGAATTTTACCCTGACATGGTTGCAATTACATGCATGCGTGATTAAAGGCAGGCGATTAATATGAAAACGTTGAATTTGTTGATGTTACAAATTCATGTTTTAGGTCTTGACGTCACCTATCAAGACCTGAAAGTCTCTCTTCGGCTTTTAGGAGGGTTACGTAGTTCATAGCAGCGCGTTACGCAAAAAGATGAGCGAGGAGAGTCAGACCGATATGCTCAGTGGCAAGTTTTGCTTTAAAAAAAAACACAGCAGGCAGACATTGGTATAAAACTAAGGTAGCGCGTACAATGAATTATCTTTCCACCAAAGCACAGCCAATTTACAGTTAACATTTCTAAAGTGCGTTTGAAACAAAACGACTTCTTTTAAACCTTCTTGAATATGAAAACCTGGAAAACGGAAATGTTTTGGTTTGAGACAATACATAAAACACTTTCTGATGGATATATTCTGTACATACATTCAGAATGCATATATATATATATGTATGTATTGTGAATCATTGCATTCTAGCTGTGCCCCGGAGCTCGACTTTGGCAATGTTCTCAAAACCAGAGAAAATAAATAGAAGCGCCGGGGGGTTGAAAAGCAACCTGTGCGGAAGGTGGGCTTTTCCTCTCGGCATGTGTGTGTGTTCACAAGGTATAAATGTCAAGTGTCATGTCAGACGCTCCCTTGCCTTATCCCGCAGACGTCATGTCTTCCTCTCCGATGCGTTCTCCTGGTCTCTACTGAGGCAGAAAAACAGTGGGGGTCACAGAGAGCGAGGTGTCAGACAGCCAGCAGCTCAGTGCTGAAGAGGAAAAGAGCAGTGAAGGTGGAGAAAGAGAAGACGAAGACAAAGAGCTTTTTCTCCATGTCTGGGTCTTTTTTTTTTTTTTTTTTTTTTTTTAGCAGCGCTGCTTGGTTTCTTTCACCACCCGTCCAAATGCTGAACTTTTGTCTCTGTTTCATGTGTGTGTTACAGGGTGGTGAGGTGGGACTGCGAGGTGGACATTTCAGCGCTGGAAGGTTACTTTGATACCGTCATGTGTGCAGACTGGTACGTTTACACACACATACACATCCCCACACACACACAGATTTATCTCCGTATGTGTCCGCTTCTGACATTCAGTCTCACTTTTTGCATGACGGTCCCTGCGTCCCCCCACCTGTGCCTGGACCTTCCCCTGATTCGGCCACACACTCTCTCTTTCTCACACACACACATCCATACGCATGCTCCGATGCCCGCACGCATCCATTTTACACCAAATTGCCTCGTTTTCATGCTTAGTGTCCCAGCAAATGGATGACTTAGGCAAATTGCAAATAATTGCGCCTTGACAAGAAAGGAGACTCTGTAAGATAAAGGAAGAGTCTGGGGAGGAGTGGAAACTGAGATGGAAACGGAGAGATGGAGCAACATAAACACAACAATTAGCCCATCAGATATTATTAAAATGTATGTGACCATCCAGAAAAACCAAATCTTCTCCCCTTCTGCTGAAAGACCAACAATAACGGAGGCGTAACTCAAAAGGAACATGCCATAATACATCTGGGACAAACTTTTAAGAAATTAATTTTAGAAGAGGTTTTATTTTTATTTTAAAAATGCTGCGTTTGCATACGTTGCAGTGTGCTGTTTTGTTTGACTGAATTGTCAAGTGTTTTGGTCAACGTCTGTTGATTTTTAATGTGCTGCATAAATACATTTGCATTGGCATGTTGGGTAAAAGTTTGTTCAAAAATGTATTGAGAATTGGAAAGTTAGTTTAAAGTAGTGTTTTCCCTGCATGCATTTAGATTTTGGACGTTGGAAGAACAAACTCTGTCATGACGATTACAATGGTCAAAAACATCTCCAGGTCAGTTTGACCATGATGCAGCCAAACCTCGCAATTTCTGTTCATCCTGCTTACTTTTTACCAAGGGAACAAGCTATTTTAGGCAAAATTGACTTAACCATTACATATTAGTTTATTTGTTTTTTGATATTGGGCAAATAAAAAAATTGGGAAATAAATAAGCATACAAATACTGTATAAAACACAATATAAAATTGTATTTTATGTTAAAAATAATAATAATAATAATAATAATAATAATAATAATAATAATAAACTGTAGGTCTGATACCAGTTTGATCGAAATATAAGATACAATAATCACAGCATTTTTGAGAACTGAGAATAAATCTTACTGTTGTCCACACAATTCTGGGACCATAAGAAATTTACTTGACATGGTATTTCTATATTGGACACTATGTTCAAGAGCAACACTACTGAAAAGCTTCATCATGCCAATGTGATCACTTTTTAAATTCAATCATCAGATCGTAGATGTTTATTCATGGACGAAGTTGGAAGAAGAAGGATTGTCCAGAAACGTGAGCTTTTCAAGTCAGTGTCTAAGCTGCCGGACAGACCAGAGAAGCCCAAATAAATGATCAGAGTGAATTGTAAAAGTCTGAAAGTGGAGCCTGTTTGGGAGATCTTCCACTCACACATGAAGTCTGGAGGCCATTGGCAGGATGCCGAGATTCGTTGCGACATTGTGAAGGCTTTGGGCATTGTGGTCAACATTTCTCTTTGGGATCTCCTGAAGGCCTGCAGAGTTTGAGTCGTGTTTTCAGTTTTTAGGTAAAGAGACAGAGTGTGTTCCATCCATCAAGAGTTTCAGCCTCTCTGGGGAAGTGTAATTTAGGAAGACTTGCACTGATTGGTGAGCTCAGAGTGAAACCTTTCGTTTCATAGTTTAGCTGTCCAGACCACATGTGGTGTGGCCTGAGGGATTTCGTGGAGAATATTGTAGGTGCATCAGCAGCCAGGAAAACTTTCTATCCTTCTTCTCAACACAAAGTTGAGCATGTGTCCAGTGTGGCTAAGATTCTGCTAGAGGACTGCCTCTTGTCACAATCCTGTTTGATGAACAGAAATGATGTCAAGTGATAATTTTTTGAAGTGTAGGGTTGTCTGGTTTGAGAGCTCGGCATCTTGTCTTTGCTTTTTGCATCTGAGGCGGTCATGTTGTTGTCCTCGTGCCACTTAACCCGCCAACTAGGAAACGTAAAAAAGAAAAGCTCTCTATTTAGTGATCCGTCTACATTTTGACCCTTATGAGATATGGATCATTTTCTGTGACAATGAGTTCCTGAGATTCCTCCAAAGATTGGCTGAGGAGGTCCACCATCTGGGTCAAACCTGGGAATGGAGCTGCCTCTCCGATGCATCAAAGGAAGTACATCTGATCACGACGCCTCCTGGGTGACTCTCTCTAAAGCGTCTCCTGGCAGATCCCGCTGAGAGGAGACCCTTAACGACAGACCCAGAACTCACCGGAGAAAGACGATCCGTCTCATCTTTTTCAAGTGGAGGAATTGAAAGTGTGGCTGTGTTCTTAAGCCTCTCACCTTCTTTCGGTCTTTGGGTGGTCCCACTTACACAGTCCCAGTAATTCCTGATGTGGGCAGTTGTGTTAAAACTCTTAAAGGGGCACGGGGAGGGCGGGGGGGGATACACATTTTCCAACTTCACAAACACTGAAGAAATCCAGGTTGCATAAGGGTGTGCATCTCTCTGCATAAGTGTGTGCAATGTGTGCTAAGTGCTGCATTAGCAAATGGCATTATCATTATTTTAATGTCATGGTCATTACAGGTAATAGTCAGGTACAACACCCATAGAGAGAGGGGGTGCAAGCAGCTAAAAGAGGATATTTTACAGTGGACTGGCGCATTTGCGTGACAGACAGAAGCAGTACGTCTGAGACCGCGGCAAATTGTACGTGAGGTTTTGATATTGCAGGTTCTTTTCCCCCCATTTATCACAGCAGAACACCAAGCCAAAGCCGCGCGCGCCTGCGCAAGAGCCGGAAAGTTGTTTTTCTGTGTGGTCCCGCAATCTTTTCCCGCATGCAAATGCAAGCGAGCGATTTGTGCGATGATTGCGCTGCCGGCAGCCGAAGAGCAACGGCTGCCGAATTAACGCACGAGTCGTTGTGACGATCACCTTCGAAAAGGTCAACAGCAGCAAATTGCACTCCAATTAATTACAGCTTCTACCTGTTACAGTGGATCTACTGCTGAGAAGTAGCAGGAGGAAGGAAGGAAGGAAAGTTTGCCTCAGCTGCCAGTGTTGTGCCCTTTTCTTGTGATTTTTTTTCCATCTTCGATGAAATCATGTTGCTAGAAAGTTAAACGGAGCCTTAAGACAGATCTAACATGTAGGATGTAATTTGAGCTGCACATCTTTCCAAGTTCCTTATTGTACATGTTGGGTAACATAATTGTTTTTCTAATAAACACGGCTAAAGATTCAATTGCAGACTTAAATAAAAACGTTTAAAAGTGCGTTCAACTTTGAGCTACACATTTCATTTTCACAAGCCTGAATTCTGCGCCCTTTGATCAAACCTGCTACAGACAAATAAACATTTAAATGTGCATGAAGACACAACATAGGCAACAAAACAATCTGCTCACCAGGAACAAGCATCGGGAAACACACAAATTGCTGGAGTGTTGTCTGTCTCCTCACATTTATGGCTGGCAGACACGGGGAGACCTGGAGAGACGGGGATTCCTGCATTGGACATGTGGATGGCAAGGAATCTTTGGCTGGGACGCTCGGAATGTCTGCCTTCTCCAAAAACCTGCCCGTGTGTGTGCGTCGAGATAAAGCTCTGCCTCTGTGTCTGCATCATTGTGAAATAGTCCATGTCTGCATGCGGGTTTTTGTTTGTGACAAATTGCTGGCTTTGCTGCGTTTTGGTTTCGATCAAGCTGGCTGGGTTGGGTTCCTGGTATGCAGAAGTCTGTCTGATCACTTGTGTCAGCGGTATTGAAGAAAAGATAAAAAAAAAAAAGATGAAATTAAGCGGTGTCACTTTACTTGAACACAAATGCTTGCATTCTTACTAGTTGTATATTTGAGTCTGTGATAGGTGGACGACCTGTGCCAGATTCGCCCCACCTTTCAGCAATTGGCCACTACCGCCACCAAAAATCTTTCATGCACAGTGTATGTTAATGAATATTTATAATATTTCCAACTTTCGGCACAAGATGTATTAATTCACAAATGACACAAAATAAACTCTTCCCTTCTCGTCTCAGACTCTGACATTAATACGGATCATCCGTCTGTCGTGATCAGAAAACGAGGGAGAGCACCGCTAAGAAAACAATGAGTAACGCTTATGTTGATAAACATGCAGCGAGTTTAACCGTGGAAATTACACACTGTGGAGAAGAAACTTAACTACCCACAAAGATATTTGTAAAATAAATGAATAACTTCTGCCTGATTTCTTTTTTCTTTTTGCATAAAAATCTTTTTTTTTTGTAGTAAAGCAGTTCCTCTCTAAAAATTATTTTCTGCGGTGAGATTGGCCTTTTGCCACCTGAGGGATTTGAAAGTGTGAGCCGTTTTGCTTTCTGCAAACACGCCGCTTGCAGAAAGCAGTGTGTGTCTGCCTTTCATTGCTTTTTTTTTTATTGGTATATGCTAGTATATTTAATTAGCTGTAAGCGGAAAATTATCATAATTAACAGAAATAACGGCTTTTGAACGTCCATCTGTGTGTAATTAACTTATCTAATGTGCTTCATTTAGTGATAAAGTTCCAGAAATGGGCTTTTCAATAATATTCCAATTTATTGAACGGGTCTGTACAGTTTGGTTGGTTGCGCAACATTTTCTGGACATGTAGAGAAATTACAATGAGAGAATGTTGCAGGCTAAGCTAATCGCACGCTGTACTTTTACTGCATCTCTTTTATCGACTTTTCTGTGGGGCCATCAAATAAATGCAACTTGTGAGAAAACATCTTTTGAAAGACGTCACAGTGGTGATACAAGACATTTAGAAACGATGGCCGCTTGGGTTGCTGTGGTGGCGCAGGGGTTATGCACAGCCCACATAAGGAGGCCTTCGTCCTCGACGCGGCCGTCGCAGGTTTGATTCCCGGCCTGGTGACCTTTGCGTGTCGTCCCTCACCCTCATTACCGACTTTCCTGTCTGAGCACTTTCAAATAAAGGCCACTAGAGTCAAAAAAAGAAATGATAACCGCTTCCATGTTTATGTATGTAAATATTTCCTTAAAATCAAATATCTCTGTAATTGATTCAGACTTTATTTGATCGCAGCTTCAAACTTGCCGTCGTTCTGAGGAATGAGGCTTTACGGATCATCCTTTACAAATGTGTAGGCGTACGTGTAAGCAGACAGATATAGAAGCCGTGCTTAAACACAGTCTCACACGCCCGCGCTCTGACCTTCGACCTCCAGCCAGGTTAAACGGGAGTTCACTGGGCTGTTCTGGATGGGAGGGGTCACGGCCAGACAATAGGGCCCCCACTGTCCGGGTGCATCGGGGGTGACCTCAAAGCCCTCTGAGGGGGAAGACGACTTAATTCGGGAGCGTGACCCTGACATTCAAACTGTCTGGTGGAGACGGCTTCATCTTGTTTTCTCTGCTAAAAAAATCTTCCATATTGAAAGTATTGTCGTGAGAAATTCGGAAAAATCGAACCTCGTAAAACCTTCTATGATGAGCCTGGCTTCGTATTTAATATTTATTGACTGACACACTGCTCTCTTTGAAATAATTTCATTGTATTTTTGCGACGAATGTCGCCACTCGCCTCATCTATGATGGAGGTTTTGGTAGACGCTTTTAATTTCTTGTATTTCTTTATTTATTTAGTTATATATTTTATGTGAAATTATAATTTAGAATGAATCTAGCTTCACTTTATTGCCTAGTTAATGATTTCTATCCCTATTATAGTCGCATTTCTTATCACAGCATCAGCGTTTGTGTGTCGTGGCAGCAGCTTTTTCATTCTTCTGGTAAACTGTTGCCCCCTGAATGACACTCTGTCCTTCCCTTGGCCCGTGTGTGTGTGAGAGGGTGTGTGTGTTTCTCAGCTGTTACCTCCACCCAACCAGCTCACTTCCTTGTTTTCCTTGCCACTCACTTTTCCTGTGAATTGATATGTTTGGCAAAATAAACCAAACCGAAACCTCTCACCTCTACAGTCAAATAAACTTCTGCCAGCCCTTAAAAGAATAATACATTCTCCTCATATACAAACACATCCTGTTTTTTGTTTTGTTTTTTTTTTGTTCCAATATGGATTGCAACACATACGTTATTCTGTCAAAGTGCATTAATTATACTTTTGATAGATTACAGCACCTTAATAAACACATTTCTGTGTAAGCTTCGGCAGAACAAAGGCCTTCTGGTCTGAGCGCTTTTTGTGCGCGACGGAGGTCAGAGGATTTTCTAAGAGGAAAGGTGGAGACCAAAACGGGAGGGACGGAGTCCAGATTGCCACGCCGCTATCCAGGTGGACGGATGTGCAGGATTATGTCAAATCTGGACCGGATTGTTGCATTTTAGTCAAATTATTCCCTCCATATCTGTGACCGGAGGCACACACACACACACAGAGACTCTATATTAGTTGCATAATGGCTTAAATTTGTCATCGTGGGTAGGCAGCGACTCTGTTTATAATTATTGTGATTTTTGTTGCATCCTGTCAGCGGTCCCCAGTCTGTATCAACACTCTGGGGATTCTTCTGTTTAAAGGAGGAAACTTGAGTTTTTGTAACGTAAAGCAGAAACGCTTGTTTTACTTATAAGTTTCCATTCAAAGAACACAATGTGCGGTTGTGTTCACTTTTTGTTGTACAAACTTTCCTTTTCAGAGCACACAGTTTTGTGAAAAAGTGAGGAAGTGATATGAGAAATATCCCTTCG
Source organism: Poecilia reticulata (assembly GCF_904066995.2). NCBI lineage: Eukaryota > Metazoa > Chordata > Actinopteri > Cyprinodontiformes > Poeciliidae > Poecilia > Poecilia reticulata. Next base: position 9,840,450 of record NC_088844.1, on the reverse strand, counting down.
CTCATACAGATACTGTACGTCAACTTGAAAAGTTCTCAGAAATTCATCCAGCAAAAAACAGGAGAAGAAATTGAAAAACCTTGTATATTTAACTATCTGCTGCACTTCAGAAAGAACGCTGCTGAAGTTTCTGAAGTTATTCCAAGAATATGGATTAACACAAGCTGTTGGAAATATCGTGTCCAAACGTTTCCTCCAATTAGGAAACACAACTTTGTTGGATTTACTGAAGAAGTTTAACTGTAATCGAAACACTTTATTTTGCATTAACGCATTTTCTGTTCAATCTGTGTGGGGCGGCCGAGGCACCATTACTCTTTGCTCTCATAAAAATGACTTTAAACTGTGCGATGGAAACGATTATCATTTGCATTTTACAGCTGAGGGTTCAGACTGTAACGCAGACAGATTCAATAGAGTAGAAAACCCTTTAAAAAGTTGATGTTTGTGATGCTCTACTTCTGTATTAATGCAAATGAATTCTTTTGTTTCCAACAGATCAGGGCTATAAACTTGACTTCGTCCTCAACGCTGTTATTGTTTGCTGCTGAAATGTTTTTCTTTCAACTTTTACTGTGACGGTTTAATCCTCGCCTCTTAATCTGCGTACTGCTTTCATATTTTTCAAGGTGCCGTTGTAGCATTTTGATGTGGCAACAACAAAACATATATATATTTATATATATTTATATATATATATATATATCTGTCAACGATGGTATCTGTGCATGCTGGATGTTTTTTTGACCTTCTTTCTTCCTCTTAGCGCCTCGGCACCGGGCTGAGCTGGCAGCTGCTCTTGGAAAACAGGCCGAGAGCATCTTACTCATGCAAATTGTTTTTCTCCTCTCCCTCTCTGTGAATTTATTAGTAAACAGAGCACAAAAAAAATATAAAAGAAATAAATAGCCTGCGGCTTTATCGGCCCTGCCATCTGCAGAACTCATTCTAACCTGAGCCTCCATCTCTCTTTCAGTTTGTTTCTCGACCAGTACAGAGCCTGCCTGGTTGATGCCATAAGGAGATTACTGCGACCCAACGTAAGTATGTGTGTGTGTGTGTGTGTGGGTCTACTGTATATATCTGCTTATCCCCTCCCTCCTAACCCACCTCCCCTCCTTCTCTCAATCATAATTACCCCCCCTCCACCCCCTGTCACAAACCCTACACACATTAATAGTCTAACAGGGTTAATATCATGTAATACTTTAATGCTTATTATGAGCAACTTGAATGCGGCGCTCTGATCTCGGTCTTCCTCTTCCTTTCCGTTCCCTTAATCATAAATCCAAGGCAACTTCTCCCTTTTGGCCCCGCGATAAGACCCCATGCTGTGACAGTCAAAGCAAATATGGGGGCGGTGGTGGAAGGGATAGGGTTGAGATTCAATTCATCTGAGGGATGATGGGGTTTGTTCAAGTACAGAGGCCAAACGGCCATAAGGGAGATCAGTCCAGAGAAACGCTACATGAAGCGTGGAGATGTTAAGAAGAAGAAGAAGGAGAAGAAGAAGAAGAAGAAGAAGGGAATAATGATACAAAGAAATTATACGGTTGCTGTAGTGGAATTTATTTGTTATTAGGAAGGTGGTAAATATTTTATTTTTGTTAAAACGTAATAAAATCTCACCCCTTATCCATGTTATTATTAGCTTTTGAGATTTTTCATAAGAAACAAGGTTTTTTTTTTTTTTAGATTCATTTCAAAGCTAAATCTGGCAGGCGTATGAATACTTTCAGGCTTAACTTTAGCTCCGTTTAACAGAAATAAATGCAAAACCGTCTGATTAGGTGTGATTCTTCGTGACAATCCAATTAGATGAAATAAGAAGCTCTATTTGTCAAATTTGTTGATTTGTTTGTTGATTTGAAAGGTTTTTTTTTGTTGTTGTTTGTTTGTCTTTACATCTTTTGAATATAATTACAGTGTAAAAACTTGATTGGAAGGGTTCAGGATTACGTTTTTAAAATAAAATGGAATCCTAAACAGTTTCTCAATGAATTTTGATAACTTTAACAAAAGTTTAATTAATTCACCCCTTAGCAAAATTTACCCTCCTAAAACCAAGGATTGTTCATCGCTGATTTTCTGGCCTGATGATTCTGTCTTGCTCATGAGCTGCTAGCATTTATTATTATTGTGCTTTATTTCTGTAGTCACAAAACCACATTTCTGTACGGCAGAGAGTTGGACAGTCAAACCTGAGCCTAAGAGCGTACTTTTACATCATTAATCGTCTAAGCGGGTGTGAAACACTCATCAAAGATGGCAGCTTTCTGCACCAAGAAAATGTCATGTAGAGAACTACAAAAGTAGGAAATGATGAACGGATAAAATAACCAATAACTCTTCTAATGCTTCATAGGACAATAGCATAAAATAACTTTATTCTTCTTTTTTGTGTAAAGATCCTTGTCTATGATCCTAAAAGGTCTGAATACATACAGAATTCCCATGTTTGGGAATGTTTAACCATTTGACTGAGGAAGTCAGCTGGCATTACGCTGTGAGGAAACTACAAAAACCCAAATAATCCAGGGAAACAGGAAACGGTGCTGAAAGGAATTTATTCCCAGGCCTCCAGACTTCCCAACAAACTTATGGAAGCATTCTGCTCCTGAAACTTAACTTAATGTTTAGGTGAGCTTTCACAGCGTCTATTGAAAGGTTTTAAAGTTACACACAAATGTTCACAAGTTATTTAAGTAAGAAATCTTGTTGGTTGTTTTTAACGATCCGTGTAAGGTGTTAAATTTAAACCTGAATGTTGAAATGCGCCGTAGAGAAGCGGTGCAGACACGAAGGTAGCGATGGAAGTAGTTTTCCCTCACGTTGCTGACAGGATAAGTGAGCCGCCGCGGTTTTAATGCCGAAAGCTGACAAATGACGGGCGCGACATCTGGCCGCCGCCGTACAGCTGTGCGTTAAGGCTCTTCGTGTCTCTGCCTTTAATCCGGCGGAGATAATTCGGGGGGCTAATATGATTTGAGTGTGGGCCATGAGACTGTTGCTGCCACAACAAGCTTTGGCAAATATTTAATAATTTGCTAAGCTGATTAAACAATTAACAAAGCAATTACTTCTCCCTTCTAATGGCACTAATTTGTTGTTTCTGACAAAGGTGGTCCATCCGTTGGGCTGTATCCTCTTATTCAGCTGATTAGAGCTGGAAGGAATCTGTTTGTTTGCTTTTGTGGCTTTTAGACAGAGAACAAAAAAAAAAAAAAAAAAGAGAGCGAGAGGGAGAGAAAAAAAAGACAGAATCCGACTGGATATACAGATGAATTATCATCTGTCAAAGCAAGTGATCCTGCTGTTTTCATTGCCTTTTGTGTGCTTTTAACCCGTGATGTGTGATTGTGCGTTTCTTTGTGTGTTTATTGAATGTTTGAGGTTGTGTCAGCATCCGTTGTCGCTTCATTTAATTAAGAGAGAGAGAGAGAGAAAAAAAAGAAAAATCAACATGAAATGAAACTGAAAGCTGAAGGATTACAAAGAAGCTTTGAACCTGTTACTAAGCTTCTGAGCGTTTGCAGGATTTCTGTGATGCATGTGTTCACGTTTGCTACTTTGATTTTACTTTTCCTTCTTTCATTCCTTCTTTCTTTCTCTGACTTAAAGTTTTGTTTATTGTGCAACATGTATGGCTTTTAGGCATTAAAAAAAATCGGAAATAAGCTGTGATAAATTGTGTGAGTTACCCTATTTTTTTCAGCTCAGTGTTCTAAACTGAGAAGAAGAAAAAAAACAATTTTTTTGTTTTCACACTCAGGGCGTGGCGTTGGTGTTCGCTCCTGGAAGAGGTGAAACTCTAACAGTGTTTTGTCGGCTGGCCCAGCAGGCCGGTCTGTGCGTCTGCCAACACCAGCAGTACGACGCTCAGGTCTGGGATGTTCATCTAAAGGTAAGAAAAGAAAGCTGACTGAATCAAACCCCACCATTATTGGCATTCCTTTGCGTAAATAGCTTTAAAATAAATTCTTCTTCTTATAGCCGGAGCATAAACTCAGACGGAAACATTTAGCTTTTATTGCATTCGTCTGCGTTGCAACCTGAAGAAATAATGTGACGTGACCGTTATCGGTTCCTGTCAAATAAACGTAGCATTTCTTTTACTTTATTGAGATGGGTTTTAGTGTGGAGGAATTTCTAAACGTTAGGATTGTTTTTACATCTTCCTTCCTTGATATTGTAAAACAATAATATAGTATTATTAGCTGTGTTTCCATCACAAATGTATGCAAATCTTTGTCGCTAATGTCAAAAAACACAACTTCGCAATTGCAGTGGTCCCACTAAATGGGAAGTGAAATTAAAATCGCGTGTGAATAATCTACTTCACAGAATAAGTCATTAAAAATCGTATAAACGACGGATATAAACAGATGAAATATATTTATAACTCTAGCCAGCGCTCACCACATATCAGCCAACAGAGGAGACGGTGGCATTTTATTCAGGCTTTGGAGGGATAAACCCCTTTTACTAGGGAGCGTCTAAGTATGTAGTGATTTTACAGAAGAGGTGTGGACTGAACACGGTTGAATGACACAAAACGTTTTACGAACTGTGCGATGCGGTGAGAGCTCTGGTGGAACCAGCTGTGCGCTGTCCGAAAAAAAAACAAAAAACAAAACCATCATCCTCCTACCACTTCCTGTTGTCTTCCTTGTGGTTTTTGCCAGTAGTAACATCCAGCTGTCGATCCCCACAAATCTGGAACAAACTCCCAGGAAACTGCAAAACAACTGAAACACTGAGTTCCTTTATGTCTGGACTAAAAACTCAGCTGTTTTGAAAACTAATCATGAAACATTAATCAATAATCTGATGTGCAAAATGTAATGTTGTTGGCTGTGTGTTCTATGACTTTGTAATTCTGTGTTTTTATGATGTAGAGCACTTTGAAATGCCTTGTTGCTGAAAGGTGCTATACAAATAAAATTAGACAGACAGACAGACAGACTCATGTGGTACAAAAACAGTGTTTAATTTGCATTTTGCAAAATACGTCCTTTTCGATATGGCTAAAAAAAACCTCCTCATCCTAGAGTTTTTTTTTTTTTTTTTCAAATTGCAGTCTTTCCATTTAGCAAATTGATTTCTTAATTTCAAATTGGCAATTTTATGGTTAATGGAGCTACTGACAATCAAGGTCAATGAAGCAATATTTCCTCCCTTCTTCCCCCTGAACAAATAGAGTCGGGAAGAAATTTGTTCTGGATAATTATGAAATGTATTCATGAAAACTGTGTCAAAAAAGTGGAACCTCCAACGACTGAAGAACGAACGTGATGCAATCTACAATAAGACGGGTCTTTCAGGCTCAACCGAGTCCTCAACAGATGCCTAGTCACTTATTTCTAAGTTGACTTTAGCTCTTGCTGTCTTCCTGTGTCTCTTAGTCGTAGATTTGGTGTGACACAGGACACCACTTCCTTCAGTCTCTCTTCAAAATGGGAGAAGCAGGAGAGCATATCATTGTAGCAAGGCCGGCAGGTGTGCGGTGACTTTTCGAAGTTAGGAAACGTCTATGAGGACATTTCTCTTCACACAAACCTGTTGATAGATATATAGCCAAAGTAATAGTTTAAATACACGAATACCATGATAAATAAGGCATTGGACCTGGAGTTATGTTGATAGCAGCACATTCAGGAGGAGACTAAGAGAGAAATCTACTGTACTTAATGTTAGAGAACTGAAGTAAATTGGTGTGGTTTGCGATTATGCTACTGCAACAGGCTTTTTGCACATCTTTACCAGAGGATCCCATAAAACATGTTTATATTGATGAAGGAAAATCAGTTGTTAGACATTTTGCTTTTAATATAATTTTCTTTCTCCCCCCCCACACATCTCTATACATATTGTCCAGCTTTGCAACTTAATGTCCTTTCTGCAAAGAAACTCAAGATGTTTCTAGACTTAGGAGAAATCTGAAGACTACACCCAAAGCCAAAGAGTTTTCTTTTAATCTCCTTTAAAACCCAACCTTGATAGTAAAGGAACAAAAGCCGCCACTGCTTGACAGGGGAACCAGCAACAGTTCAGACCGAGCAAGGTGCACCTTTTTGTGACGCTTAGCCCGGAGGAAAATCAAGCTGCCTAAACTGGTCGCCGTGAGAATCGAAGATGGAAGGGGAGAAACGAGAGCAACATAGATAAAGGAGCTACAGAAAGCCCATGAGTAGGCCGAGTTAAAAGAAGTGGTGTCCAGCTGTTAACTCCATTACACACACTGCTACAGAAGAACAGGACAGCGAGGAGTGGACTAAATTGGCGCACGCGTTCACCTACACTGGTGCGAGAATTGGACAGACTGGCCATTAAAGTGGCTGTTAAAGTGGCTTAAACCTCAGTGAGGAAAATCTCTCCCTTTCTCCCGTCTATTTACTGTTCTTTTTTACTGCACCAACTTTAGAGGTTCTGGAAACACCTCACACATTTCACGGTCCGAAATGTTCCCTTTCTGTAGACCTTAGCTACTACTGTCTAGACGTAATCATACATTAGGACTGGGTCACAGTCAATATTTTATTCATACATTGAGTAAAATGTAAAAAAATAAATAAATATATATATATATATATATATATATATATATATATATATATATATATATATATATATATATATATATATATATATATTCTTGATGAATCTCTTTGGGGTTGCCGTCTAATTTGCAAAATTGCACTATACTTATGCAACACAATCTAAAAAAATAATGCAACAAATATCCTGTGGCTTAATACTTTTGTCAGTTTTGTGATTTTATATGCTGATCTTCATTAGCTGAGATGGAGAACACCATTTCATGATGTGATAAACAGTTTGTGCGCAGTATGTCTGGATATGGATTTGTTCTGAGCGTTTCCAGACAAACTAAATACCAAACCACCGGATGATGCATGATACATGTCTTATCTGCAGACAGATAGTGCACTTACTATTCACCCACACTCATTTGGCATTACTAAAAACATTTAGCAAAAATTAAACAGTCAATTATAATGAAAGTATCGCTGTAGCTGTCATTTTATCATTTAGTTTCTGCGTTTATAAGTGATGGACACTGTGCCTGATCTATATGCAGATATCAATGTGCTTTATGTGAGCAGCGTTTCATATTTCAACTATAAAACCCAACTGGTTGGTTTAATCAAAAACTAAACATTTATTTTTAGATCTATGTTAAACATTGAAACAATTTCCATTTGCTGTTTTGAATGACATCTAAATTTTAAGACAAACGTTGAAGATGTAGGATTAATGGAGTTTGGCAAAAGAGCACTAAAAGCAAAAAATAAATAAAAATAGAGATAAATACATTAAACTGTTGCAGAAAGATGTAACAAGTATCACTATAGTAACATGCATCTCAGTATACCTGATGTCTCTACTGCCTTTTATCACCTCTGATAGACTCTGTGAAGAACATTGATAGATCCAAAGATTTGAGTAGGAGAAACAAAATGCCAGAACGAAGTGATTTACTATTTTTAAATTTGTAAATGTATTAAACCAAGCTGAGCTGTGGGAACATTACATTTACATTTTGAAATTGAATATTTTTGTGCATCTTCTGTGTGAAAAGCTAAAAGTTGCACCTGCACACAGTGCTGTGTGGATATCAGGATACGCTGATGTGCCCCCCTCCCCAAGACCCTCACTCACCACATCTAAAGATGATTAAGCCTCCTATCTTCTGATGAACACTCTGAAGAACCGCAATGTGAGTGTGTATGTGTGTGTGTGAGTGTGTGAAAGGTGCCTGACTGACCACTCTAGACACCAAACCTCACACAAGCACACACAGTGTGAGCACATAAGACTAAAGCTGTATCACGACACTACACAGACCAGACATCCCTCAGACAGCATGTTGGCTTGACATTATACACAAACACACACCGCATGATGATATCACTGGGAAACATACACCACGTCTGTGCACACACTCAAGCGTGCACATTTCCCAATGAGCAGCTGCTGCTCATTTGCACAGCAGATAATCTTTTTTTTTTTTTTTTTTTGCGTTGCGTTGCGTTGTGTTTTTTTTTTTCTGGGACAGAAATCAAATCTGGGAAAAAGGAAAAAAATAAAAAGAAATAAAAAAAATAACCGCATATCAAAGTTGACAGCAGACCAAGCTCTGTGAGGTTTTCAGTGACATGAAACATTCAAGGCAGAATTCTTACATTTAGCATTGAATTCTTTCAGGACGTATTTTTTCTCCACTGTTGAGTTTTTCACCTCATTAAAATGTTGTTTTAGGGGCATTTTTATGGATAAAAACTTCAAAATCAGATTTAGAAATCAAAGGAAATGCCCAGGAAAGTTCCACAAATGTGGTTGCTGTGGTTTGTACGTCACAGATATTCTCCCAAGTACAAAGTTAAAATAGGCGACATAAAAAATACTGAGTTTAGTTTATCAATCAATCAATCAAATTTTATTTGTATAGCACATTTCAGCAGCAAGGCATTTCAAAGTGCTTTACATAATTAAAATAAAAACAGAAATAATCAGTGAGAAAGAGAGAGATTTAAAAAAAAAATTAAAAAAACCAAAATAAAAATAAAAATAAAAACAAAAAAAAACAAAAAACATTTAAAGACATAAAAACATGGAAGACATCAAAACCCGCACTCTAACCCTAATTTAGCCATAAGCAACTCTAAACAGGTGGGTTTTGAGTTGAGATTTAAAAGCACCCAGTGTTTCAGCTGTTTTACAGTTTTCTGGAAGTTTGTTCCAAATCTGTGGTGCATAGAAGCTGAATGCTGCTTCTCCTCGTCTGGTTCTGGTTCTGGGGATGCAGAGCAGACCAGAACCAGAAGATCTGAGGGGTCTAGACGGTTGGTACAGTAATAACAGATCTTTAAGGTATTGTGGTGCTAAACCGTTCAGTGATTTATAAACTAACATCAGTATTTTAAAGTCTATTCTCTGAGCTACAGGGAGCCAGTGTAGGGACTTTAAAACTGGTGTTAAGTGCTCTATCTTCCTGGTTTTAGTGAGAACCCGAGCAGTCCTGGTTTTGATGGTTTCTCTGTTTTACGGACAAATGCAAGCCCATTCAATATTTTGAATGGACTTTACCTTTGCTACCTTTGCACAGGAAGCAATATTTCTTAATATAAACATACGGTATACTTTGTACCAAGTTTACATTAGTCAAACTTTATACTTTTTTTTTTTTCTCAAATCAATAATATGAATGTGGTAAATTTCTGATCGGCCATACTTTTGAAAATACTGTCTATTTAGACTGCTTTGGATGACATTTTTAAAATGAAAATGCTTGTTTTAATGGGAGATTCTCTCATTTTTGATAAGAAGTTGCGCTTAGAAAATGGAAACATTCTCTATGGTGCTGTAATTGCTTTAAAACATATTTTGAACATGTTTATTTTAAAAGAAAAGAGAATGTTCCACTGTGTAAAGCTTTTCTAAATATTGCATATTTTGTCATTTTGCTACATTTGGGGGAAAATAAGAAAAAAGGCAGCAAGGAAAAAAAAAAATCAGTAATCTGTTGCTTTAGTGCAGCAAAATGTGCCAAGCAGACATTTTACAGTGAAACAGCCATGTGTTCTCACTGCTTTGGGAACACACCTAGAACCTGGAGACTCATTATATAAATATGTAATCGGAAGTTATATTAGCCTAATTTATCTTTGTTTCACACAAAATAAAAACGTTAGTGTCCAATTATTTCAGTTTTAGAAATCATTAAAGTAAGAGGAGTTTGTGTATCAAGTTTTGTCACACTCATTGATGTACGTTTGCCTGTTGTGACTTATTTCAGTGCTCATTTTGCTGTATTTTTTGACATTGAAAGACAAAGTGACATCTCTGAATATGAAATTGAAACGCTCTACGACTGCTCCCAGGTGTTCAGATGTTGCTTAGTTGATGTCAAATTAAATAAGGTTCAGTTGCAAGCCCCTAGCATGCTGACGTGAGTAAAGCGTCATGATAACATGCTGTGAAATTATGTTATTTTATCGTTGGGTCGTTGCTTCAATATTTGAGTCACAGTTTCATTGTTTTTGTAGCAGTGATTCAAATGTGCCAGAGCTGACTTTTATTGTCTTTATTTTAAACAAACTTAGAGATTTATAAGTTTGTTTACGACAACCTATGGGTTGGTCTGACAAATAAAACCCCTCCTGTTTTTCTTTACAATTATAATTTTTTGTAGAATAGTATAAATTACCTTTTAATTTATATGTCCATCTTCTTTCTTTGTGAAAACATTTGATCAGTTCTTAGCTCTTAATTGAAGAAACTGTGAGTTTCCTGCCAGATGACTGAAACTCCTGGCTTGGCTAAAAAGTCATGTAGCTTGCGTTTGTGTTGGGAGCAGTGTGCGTTTGAGTGTGCATGTGTGCGTGCGTGTGTGTGTGTGTGTGTGTGTGTTTTAGCTGTTCTTGTCAAACCTTTTTAACTCAGCAATTTTACAAACACACACATTTTCACTATGCGACACAAACTCTCTCAGGACTTTCTACAGCAGACAAGCAGGCGGGCCCATGTGCGGAGGGAGTGTGTCTTAAGGTCTATGTGTGTGTGTGTGTGTTGGATTGTGACTGTGAGACATGTGGTGGGACGGGCAGACAGGGCCGGCACGTTATCCTCTTATCCCCACTGTTGTGGAATAGAGAGGCAAGCAGCTGGAGGGACTGCAAGCAGCCTGATAATGCCAGCACTATTTTCTAAACCGCCATCTTAATCTTGTTACTCAAATGGTTGTGAAGAGAGTCATGAATTTTAATTTTTCCCAAACCGACACACACACACACACACGCACGCACGTTTACATCGCTGTCTCACATGCATAAGTAGTATCCCCACTGTGTCTGTGTTTGCTCCTTTCCTTTTCTCTGCCTCCATGTTTTTTTCTCTCCCCATCAGCTGCCAGAGGACCCTCTTCCTCATCGTCCATTTCGCCAACATGTCTTCCTCGACCCTCTCCCTTCACCTTTCTACCCTCTCCCTCCCTCCCTCAGCTCCCCTCTATCTTCCCATTTCCTACATCACGACCCACTTCTTGGTTTATTCAAGCCTGTCCTTCTATCCCTTCCTCTACCCATCTTTCCATCCACCCAATCCCTTATTCTCTGTTTCCTAATCCTGCTGAGAGAGACCCCAGACACCCAGTTTATCCATCCCTCCCCTTGTCTCCACCTCTTTCCTCCTCCTCCATCCCCTCCTCCTCCTTCATCCTTTTCCACCTTGTTCACTTTTTTTTTTCCTTCTTTTAGTCCACACAAGCAGGACAAAGAAGGGAGAAAAAAAGAAGCAGCAGGGAAATGTAGAGGCAGAATGAGAGGAGGCTGGGGTGAAAGTGGCAATAAAATAAATGGCTTGCACCTTGGAAAGGAGTTGGGTGGGGAGAAGAGAAGGGAGGGAGGCTGACGAGGTGGTGGTGAGGTGGCAGGTCGGGTAGAGAGCCGATTTAGCCAGCCACCCATGAAGCTGATTAGCTAGCCTGTGATCAGGAGGAACAGCTTTGCTTGTTAAACTTTTCACCTCTGCGAGCTCTCAGCCCTCACCGTGTAAGCCCCCCACCCACCCTCCCTCTTTCTTCTTTATCCCTCCATCCCTCCTTCCACCACTTCCTTCCTGCTGCGTCTGCTTTGGCCAACGTTGGCTCCGGTCCCCACAGCGGACCGGCAGCTGCCCCCGGTACACCCAGGCAGCTGGTTCTACCCTCCTTCCTCGGTTCTTGTACCGTCTTCCCGGAGGTCAGAGGTTCGACCGCCGGCCTGCAGCCCGGAGGGAAAGCAACACGAAGACGACATATATAAAGGGGCGGCTGTTAGCAAAATAAATGGCGAAATAAAGGGACGAAGGAGAATGAGATAGTGGAAGACCCGAGCAGCGGGTTCGTATTTATCTAACGGGAGAGAAATTAGTGAAAAGGAGAGTGAGGTGAAGTGTTGTGGAGTGGAGGGAGGATTTCACACTTTCACAGCACCGGGTGATGGTGTTGCAGGATGTGTGACAGGTACTGAGAGAGAGAGAAGTGTCGAGGGAAAACCTGAAGCACAACCTCAGGTATTCATTTCAATCCCGAAACGTTTTCTCAAAGAAACGTCCAATTTATCAAAAGTTTAAAAGTTGACAGACGTCTTTTGCAATTAAGTCAAACGATAATGAACCACATAAAAAAAATACTTGAAATAAAATCAAATATCTAAAATTATCCTAACACAGAGTAACATTTAAAAAAACATTGGGTTATGGTGACAACCTATATGTGTGTGTGGGGGTGGGGGGGAGAGGGAGGGTGCATGTGTGTGTGTGTGTAGCTCTACCATCTCTACATTATAATTATATTATTCCTATTGATTGTAACATTTTTCCTATCTAGATTTTTGTCCTAATACCTGAATGAAAGCACATATTTAAAAATGTGTCTTAGAAAATTTCTATCACTCATTTGTGAGTCTCAGTTTCCCCCTTTAACACTGTCACACTCTTACTCTCATTAACCCAGGATTATGTTTAATCTTGTCTGTAAGTGAAATCTAATATAACCTATTACCTTACCATATATCTTCTATGTAACATTAAACCACTTTGACTCAGTTTATTTTCATTGCTTCCAATTGTTTTTCCAACCAACTAGTGATCAGTAATCCTCAATGCTTTCTGAAGTAACTCTGATAACTTATTAATTCAGACATGAAGAAGCTCTTAAAAGTCAGTGTTGGAAGCAGTTTTCCAATCTGTCTAGCAAAAATTACTTTCACATTCAGTTTTTTTTTTTTACTAGATTGGACTCTAGGCCTGTCATTCCTCTATTTGTCCTTCATTTGTCCACTTTGCTATTTAGAAACAGGTGCAAAAACTGAACTGAAATCATCTAATGAAATCTCAAAAGTATCCCCCCCTTTAGGAACGCTGGAAAACAACTGAGCACTTTAAACAATTGTGAAGAAGTCTGACTTTTCTCAAGAAAACTATGAAGAAATGAACAGTTTAACACTTTGCGTCTTTATGCCATTAAGTTTCCTCCTCTGTGCCTTAATCGTGACGTTCTTGCAGAAGTTCGTTAACGACACGATCATGCAAGTTGTTGCATGTTGTGGTGCCAGAAAACTTGAGTTTTAGCCAAAAGAAAAATATCTAAATGAACACAGCGATTCTCTAACAAAGTCAAACAAAGCCCTCAGAACTGAACTTGCAAACATTTCTCCAACCGTTTATCTTGAACGTGATTCTCTTAACTTGGTTTTAGTCCTTAACCTCCAGATTTACTCGTCCAAGATGTTTCACGTAGGCTGTTTTTGCATTCGCTCCACGTTTCGCTAAAGTGCTACTTTCCCCCCCCTCAGGCTGTTTTTCCTATATGTGCAGCGTCACACTAAGATTTCTTCCGTGTTGTGTTCAGTCACTGCTTTTCCCCGTTTTGTCCTTTTTCAGATGCTGAGAGAAGGAAAGCAGGCATACGATGAAAACATCCACTATCCTCTCCTCGTCACCCTGACCAAAGGACCTCAACCTGTTAACCAAGCTCAGTAAAATAGAATAAGGGAGCTCTTTGCTACACATAACACTCTGCATTTTTTTCCTTTTATTTCACCTCCAGCCATATTCCAAACAACTCCTCTCAGTCCAGAAGACGGTCACTCAGCTTTTATAGCTAGCAGCTAATCTGCTAGTTGAAAAGTTTAGCCGTCCGTTACGGATTTATCGACTTTACAAGGAGTCTGTGATTCCTATGCATTCATTTGAATTTCCGCCTGCTTGCAGTGAATTACGTGACAGTTTTCTGTACATATCAGGTACTCATTAGTGCTTGAGGTAGTCACTGTCTGGTAACAAACGTCGCTCACTGTGTTCCCGCGCTCAGCATGGAGGCCGGCTTCGACTCGCAGTGCGGAGCAATTTACAGCTCCCTCAATTTCCACCTTTAATTTCTCTTAAAACATCTCATTCATCCCAGTCAGGGGTCAGTACAAAGAACTTAATTTGTGTGAGTGTGCATCTACGTGTGTGCGTGTGTGTGTGTGTGTGTGTGTGTGTGTGCGTGCGTGCGTGCGTGTGCGTGTGTGTGTGTGTGCGTGTGTGTGTGTGTGTGTGTTACAGCAGTGCAGTGCATTAACACACTACGGCACTTTCAGATGAAAAGAGCATCGGTTGCTGCAGGAGACACAGATTTTATATGACTTTTTTTTTTTTCCTTCTCTGCAATTTTGCTGCAATTAACACGAGTAATCAATCTCCAGCATACACACTATGAATCCACTATCGGTATTGCTTTATGGTTTGCTTTTCAGTTTGGTATCATGATGAAAGGAACAGCCTGATCTTAATTTGTTAACCATCATCTGTAATTTCCCTCTTCAGTTCCAGTTTAAGTTGCTAAAATGCAACTCAAACTGTTGCATTTTAGCTGATTGCTCTGATTTTACTGATGTGTGAATCTTCACACCTGGCTCATCGTGTCAAGTATCATTATTTCTGAAGAGGTTTGTGAGTAGGAGTTATTTATCAAGCTCACGCAGAACTGTTGTACTAGTATATATTGATCCAAAACTGTGGAATAGAAAATGATGTATTTTTGTGATTGTGTGTGTGAAATTAGATATTGTTTTTTTGACTTTTCCAAACGACGGTATTCCGTGCCGGCGAGTGCGATAAACTTATTTCGGTTTGGTTTCGGTGGCATTTATTGGCACTCCTGGTAAAGACTTGAAAATAAGATGATGTGTTATTGAAGTAGTGTTATCTCACACTGAAAATCTGTTTGGGTGTTTTAGTGGGGAAAAACACAAAGGTAATGTTCTATATATTTTGTACAATCTGATTTTGCTAATAGTACAGCGATTCATCTTCTCCTGTAACATTTTAGAGAGAGGAATCCTTGACGTTTTTATCCGATAGTTTCTTCTGGTTCCTTCTGCAGGATTTAAATCTGGAGAAGGAGATGACTGTAGACCATTTCTGTAGACTCCTGCAGATGTTTTTAATTCAAAATTTCTTTCTAGCTACTTAAGAAAGTTTACAATCCCATGAATAATGTTCCCTTAGCATTTATTTGGAAGAAAAGCAGGCCATCACAGCACTACAGATCCTCCATCATGACTAGCATTAAGCGCTAAAAGCTCACACATGTATCGTCCGAACCCAAACAGTCGGCGTGAGGTCACATGGTTGCAGACCACCGCCTCCATGTTGGTTTTATGAAACGGTCACAGAGGGAGCGCCGCGCTTTTCTACAGACGGCCTCCATGAACAACGACGTTGCAATTCCCTTTCAGGGGTTTTCAGCCATTTGACGGTCTTATTACAGTAGTTATTTAGTGAAAAACAAGTGTACATATTTCCTCAACTCGTCAGATAAGTGTTCCTCAAAAGCATTAATGACTCTTGCAGGTACAAAAACCGTATAGTGGATAAAACACAAATGCAAAACACTTCTGACCCAATCTGCATGAGCAGGTTGAATTTTTTAGGGGTGACCTAAAATCTACTCTAAATTGATTTACTCAAAATTAAGGTTGGCTTTTTCACAATTTTCACTATGAGATGATGTAAATACATAAATAATAATAAGGTGAATCTATTTGAAGCCTTCTTGCCCATCTTTACCAGGTCCCAATGAACGTTGCTGGAATGGCTCCTTTGTAAAAATAAGTGTGTAGTAATACATAAAGTGTTTCTCCAGAGGACAAAGTGTGCAACGAGTAAAAAAGGTCAGACTCATCCATGACCCTTCTGTTACCATAGAGACTATTTTACGACCTGCGGCTGCCTTTGCAGAATGCCTGAATGTCTGGACGTTTCCAGAAAATCTGGAAACTGTGGTTGCTGGAGAACAATCATCAGGAGTATCAACCCCAAACCGGAACCAAATCCTGTGTTCGTCCTGAGTCATATGATAAACATATCTATATCTTTATCTCTTACATTCACAACCTTACAGATGTTTGCTTCTTCAGTTTATTCAATCGAAAAATGCCATGTTTTTTTTTTTTTTTAATCAACCAATTGTTCTCAGGTGTTTTTTGTCACAGATCATTTGGCTTCCTGTCTATTGTATCATCGGGAAAGCTGCAGGTATGAAGGCGTGTGTTGCGGCTAGCGACGCGTTTCCACGTTACACTGTGATCCACTGACGTACAGGGCAGCCCAGAAGCTATGCAGTACTTCCCAGTGGCTGCTGTTTACATTTCACACAAGATAATCAGCCTCAGAAAAAAAAGGATGTTGTAAAATCACTGTTCTGATTGAAATGTCATTGCAAAAAAAAAAAAATAGTGTAAGTTTTTAATCGCACTTTTTTGTTTATGCAGTGCGATTTTCTGTTTTTTGGTTTGTTCTTTTCTTAGAGTGTGGAACATAAATACCCTCCCTCCACTGTGACCATACACAGACACAGCATCACTGTCTAATACAGCAAGAACAGCTGACAAAGATTTACAACATGCTGGCGCGTTTCAGGCTGCGACTTCGCCACGAACTTTCACACTGTTACCAATACATAAAAATAACATGGCAAGATTACCGTGATTTGACTAGTATTATTATCAGATTTAAAGTGTTTGGTATTAAACAGATCAGCATTATAACCAGTAAGTACTCTTTAAAAGTATAAATGAAAACTTTCAGTGTTTGTTTGTTTGCATTCATTTCAAGCTGGCTATAATTTCATGCTTCCTTAAAACACAGAGGCACTATTAAAAAAAGTAAAGTGTTTCTGTGATTACTGAAGAATTCACAATTCAAGCTAAATGTCCTTTACACAATCTGTGAGAAATTAAATAAGTTCTGAAAATATTTTTGTAATCATAAGTAATATCACATATCAGTATAATTAGTTTCTAAATAAATAAACCAAACGCTCTTACTTTGAATCATTTTGCTTTGTAGGACGGGATCAGCCCAGCTTAAGATGACCTCTAGAATATTCTAGCAGTTCTAATTCTGTAGAAGATCTGACTTGAATTACAGTAAAATGAACTTGTCCAATCATTTCTTTTAGTAGGTTTTTTATCCGGGACATTTATGACTAGCTTCACTCACTATGGGGACCGCCAAATCCGAGTCAATCGATCTGAGGCTTTGGGTTTTCACTGCGTCTGAGAGGCGGCTAGCTGCCCGCTTCAGAAGCTTTTCACTGCACTTTGTCAATTTTGCAGCAGTGCGACACGTTGCACAGTTTACACGGCGCTTCTGAGTCGCGACGCCCGTACAACAGAATTACCCGACGTGTCCCCAAAGAAATCCACGGCAGCCTGGCTTTAGCCGTAGCTCGCATCGCACCTGCAACAGCAGCAGCAAAGCTATCGATAATATCCACCTTGGATACGTATTTATGCCTTAGAAACGCATGGCTGACCTGCAACGGCGTAGCAGAGGAGGAAGAGTTCAACCTTAAAGTTCAGTCTGTGTATGGATGGGACTGATTTTCATTTTTGAACCGGACCACTGTCAGCAAACTCAGCTGCGTTTTCTTCATCATGCGCATCGGCATCAATTTTTAGCCATAATTTTTAGTCAAAACAGTGTTTGACTCAGTGGAAAATGCATATCTTGTTTATTATTGTTGAAACTCTTACTGAACGATCAATCAGCTCATACCTAATATGTGTGAATTAGACGTTGGAATCTATAATTTCTTTTTTATTAGAGCTCATTTCAGCGTCCTGTTTGTCATTACGTGTGAATTTGAGGCCTCAAACAGACGCGACAAAAAAAAAAAAAAAAAAAAGCAGAAGTGAGGAGGGAATGTAAGTCAAACAGATTTGATTTAGAAAAGAGGATGAGCGTTTTGCTTTGCTGTAATGAAAATCATTTAATGTTCATGGTTTTTCTGATCGAATAAAATATTTTTTCTTCACTAAATCTGGACTTTTCGTTCTTCCTTTTAATTTGTATGTATGTTTTTACTACTTTGTATGATTAGCAAAGCATTTATTATAATCTGCACAATCAATCCATACAAAATGATTGTAATGTACTTTTCTCTCTCTCTCTTTCTCTCTCTCTCGGTTCTGAAAGTTAAACACCGATCAAAGTAATAAAGTTTTCCTCAGA
This sequence comes from Poecilia reticulata, assembly GCF_904066995.2. NCBI lineage: Eukaryota > Metazoa > Chordata > Actinopteri > Cyprinodontiformes > Poeciliidae > Poecilia > Poecilia reticulata. Next base: position 9,822,387 of record NC_088844.1, on the reverse strand, counting down.
CTTAAACTTTCTGCGGCGTGTGTTTCAAACACAAAAGCTTCCTGTGTGCTAAGCTTGTTACACACACACACACACACACACACACATGCGTCTATATGCATACACGGATATCAAGCCCGGTGAACACCACCACCCCCTTCACCCCCCTCTTTCGGAGGAAAATAGAGAGGGAGGAGAGGCAGTACACAGCAGCTAATCCTGCAGGCTCACTCTTCTGTTTATCTGTCAGAAGAAGGGAGGGAGAATTCATGCAAGGAGGAGGGGGAAACCAGTGGGGCCTCCTGATCTGTCTTTTGATATTTTAAAGAGGTCTGTTTTCTCCTCCCCAACATTGTGCTGAAGAGGCAGAGAGAAGAGATAGAAAAAGCTACAGACGGCGGCAAAGAGAGGAAGACAAAGGCTGAAAAAGACGAGGGGGCAGATCTGGAGAAAGGGAGAAAAGATGCTACGGGAAAGGCGCAAAAACGCCCGGAAGGGGGGAAAAAAAAGAAGAAAAAAAAAGGCAGCGCACGAGACAGCTGGAAGTGAGGGGAAACTGGATCGAAACGGCGGGGAAAAGCTTCAGACGTGAAATAAAAAAAAAAATTGTTGACCAAGAGGCAGAGATTGACTGGCAGAGAGAATGATCGAACGGAGAAAAAGAGAGACAGAGTGCTCCCAGCTCAACACAAGGGCCCCATTAACTTGACCACTTGCCCTTTGCACACAAAGGCAGGGCCGGCCCACTGCCCCTCCCACCCAATTATCCACGATTAGGCTCAGTGCACTGTGTCAAGATGGAGAGGGAAGGGACGGGGGAGAATGGTGAGCACAGGGAGGAAAAAGAAAGAGACGGGGGGAGTGAGAGAGCGCCGAGAGGTGGATGATGAGGATTATGCAATTAAGTCAAAGTTGCAGGTAGTCTAATAGAGCAACCTTTGACGCAAGAGTCGTCGGAGATGAGCTGGAGCAGTTCGGGGATCAATGCAGAGCAGTGCTGCGGGACGAGAGAGACGAGGTTATTCGATGGAGCTCATAGTTCACATTGAGCACACATTATTTTGTGACTTGAATTAACATGTAGAGGTTTGAGAATAATCCGACAATGCAGCCGACACAGGAGGCCACATCACAGCATTGGATCCATTTTTGTTTCCGCTTCTCTTTTTTTTAGGTATTGTCATTGTGTGCTCCTCCTGTTTCATGTCCCTCCTCCCAAAGGTGTATATCAGTGAATCTTTACCTGCTTTTGGGATAAAAGTAAGGTAGATTTTATACCGTCTCCAAAGTTAACATGGAGTGAAACCCGCACACCTCCTGATTTAAGCGCACCGGTGTCTAGTTCAAACATCGTGGTGCATTCAGAGTCCCACCATTAAAAGCAGCCAGCACAATCTAACTAAGTTAGCTTTATTTGTTCCTAAAACATTTGAGGAACTCTCTCTATTTATCATAGAGGTGAGATGGTGAAATGTTCCGTTGGTAAAAGAACAGGTGAGATGAGACGAGCTCTGGGCCATTTTTACCATATTTGCTCTTACCATACTCAGCATTGAAGGAGCTTTACCGCGCAGGTTCGGCCTACAGCTGTTCTGGTGACTGTGTGGCCGAAGTAAACCATGTATAAGCCATACGGATCCTGGCTTATGTCACAAAAATAAAACATCTTTCACGCACTCCAATGTTTGGGATGCAATGTATAGGTTGTGGTTGCAGGATTTGTGAATTATTGCACATCGCCGAGCCTTTACACCTCCCAAGCTGCCGTATTTTCAAGAAGAGTTTCCCAAAAAAAAAAAAAAAAAGCTACCAAGATACGACCAAAGCCGCGTCTCCAGCTCGACGTTCTTACTCTGTGGAGCTCTGAAACACAGAATGGACACTTGTTTATTGTATAAAAGTAAAACATCTTTTCCTGAAGCCTGTGTTTGGGATACGTTGTGTATACTGTGGGTGAATTATTGCATATCACGGCTTTGCGCCACTGTTATTTCTACCTCCCAAGATGCTGTAATTTTTTTAAAGGCACCAAATCACAGGGGGAGTTTTAAAAACATATGGAGGAGTTGAATGTTTTCATGTACAAGGAGGGGGCAAATAAAGAGTCCAGGTGATTCAAGTTTGAGTCTGGCGTCTGAGGTGATGCTTTTCGTTGATCTCGTTCCAAACTAGCTTGCCCCAATTAACATCTAGAGGAAATTCCGTTTTCACAACAGAATAATGTTAAACCATGCAACACATATTGATGATACCCACAATTTTTATGATAGTACTACGTAGGCACCTTCCTAATATAATGGCCTAAATTGGCTTGATGGGAAATCATCCAGTCAAGCCAACGTTCAGCTACAACGCCTCCTGCCTTGTCAGATCATGGCAAGGTTGGTCTGAATGAATTAAAAAAAAAAATGGCTGACTTAGACAATAAGGAAACTGAACGTCACCCTTCATCTCTTTAAAGGACGTTTCTAATAGTAAGATGTGCTCTGTCAGACTATTTAAATGACAGCTGCCGCTGTGCGATACATAAATTTTGAAAGTGTCAAAACAGCAACAACAAATATGTGGCAACAACAAATAGAAAGTCTTTCAACAAATGCTACGTCAATATCCTTTCCTGGATGAGTCTTGGACTACATCTGAACAGTTTAGTTGCTTTTAACAACTTCCAGCTTTGCTTTGTTCTAGCCCTCAGAAAAAGCACAATGCGTTGCCCGAAGTGTCAAGTTTCCACAACTTAACAGTGCTGGTTGGAAAACCTTGTTCCTTTACTGATGGAACTGACTATTGTTGGTTTAGCCCATCGCTGCATGTTTTATTGCAGTGCAGCTGCAGACGCAACCGTTGCTCCGTCACACCAAACACAGCAAACAGCAAGGTAGCAAGAACATCTGAACTGATTTAATTTCAAATCTTTGCTCTTCTTGCTGAAAAGCAGAGGAGGCAGCGGGAGGCCAAGGATCCCATCAGTGACACATCATCTGGTTTCTACATCCGACAACCACAAAAACACAGTAATAAAGCCCACCTCGTGACGCAGTGTACCTGCCCACACGGAGGCACACGCATGTATCATGATGCATAAAAACAAACAAAAAGAAAGAGTAGGCTCCAGCATCCACGCACACACACACACACACACTGTCACAGTGACCGTGGGCTCAGCTGCAGTCCAGCTGCACTGTCATGTTGTGCCTGTTGATCGTCTGCAGCAGCCACTGCTGCTGAAGCTGCTGCTACCTCGAGTTTACTGTTGCTTACTTTCCTTCTAAACAGCTCTCCAAGAGGCTTTTACATCCAGGTTCAAGAAGAGTCTGCATAACTGAACCTCCTGTATTTTTCATTGTCATTCAGTTATTTATGGTTTAAACGCATAGCGAATATGAACAAATGTCAGATTTTTTTTTCACTTACGAAACCTTTTCGCTCTCCTTGCCCACTTGACGTCAAGAGCTGGAGTTTGTGTTTCAGAGACACTGAAGCGTCGTTCTGAAAATGCTTTTATTTCACTTCGCAGACCGTGTGTTTGTTGTTGTGACTTTCTACGGAACAAACTCTCACAATAAACAGGAATCATGAAACTTGACCACCTTTCTTTCTTTTTAGTCAAACTGTTTGGAAGTCGTCATAATGCTCGTTACGTCAAATTCTTGAATTTTAAACCTTTTTGAAGTGTCTGGAAAGAGCAAAACAATGCTAAAGACCATTTGTTTTAGTTGAGATGCAATGCTGGGAGTAAAATCTTGCAAATGTGAAGTTTTCCGATAAGGGAGGAATAACTTTTGGTACTTGGCCAACTTAAACCGTATATTGTTTTCCATCCACTTGACAGACTGAATGCTGGTCGCTCCTACAGAATCCCGATAAAATAAGCTTTAGTGTTTGTAGTTGACAGGAGAACATTTCCAAGGTGCTTCTTATCTAATGTCTCCAAAGTTCACAAGTTGGTGGGTACAATTTTTTTATTCTGTTCTTCAACAACATGGAGCAGTTCATGTCCAGATACATGAGACAGGCGTGTTCAGTTTCTGGTTTATAGCATCAAAATGGAGGTAAATGCAGATCCAGTATCACAAACACTGACACCGATACGTATCATTTAAGTAAGATATATTATCAAACTTCTGACCTTTACGTGTCTTTGTGATTTTTCATTGTAATTATTTTGCTACAACCTAAGGTAGAATTTAGATCAGGTTTATAGGCGCCTACAAAACACTTTGCCAACGTACTTGTATGATAATCAGAAACGTAAAAAAATTTAATAAATGTTGTGCATTGTGTTCAAAAACAAAGTGCAAAAATGATCATTCAAGAGCAAATGATAGCAAAAATCTTTTTCTACTGTAGCGGTGAGAAACTACATTACAAAATTAAAATAATATTTCAGGAGGGAATCTGAAACTAAAGTTCCAATCTTATCATGCTAGCCATCAACCCGATGTTGATACCGACTTGGTATAGTTAATATCGGTATTTATCCAGTGTTGTGAGCAGTGATAATTTCTCTCTGCATTGCTTTTGAAGTCTCTTTATGTTTTCTTTCAACTTCTGTTTTCATCTTTTCATTCCAAAATTTTTGATCTACGTTTTGTTTTTCTTTACCAGTTCAGAGATGATCCAGAACGACAGTGCGGCCCCAGTCGAAACGTGAGCTCAAAGCATCTGTACGTCTCTGGGAACAGAGCTCGTCCTTCCCTCCACCACCACCAGCACCAGCACCAGCACCACCACTCCGACCGTCGCTCAGAATCTCTGAAAACCTTTCAAGCCTTTTCCCCTCTTCTCTCTAACCTCAAGGCAATTTAGGGATGGCTTTTTAAATGATCCGCTCATTATCGGTAGTGGAGTCTCTTTTTCCAGCCCCGTCTGCTGGCTCTCCCGCTTCCTGTCCCCACTCTCTCCTCTTTACTCCGTTTTTAAGAGGGCTTTTTCTGCTTACGCCCCCTCCCCACCTCCCACTCCTCCCTTCAGAATGGCTTTTTGATCCGTTTGTTTGTGCTCATCGAGTGGAATGTAGCAAAGTCCCTGAGAGCATTTTTTCCCTCTTTTTCCTCCTTTTTTTTTTTTTTTACTTTTTAAAATTTATTTATTTAGAAAGCCATTGAGTTTAAGTTGATGTGGATGAGTGGGAGCTACCGCCGCCTCCCTCCCATCCGCGCGCGCACGCAAACACACTCACCGGATGCTGGCCTTGATGACTATAATGTGTTTCATTACAGGAGAAGGAATGAGAAATGCGTGGAGGCGGAATTCTGCCGGAATCACATGCCGTCTGTAGAGGAAACGGTAAAAGATTCACATTTGATGTGTCTATCATAGTAAACCAAGAAAGAAAAACGTCAGACGTAAACGCCGCTAGCTAAACTGCGCGACTCATTTGTCCTCTCGCGGGCTCGGCTGGCCCTGTCGGCAGCTTTAAGTTATCCTCCTCTATCTGTTCAGCCTCTCCACCTTTAATACCCATTAAACCTCTCCATCTGGATATGCAGGAGGCCGAGTTCAGCCACCGACTTATTAGCTGAGTAACTGGAGGGAGTCGAGGTCAGTCCGGAGGCTGGCCGCATGCATGCACGCACATGCAATTTCACAGCAATGCTTACACATGAGCTTATAGCGATGCGCCGCTAATTGAAGGGGTCTGCTCTGTTGACGAAAGCACTCAACTTATCGCTGATTAGGTCAGGCTGGGTGGAACCGGGAGGCGAATAGAGACGGAGGAGAAAAAAAAAACCGGCTTTGGGATGTATAAGACGACACAAGAGGCTTGTGTCGGGTTGAGAGTCCTTCCGATAAACGCCGGCAGTCTCTTGTGGCGGTGTTTACCCGTCCTATAATTGGAGAAGAGCCCACAATTAGCCACTGTAGCGCCGTACTGATTTAACACCTGTCACTTCTGTGCTATTGTTTGCATATGACTTCAGTTGGATAATCAGTAAGGCCGACTACGGGTCTGTGAAACATCAAAAATAAATACTGGATAAATCTTTCTGCTTTTGTCACCATTTCAAACACTGTTTTTGTGATTTTTTTTTCTCAGTATTTTAACACCTGAGATTTAGAATACATTGGTGACTTCCTTGATGGTTGTGATTTTATGAAATGGTAAAAGCTTCAAATTATCTTTGGAGCCTTGTATAAAAAAATTAATCAGCTCAAAAATTGAACCAGCTAAAAAAAAAGGTCTAAATGGAAAAGCAGAACTCGAGAGCGTTGAAAGATTTTAAGCCTTTATGTAAATGACAGGGTCAAACCAATGAGTTTCTTCAGGGGAAATTTTAGTTTTAGACTCATAAATGTTGCTGATTAATCACTTTTGTTATCTGTAAACAGAAGTCTGTTCAATGCCTTTGGAAATTACTCTATTCTTTATCTCCTAAAGATTTCAAAACAATATAACAGAGTGTATTATATGCCTGTCAGGCCACCAGGCTTCACTTGTGCCCCCACCAGGCTAAGCATTGCTTATTTAAGTCTTTTTAAAATGTTTGCATTTTTAAAGTTTTATTTTTGGTGTCCAGATATTAATCTTCCAATCTTTTAATAACACATAATTATCAAGTGATATTTTCAAATTTCCTGTCAACTTTAAACATTTTTTGACTCAAAAACACGACTGAATGACTGCCGAGCGCCCCAACCACCGGGCTTAGCATGTTTTCTGGGGTAAACCTTTCTTCATCTCTTCTGGTTTGCCGCTATAGACCTTATCGCTCTGTGGGATTCTCAGCCTTCTTCACCACTGTTTTCCCATGTTACACTTCTGGTAACTTCTCATTTTTACATTGGGAAAATACAAGAATAAATAAATAAGTCAATCAAGGGAAGTCTAGCCAACTTGTAAATTAAATCACACATATATTTTTTCTATCTCTCAAATCAGTCAAACTTTCTTTAAATTTTGCGTACCTAACTCTCTGTCTGCCTTCTCACCTTTTTGTCTCCATTTTTCCATTATTCCCCCCGCTCCCCCCTCTAACCCTCGCACTCCTAATCACCTCACTTTGGCCTATGTGATGGTGGTCGCCAGGGAAACAGCTCTAGCTTGACGACCCATGTTCCGGTGGGGCCGGGGGGCCGTTGGGGGCCAGTCAATGAGCCTCTCTTCCTGCCACAAGTGGTGCTGGCTGGATGGAGTGGGCCCTCGTGTCTGCTTTTGAAGGTCAATGAGGCCGCAGCCCGGCACTCTGCCACTGACTCTGAGCCCCCCAGAAAAGCAGCGCAAAAATTTGGCTTTTAAGCGAAAGTTTAATTCAACCACACGCAGACATGACCATGGTCAGACGCTCCGGGTCTTGATTCACCATCCTGGTGGAAACTGTAAATCATTCCTTAGTAGACAGTCACTTAGATCACTCTTACGCAAAAATTACTTATTTGACATTTTATTATTGTTGCTGCAGTTCCACATGAACTTAATTTCACTCTATTGGTAAATTAAGTGATAGACCAGCATAAAATAGCACATAATTATGAAGTGGAACTCAAATGATCTCTGTGGCTTTTCACTTATTTTGTGAAAAACAAAAGTGTGCTGTGCAGTTGGGTTCGCCACCCTTTACTTTGATACCCCAACATTAAATTGAGTGCAACAATCACCTTCAAAAGCCAAGTAATAGTAAAGCCAACCTGGGTGTGACGTAATCGATCTCTCACTAAAGATGTTTGGTGAAGGCCTCAGAGAATAGTGAATAAACAACATTGTGACAACCAGGGAACACAAAAACAATGGAACCTCAAGTAGTGAAGAAATTTACAGCAGGTTAGATTATGAAACAATGTAGGACTGTTCAATTCATTATGCAAATAAAAATAAAAAATGAGGCCAGCATCACATGACTATGAGATCTCCAATACAGAGCTCAGGTGGGTGTGGATCAGGTATTTTTTATGTATTTCACAAATCTGTCCTCTATGGCAGAGTGACAAGAAAAAAGAAGTTGTAACAAACCCACAAGAAGCAGAATGGAAACAGTCCGACATGTGAGAGAAGATGCTTTGATGGGACTAAAACTAGAACAAACAACAATTCACCATTTTGTGTTAGTCTATCACAGAATATCCCAACTAAATACATGGAGGTTCAACGCTAACATGTGGAAAACGTTAATGGTGCATCAATACGTCTGATAGTGATATCCAATCTTGCAGGTTATTATATATCTCATAATAGGAGTACATCATAGAGCCACTGCGGTGTTTCATCACTTACATGTCTTTATTGGCTATGTTTGTGTTTGTTTTTGTGTGGCAGTCGAGTAAATACAAACCAACCAGAATCACTGGATCTAAACAGCTGACTGTGAATTAGCAGTTTAAGTTTTTGAATCAGTCGTATTCCTCCTTGCAGCCTTCCTCTGTGTCAGCCTACAGGGTGGTATGCACCTGTTCCAAACAATTTTCTCCTTTTTGTTTTGCTTTAGGTGGGGGGAGGTAAATACACCAGCAGCCACTTGTGTGCCTTCTCAGGGGAAATGTACATAGATTATGTCCTCACTAATCCTTCTGCGACAAAAAGGCATTTTGCTTCAATACAGCAGTTGTGCAAAGGTTTCAGCAAATACACTCACATGCTCGTATTTCCAGTCCATATGTGTGCAAGGACGTTGGTGCAATTAACCTTTTGCTGATTCAGACCTATTGCTCTGTTTAGTTGAATAGAACTGGAGTGTTCCCCGGGATGTACCCAAAACCTCTGATAGAGTGTATGTATATTAGAGTGAGAGTGATTTCTTAAAACTCAATGCTGAGTTTTCTGGAAGAGGCTAAGCTCTTAGCTACCTTATAAATCCTTCTTTGTGTATGTAGACGCTGTGTACGTTTGCATCCCCGATTCACCCTAAGTGCAGCATTGCTTCAAGCAGGGGAGTTTAGACTCTGCTCAGGGGTAGATCCTGGGTTCATCCTGCAGAGAGAGAGAGACTCTACTTCAGCTCAAGTCCAGCCTCTGGCGCTGGCACGCCGTCATCTGTCAAGAGTCGGCTTGCCTCGAGTCCTCTTTTTGTCATCAGCTTCGGCGGACCGAGCCGAGTATGTGCTAAAACGTTTTGGAACCCCTCCGAAAAATTGGCTCGAATCAGAAAAGTCTGCTTGCTTCGTGTTGCGCCCTGCATGTGTAAATTCACACAGTGTGTGATTACCTGTGCGACTCTTCGCCGAAGCCCAGTCTGAACTGGAGCTTGGCCACGGCTAACCGGTGAGCCATTTGTCTGAAGTACATTTTGTGGCCTTTCGTGCCAGCTGATTTAAACAAGTGCCCAGCTGTCATGACTAAAACGGAGCACTTTACTTGTTGCGTTCGCTGGCCCGATTCCCTGCGGCTCGGCGGTGCCAGCGAGCCTTGATAGGAACAAAGAGTGCCAACTGTTGACCTCGACAGAGAGAACAATTCAGACACATCCCATTTGTGTCAGTTGATTCTGTAAAAGCTCTTCATGTACCTGTAAACTACCCAACTACTTGTAGCAGGTGATGTGGTGATATATGAACGCTGACTCCCTGGCCTCGTCTCATGATTTGTCAATGTACTGAGAAGGAATATACAGTATTTAATAAATGCAGTATACTGGAAGAGTATTGTAGTATTTAAACAATTTTCAATTTTGTGATTTAACAACAATTTTTGGTGTGTTTTTTTCTTCTCGATTTTGCATGATTGACCAACAAAAAGTGGTGCATATTGTTGACTTGAAAGGAAATGTTTGTTTTTTTTAACAACAAAAAAATCTGGAAAGAGTGGTATGCATTTGTATGCAGCTTCCATTGTCTTCAGAAGACACCTGATTGTTAAATTGGGTCCACCTGTGTGTCATTTAACCTCAATCTGGAGTGTCATTAGATGAGGGCTTCATGGGGTTGAAGAATGAGACCAGTTATGCACACTGCTTGCCTCTTGTCCAGGGGTGTGGACGGCATGATTATGTCACTGTTGGCATGGCACCTTTGCTGATTGTTCAATATCTTCATTAAGTAGCTACAAACCTTGCTTCAGTATACCAGAAGCTACAATGAATAAAGATCAGCTAGTTTTTAAGTAAAACATAGATATATTAGCAGTGGTATATTGTCTTTGTCACTGCAGACAGAAAAGTGTGCATGATTGGTTGAGAATATTAGTGAATAAACATCATTAACCAGTCTGCAGTCCTAAGAAGGGTCCAATGGACCCCACGTTAGCTTTTTACCCTGTGCGTGGTCCCGGCAGTGTCACACTGACCCTGCGTGCTTTTAAAAGGTGCGACTCTCAGACTTTATTGACCTGTCTAAATTGGCTCTCTGAGTTAAAAATTATAATTGAAATACTAAAAGACACTTCTTCTTGAAGAAGGTGGCAGCTTCAGGAGAACCGTGTTCACTTTGTATTCAACCAACTTCACATGGTGACTGATTTACGTTTCCCTGTGTGTAAATCTCACATGTGCACATGTACTGGATTTCGCTTGACTTGGCATCTGTTGCAAATAACCTGCAATTGCCTTTGTAAATACGCAGCGAGTGTTAAAATGTATTGTTGTGCACATGCATGTTGGCGTGTATATATGTGCACATGACTCTGCCATTGTTACGATCCCCGCCTCTCCTGCTGCCTTCTCATGCTACAGCATGGCTGTGCTAGTTTAGAGTCATGCAGCTTTCTGTTGTGCACTACGAACTCACACAGCTCTATTAATTAGCTGTTTGATGCTGTTAATTGGGCTCCCACTGCTGCACTAATTGATAACGCCATTGCCATTGACAACATGAAACACAAACAGAGACGAGTCTCTCGCAAGCAGCCTATTCAAGCTCCACAGAGTGAGAGTGGGCCGGGTAAAAACCTGGAGGAAGTGATGGATGAGCATCGGCAACAAAAGGCCCGGAAGGAAGGGGGGGGGGGACAAGAGAGACAAAGGGAGACGAGATTGGAAAGAGGATGGCGCGAGATGTCAGAGAGTTTTCATGTTTCACAATGCAATTTCCCAGACTTATTCTACATATTGATTCCTGTTTTGATATTCAGGTTCCGTGGCTAACTCTCACAAACAAACATCCGTCGGCTGAAAATGTAAATGCAATCTCATGTGTCAACACCTGGTAATAGCAATATCATCTTCCTGTTGCTCTGTGATCTGCATAGCGCCACACCCCTCACCTCTCTAATAACACTGTTCAGCTATTCATTGAAATGTCTGTTATCAAATATAGCATGTGTTTTTACCTGTCACCAGCTGAGATCCTGTCACTTCCTGCCTCCGAGAAATCAAAAACAATATTATTTGAGGCACATTTTAATTTGCGTCGCAAAATGGGAATGGTTGCAAATGTCGTCAATTACTGTTTGACCTCTTTGGTATGGCAAAGGGTTGTAATTGTCTTTCTTTTTTTTATTTACAAAGAAAGGCCCTGTTCTGTGAAAACGTTACTTCTACTTATGCTACGGTAAGATTTCTGGTCAAACGACTTATGTTTGGTTTGTTTTTAACATCAGCTTATTGACAAAATAGATTGTTTTTTTTGGACAAATGTCTGGTTGCCTTTTACAGAACATCTCAATTTGAATGGAATGAATGCAAGTTGTATTTCAATTTTTATAAAAATTCAGTCTATCCACAGAAACACAAGGTCCAATTATTTTACTTGAATTTTACTTATTTGAATAGACATGCATCTTTAAAACTGTCACAGTTTCTAAGGCTATTTTATTATGCCCTATGTCTTAATTGAAGTACTGAGTCTTGTTTGGACCATCTCAACATGAAATATGAGAGACTTTGACCTCCAATCAAACCGAGTTCAGTCTGACTGACAACCTTTTCATAGCCCTTATTTATCAAAGACATATGCATAAATTCAACATACTAGACTGCCAGTAGAATAGAAAAAATATAAATATTTATCCATCCATCTACTGTATGCTATTTCTTATTAGGAAATAGTTGGGGTACAACTTGAACAGGATGCAAGTCCACCAATGGGCATCGCAGAGACACACAGGACAAACAACCATGCACGTCAGAGCAACCACTTAACTGAACAATCGTTTTTATACTGCAGGAGGAATCTGGAGTTTCTGGGAAAAATTCATGGATGGAAATGGAGAGCAAACAAAGTGCATGGAGGAAAAAACGTGGGCTGGGATTCGACTCCAGGACCTTCTTCATCATCTGTCAACAAAGTGAGTACAAAATGTAACCCATTTTGGGTATGGATTAATACATATGAAATGTGATGACTCTTTTTTTTTTTTATGTACCAAATAAAAAATGGCTAGGCGTGGCCAAAGCTGCAACAGTTTCGACAACCAGCACTCAATTAAAAAACGTTAATCTATTTTCAAAATCAGTGTGAAAAGTACACAAACATGGGTGGTACAGAACATCTTTTCACATCCCAAATAGTTGGAAATGATCTCCGCCGTTGAAAATACCTGCAAATCAGGGAGAAAACGGGCTTGAAATGAACCCTGTCAGGTGAGAACAGACGCATGGTCAATCAAAACATCATGAAAGACGGCACCTTTATATCTGAAACAAGGTCAGGTATGAAACAATTAAGGCTGCAGAAGTGTGAAAGAGTCAATGGGTCAAAAGACCAGTAACCACTTGAAGGGGGGGAAAAAACATTCCTGCGAGTATAATCTGACACAGTCATGCAAAACGTTAATAAGGTGGGTTCAAATGGTTGGTATTAAAATATCCTGTGGTAAATGGATTATCTCGGTGCCTAAAATTCGACGACAGGACCAAAACTGCTATAGTATTAAACGGCAGAAAGGCAAATTGACCTGGACCAGTTCTTCCCTGACATCTGTCAGAGTGATTGTAACAGGCTATCAGAGCCATGAAGATATCTCCCTCTGAAGTTGGTTTTTTAAAAGCTTATTACACCACTCACTAACCTGTACAAATGAAAAATGATCACGTTTTCCTTCTGATTTCACGACTTTCAGTAAGATGCAACCCGTTTGAGATCATAAACTTAGAAGGTTATTCTGGGCCGTAAATAAGCTTTTCGTGGACTTGCTACTTCACAATCAGTGAGTGTTTCGTTGCAACCGCTTCTCATATCTGCTGTCAATGTTGCTTTGAGGTATTTTTACAGTGGCCTAAATTTTCAGACCCAGAAGCTATGATCACATTTCATCCACAACAAAATAGCCCCTTTTTTGAGTTGTAGACTCACAGTCTTCTTCCCCTTTTGTACTTGTTTTCTTTCCTGCCTCTATACAAGTGTGAGTGTACTTGTGCCCATATCCAAGCGCTTGCATCTAGCGGTGAGAAGAGCAGTACCTTTAATGGTAGCAGTAGTGGCAAATTACAGACCAAGGCACACTATTACAATTATCCACATCTTTCAGGACAGGTGGACACACACCTGTTACCCACCTTATAGTAGTGAGTGCAGCAAGGCTCCCGTCGGTGCACACACATATGTGCATGCACACACATGCACGCAGTATTTGAGTGAGCTTTTTCCAGCCATTTTCTGAAGAAAGTACTCTCACTCTTACGCTGGTATATGGCCTTCCTACTCTCTTGCTATTATATGCCTTTCCATTAGAGGCAATTACCACTCAGGCTACAGCGCTACGTCCAACATTCTCACACAGTTCTATCACTTATGGTCAAAGAGCTGCCTTTCTCATGTCAAGTATGCATTGTACACAAAGGAAAAACAAGTTACATGACACTTCTGGCAGAAATGGATTATAGATTATCCTATTTTCTCACATTTGTTTCCCCCTTCTTTCACATAGCACATGTTTTAACTTTTTAATGAGGTTTTATCTTTAAAGATGTTCTAGCAGCTCCCTATCAGGTCTAACTCATAACTCCTGAGAGACTCATAAACTAGCCGTGACCTGACAAAATGGCGTCTGAAAACATGAAAGACAACTTCCTGTATTTGGCCCCAGTGGCCAATCGTGACCTGCTGCCGTACATCAAACGGAGCTCAATAGGAAATGTCCCTGTGGAGACAATAACAACCTCGGTGACTTTGATTTACCCAGAGACCCCATGGTACAAACACTGCACGCGAGGCTCTGTGCAGAGGCCAGACGGTGTCCGAAAACTGCCGGGACCGGATGGAGGCTTTTATTATGAACTTCAGTCACTGCCCAAACTTCCTGCCAGGTGATTGAATATGTTTTTTCTTTTGTGTGCTTCTCTGCACAGCCTATTTTAAGCGTTAGATTAAGCTTGTCAGGGTTTATAATTTTCTTTTTTTTTTTTTACTCCTTTTGTGAATGTCAGTGTAATCCCTTTATATCAGTTTTCTTTCAATTATTCAAAGTATTGCGAGCTTTTTGTTACGTGGCTGTCAGTGCAAGATAATTCCTGCAACCACCACCCAGCACTTCCCTTTCATGTGTAGGCAGAAGGACGTTTACAAAGGCTGGGTGAACAAAATAACATCGAGAAGAACAATGACGGGTCAGTGAGACTTATCTAACGTTAACGTTGAGAAAAGGATCTGTTGTCAACAATTCTCTTTCATGTTGAGTTTCATATTAACTTTTTTGATTTTCTACTTTAGGGTGGCAGCTCTCACATTTATTTATTTTTTTTACTAATGGAGTACTCTACTGTAGATTGCAACATTATTGCAATGTTGTTGCAATAATTATTAATTATTAATATTAAAGATGAATAATCTTAAATATTTAAAGATTATTATTTGAAGATAATACTCTTTAAATAGCAATTTAAAGGTTATCATTTAACTTACCTTAAATGTCAGGTGTTCTCCATTCAGATTTACAACATCTTCACTTCTGTTTATTTCTACAGCATTAATCGCCCAATTTTACCTGAAGGCACTTTACAGTACAAACATGTCTAGATTATATCCACTCCATATGATCATATCAACCCAATCTATTACAACATATCCCAATCATATAGGTAAAACATCCAAAGAGCCCTGTGTGAGAAATCCCAGCCAATTCCACAGAGTCACTCACATCCAGTTTAATACATAAACACATTATAAACATATAATGTCAAAATAAAATTGAATACATAATTAAAACCTTTGCTTAACCTTTAATTGAGACTATATTCTCAATTTCCACCTAATCCCGTCTAGTAGATAAACATTTATTATTATTTTCTCCTAAATAGTGATGTAAACACGATGGTTTAGAACTCTAATTACCTCGTCCTAATGTACAGCTAATGTTTTCCTCTCTGTGTTGCGTTTTCCTCCTAAAAAAAACCCCCAGAAGCAGAGTGTCTTCTGCAGTGCAGGGAACAGATTTGCATATCTGCCATGCCTCCCAACAGGCAGAGAAGTGCTATCCTGACAGGCCTAATGAACTAGCCATTTAAGTGGTCAAATTATACACTCATCCCTTTTCATCGTCTGATATTCCTGCTTTGTACAGGTGATGGAAAGGCAACTTTCCCCATTCACTCCCCTTTAGAAACACCAACCTCGCCTAATCCCTTCCCTCTCATCCTCTCCCTCCCCCCTCGTCTCTCCTGCGTCTCTTCCATGACATTGGTGAAAAGTGTGAGCATTCATCGAGTCGAGGATAGGGAGAGAGAGAGAGAGAGAGAACGAGGCAGAAGGGAAAAGGCAGTGCTCCGAGGCCCTTTGTGGAAAGAAATCATGTCGGAATACGGAGCGGGGGCAAGAGAGAGAGAGAGGGAGAGAGGGAGGCTGTCACAGACCTCAATGGCAGCATTATGTAAATGGCTGACATCCCCTGATGTAAAGCTGAATAGAGACACATTAATGTCTTGTGTATATTTAAAAAGCCTGGGCCCAACTCCTCAGGATTGCGAGCGGCAGATCCCGTAATCATGTTGACGAAGTAATGGCAGAGAATTAGTTGTCCATTAAAAGTGTATTATGCACCACGCTGGCACATGAAATTACTCTCAAATAGTGGAATGGCTGAGGGGGAGTGACGAGAGCGAGCAAGATAGAAGCGGAGGGGAGTGGGAGGAGGACGTTGATGGATGGCCCGTGCGTGTCTGCGTGCGTGCCCGCTGCGAGCGCGAGCCCGCTCGGGCGAGCCCGCGCGTATGAATGCTCCTGCTCCGACTCGACGGAGGCAGGTGATTGACATCTTTAGACTTTGAGAAATCAAAGCAGTGTGAGAGTGTGTGGATGGGCGCACAGCGGGACCTGAAAGATTCTAATGAGGTTATAGAGGGCTGGGTGTCAAATACGCACGCATTAACATATGCACAACGCGCTCGGTACAGAAATATAAGATGTGTGACAAGTTAAACGCGCGAGGGAAGAGCTCGAATAAGGATAATGAGATAAAAGAAGGCTAATTAGGGAATAGATTAGGGTTCATTGTTTACCTGCCCGGCTTTGTTGCTCTCGTGAACCAGAGCTGACATTAATGAAGCGGTAAGAAGATGCAGATTTTGGGGCATACAGAAGCTGGCATGACATACAGTAGGCTTGTGACGATACATCCAGCTCACAAGACGACACCACACACGATGGTGAGTTCCCCGGAATAATACCAGAGGAGATTTTACCACTACTTCGTATTGTGTTAAAAATTCTAGTCCAAGTGTAATATATTTGGGTTTTTATTCTTGTCTAACTCCAATGTGGTTCCGACGCCCAAACGACATTGGGTCTTCACAAAGAGATTATTTATTTATTTATTTATTTTTTTACAAATGTCACAAATCTGAAACCGTGTTAAATAAACCCCAAGTACTTGTCAATTTCAAAACTATAGAGTATTGCAGGCCATGTTGGAGCTCTTTTACTGTGCCACATGCCTGACTCCTCACAACATTTTCTGATGATCAAATTTAAAAGATCACAAGAAAGTTGAAATGTTTGCAATAAAAATACAAAGTAAGAAAGAAAAAGAACAGGAAAGTGCACAATACTGTTCGTGTAAGTGAGATTGTATTGTTGTATTTTTAAGAAAAAAAAAGTTTCCAAATATTTAATCAAAGCTGCATGTGCATGTCCAAATCTGCAAATTAAAAGCTAAACAAAATGTTGATATTAGTTCTGAATGGGAATATAGTTATGCAAAAAGATCATGTACTACCTCTCATGTTAATTTTCATTTGTCTTGAGCAGCGGATCGATGAAAGCCATGCTTGTAGAGTAATAACCGATAAACATAATTTCTTAACTCACTAAACGCAACAGAGGAGCTCAAGAAATACTTCCTTTCTCACTTCAAGATAAAAGTCTCAAACGCCAATGAATGTCTCTAAGCTTAAAACACACTTCCATATTCGGGGCGCTTACACTTGCCTCACCAGATGAAGCCATGCAGAAAGAAAGAAAGTACCATGATAGCTCTTTGCGAGACAGACTTCACTTTGACAGGAAGTGCCGAGGTGTTTTAATACCACAGAGATATTTGTCGCTACACCCACTAAAGCTAAAGGGAAGAGCCCCTCTGTGCATGTACAGGTGGTGTCGTTTATCTCTGCTGTCATCTTTGTGTCGCGGTCCTCAAAGTCAGCTGTCATCTCTGTCACACTGCATCGTCCCTTTTGTCAGGCCTCATGTGTGGTATCTGCAGACCGCGGTGCGAGGAACTCTACAAGTTGGAGTTTCTTCCAGCCCAGATTCCTCTGCATTTGTTGAACTTGTCAAACAACACGAATATCACTTTTCTATTAGCTCTTCCTTGTGGCTTTATTCAGAAGCTCATGTCACAGACACAGAGGTTTTAGCTTTTTAGACACCAGCCAAATGCAGTGAAGTTAAAATAAACATCTAAGTGATGGTTTGGCGGCCCGCCTCCGTATCTCCTCCCATCTTTCTTTTCTCCTCCATTCTTCTCTCATGTCTGAGGCGATAGAAATGTAATTCAGATGTCAAAACGCCCCATCTCACCCTCTTCCCCCATCTCTCTGTCTTACTCTGTCCTTTTCTAGTCCGTCGTTCCCATTGTTCTCGTGGCTGCTTCTTTATCGAGCGAGACATCGCCGAGAGGGGGGAAGAAAAGGAAAAGATGACATGCTTTCTCAGCCCGTAGCGGCGCGTCCCCGGCTAGAGTGGCTTTTCATTTGAGCGATACAGGAGTGACAGCTTCCACTGTAGAGGGAACACCCCTGCGCCATAATGAGACTGACTGGGCTGCCAAAGACGTGTCTGTCTGCCTGTCAGTCAAAGCTGTCCATCAGCTCCCTCTGACACAAACCTGTCTTTCTGTGTGCACTGCACCTCTGTCTGGCCTTTTGTCTGTCCTGCTCCTGGCCTAGGACAAGACGACTTCTCCTTTCATGCTGTTTGTAGATACAACTGACTGTATTGCAAATATTTCAGTCTAACTCTACTAGACAAATTTTGCACGTTCTCTGATATAGAGCCGTCTTCCGCCTGCCTTATAATGTTTCATCTTACTGAAATACATTATATCTACTTTGTCATCCAATATTACAATATCTACTGTGCCCAATCTAAAGTATAACTCATTGATAAGTAACACATTTGGGTTTGTGAATTCCTTATCACGTAAGTATAACTAAGACTGCAAGTCCAATGTAACAGTAACAAAAACTGGCCATCCTTTTGTGGATCTGGAGAAGACTTATGACCCTGTCCATCAATGGATCCTATAGAGGTATAGAAGTGAGGGTTATTCAAAGTTCTATCAAGTTCTTGTATATAAAAGCAAGAGCTATGTCCACATTTTTGGCACAAAGTCTAGCATGGACTCCACCACGACTCACCATTGTCTCTAACCTTCTTTGTGGTGTTCATAGACAGGATCTCAGGACCTTGATACAAAGGAGGCTGTTTTGTTTGGGATCGTCGGTGTCATGATGTTTGCTTTTTGCAGATGATGTGGTTCTGTTGGTGTCTTCAAGCCATGATCAGCTCTTCTAACTCTGAGGCCATGATTCTCAACTGGAAAAATTAGTTTTGCTCCATTCAGGTTGGTGGATTTCTCTTCCTCAAACGGAGAGTCTATTGTTCTCGACTGATTGGAGGACTGAGCTGGAGGTGGATGGATGGACTGGGGGTTGCATCTGCAGTATTGCCAGTGCTGATCTGGTTTATCATAGAAAAGAAAGCACTTACCCAAAAATCAAAGCTCTTAACACCCCATCAGCAGTTGAAGTTAGCTTCTCCCGTCATGTGGCCAGACTCAGCCGAAGTTAAAGGTTTCCATTGTCTGGGAGGAGCTCAGAGTAGAGTCACTGCACCTCTACTTAAGAGTTAGATCTGGAAGGAGGCCCCTCATGGTGCCTTCCTTTGGAGGTTTTTATGAGCACATGCCAGTGGGAGAAGAACCTATGGCAAATCCACAATTTGCTGGAGGAACGTTATAACCTGGGAACGCCTTGGGATTGCTTGGAGAGAGTCTCTGGGTGGAGGATTTTCTGAATTTCACTATTTTACCTGTTATTGGTGAAGAGCATGGATGGATGGATATGAACTGAATTGAGCCACACTTTCAGTGGTAGCAGATCTCAAAGGATGTTTTCACATCTGATAGTCCGGTAGACACTATCATAGTTACAACATTTGTTAAATTTTCAGCTGGTGCAGTTTGATTTCACACTGCACTGTCAAACAAACAAAATCCTTTGAAAAACCTGCCCCCCCCCCCCCCACACCCACACACACACACACCCTACCTGTGGTGGTGCTGCACCAAGAACCACTGAAGAAAAGGACACAAACTGAGACCTTTAGGTAGACCAGAGTTCTCTTTTTTTTGTCTGCATCAGAGTTCAGTTACCCAGTCACACCTCCAAACAAACCAGACTTTCTAGGCAAACAAATTAGACATTGATTAAAGTGGACTAAACAGAACTGGTGATAATGTACCCTTTTTGACAAAATATGTCAAAAAAAAAAAAAAAAAAAAAAAAAAAATATATATATATATATATATATATATATATATATATATATATATATATATATATATTTGTGCAGAGAAGAGCAGTTTAAGAAGTGAAGAAACGTTATAAACAATACTACCACAAAAATTAAAAGACTTTTCACTTTTAAGGTAAAAAATGCAAAGTTGGCTAACAGTAACCATCCACCATTCCTCTAGGAGAGGCCACAGGAGCACATAAGAGAAAAGAGAGATAACCTTATAGAAGTGAGGCCTCTCCCACTCCTTAGCTCCCTCTGGCTCTGCCTCCTCTCTTCTGGCTTCGTCGCTTCCTCTAACATGAGAAATACATTCTGCTGCAGACAGGGCTCCTATGTCTCCTGGTATTTGTCTGGCCATCATCTATACATGCATTCGTTTGAGAAGGAATTTAGACACGCACAAAAACAAAAATCTAATTTAGTTGCCCTCTTCTCCAAAATATCGGTTTGCTGCAGTGAGCTACAAAAAAGACATGACCTCCACTGTCAGTGTCAGTGTTTTTGGGAGGCCAAGCATAAGAGGATAGAGGTCAGAAGAAGAAAAAGCGCTTTCTCCTTTTGGGCTGTTACATGTCTTCTTTGACTTGCTCCGAGGAAGAACACAACAAAAAGAGGGGAACCCAAACTTTTTGTCTGCTCTTCCCTCCTTCCGTCTCCCACTGCCACCCGCTCTTGTCTTGTCTTGTAGGTTCTTGTTAAATGGGCAACAAACGGCATCCCGGGTGAAAAGACAGAAGGACCACAGTGTGTAGATGTTTGTCCAACAGAGAGGGACAAAGAAACAAGGAGTTAGGACCACCTGAGTGCCACCCCCATCTGCCCGTCTCTCCTCTTTCCCTCCTTTCTCCCTGCCTTTTTGGCAGGAGGTCACCATTCAAGCCCAGTGCGGTGACAAAGATGTCCAGTATATAGAGTGGAGAAAAGAAGCCAGTGTCTCAGCGATGGCCTGGCTGCCTTGCTTTAGCCGTGGTGCCTGTGTGAAAGGCACAGATAACACAAAATTACTGGAGCAAAACGAGCTCAGAGTATCAGAGTACATTATATTTCCAAGGTTAAGGCAAATTGTTAAATAAGTAAATGTAAAAGAGAGAGCAAAGTCACATGAAAAAAAATTGTCAGTAGCAATACAGTTCACCATGTACATATTATCAAATGTCTTTGCCGTAGTTCTGTGCCTTTAATGCGGAAAGTTAAGTTAACTGATGAGGTCAGTGTATCAATACTTGCATATAAAGTACCTGAGTCTCTCTGAAACGACTTTTTTTCTTTATTTTTTTCTTTATTTACTTATAATAGATGAAAAATTGCTATTTGGCTAATTCTGGCGCATTTACAGAAATTTTAATTTATGTGCATTTCTCCTCCCAAATAAATAAATAAATTTCAAATGTATCCAAAGCAAGCCAGGTTTCTTGATTTAGGTTGTAAAGAACCTAGAAGCTATTTACAGTACTTTAGGTTTTAAACCATTTATCCTCCATTGTTTTAACTACATACTTTCTTCCATTGACTGCCTCATCCCACTAAGTGTCACAAGGTTAAACATATTTTTAATTATTATGTTTTGGAACCTCAATTTCTACTCAGAATTTTACTGTAATGTCTACCATAAAGGAAGTAAAGGGTACCAAACAAATTTTAACACAAGGTCTCTGGGGCCTCGTTTTTGATTTTAAGTAATTACAGATTTAATTAAAAGCAAAAATTATACAACTTTTTTTCCAAGTTGCTTCTCAGCAACATTAAAATTTTTATTGTAGTTAGCAGTTGTCAAACAAGCGACGTGAAAACAACTCCGATGCAAATCGAACCAGATCTGCTCATCGCCTCTCCTCCCACCTCCCCCCTCCCTGCTGACAGTCATTTTGCTCCTTTTTCTGTCTCTTGTTTCCGTTCTTTGGAGGTTTGTTTTCATTCTCGGTTTCTCAGAACAAGTCTGAATTTGGCCACACGGAGCGTTACGCGTACACTGGAGAGAAAGAGAGGGGAGACGGAGAGGGAACGAAGGGCCTGTGTCCCATTAATCTGCCACATATGGTGGATCTGCAAATGACAGATCCCTAATGGTAAACATTGACGGATAGCGTTAGCTTGTTTCTATTGGCGAGCTGGATGGGTACACTTGTGATAAGTGCTCCATTGCCGAGGAGAGAGATGGTGTAAATGGGGCAGGAGAATACCACTAATAAAGCCCCCCACCCACCCACCTCTGCTCCTCAAGCTAGACCTTTTGTCCCACCTGCTACTCTGCTGCTGTGAAATTAGGTTGCACCCCCCCTCCCCTGTCTCATTCCTCCTTTCTTTATCCACCTCTTTTTCTTTTGGGTGAACGGCCATGTGAAGAGGTTCATTACTGCCGTGGCTAGATGCACTCAGGTATGGCTGGGTCTGTTCCCACTATAGACGCAGAGCTCTCTCTGTGTCTGGACCCTCTGGCTCCCTGGAAAAGGGAAACATGGCACACAAAGGTCCTGTTAGCACTTCCTATGAAATCAGCAGTTTTCTCTCGAGGTACAACGCTCCAATTACCTAACACTTGGAGGATGCTGCTCTGCAACACACAACGCAGCCTCCCTCCTCCCCCCGTGCTTCAACGTGTGTGTGCGTCTGTGTGCGCGGGTGTGTGTAGGTGTGTGTGTGTCTTAGTGCTCACCATCTTGGGTATTCTTAAAGGCTAGGTGGCTAATTAGCAGTAAAGACACTCTCCTCCTCGAGGTCCTTGTCCTTTTCTGCTCCTCCTCTTCTTGCTTCAAACAAGTGCATTTTATTTACCATTCTTCCCCCCAACCATGATGAACTCAGCTTTCTCTTATGCTCTGCTTTCACGCCATACACTACACCAGTGGCCCTTCCAGGACGGAGATGGCCATAAGGGACCTGAGAAGGGCCCTTTATGGATGGAGGATGCTATGTGGGGATCAGGGGGTGAATAGCTGCCCTCCACCAGGCTACAAGCTTGTTAGATGGCCTCCCAGAGCAAATATGAACTCAAGATATTAGATACTTGAAGTAAATTTCATGAGGAAGCTATGTGGTCATCATTGTGCTGTATAAAACCAGTTGCTTTGATTTTGCTACATTTTTAGTTCACCAGTGTACTAATCCCACTGGTGAACTAAAAATTCACCAGTGGGGTTGTGCTTCTTAGCTCAGCATCGAGGCATTTTATTGGGATTTTATGTATAAGATCCTAACTGTGATTTTTATGAGGTGAATTATGAAAAGTGTGGCATGCGTTTACTATTCAACCCCAGAGTCACTACTTTCTAGAACCTTTCACTGCAGCTACAGCTTCTAATATGTGGGGCATAATGTCTCCACATACCTATATCCTTTATTTTTTTTTGTTTAGCCACATTCTGACTTTGGTTTTTAGATGTGGACTTTGACTGTGCCATTCTAACACTTGAAATGCTTTGATAATAACCAATCCTTTGTAGCCCAGGCCTTTAAGAGACTACTGCCCCAGTATCTAACGTGGCAGCTTTTCCTTCATAAGCTGTCGACAGATCCTCCCACCTGAGGTATGGATCTCTGCAGCTCCTCCATAGTTACCACTGGCCTCTACGCTGCTGCTCTGGTTAGTGCTCTCCTTGTCCTTGGCAGTTCAGGTCGTGCGACACTGCTATTATCATATTTTATAAGATGATGTGTACATTGATTTCTTCAAAACTTTTTTTTTCTGAAAAGTCCATTATGATTGATAACGGACTGATCTCTAATGTTCTCTGACAAACTTCTGAGGCCTTTGCAGAAAAGCTGCATTTAAACTGAAAGTTCATAACAAAGAAAACTTCTGTAAACTAATTAACTTTAACTCCCTGTAAAAGTGACTTTTAAAGACAGTTGCATTAAAGAAGTCCAAATGCAGTAAACACCCACTCAGATTTATATTTAGAGAAAAAAGAGAAAATAAACCGTCTCTCATCTCATTTCCCTTCTATTTCCCTATTTTTTGCTGTTCTGCGTTAGTTTGTCTCATTAATTCCAAATTAAACACCTTGTAGTTTTAAAACATCAAGATACGAATAAACTCTGAGGCCACGAATTGTTGTAAGGTGCTGCATTTTTCACTGCTGTCCGATCTCTTAGTGGAAGAATTTAGCCAAACATAACCAGGAGGCCCTTACAGTGAGAACCTGGGTGGTCTTAAACATCACCATGAGAGTTAAGTGCAGTGAAAGCAAAGCATAAGTGAATCAGGAAGAGGGGATAAGAGCGTCTCCTCAGTACAATAAGACAGGTGTGGAGAGGAGGGGGTCTGTAGA
Organism: Poecilia reticulata; assembly: GCF_904066995.2. Lineage (NCBI taxonomy): Eukaryota > Metazoa > Chordata > Actinopteri > Cyprinodontiformes > Poeciliidae > Poecilia > Poecilia reticulata. The sequence continues at coordinate 9,798,319 of NC_088844.1, read as the reverse complement.
AGCAGAGCAAGGGGCAGAAGAAAAGAGAGCGAGAAGGATGGGCGAATATTTCACAATTTAATATGCTAACTAATGAGATTTACCCAACTTTGTTTTATTAAGTTATAATAACATAGGCGCTAACTTACTTTTTGTTATTATTATTAACTTTCTTAAACTGTTTAGTTTGCTTAAAGCCTCAGAAATGTTTCTGCATTCATTCTTTCAGCTGTGCTACTTCAGAATGAATTCAACCGTTTTCTATTGCTTCGACTTCCTTTATAAAGTTTGCACTGGGGGAAAACACTTAGCAAATTTAATATGCACATGCCATGTTTTTGAGCTAAATGCTTGTTCAAAATTACATTTTGAAATTAAAGTTGCTTTATAGCGACTTTTTTATTTTTATTTTTTTTCCCTTAAGATTAGTTATTGACTCAGTAATAATGGTTCATACAGAAAGCAGAACTATTTATGCTGGAAATGCTCTGATTCAAGCTTTGCTCACTAACCTTCTTAAGTCGTTTTTAGCGCAGACACAAATGTTTTATTTTTAAAATAATGTGCTAAAATAAATTATGACTTGTAAAAAATAATAAAAAAAAATAAAAAATAAAAAAAAAAATATATATATATATATATAATTCTTTATAATTCTTTATAATTTGAATTATGTTTTGGCATTGTTTAATTCTACTCTTGAATGGTCCCACAATTTTACACTAAAAATGGAAGTAGTAAAACTTCTGGTGCAATTCTGGAACCCCTTAATTGATAAACTACCACAGAAATATATATTAACTACAAAAAAGTGTATTAGTGTTTTCACAATAAATGTACTTTATGTACTCTTCCTTCCCCTTCTGTACCTAAATTGGAGTTTCTGTGAATATCAATTTTCCCAACTTTAATGTAACTTTATTTATGCCAGTTCATTTGTTTGACATAAACAAACAAATTAATTGTGGTGATAAGATTCTGAAGTTGATGCAGTTTGCCCAACACATTGGTGTCATCGACAAATTTCATTAAAAAATAAAGATTTACTAAATATTTATTCTGAATATATACTATTAACATTTGTGATCAATTATTTGAGCCAATCAGACGCCTCGCATCATACCTCCAAACATTCAGATCCCATATAGCAACACATTACTACTTGTTCATTAAGTAACTTATTAATTAGTTCTATAATAAAATCCTATATCTTTGCAGTTTATTTTACATTATTAAAGCAGCACTTCAAATAGCAGGATTATTATCACAATTTCCCTAAAAACCAATAAATGTTGCTTTATTGTAATGAATATAATTTTGGCCTTGGAACATTGATGGCTCGCTAAATTGTCGGAGTCCTTTCATATGAAATCCTCGTTCGTTTCTAAACAGACTCTGTCCTTTCTCTGAATTTATCATCAGTCATCACAGGCTTGATCTATAACCAGATTACTTAGAGCTATGACACACATGGCTTCTCTCTGTCTCCGTCTCTTTCTCTCTCTGTCTCTCTCTCTCTCACACACACATATACACTCACTAAAATACAGGTATTATTACAAAAACATTACCAGTAATGGTGTTTGTGGAGACTTATCCCAACTCAGTTCCTGTCGTATCAGTAGATGGGATTAATGGATCCCTGAGTGCGATGCTTGAATTAAACTACACTCCCTCCATGCAAGGAGTGGGGATAAACACATCTGAGTACGGACCTTTGAACTTCCAACAATTCTGCCCATCTGCCACTCAGCTGCAGGAGCTTTAAGCCAAGAACGCTGGGATGCTTCACTCACCATAATGATATTAGCAGCCCAGAGCTACAAACCGATGATCTGGTTCAGAGGTTGACCTTTGGCCGAAAACAGAGATGGAGAAAGTTAGCTGACCTGTGATCAGTCTTTGGGGAACACGCTGTTTCTAATGATTCTAAAACATAGCTGGGCATGTTGGTGGCTTTAACTTTTACTGAATTGTTTTTTAGAGAACTAAACTTTTAAAATAAAAAGTTATTCAAAAAATATATAAACTTGCTGCAGCATGCCTCCTTTTTATTATGTGATTTAAGTTGTTAGATTCCGCCATAGAACATGTCTTATAACACACTTGCATCATAAAGTTTATAACTACAGGTTTAATATGGTCACTTGCAAAGGTTCTAACCTGTTGAATGCACATTTTTTCACATACTAACCAAAACTTCAATGTAGCTTATTGGTATCTTGTGTGATAACAAACAAAAACACCATTAAATACCAACGAACACATGGAAAAATTATAGATACACTCGTGAGGATGTCAAAATCCGTGCTAGATCATGATAACTGTGGAGGAGCTACAGAGACACACAGCTCAGGTGGGAGAAACTGTTAACAGGACAAATATTGGTTGTGTAGTCCGCAAATGTTTTTTCTGAAAGAATGGCAACATGGGGGCATAATAAAAATGTCAAAGAAATTGCTATGGTTGGATTACAGTTTAATTTCAGCTTTTGGCATTTTTTGCAAAAACATGCGTACGCGGTGAATGAAGCATGAATGCCAAAAACATCATATGCACAGTGAAAGATGGTGGTGGCAGCATTATGCTGTGAAGGTGATTGTCTCCAACAGGGACAGGGAAGCTGACCACAGTTGAGAACATGGACGGAGCAAAAATAATGAGCAATCCTTGAAGAAAATATTGAGTTTGAGAAGTAGAACACATAATGCATAATGCCACACTTTTAAGTTTTTTATTCGAGAGAAAAAAGTAATGTATAGCTTTTAATACATTTTCACACTATACACTAATTTGCCTTGGTCTGCCAGGTAAAATCTCAATAAATTGATGTTTGTGATGGTAATTTGACAAAATGGGAGTGGGGAGGTGGGTGACCCTATATATATATATATATATATATATATATATATATATATATATATATATATATATATATATATATATATATATATATATATATATATATAGAGAGAGAGAGAGAGAGAGAGAGAGAGAGAGAGAGAGAGAGAGATAATAGTGGCGCAGTTGGTAGAGCTGTTGCCTTGTAGCAAGAAGGTTCTGAGTTCAATTCCCAGGTTCTGCGTTCAATTCCCGGAGTTTGCATGTTCTCTTCTCCAGATTGCCCCTAGGTGTGAGTGTGTGTGTGCATGGTTGTTTGTCCTGTGTGTCTCTGTGTTGCCCTGCAACAGACTGGCGACCTGTCCAGGGTGAACCCCGCCTCTAGCCCAGAACGTCAGCTGGAGATGGGCACCAGCAACCCTCCCGACCCCACCAAGGGACAAGGGTGTAAAGAAAATGGATGGATGGAAAAGAAGAAAAATGGATATAGTAATAATTCAAACCGAGCTTTGTTAACATATGTCATTGTTCTTTTTCTTCCGTTTTCTGCGCCATCTGTTTGCTGCCGGTAAGTATGAAGAAACGACATGCAGCTCCAGAATAATAATAATAATAAAATATATATATAAAAAAAGCGATTAAGGGCGAGAGGATTATTTTGAATGAGGTCAGTGTTGATATGAATTAAAACAGCGTCTCCACTGGAGGCCTAGTCACTCAACCAGACAGTGCCGAGGAGGCTTATATCGGGAGAGGCGTTAAAATCCATTTTCTCATCACCCCCTCTCTGTCTCTCTCTCTCTCCTCGCTGCACGACCTGTTCTCCCTCCTCACCTCCCTTCATCTCTTCCTCCTCTTCTTCCTCCTCCGAGAAAGACCGGGTCCTGAAAGACGCGCCGCATCATCGTGCCATTAAATATTTAAGCAAAACACTGAAACTATATGAAAGATTAAGGGTGCATAAAAATAATTAAGGATTATAGCAATGAAAAATGCATGCTCGGTGTAACCTAGGAGTTCATGATATGAACAATACAATATTAATGATCTGGAGTGAAGGACCGTGCAAAGCAGTTCTGCAACCTCATTAGGAGGAATGCGGAGGAAAAAAAAAAAAAAGCTGCGAGCTGCAGATAGCAGATACCCTGGCTGTTTACAGGTTCACAAAACAAACAGAGGTAATGAATCCGCGCAGTGTAATAACGGCTGCACATGCGCGAGTGCGTGGGTTTATAGATGATACCTTGCAAAAAAAAAAAAAAAAAAAAAAAAAAATCCACGAAAGTTAAAGCGCGCAGCGGACAATAGACGGACGCAGTTTTGCATATTTCTTTTTTTTTTTTTTTCGCAGCATATAGAAAGAAAAAGAGGAAAATGTAGTAGATCTGTCACCACGCAAGCGTTTGTAAGGAAGGTCATTTCTAATGCAAGTCAAATAGCAGGGATATATTCAAGAGCGTAGAAATTAGAAAGCAGCAATACCTCAAATTACATTACCATGAACAGACTCCATTTCTTTCACCGAATTACAGCGGCGTGAACAGCCTCATATATCTTTTATGTGCGTGGACATTTTTTAACCCCCCCCCCTCCACCACCCCACACCCCCCACACACACACCACTCCTCCACCCGCCTTTCAGAATAAGTGCGCTCATTTCTCGCGGGGGACATGGATATTTTACCAGTGTTTTAATTATGGGAGCCCGAGGAGCTTCGGGGGGCCCGGCGCGCTGATGAGGTTTCCCCACATCGTTGGTTTTCAACAATGACAGCTCTTTGACACATTTTCAGGTCATTCCGGGCTGAATGAAATCCAAATGAAACCCATCGCCTATTGGAATGAGGTATCAATAATTGGCGCCGCAGCGCCGAAGAAGGCCGCGACTTTTCAGAGAGTTTGGCTGATACGACCTCTGCTAAAAAAAAGAAAGAAGAAGAAACACTGCGGGATTAGGGGCCGTTCTAACAATGGGGGGCAAAGTCATCGAGGCCGCGGATTATGCAAACATTTAGCATATGTTGGAGTGAAAGTTTCAAAGTGTCAGATGCTCAGTATGATGAGGATACACTGATCAAACCATTTTTTAATGTGGTCAATTAAACGACAGGGTGACATTTTCCATGCATTTTTAAAAAATATCTATTTTTGAGTTAAAAAAAAATAGCCAGTTTACCAGGTAATATGCACTCAAAATTAAAATGTAGGTAATTTATAAAATTTGCTTACTTAACTAAATTAGTTCAGTTCCAATTTTTAACACCTGTTTTGGTTAAATTGAATAAATTAAGTCAAATACATTTTTTTTTTGCTTTAATTTGACTTAAACAAAAATAAATATCTTGGTTCTTATTTATATATATATATATTGGACAGCCATGATAAAAATGGCTGTCCAATAAATACTTATTAGGATCATAGCATGTAGGCCTACGGTATTTAAATGCTGTCTGTCTAATATTATCTTCATTACTGTAAGACCTGCAAGGTCACATTAAATGCCAAACACACCCAATTAATAACAGATTTACAGATACAGTCATTAGTGCACAGGAACTTATGAATGTAGAAGATCCTCTCTATCACAACCAGACTCCACTGGGTCCCAGACGGCAGTAATGGATCAAAAAACTCATCCGCCATGGAGCAGAAATTTGCAGAGGTGAAAACAAGCATAAGAGAGCACAGAAGTTCATCAGCCACTTTACTCCAGATTAAATATATTTTATTAACAAATATGTTAGCTATTGTTCATACCTCTGTTAAGATGGCTTTTAAATAGTCATAAAATTAAGAAACTAAGTTTGCTATCATGTTTGACCTTAGCAATAGCACCTTTGCTAGCTACATTTGGGTTGGATACAGTACTACAGTACTACTGTAGCTAGTACTGCTAGCTACTTTTGTACTGCTAGCAGCTGACCTGAAGCTTTCTCCACAACCAGTTTCATGGCAGTACTCACATTTATTGTATTGATAAATTAATGTATATTGCAGCACAATTTTCCAAAATACATATTCCAGTTTCTGCTGGACACGACATAGCCTGCGATAAATTAGAAAAACTAAGTGTTGACAGATGTCCCTTCAACACTAGTATGGGTATTTTAAAAGCAGCTAAAGTTTTAGTTTATTTTATAAATAGATATGTCTGTACAGAGTGTGGGATTCTTATTAAAATGCTGTAATACCCATGCCGTGCCAACAGGAGGTGATAAAATTGACATTAACTATGTTAAGGAGAACAGCTGGTGCTTGGCTAAAGCAGTGTTAGGTTAAAGCTTTTCTCAAACTGTTTCAGTTATTCATGCCTTCGTCTTGTGATTACAGCTTAGTGGATTCAAAAAGGGAATAAGCTGGAAAACATGTGAGTTATGTTTTCTACCACAGAATGTCAGAGCAGCCATGTAGAGGATCTGTCTTTGATGGTTTTCAATACTCTCCCTATATCTATAGTTCAAATCTCACATTAGAAACTTTTTTTTGTAAAAGTCTTCATTTTCCACAAAGAACTTACATTTTCATTAATCTTTAAATAATATTTATCGTTAAAATACGTGAAATATTAGCAACCACATTTACAAGCCAAAGTTGAATTAAAATGTAAATAATTTCAGGGGATAATATTTATTACCATCCAAAATTCCTTTTCATAGTATACAAACCTCTCATTATAGGTTCATAGGCTTCAAAACATATAAATATGATGAGGTCAAGCATTTTGCGTTATTACATTGTACAATAAACTGAACCTCCTCCCACGAATCCCTGTAACTAACTGAAAACATCCACAGTTTTATTTTTTTGTGTGCAAATGTTAGCTTTATTCAAACAGCTTACATATTAAGAAACTGCTTAGTAATCTATTAAAACAAATGGCACATTAGGATTTATCCTTTTTGCAAACACACACTGAAGTGCCGCTGTCAGTCCTTTTCTCCCCACATTAGCGCGGGTGAGCACCCGCTGACGATTATAGCCGCAGATTCTGTCGCTATTATGAATTCAAACACATCCTCCCGTGATTGAAGGGAGCCATTACAATAAGTCACAGGCTGCTGCTGATAATGGCACAAGGCAAGCACGGCCGTCAGCCGCGTCCTGACAGGATATTGAACGGAGGTGAAAAGTTAACAAAATTATCAAATAGACAACTCCCCACCCCAACCCTTCACAAAGACAGACTTTCGTGCTTCCCTCAGGGACTGTGACGTAAAATAATAATGCAGGGTCGCTATGGGCCAAATTCAAAACCTCTGTTTAGAACAAGACACACGCTGATCATTCAGTGAGGTGTTGGCACCATGTCGTAAAGTAGCTGCAGTGAGGGTCCGATCCCTCCGCTGCGGACACAGAGGGGCAGCAGCTCCCTAGTCATCTGAGCCCCTCAACTCGTTGGCATGTTTTTGTTGCCAGGTGAACCGCAGTTGCACAGTAGCTTAGGTTTGGGGGGTGAAACGCAGGAACGAGGACAAACATTTGGTTTCAAGTGTTGCTTTTAATTGCTGGAACATGTTTTAGTCCACCGTGATTTAGATGTTTAACTCTGTCATTTGAAAACAAATTAGAGATGATTGATGTCTTGGGGCCACAGCAGCCCCCCCATCCCTCTCTCTCTTACCTCCCCTCTCCATTCTACTTTTGTTTTAGTAGGGGGGTGAAATCGGAAAGTCTATCTAAAGAATGCCTGTGCTCCCTGCTCTGTGTTGTTGTGGAGTATATTTATGCTAATGTGTTTGTGTGCAGTGTGTGCGCGCGCCTCGCCGAGTCGTTCCGCAGCGAGAAATGATAGTCGCATTAACCCTTCAACTCTTATTTCATGGCTGCCTCGTTAAGAAGCTCGCCGATTTAATTACCAGCGATGGAGGCTGGGGAAGGTACAAGGCCCCGTGTCGCCGCGTAATTGGAAGCATTTCTCTTTACACCCAACTTAACATTTTCCACCCATCTCTAATTGTTGAGTACAATTCACGCTCATTAATACGGAGAATTATGTAATTTTCAAAGCAGGACTTGGGTGTGGATGTTGAACAAGAGAGCGATAATTCCTGCAGACTTGTAGCCGCACTCAGGGAGCCCACACTACACGGCCTGTGCTGCTGCATATGTGCAAAGCTATAATTAAAGCACTTTTGAATGACTGCTCTTGTGCTTACATTACATTAGCGACGGTGACTCCAAGTGGCCTTGCAACGTGGTCTTTTGTAGTATATTTTAGTCAGTTTCGTCATTTACAAATTAGCGCGGCGTACATGCAAGAGTAATGTGCACTGCATTTTAGGCTGTCAAATCACACAGAAACAAGCGAGATGCCATATGCTAAGCTACGTTTGCAAAGAGAAAAGATCAGTTGACTGAATGATCATAGTTAGACTGAATCAGATATAATTTGCAGCAGAGTTTGGTCTTTCCAACAAGTATTCCAGAGTTTGTCTTTATGTGATTTAATGGTCTTGGTTATCCATTTATTTGTTTTTATTAATCATTATTGTTATAGTGAGCTTGGTTTGTACTTACTTCAGCCCATTACAATACTTTGGAGGTGCTAACTTCACATATTTGCCATTTTCTAAAGCAGTTTAAACAGCATGAACCCAAGGCTTTATGGGGCTCTGAGGAGAATTTGATTTGGGGGCCTTTCAGTAAAGTCAAACTTTTACAGTTCAACTAATATTTATTTCAAATTAGCCACGTTTAGATGTTTTGCTTAACCAGTGGGTTTTCTTAAAATGGGCAATAGGGCACATTTCCAGGGCAACACCTTGTCAAGGGTTGGCATAGCACATGTACGTAAATGTAAGTTTGCACACCATGACTGGATTATTATATTATTTGAGTCAAGGTTTCCTATTTATTATACATTAAAGTGGTAAATTGCTTTTTAAATTGCATAATTTAAATTGGGAAACTAAAATACTTTGATAAAACTTAAAGATGATTACTTTAAACTGAACATACGTTAATTTAACTTGAATTCTATATGTGAAAATATGTAAAGATAAAACTATTATGAAGTTTCTGTAGTATTTACAGAAACCTGGTGTGTTTTTCATAAAATAATTGCCACTGTGTATTATTATGTGCATTACACAAGCATTATTTGCTGCAGCTGGAGTGAAATATCAGCCACACAATGCTCCATGGTACTTAGCAACCAAATGCCTATTGCATGAATCTGACAGCATTTGAGTTTGAGTGTGTATTTCAAACTTACTTTAGTTCTTTTTAAAGTACTGTAGCTCCAAAGTTAACACCAGTCGAGTGACTGACGCGTTGCTCTTACAAAAAACTGTACAATATCACAATTTTGTTGTACATACTCACTTTGCTTACTTACATATTGCAATGATTTCACAGTAACAATAAAACGTATTTTGCCTGTGAATCTATTACTGCTACTGTCTGAGCCTCAACATAACAAATACTGTTCTAAACATAAAATGTATCCATTGTCAGATGATCTAAGTGAACTAAATGTAGGAAAATGTTTATACACCAACAGAAATCATACTAACTGTTTTTCAGGGTTAGCAAACATCAACTTGATCCGTCCATCCATTATCTACACCCACTTATCCTTGCAGGGCCGCAGAGGGGCAGGTGCGAGGGGTGGTGTGCATCCTGAACAGGTCATCACTCCATCCCAGTCATCAATTATCGATTTTAGTTTGTATTTTTTAAAAATATGTCTTCCCCCCACCCCCACAATAATAACAAATGACGTGTCAACAGTGATGCTGATAGGACCCCCTGCAGGCCTGGAGCCCCTGAACAGCTGCTGGTCCTGAGGCCGATTATTTCCGTATTTGTATTTGACTGGATGTAATCTCTGTTCCACTCATCTCCATTAACGAGTTTCACTCTATTTGACTTTATCGCGTCTGTTTTGCTACCATTTCTATCCTACATCCTGGACATCTAGCGTCTCAGGTTTGCTCTCACACGTCTTCTTTCTCTCTTTTTCCTGTTTTAATCACCACTCAGTAACCCACGACGACCGTTTGAATGGCAATATTTAATTGGCCGTACTTCATTTGCTCTTTAAAAAAAAATATAAAAAAAAACCTGGCTCGCGTTGACGGCAAACAACCGCGGCGGCCTCCGTCTGGATTGAGAAATCAGACACGGTGACAGTGGCAGCGAGGCGAGGGGCGACGCCTGTTGCAAATGAAGTCCTCAACCACGAGACTCTATTAAACCGTCACAATGTGATACCAATCTGTAACTTTATTATTGCCGGGCCCATTCGCTCTCACACCCCCCTTCTTCTCTTTCTGCTCCATCAATGCTAGCCGCCACCGCCGCCGCCACACTCCTGCATTATCAGAAAACACAGTCATTAAAAAGCATTTGACCTTTTTGCGGCGAGTCTCGAGAAATTACCTTCTCCCTGTTTGGTTCCCCTCTCTCCGTGTCCTCCTCCCCGGCTTGCCGGACGAATAAATCACTTCGCGGCAAATTGTAATGCAACTCCTTCTTTCTTTCTTTTTTTTTTTTTTTTTTGCTCTGAGCGGTGTTAGCTTGCCTCCGCCTCGACAGCGCCCGAGGAGATACAGCCGTAATTAAATGTTACATCTGCCAATTGTTTCATGGGGACAATGAGGGAGGGAGGGTACGACTGGAGAGCAAGCGACAGAGAAGAGCAGGAGATGAGTGGAGGTGAGACAATGCTACACGCTGGACGGTTTGAAGAGAAGATTGCAGAGGCCCGGGACGTGTGAGGAGAGGAGATACTCGAGCAAAAACAGACAGATAGGAGAGAGGGAGGAAAAAAAAACACTATTCTTGGATTAACAATGCGCACATCTGTGTCAGCGTTGCAGTCCATATTGATCTGATCTGTCTGAGTGTGTGAATGCGTGCTCTGCTCATATCAGCGTGCGAGTGTGTGCGAACCAGGCAGTTCGGTGTTTGAAGTGTACCAGCGCATCCCGACGCTGTGACTCCCTCCGCCTCAGACACCTTGGCTTCCCACCGATACCCGAAGTCTCCGTGGAAACAACCAAAGTTTAAACGTAATTAGGCTTATATTTGCCGTCTTAACGATGCGTCGTTTGGCATCGTTTGGGCCTTTGCCCCGGTCCTCCAAATGTGTATCTGCCCACATGCACAACATTAAATTACAAACACTTAGCGCCGCCCCTCATCTACAGAGCGAGGCTTTGTTTACCCCTGGCGAAATGAAAACTGAGACGGGAGGTGCTCTGGTTGTTCATATCACCCTGTGAGCAATTAGCAAACTGCGCAGGGGGTGGAGGTAAAACACACACACACACACACAGGCACACACACGCACGCACACAAACCATCTCACACAACACTGTCTCTTTAGTCGTTTGATTTCAGGCGACTGAGAGTGCATGTTTGTAGTAATATTTTTGTTAACGATTAGATCTATTCTATTCCACTGAGCAATAAATTTGATTCCGAGGCCATAAAAGCTCATTTAGACACGACTCAATGCTAGTTCAGCATGCGACTGTGGTTTAGATGCTAGCATTTCATTTACTTTTGTTGACTTTGACTTTTGCATTGCTAGCTTATGTAGCCCTCAAAAACATTACAACTGGCACAGGCATGAAAGCTCAAACTGTGATGTTTAAATAATCAATGTGTGGGCGGGAAAAAGACTGTTTTCTGTTTGGGGACTAAAAATTAAAGGCATAATTTAATTCATATTTGTATCACACTATCAGATGGAAACAAACTTTAGGCAGATGTGGAACGAGGTTTCCTAGTATTTGCTATAAATATTGGTTCACATGAGACGTGTTGGACTTGCGTATTATTTCTAACGAAGGTGCATTGAGGTCTTGATTTGTGTTTTATTACTGTGTGATTTGCAGACTTTTACAGAATCTACAAAGATTTAATTCTAAATTTGATCTCAAATTAATTTTAGACCAGAGTGCTCTACACCAAATGTCTAACACAAAGATTCATGTCTAAATTAGGTAGATTCATAGCCTTGATGTGAAAAATAAATTTATTCTATTCTATTCTAATAAACTTTTCCCTTTTCAGTCATTTAGCTGTTGATTGATTTATTTAACAGACTCATGGTCCACACAGACATTAATAAACAAAGATGCATAAAAAAACCAATAAAAATGTTTAGTCATTTAGAGTATTTTTAAGTGCCCAAGTTTAATTAAAATTACTGTTGTAGCAAATCTTTTACATTCATTTTTTGCCTTCTGTTGCCTGAAGCCAAGTTTGACTGAAATAACTGTAAACTTTGATTGTGGATCAATCCGATACCTGATGGTGCTGAAGCATACTTTTACTGCAGGTGTTACTGTAAAGATTACTTAGTCTGTATCCTTCTGTTATTTTGTAAGCAAATTAGATTTCTCCATATACTTTGTTGGTCCTGTTGCGTCACTCTAAGCCATGCCACCATTCCTGAATCGACCAGAGCAGGCAAAACGGATAAATCTCGGGCTGCTTTTTGTGGAATAAACCCACTTCTATACACCCCGGGGCAGAAATGCATTTCCATAACACCGATAAATTGGATTTAACGGCAAATCACGGCCAACAATGGTTGAGAGCTATAAATGCTGCTGTCTCTCCCACCCTACAGCAAGGACCTACAAAGACCGCCGTGTGTGTTTAGGCGTAAGCACGTCGCCTTGTTGGTTAAGTGGTCTCGTCTCGGTTAAGGTATGAAATCGTCCTGACTGTAAGCACCTTCCCCTTCCGGCCGTGACTTGTTATCCATTTAGCTGAGGAGAATCTGTGCTGTCAGGGGATGTGGGGGTCCTTGTTCCTGCCGACACATGAACGCCGGCGCAGGCAGAACCCGAGCAAGCGCCGCTGGGCAGATCCACACCGACCTGTTCTGCACCTGTGGATCAGGCCTACTAGTGCCACTTTTGTTTTTTAATTCAGCTTTAGCCAAAAATATTTGGATGCTTTCGAACAGTAGCTGTGAATTTGTAAACCGGCGTTGGCAATTATTGAGTAATTTCTACGTCTACTTTCCATCTTTATACCAGTTAAGAAAATGAATCTCCCTGAACTTTTGAAGTTTGAGGCATTCGCTTGAACAAAATCTGCCAAATTGCAGCTAAACGAGGGCCGCTGCGCGGTTTAAACGGGATGGATCTCATTTAAAAAAAAAACAAAAAAACCTAGAGCTCAGAGGATGAGTTGTTTTTTTTGTTTTTTTTCTGAGCAGAAGCAAACAGAAATCAGCTAAACACACACGAACACACGCACACACCCAAATACACACACCTCCCACCGACGGTGATAACAAACAGTGATTAGCATGTGAAAAACAACACAGACGGGGTGTAAGCAAGCAGATGCCTGTTTCTCTGTTAGCCATGTTGATTAGCCTACTGTCTTAATATCTTTGTTTTGGTGGATTTGTGTCTGCAGTGCCACTTCCTCCTCTGTCCCCCCCCCAACCCCTCCGCTCACCCGCCATCCCCCGAATCCGACGCACCCGAGGCCACCCTGTAAAACACAAACTCCTTTCTAAAGCCGATTTCTGCCTCTTTTACCAGCAAAACAAATACACAATCAAACAACACTAAGCTAATTCCCTCCCTTGCTGAAGCTTATTCACAGACACACTCCCTCCCTCACACACACACACGCATACACCTCGTCTGATTTCCTGGGGCCGTGGTACTGGCAGGGAGTGTGTTGTAGCACCAATAGAGCTCTGTGTTTGGGGTAATTGCTCTCTCTGTGTTAGTATGGAAATCTGCGAATGTGTGACAGGGCCAGATAGCTTCCTCCAATGTTGTTCTGATCCTGCCTCTAGGCCCGCAGCCAAACTATTTTATCTCTTAATGCATTAGAGTGATCTTCCAATTAGCCCACGCTCATAATACTCCCCCCACCATTCCTGGTGGCCGCCTGCTTTGGGCTGCGGGGAAGACGGGAAAGGGAAACGGCGAGCATGTAAGCGTGAGCGGGTTAGCTTGCGTAAACGCAGGGTGGGGGGAGGGGCTGGGGAGGTTTGGGGTGGATGGTGGTGGTCGGGCGGGGTTTGGCAACCAGGAAAAGTGAAGTGAAGAGGATGCGGTGTACGTGAGGGGCGGGCGGTGGGTGGTGGGTGCTGGTGTAGTGATAGTTCTGCTTGAGAGGTGAAATGAGGTGCTTATTGTGCACGTTGTGGGGGTTGCACCGTTAGTCCGGGGCTCCTGTTGTAAAGTTTGCTGATAAGGGGAACCCGGCCCTTGAGCATCCATTCTCCTCGGTGTATTAGCGGCGCCTTATCAGAGGCCCAGATAAAAAACCGGCTTGCCATTTGCCTTCGGTGGAATTAAGCCCTCCTCCGCCTCTTCCTCCTCCGCCTCTTCCTCCTCGTCTGCCTTGGCTAACCGGGCGGGCTGCGATTAACCTCGACACTGTCCAATATCCTCGGCAGACTCCCGCCTGCAGATTAGCCGCTATTAGTTATGACCAACTAAATTAACCACCGCCGCTTCCCCCTCTACCCCGAGAGAGAGACGAGGAAGGGATGGAGTGGGAAGACGGAGGAGGAAGCGGGGACGGAGGGAGATTGAACGAGTGCGTGGAGACGCAGGCAGAGGGAGGCTGATGGGAAGCGGTGTAAGAAGTGAATGATGGAGACGGAGAGAGGCCAAGTGCTCTGAGGGCTGTTTCCTCTCGCTCTGAAGTGCCTCATTTTACATCGCACACTGCAGGGCAACGCATGTTTCGAGTCATGTTCTCGATCGGTACAGTGATCTCACCGTGCTGAGAGGAAATATGAACACAACTCAAGCCCCCTTTCAGTCTGGGACGGATTTTGAAGTGCCAGTAGCCTGCGGCACCGAGCTTTTGGGGTTCTCAACATATAAACTTTTTATTTTCTTTTTACTACGCAAGTAATAAATGCTTTTCTTTTTGCAACTATTTAAAAATGACACTGTATCAGACACCGATCACATTACATCACACTTCACTTCCATGCCCCACACATCCTCTTTATTTGTGGTGAATTTCAGTGACTTTACTACAACAGTCCTGTCAACTATGCCACCTTTTGTTTTTGTTTTTCTACAGATTAAATATAATTTTTTGAAACAATGCACTGTTTAAAAAACTTTTTCAAAGAACAATTACTTAAAAATATTTGAGAAACTTTTTTCATGCAGACCTGAATATTTCTAAGTTGATGTATTCCCAACTATCAGTCCACTGCAACTTTAAAATATATTATTATTTCGTTTTATTTACAAAAACATGCACATTTAATGTGAATCTATATGCACAGGCCTCTGGCTGGAGCTTTCATTATCTCTCTCTGCAGGTATTTCACACATGCTGCGTCATTATACTCATAATGTGATTTCACTTGATTCCACTTTAAATTATGGAAACTGTAACCACTGAGCCGGTGGACTGAGCCCAAACTTTCCCTTTACGTAAAACATCTCATATGCAGCAGTCTCGAGCATTGAGTGAAAACGCAGTTTTCTAAAAAAACGGTTTATGGTCTGTGTCTTTCAGTTTAGCACATTCAACACTTTCAATGAAAACATTACTGGAATGCAATCTTATTTCTAATTCAAATAGCATTTTAAGCTGTTTTGCGAAGGTCTTATTAAAGCATGTGCTGTGTGAAATCAATATTTGAATTAAAAAAAGAAGTCAACCTAAAAAAATTCATTCTAAAAATACACTTTATGTTTTGCGTGAAGGGGAGATAAACACGGCATCTATTTGGAAAATAAACTTACGCATAATGGACACACACACACTCACACACATACACACTCACTGTTGGAGCCACTAAACTAGTTTAAAGCCACTTTATACATCAGTGAATGAATATTCTTACACCATATGAAGAGGATAATGTATAGACACAAGTAACCGTAAGAAAATAACAAAAGTTCTCAGTATTTTTAAAGGTAACATAAATAATTAGAAACGTATCTTAAATTCAACCCAATATGGATTTAAAAAAAAATCTTTCCACGTTTTTTTTTACAGGTGAAGTTAACTGTACGGGCAATTTTTTCATTTAGATATTTAATATTAAAAAAATAACTTTTCCCAGCTTTTTGACAGTTAGTCATAAAATAAGAAAACACCAAATTATTGTATTTGCTTGTAATAAATTTTTGACAGAGCAAATCCAAATTAAAAAAAATTGTTTAATCAAAACAATTTTTATCAGAAATGCTAGCTTATGCCCTTGTGACACCAGAACCGGAGCCATGGCGGCCGTAACGCAGCCTTTCTCATGTGTAACGTTTGCAACGCAGCAGTGAAACTGCATGCTGACAGCGTGTCTTTCCCAAACACGTCCTCCTTCCTGCTCCTGCAGGCTCCTGGGTGACAGTTTTGTACTCAACTGTCACCCAGGAGCCTCTGGTGTTGGGATGATGCCATTGAAAATGCTCCTTGTAATTTTAATAGGGAGCTAGTGGACTTCAAAGGACTCGAGAACATGTCATGGTTGTTGCCCTTTACTGTGTTTAAAAAAAAAAAACAACTAGAGTGCAAAGCTGGCAGCGCAGCACCTCTCCTCCTCCTCCTCCTCCTCCTCCTCCTTCCCTCCACCAGCTCTGTCCTCCCACCACCTTCGACCACAATAGAGGAACCTGTTTATCTCCGTGTAAAATTAAAAGTGTGAAATTAGAACACGCCGAATTAACTAAGAAACCAAGCTTTTGTCACAAAAAGGACGAAAATGCCTCAGGAGACACAGGAGGGAGAGAGAGAGCGGAGGCAGGGACAAAAGGATGAAACGTTATTTCTAAATCCTGACAGTCTCACTCATAATCACACTTCCCTGAGGTGGGGTGTACTCACTTATCATCAGGACAGGGCCTAAAACCTGACAGAACACAAACTTTTAAGGTTAGATAGAGACCAAATTGCAGTCTCTGTGTGTACAAATAGATTGTTTTTTTAGGGTCAAGTGTGGTTCTAAGCTGAATCTTATCATGTCTGGGTCAAATTGTGTTGCGTTGGTTTGGGTTTGGCCCTGAGTTGTTGGGAGGGAGTCATGTCAGTGGAGGATCACACGTTTACAACTTGATTTATTTTTAATAAGCAGAGTTTAAAAACAACACAATAGTAACTAAACAAAAAGAAAAAAAACTGTGAGAAGAAAGGAAATGCTTGAGCAATCAATTCAAATGTGAAAGAGCAAAATTGATGATGGAGAGTACAGAAATACAGCAATGACAAAAGATTGGGGCAACAAATAATGTAATTTTCAAAGACAATCTGATTGTGAGGAACAAGCACCCCAGAAATGCACTGCATCAGCATAATGCTGCCACCACCATGTTTTACAAAGAGCATGTTGCATTCAGAGTAATGTGCGCTGTAAGATTTTGACAACGGCTAGAGGCAAATGAGACTTCATGTGACTTCCCTTCAACAACCTATTACTTCTCAACACTCCTCCACGACTTTACTTAAGGGTTTCAGAGTAAAG
Organism: Poecilia reticulata; assembly: GCF_904066995.2. Lineage (NCBI taxonomy): Eukaryota > Metazoa > Chordata > Actinopteri > Cyprinodontiformes > Poeciliidae > Poecilia > Poecilia reticulata. The sequence goes on along the minus strand of NC_088844.1, from coordinate 9,781,077 downwards.
GGGGCCTAACTTATACAGAACCTTTCAGTTTCGTATTTGTGAAACAAACAGTTTGAAACCATGTTCACAACTACTGTCACTGTTTTGTGCTGACATGTAATGTAAAGCCCAAATACAAACCTAGTGGGACGAATTGCAGAAAAATATCTTTGGGGTAAAAATATGTATATATATATATTTTTTATCAAAGTACAACAGAATGAACGTGTGTCTTTGCGCACAATGCACACCGACGCTCTGCTTTCACGTTGCTCTTCCCTGCTTGAAAATCGACTCGGGACAAACGCGCGGGATCCTGAAGCTGAATGACAACACGCCAACACCGGCTCTTCTGCTTGTTCGCTCTCCAACTGCCTTGGCCCACAAACAGGCCTCTGGCACTGCGAGTCAGCCAGCCAGGCCGCTCGCCGCCGCTCTATCGCCTCCTCTCCTGCAGCCGGCGTTAACCAGCCAGACTCAATGTGGCTTTACTTACTCCCATAATGACTCCTCGCTCTGCCCCACTTCCACCTTAAGAGAATGAGTGATCAACACACCGGTAGCCATTTGCGAACTGTCAGTCAAACCCAGGAGCCTGCCATGCTATCAGTCCTCTAACCGTCACCAAGCCCTCGTCGCGTTCCTTGCCTTCCTCTAATACCAATTTAAATTGTTCAATGTTCCTTTTCTCCCGCTGCCATTATTCAAAAAGATCATAATAGTTTTCCCTGTGCCCAAAGCACAAAAAATCAATTATTTCCCCACAAAGACTTGAAAGTACTTAGCGCGGGCCTGCGAGGGGAAAAGCTGTGGGTTATATCAAATTGAAACTGCACTCATTACACAGGCACACAATTAGTTACCTCTGGTCTGCCTGTCGCTCTTTAATTTCCGAAACGGCATATCTGTATTATAACAGAAACAAGCATGCAAATGCTATTGTTGGGGATTTAGAGAAATCAATAGGACGGCTGGCGAGAGGCGTTTGGTGGCGCTGTCACTCAAAATCTGCTGCCGGCGACTGATAAAGGTCTGAATTCAAATTAGCGCCAAAGCCGGCCACTGACATCAGAAGTGACATCCGAAATAAAAGGCACGGCTTCATGATATATGTAATTATTCTCCCCGCATTTGTGCCTGGGTTTTTTTTTTTTTTTTTCTTCGCTCTCCCTCCTCTTTTCTGCCATCGCTCATTCTCTCTTTCTGCTCGTTGTGTGTACTTGTGTAACTGTGTTTTGCATAAAGGGATTAGGAGTGCCTTAATGAGAAACTGTAATTGTTTTTTTCAGCCTCACTCCATGGATACGTTCACGTGCGTATATCTCCGCGCATATGCGTCAGCGAGAGACGAGCTGGAAGTACGTTGTGAACGAATGTGGCCTTTTCTTTTTCTCTCTCTCTCCTTTTTTTTTTTTTTTAAAAAAAAAGGCAAATAAATATAGGATTGAAATAATGTGCTTCTTTTCTTCCATATCAGAGACTTATTGTTCTGAGGGCAAAGAAAAGAAGAACCTGGGAGAAAGCCACGTTATGAAACACACTTCCTACAATAATGAGCCAAGGGGTGATACCGAACAATGGAAACAAACTCAGCCCCGGCTTTCGCGTTTTGCCAAATTCCTAATTATGTCTTTCGCTTAATTTTGAAGTTTAACCAAACTTTTTCTTTATTCTGTTTCTTACATTTCTTGAAGTAAATTCATTGTGATCCTTTTCCATCTGTCGTATTTTATTTATTTATTTATTTATTTTTTACATTTCTGGTTAATTCTAGTCTGGATCGTTGGCGTGAAGGAGTGGTCCGCTGTTTATGAGGCATTATATTCATCACCTGCTGCAGAATATGCCATCTCGTGAAACCCTGGTTGAGTAACACAGGGATCTGACAAGCGCTGTATGAAGGAGGGTGATTACAGAATGAGAACCAGGTGTGTAACTGGAATAGCGCTATCAAAAAACTAAAGATAGAATGGAACACCATTCCATAATTAAACGTTTTTAGTTTAAGTTGTTTTACAATTTAATTTTACATTTGTGTCCATTATAGTTGCAGGAGATTCAGCTGACTAAAATTTTGGATGATTATTTCACAAAAGATGACCGCAGGTTACTAAAATGCAACTACAACTGAATTACATTTCAGTCGTGCGACTTTGACAGGTCTACATTTCAAACGCGCTGCCAAAATTAACACTGTGAGCAGCACAAAGCGATGGGTTTCATGGTGCTGTGTTTGTTTTGTTAAACACCATGCTGACAGATTCCAGTGTGGACTCTGAAACACCTTCGTCATGTTTGGCAGACTTTATCCCGGAGGATTAGAAGGTCACCCCCGGCAACTTTCCAGTTGTTTAATCTGGTAGATCTCCTGCATTAATAAGCAATTTAACAGGTGTTATTAATAAAGTGGCCAGGGAGCATATGACTCCTGTTGGAAAAGGGACGTTTGTCTTTATGTAAACATCTGAACTGTGAGTTGATGATACAGAGAGGCGTCTTTTTCTTGCACAACTTGTGTTTTACCATTATACTGGGTTATAAAAAAAATGATTTTTTTGGAAGTTGTCAATGTTTTTTTTCAACTGCATTAGGACTATTTTGCACTATTGAATCCAAAAATGACATCCATTTTTTCTCAATCAGGTTTTTATTCTAATTTGGTTTGTAGAAATCCGATCCTTTGACTAAATCGATTACATTTTTGTGACATTATCACTTCATTTCTGTTAATATTTCTCATCAAAAAAAAGCTTTAGGTGGAAAAAAATGTCTTCCATCAGAGTGTATTAAGACTTGAATTTCTGTAAATAATAAACACTGATAAGGGTAAGTACATGTAAATACAACATCACGTCTTTGTTGTGTAAAATTCTCTGTCTCTTTTCTGTCCTGATTGAGTCTCTCTTCCTGATCATCACTCGTTGATCCCAGATTTTCAGGAAACGGATACAGATGTGAGAATAAGTCATGCATTTTGATGCTCGTGTTGCACCCAGAAAGTTGACCAGATTGAGCAAAACCGATGAGATTTTTTAATTCAGCACATCGAAAGTACCCTAACACAGATACACTGGCTGTTGACCAGTGTAATCTAAGGAGCCCAACTCTAATGCACAAATAATAATAATAATCCAAGAAGTAAACAAGAAGGAATGAACTGAGCCCAGATCTAAGTAAATGATCAAGAAATTTTCAAAATCGGAAACAGATTAAACTAAAAGTCCAAACATATCATGGCATTTTGATTTTAAAGCAAGATCCTTCCAGGAAGTTTAAGTATTTATGTTGTACAACTTATGGGGTGAGATCAGGGTGTTGGGTGGGAGTGTTGTCTGTGACCCGTTTGGCAGGAAATATCATGTCTGTAGCTTTTAACCTGGCTCTGCAGTGTTCCTGTCATCCACCTCCTGCCGCCCCTCCCCTCTTCCCATATCGGGATGCTCACTTTAGAAGAGCAGAGCCATCGGCCTTGTTTCTGCCTTGTCCCAAAACAAAGCCTTCTGCTCTGGGTTGGGCCCAAATGAAGTGGGGCAGAGTATGCAGGGAAAGGTGGGGCGGGGGGGGAGAGAATGTGCCCTTTGTTCCCCTCCCACCCCCTAACCCCCCGCCTCACTCCCCGCCCTCTCTCCCCTTTGCTCCCTGTCTCCCCATATCCTGCCTCCCACCCATGCTAGTTCTCCAACACTGAAGGGAGAGGGTTGAGATTGAGGGGGTTTGGCTGCTTCATTCAGCATCGGTTAAACGTTTTCTCAGCGGCACAATGCCGGGGCGGAGTAGGCAGGTGCAAGCCAATGAGAACCGGCAAGGGAGGGAAAAGAGAGATGGAGAGGAAGAGAACAACAGGTTGACCTAGAACGGACTATAATAATGTAGCACCATTAACCCCCAGAGACCCCCACACTCTCCGCCTTTCTCGCTCTCTCACCGTTTCCTGCTCCCGCCTGTCGCTCACCAGCCCAGTGTACACAAGCTAGCTGCCCTGGCACTTGTGATACCACCTAGAGATAAACACAAACAGGCCAGGACATACAGGCAGGACACACACCGTCACACCTCAGAGCCACAGCCTCACTCATTTTCACATAGATGGCTAGTCAAGTGCAAGTAAAACACACATTCACACACGCGCGCACACACCAACAACGGAGCGACCCTATAATACGTTAAATCGCACATGCTAAGATAAGCACTCACGTCATAATACGGCAACACACAATCACGCACGCATACACACGCAGGCTTTCACTAGACCCAACCAAGTGTGTGATGATCAGTGGGAAGGCTTCAAAACGAGGTGGGGAGGGAGAGGGGGGGTTAGTGTGTGTGTGTCTGGCAGCCAAAGTATGTTTTTCTTCTTCCATGAAGGAGCAAGACTAACTCCTCAAAGGCCTGGTGGAGTTTGTTTGTATAGTCTGTGTGTTTCCATGTGTGCAAATGGGAATGTGTTCAGTTTAGCTTTTCTGCTCGATGGATTCAGTCTTAAACACCTTGAAGAAATGTCGCTCCATGACCTTGAGAAAACAGATGCAAAAGAAAATAGTTTTATTTTGCCGTTTGTGCTTCCACCTGTGTCTTCTTCAGAGGAAAATAAAGAAATTATTTTAGCAACACTTTATTTAAAGGGTTGTGCGTAAGACTGACATGACACTGTCCTAAATATGACATAACACCTGGCATGAACATGAAGGAGTCTTTATGAATGTTTTTGATTGCTGCCATGAAGTGTCATTTGGTAAATTATGACACTTTTAACTCAGGTTTTATTGAAACTTTGCATTAAGATGTCATTTTTTGACAAAAAAAATGCAAAGTTGGCACTTCTTATGCACTTTTGATGCAAGTTTTAATGCAACTTTGCATTAAAACAAACAGTAAGATGTGAGAGAGACATACATGCACAGTACGCATCATCTGATGACTGGCAGAGCGCGTGAACTGATAGATTGGACTTTTTTCTTGCTATTTATCTGACCAATAAAGTTTTTATGCTGCATTCGGATTTTCTGGAAAACTACCGGTACTCATAGCGACGCCAGACGGTGGCAATTTATTTATCGCCATTTTGTGGTTTCAAACACTAAAGGAACACGAATATAAGTAGGTGTTATGCAGTGATAAAATACAAACAGTCAGAAAGGTTGAGTTCTTAGTTTATACCAGCAGCCTTCACCATTCTTCAACAGGAGCTGGAGAGAGCCACAGCTGATGTAAGAAACTCTGTTAACAGGACATTGACGATGACTGCGCTCAACAAGGTTGTTCTTTATGAAAGAATAAGAAAAGGAAGGCAATTTGTTGGCACAGGTTGTACAGGGGACACAGCAAATGTGTAGAAGACGGAGCTACATGCAAAACGCTCTGCACATAACCACGCCATATCTTTCCGGCAGTGAAACATGGTGATGCTAGCGTCATGCTGCGGGCGGCTTTTCATAAGCAGGAACAGGAATGTTGACTACAGCAGATGGGAGGATAAGTGGAGCTAAATACTGGTGAATGGTGAAGGAAAATACAAAGACTTGAGAGTGGAGTGAAGGTTTGCCTTTCTGCAGGATAGCCAGTCTAACCATACACCAGATTTACAATAGAAGCTGTTAGATTAAAGCACGTTCTTGTGTTGTAGTGACCCATATCTTGGCAAGTTGAGGAAATAAAATTGCATATGGATGCTTCTCAACTAATTTGACTGAGTTATTTTGCTTCAACTCTCTTTGTTGGAATTTGTCCAAAGTCTGGATATTACTTATTTACTCCAGCTGATCATCTTGAACATCCTGCCTGCTGTTGATCCCGAAAACATGCAAAGCGAAATCAGGAGAGTTTATGAGCCCTATTTGAAAACTTGGAGATTTTTATCATATCTTTCTGTGGTCATGTGGTCACATCATAAACTTTTTTTTTTTTTTTCAAAACACTCAAATTTTTTCTTGCAATTGTACAGTTATCAGTTAAATCAAACAAACTAGAGGTTAGTTTGGTAAGCTGTAGTCAAGCCACGGTGATAGCGAGCGCTCGCGTTAAAGTTTTAAAGTGTTTGAGCTCTGTTAATTTTGCCATCACATTCAACAACATGGACTGTAAGCTCCTGAAAACCATGACCTCATTGCTGGTCTGTAGGTTTTCCTTCCCTGGATTCCCCCCTGGATGTTTCTGACTGCAGCAGAGCCTGAACATCTGAACAGGAGCTTCAGCCGTGGCAACATTATAACCTAAACTCTCCAGGTGTCTCATTTCCCTTCTTGTTACGGCTAACAACATCTTCCTGCATGTACATTTATTTGACCAAAATGATCCCTTGACTCTGTACTGCATGTCTCACTAGTGTCTTGTGCCTTTAGTAATGCGTTTTTCATGTCACTTGCTCCTAATGTAGGAGTTAATTAGTGCATGCAAAGTAATCTCTTATCCTAAATTCATAATCTGTTTGTGTTTCATAAATCATTCTGTAAAATCCAAATGATGAAACTCTAAGGGCAGTCATTACAGTTTACTAAGATGGACCAGAACACTATTATTGTTAATGAAATATTTCCATGATTTAAACAAGATACTAATACATTATAATGACCCCAAAGGTCGCTGAACTTTACTACCAAAAGTGACGGTTTTGTATCAGGGGAAGATTTTAACAGTGATAAAGTAAAATCTGTCATGTGTATCAGTTTGACTGACGGCTCTTTTTCAGAGTTGCATATTGATACTTTGACAAAAGGGTTTTAACAGCAAGTCCTTTGACAAAGATCACCTATCAATGCTGCTCTTCTGCACCCTGTGTTACCTCTTTTTCATTTTACACCCTATTTTCCTCCTCAAACTCGCTTCTCTATAGCTTTTCCTCCCTCCACAACACACCTACTGCTCCAGATCGCTCTTTCCTACCCATTTCCCATAGGTGATCAATGACCCTGTGAACACGAATCTTCCATTAAAGCTGGAGCAACAATGTCAGCATACACTTTCTAGTTTGCTGTCAAATCCTTTTCTCTCCTTCATCTTTGTAGTTGTGTAGTAGTTTTTTTTCTTTTTTGCCTGTTTTACTTTTCCATAGCCAATGCTCCTTTACATCTCCTCCTATACCTCCAAATTGCCTTTTTTTTCTCCCAATTACCAACTTGAAGTCATTTTGACATTTTGTTAAGGTTGCTTTCTTGGTGCTTTAACCTTCTGGATGTGAAGATGTAAAGGCTCTAATGAAACTGCTAATAGAAATAGAAAAATTGAAGAAAAGCTAAAACTTTTCTTCCTACACAAAGACAACCATATCTAAGATCCATGCACTCAGACAGAGGAAGGTTTACTCATTGCTGAAACTCCATGTTCATTTATTTAAATGCTACCTCTGCATTGGTATTGCCAAATCAGAATGTATGTTTCTCAAATCTGGTTTGACAACTACGCAACTTGTGCCATTCCACCTCAAAACTGCAAGATGCTTCCTCCTCGCCCCCGCCCTCTGTTCTCTGTTCTCTTTATTGCCTCCCATGAGGCGTAAAGTGATGACAGAGGCTGCACTCTGGGGTCTGTTTATTTAATCTGGGATTCAATAATACACAGCTTGGTCATGAAAAGTGGATGTAAGCAGCCCATTAGCTGGCATGTAGACCCACCAACAAGGAACCACTACAGTCTTTGAGATTTTACTGGTTCCAGTTACTCTTTTGTGTTTGGCTATAGGGAAAAATAAGGCAGTTGTGGGTTTCATCTTGTATTTCAGAGTCTGCAAGACTCCCTAAACTCTGAACACCTCTCAGGAAATTTGGGCCCACTTGTGTTTATAGTGATCCAGAAAAAAAACGTCTTCTGGGTTTCTTAGCAGAAGATTGGTAACTCGGGGTATTGGCTTCCTCCACAAAAGTGGATAAATGAAGGCCTCGTTTTCCAGTAGAAACTGACTGGGTCGCTCTCTGACTTTAATCTGACTCTTCTTAAGTCACATCTTTGCTTTGTTGGGGATGTGTTTTGGGTCTCACCAAGCATTTTGTGCCCTGGCCTCTGAGGATTGGTTAAAAGTCCAAGATTATAAAAGACCACGTCCCTTTTATATTTGCCCTTCAGTGCTTAAGTAAAAGGACTGTAAGACTTTGGGAAAGCTCTTTGTTTTTGTCAAGTCTCTCTTGAGTCAAGTTGCTGCCAAAGACCTCAATCTTGGTCTGACCTGATCATAAAGTATGTTTTCTAACGTCTCTGAATAATTTTTGTTAGCAACATTAAGACACGTTGGTATATGTGCCTTCCACAGCAGAGGACTGAAAGATCCGTAATATCCATGTACTCACAATAGTGAGCTTGGTGATTGTGGTCTCAATTGGCTTCAGATTCCAAATAAGCTACTCATGCATCGTTTTTTTATCCTCTCACCATGCTCGAGACCTAACGGCCATTTTATATTTACTTCATTATTATCACCAGAAGTTCTGTTTCTAGTCGGTCGACTTGCTGAGGGACTTGTGCCTCATTCCAGCCTAAAACAGATGTACTGTATTGCAAACGGTGTCCGGTTGCAGCTCTTTGTTATGCTCTCAAGTGAAAAAAATAAACAGATTTCATGACTAAATGTTCTGCACTGGAACATACAATCAATCTGTGTAAGTTGATACTGATCAATTCAATCATATGAGCTATAAATTAGAGCTAGTTACAAAATAACTACCTGACCATTAACAATATGGGAGGAAAACAATGTAGATGGACATTGTGGATGATGTGTTTGTGTCAAACAAGTCAAATGTGGGATTTGGTCTTTGAGTTGGGTTTATCCATTTATCTAAATAAACTACATCCTCTCCCTGATCCAGATAAGCGACATTCGGAACCCTCAAAGAAAACCCTTCAGGAACACACCTTGTTCTGGATTGCCCTTTAGTCCGTCTCCAGCAGAGGCATTTGTAAGGTAGCGAGTCTTGTTTTGATGCAAAATCTCAAACATCGCAAATTCATGGACCACTGGGTCTGTCGCCAGTCTCTTATCTCTACCATTCAGTCGGTTTCGTCAAAGAACCGGAAGAAAGAGACACATTTCTGTATGTCACACGTTTCACTTTGGTCAGAACATGTCCAAACACAAAGCTACATCTTAACACCTGACACAAAAAAAAAAATACAAATAACAATAATTTGCCAAAATTGAGTGGGTATTCCCCATTTTCTCATCCCCATTCTACCAGAAATACAATGACTTGTTCCCTTTTGTCAATCCAAAGTGGGGAGTTTTAAGTTTTACAGAGGCGTTTAGAGGATTATCTGGGTGCTTCCAAACATTCCTGTGTAATTAGACACCACCGCTGTCAGTCATGCAGAAGCAAAAAGCTGATTGGCTGCGTGTCAAATAAACTGCTGCCTTTGGGAATGTCCCCAGCGGAGTGTCAATAGTTCGTCTTTGAGCCCTCGAGTTCACTTACCTCATTTGCTTTATTCAAAGTTACGAAGAGGGGTGGGGGCGAGAAAAAAAAGCCCTGGGGGTGAATGAGTCTGATTGTGAAAGAGTAGACAGACGTGGAAGTAAAGAGGACAAGGCCAATCAGGGACGAAAAATTTCAAAACAGTTCAGATGAGCTACTGTTAGCGGGGGAAGAAAAAAAAAAAGGCAAATATTTCTGGCGTCATCTGAATTTGACTGATTTGTTTGGAAGTGGGAATTAAGGGAAGAGAGACAAAAATAAAAAGCAGACCTTAATAGATACGTTTATTTACGCCGCTGGGAAACAAAGACAGCGAAAAACGAAGGAAAATGAGAACAAGGATAAAAGAAAAGGAAGACCAATCCATGTGGAGAGGTTGGATTGATCATTTTGAAGGTCAATGTTCATCTTCTGATCCACGTCATATATGATCAGCAGCAAACGAAGGCCAATCTAAAAAACAATACAAAGGCAAAGAAGAAGGGAAGAAAACCAGCCCTTGCTGAAACACAGTCCTTGTAGATGTCTTGTTGTCTGGCGCTGACCTTATGATAACAAGGACATGGCTCTGTTTACACTTTTGATTTCTTTCTGCTCAGGCTCTAAAAGTCATGGTGTTTAACATTTGTTGTCGATGTCAAAAAAAAAAAAGAGAAAAGAATCATATTATTCTGACAAACATTTCTTACGGCGATGTGAATTTTGACTTTTGTCTCTTATGGAGAAGGACAAGAGTAAAAGGTGAAGGGATAAAGCATATAACTAAAACCGTCACTTAGACACGAAAATCAAAACAGTTTTCTTAACCTTGGCCACAACTCAACCACAATCTCTCCCTCCCCTTGATCTGTCTGGCTATTGTTTGTAACAGACAAAAGAAAAGCGGAAACATCAATTTTTTGCTTGCTTTAGGCAGGATTTCACATTAATGCAGACACACATGGACAAGGAAGAGGGTGCTGGGTTCAGGAGAGAAGGCGTAGCTCAACTTTATGAGTTTTACTATTGCCGCTGTAGAATAAATGAATTTCAGTGTCAAGAAACTCTACAATATTGATGTGACAGAGGCCTGTTTTGTTAGGGTATTTTTTTCCAAAACAGGAAAAGCAAGAGAACACAGTTACAATAAAATTAGTTACTCACCCAAATGCACCCAGATCAATAACTCAAAAAATTTCATTCATCTGCACTTGTAATAAACAAGGCTTGATGGGGCCACATGTTTATCTTGCCACCTTGAGGTAGGAACAAGGTGAGGAAGGTCAAGAGACGGCGTCTACACGACAACCCAATGTTTGATTAAAACTATTTAGTCTTGTCAGATGGGGCCCTTTCCTCTTTGAGAAGGTCCTGGGAACATTGTAAAACATAAAAATAGTCAAAATATTCTCTAAACGGGAGCAGTTCTAGGCCTTTTCCGTTTTAACGTACCACTCCAAAGCCCAGAGCAAAGTGGCACATATGTTGTCATGTCCAGATTAATTAATATCCCACATATCTTCCCTTCATTCTCCTGTACTCCCAGACTGTTTGGCCCTCAGTTCATTGTTTCCTGCTCGATTTGCTGATAAAAAGCTTTTGTCTCCAGCATGTCTCCAGGAAACCCTCAGAAATGCACAGATGTAAACACACCTGCAGAACAGCACTGAGAAATACCTTACTTATGTAAAGACTTTAGGCAGAACTAATCAAAGTGTGTTAAATACATCAGAGCTAAGTCCTAGAGAGCTTAGAACAAATATAAAGTTAATTTGTCTAAAGTTAACAGATATTAGTGTAAATTAAAAGCTAACTGTGCTGTTTGGGGTAATTCTAAGCGTTTAGCTTTCATAAACTTAAATAATACGCACAGTCCTTCAATGCAGGATATATGGAGTAGGTCTAGACCTATCGTTTTTTGCTTTTTTTGTAATCTTTTTTCTGAGCATAAATGCTGTTATAGTGAACCATTTCTCCCATACTGTTTATCAAGGTAAAAGCCATTTCAGTAGCTGAAAGGCATCTCTCTCTCTCTATCTTTCTCTCTGTTACATTCATTGTAAAATTGTTCCAAAGGTTTACAGAGTGAATGCAATAAGGGTAAACATGAGGGTTAATGCTGCCTAGGTGGATGGCTGCATCTCCATGGCTCTTTCTATTACATTTTTTTGAAACATTTTGACATCCACACATTAGTTTTCTTCCACTTGGCAATCATGCACAACTTTCTGTTGTCACAAAGTTCCCTTTTGCAAGCAAAGGATGTTGTTATAATGCGAACATTTAGGCATGACTAATTTTCTTCTGTAATAAGAAGAAACTGATCTATAGCTGCAACGTAAAGGTGTATCTCTGCTCTCCGTGGTTACGATTAGTTTGAAAAGTATAAGAGAAAACAAAACAACCACTTAAAATTTCAGAAAACGTTCTTCGGCGCTGCTGGTATTTAAAATGTAATTGTCTACATTTTTCTTGGCTTATTGTCCTTTACAGGGTTCTGTTCTGTGTCCTTTATGTTAGTGTTGTAGCTTTCCCCTGTTTGATTAATAGATGTTTTTTTTTAGTTCAGTTCCTTCAGGTTTATTGGTTTCCTTCCCTGTGGTTTTCCTGATCTGTATTCCACTGATGAGACTCACCTGACTTCCTAGTTTCACTCTCCACTTCTCCAGTATCTTAGCTCCCGTTTTGTTTCACTCATATTTTTTCCTTCCTCTTTATAACCAACTTAAAATAGTCCTTAAAACTGTTTAAATAGTGTCCTGGATCTTGATGCTAAGGGTAAAATGACCTAAAATATCCCAGAACATCTCAGAACCAAGAAGTGAGAATATCCGGCTTGTTTGATGTAAAGCAAGCCAAAAGTAAATCTGTAACTTTAAATCTTTAAAATAATTTTACTCAAGCTTAAGAAGCTGTCTCATTCTTTAGAGCTAAACTTTGACTGATTCGTCAGGACAAACTTTTTCCCTCACTGGACTGAATACAAAATGTGGAGAAGTAAGTATGTCAGTGCATTAAAAGTAGATTTATAAACCCTAAATATGTACACTGCACACATTTAAATAGATGCATATTTCTTTTATTTCAACCAGATATTGAATTGACTTTCCATTTGAAGATACTTATCTGGTTGATTGCACCTGACATTCTCATCCAGCTTGATAATTACAGTGGAGAGCAATAGACGGGTAGCGAGAGAAAAGATCACTGATTGAAAGACAGAGGAGCGATGGGGATGAGTCATAAGAAGCTGATTATTAGAACAGTGGCTAAGATGTTCGACGTACCAAAGGTCATTAAGATATGGCGGCATTAAGATGAGAGAATACTCAGAATGATGAGCAGTCGGCAGAAGAAAGACGTGTAAAATGGCATGTGTGTGTGTGTGCGTGTGCATGTGTGTGTGTGTATGTGTGTGTGTGGTGGTTTTGAGATTGTCTACTCCCATGGTGTATGTTCAAAATTAATTTTTCTCACATTCACATTACTTTCTGGGCCATTTTTTATTTTATTGTTTGCCTTTTATTCTGTCACATTCCCTCCTAAATCTCCCTATGAAATCTACTCTTGCCGCAGATAATTACGATGAACAACTTCATCATTCGGCCGCTCCGTCTGCTCCCCAGATAAGGCGTGGTTGAGCAGCGTCCGCGTTGCTGCCGGCCTCTATCTTATCTCGATCGTCACAGAACAACCGCCTTCTGCCCATTTCTGCCCTAATCTCCTACGTAAACAATACTGATATTTCACCGCAATCCGCCAGTGAAAAGAAGAGGGAGGAGGAGTGGAAGAAAAAGGAAGAGGATGGATTGACCGAAGACGGGAGGCGCAAAGAGCCGGGGCAGGCTGGGCAGAGAGGAAGGGTGCAAGTCAGATATCATTTTACTTTATAAAAACTCATCTCTTCACTGAATGATAAAAACTAGTCTCCGCTTTGGTTTGCTAGTGTATCAAATTATATTTGAAAGAGGAGAGGTCAGTGCCCTAACCCCATTTTCTTTAATTGGGCTGCGAATTTTCCACCATGGTGGTGATGATGATGATGTCAACATTAATAGTTTTGTTCTCTTTGTCCTTGTTTCCTCTCAGTAAATGGACAGAGTCAAGATGAAGGAAGGCAGGTGTGGGGAAAAAACAACAACAAAAAAACAGCTATCGGGACAGAAGACATGCAAAAGTAGGCTGCCGTGATTGTTTCAAATATCTCAGTTTGCACGTCTACGTGGATACAACAAATACAAGAAAAATGGGTGGCAAAAGAAGAATAAAAGTAGTATTCACACTACATCTGGTGTAAATGTTACACCAAAACAATGTCATATCCACAGTCAAACATGGCTGGCAAAGTGTAACTGTTTGGGTCTGCTTTTGTTGAATCAGGAACAGATTGACTTGTTGCAGCTGATGGAACCATTAAATCTGCTCTCTAATAGAAAATCCTGAAGAAGAAAATAAAAAAAGAGAGAAAACCGTCCAATGCGGCTGTATTAAAATAATTTTGCAACCAACATAGGGACAAAATTCCTCCACTACAATGTTAAAATGTCACTATCCATTATTGAAAAAACAGTAATTGTTGGTATTATGCTAAGGGTGACCCATGTAATAAAGAAGCTGGTTCTCTTCATGTACTAGGGCAGCTTTGCTCTACAAAATTATCTTAAGACAGAATCCTAATTGACTTTATTAAATCAAGGCTGCACCTAACATTAAAGTAGACAGACCACTAAAACGTGGTTATCAAACGTTTTATTTTGAAAAAGAAGAATCTGTAAGGGAGCAAATACATTTTTACGACAGATTAAAACGGACGCTGTAAATTAGACAGATAAACAACAGTCTTCCACTTTACTAGCTAAAGTTGGAGAAGAAATAAAATGCCTTCAAAGTGCGCCGACTGACCGAGTCCTGACATACACCTACAACAGCTTTGATTGGCATTTCCCTCAACGAGACTCAACAGCGGTCCTGTTGTGAAAACAGTATTGTTTGCTTTTAGTGACCTCAGCCTATACCTCGGCTAAAAACACTGTGCTTACTCAAAAGTGTCTTGGCATTTAAATAGTTTTAACTGACCCGCAAGTCCACAGGACTGCAGTGATCTGAGTGCTCAGGCTTTTAAGAGCGCCGCGGAGTAGCACACGCCGGCAGCACAGCAAAGTGTACGTACAAGTATATATTTAGATTTATAATTCAGATCCCACACTCAGCCGGCTTTCTTCCCCGAAGACATAACCAAACGAGGACAGACGCTAAGTCACATCAAGTGCAAGCATGAGAGAAAACTGTGTCGAGGAAATTAAAGACAACCTTTGCTATGACTAAAATCCCTTCCATTATTCTTTGTGTGTGATACGGGTCATGTGTATCTTGTTATTTCTGCCTCCATTAAAGCCGAAAAAGCAGCTTTTGATTGTGAGCAGCTGAATTTCTGTGGGTCGTCCCATCACCTCCTCACCCCTTCCCTGCACCCCGAGCGGCGATGGAGCATGATAACTCGACTAGGACTGAGGAGAATTAGAGATGAAAGTTGATTTAATCTAAGCTATACACTCACATACACTTCTACAGTCCGGGTTGGAGCGTGTGTGTGTGCGTGTGTGTGACTGTGTGTCATCAAAACATGGCAACTCAGTCCCTAAATCAGCTAGGACATTTCCATTGTCAACACTAACAGCATTGCTGAGGCCATCTGTTTTCTATGGGAAACCGTCCAGCAAGCAGCTTTACAACCTGTTCATTCATATAAACATGTTGTGTCTTCTTCAGAAGAATAACACGAGCGCAGGAACCGGTGCTGTAAAACATACAGTGTTTATCAAAAACCTTAGAAATTAAGGTAAAATCCACCCTTTAATTTAAACGCGTTTCTTTTATCCTACGGGACAGTTTTACTCCGACCACTGGTCCCTCACATCGATGCCTCTTATGTTAATATTCAGTAAAAATTTTCATATTTGAACAGTTTTACAACAGAAAATAAAAAAGGAAAACAAATTAAAAACGCCTAAGTTTCAGGTTTAAATTTTGAGCAGAACCGTTGAAGGATTTTCATAAACCGCATCCCGACATCGTACAGGATTTAAAGTCACAGCTTTGCCATGAAAATAAATCAGTTTTGAGTCGTTAGATCTTTCACACACAGCGCTGTCAATACCTCTTAATAAACAGTGTTGTTACAGAGTTCATTCATAGTTTTATGTCGTATTGTTCACAGTTATAAGCATGTTATAGGAGCATTTCATGACCAAAGGCTCCAATCGGCATACAGACATCGATAAGAGACACTTCTGAACCCCTCATCTGACCAAAGCAGATGGTTCCAGGTAAAGTTTCAGAATAGTTAACAAGAATGCTACGACTATTTTGATTTATGATAGTAATTGGTGGTCACAAAGCATCACTCTAAACAAGATTTATTGTTGTGTTTTAAGATGCTTGATGCAGATAATCAGGGACAAAAAAAAACTGCTACAACATATAACATAAGGAACCAAAGGTAGGGCTACAATAGTAGATTGTTTGAAATACTAAAAATGATTGGACATGTTTTGGTCATACTCGCAACTGAAATACAATAATCAGATTTAAGTTTTAATGTAACCAGATTGTAAATCCTCATGTAATCCGTTTTAAAAGTGAGAATATTAATGAATTTAATAGAGCTAGGACCTCCTTCTTTTATTCTTATATTGTAATAATATGTCAAAGCACAAAATATTTATACATAAAAAGATGTTCCAAAAGGATTTAAACAAATTATTTTTATTTATGTAATTGCAAAGATGTTTACTTTAAACAATCTCAGATTCAAAATGACCAAAGCTTTGATCAGTGATGTTTTTTGAAGCAAAATAAATAAATCAAATATTGAAACTCTCGCAACAACAGCTTGTTTGCCGTTCCCCTGAGGGATAAATGTGTGTTTTTGCAGCTCGCAGCACAATAAACACGACATTTGATTATTACGCTCTCTGTCTCTTAATTTAACAGACATGCAAGTTCTCATTTGCGATATCTTTCTTTCACAGAAGTTGCAGGGAGTCGGGAAAAGAAAGCGTCGCCTGTTGTCAGATTTCTAAAGGATGAAACCCGCCGGAGCCCATGTGAACCTGGTTGGGGGTGGATTTCAGCGTGTGCTGCTGGAGAAGCCTATTTGTTGCGGAAAGGATTATGGTGACCGATCTAGTACCAAACAAGATTAATGGCAGCGGATCATGTTTGATTGGGAAGCTACAAAACAGCCCTGGCGTTTGTGGGGCAAGTTGTTGCACTGCTTGTGCAACAGTCAATTAAAACAACAGAGGTTGAAAAATACGGCTTCTGTCCAAGAATCTGATACCGAACTGCCTGGGTCACCGAGAGAGGTCAGAGACGACAGAATATAGTCTGAAGTATTCTACCTTTAATTTTGAGATTGAGCCAGAGAGTCATATCTTTTTATAAAGTCTGACATAAACACACACACACACACACACAGAGGTATCTCTAATCCAAGTTAAGACAGTCAGACACCCTTGGTGCATCACTCTCCCGTTCATTTCATAGATCTGTCATTGTCCCCGGACAAAAGCACCTCACCGGGATGACTAATCTGCGCTCGGCTCGCTGTCCTGGCTGACTCAGGCTGCCATGTCGATTGTCTTTCAGATGTGACTCAACAATCACTGGAGCGAGCTGTGATTGGAATGGAGACAAGTCACACAAAGAGGGGAGACGGGGGCAGCGATAAACAGAAACAAAGGGGGGAGGGGACGGAGGAATTCCTTTTATTCCCAGCTCATTAAAACTTCTCCAAAAATCGAAAAGATGACGTGAGGCAGAGCTGTGTTTATATCACCCTGTGTGCGTGCGTGTGTGTGTGTTTGTTTGTAATATCTTGCGGGGACCATTTTCCTGACACTTACTACGTTGTGGGGACCCACTACTCCTTGTGGGGACCGAATCCTGGTCCTGTCCAGGGGAAACGCTGTTTTTGGGTCAGGGGTTAGATTTAGGACTAAGGTTGTTTTGGTTAGGATAAGGATAAGGTTTAGGCTGTAGAAATGAATGGAAGTCAATGGAAAGTTCCCACGAAGATAGCCACGCAAACGTGTGTGTGTGTGTGTGTGTGTGTGTGTGTGTGCGTGCGTGTGTGTGTGTGTGTGTGTGTGTGCGTATTCGTATCTGAGTCCTCTCCTGTTTTTTCCTGGAGCATTGACGGTGAAGTCCCAGAAGCTGACACATAGGACGGTCCACCTCAGCCTGGCATTGAAACGCTTACCTCATCTGGGCCACTAGGCACTCAGAGTCCCTCTCGACAAACGTCCACCTCCAGACAGCGGCGCTGCTGTGGGAGGCTGAGACCAAAGTGGTTTTGGGAGTCGGGGTGTGGGCTGACATGCTGTCATGGAAGAATAAAATGTACACACACACACATGCATATTCGCCCCTACCGAGCGCGCAATATCAATATGATGATAAGTGGGAGACATTTCACAACCATTTCTCTCATTATCCCATTTTTCTCAGCTACCAGGAAACCTGGAGCCCGCAGTGTTCTGACAAATCGACTTTGACAGCCAGAAACTAGCATAGCTAAGCAAAATCTGACATGTCTGCGTAATGCATGCACAGACAGGAAAATGAAGTGAGACCCATGAACACCTAGAAATGCACGTATAGACCCAGAGAGCAAAATGTAGCGGATATTAGTTACCTTATTTTAAAATAGTAGCTGCAAACAGATGCCTACTTACACTGGATAAAAACAATATATATATATATATTTGTCTTACTTAAAGTCACAACATTCCATAAATTTTAAATTTATCGTTAAATTTATTGGATTCATTCACAATATCTGATTTAGTTTGTTGGCAGACTTGTAAATGCTTCCATATGACATAAAGGGGGGAAAAAATCACAAGAAATCAGCCAAGATATCAGGAAGAACATGAAGGACCTCCCTCAAGTCTGGTTCATCCTTCAGGTTAAATATCCCTGAAGGTGTCACGTTTATTTACAAAGTAATTATATGCAATTATAAACACCATTAGACAGATTACTTTTTCCAGACAAATATGTGTCGAGGCCGACTGAAAGCAAAAAAAAAACTTCTGAAGAGAAGTTGGTAATTACCCACAGAAAATGAACTTTGTACTGACATGAGCTGGAATGCCATTCAGAGAGGAAGAAGCCATTTCTTTAAAAAAAAAAAAAAAAAAGCTTACAGCTTGCGAATCAAAACCTGGCAACTCGTTTATTTTTATGTCTGATGCACCTAACTTGTAAGTGTCATAAAACTTTCACTACATTTGAAGCAAGTGTAGATCATGAGTTTTCAAACAGCCTGATATATTAACGTTACATACAAGTTCAATCACACAGGTGATTCCCTCATCCAAAGCGATGTATAGGTGTAGAACAAAGGCATTCTGTCTCAATTCGTGGGAACAATATTTTAAAGTCACAGCTTTTTGTCGCCTGCTCAACTTGTAAACTGCTTGTTTAACCTAGTTAATCTGCATTTGAGGAACATTTTGACGATGTCCTGCAGAAACTAATGTTGGGACAAAATATCTGCTGCTGCCAAGGAACCTGTCTGGAATATCATTGAAGAATTAAATGGGACTCAGTTGAGTTTCCCATCATGCATTTGGCTTTCATTTTCAATGTAGTATAACCAGACTGTGACTAGGAAAGCAGACATTACTATTCTGAGATTGCTACAAAAAGTCTGGGATTTAAACATTTCTTAAACACCAACCTTGACATTTAGAGCTAGATAGTTTTATTAATTTTCCAATAAAAGCAGAACTGGTACAAAAGTGGAAAATATACAAATGCTAAAAACAGGGGGGGGAAAAATGATCTTTTATGTGTTGTAATTTGAAACGTGCTATTGTATTTTGTGTTTTTATTTTTTGCCTCAAGCCAGATCATGTCTAAAACATTATAGGAAGAAAGATTTTAGAACCATTCAGACTTTTTTTTTTTTTGCTAGACTACCAGCAGAGTCAAACAACCTGTAAGCAGATGAAAAAAGTCTAAAACCCTGCAGTTTTCAGCATGAAAAGACTTCTGTCTGATTTCCGAGACGTTCTATTGCGAGCTTCGCTTTCTCTCCCCCATCTTCCCCGCAGATACATTGCAGATCAGTGAGCCTGCTGTCTCTTTGAGGCGGCGGTACACCGTTCCCGCTGAATTATTCACATCTTGTGGAGGAAAGCAGCAGAGAGAGGCCGGCTGGATGAAGCCAGGCTAATTAAAGCGGTTGTGTTAAATGTGTGGCTGTGTCTCAACCGGGCGGCGAGGAAAGAGAGATCAGCTGTGATACCTTTCTTCGTCCTCCATCTCTGCCACTCGTGGCCCCCGCCTCGCCGTTTCTCTTGCCTCACTTATCCCCCCACCCCTCTCCCGCCCCCGTTCCCTCGGCTTTCTCAGGAAAATTACATCCTGACTGCTCACTTTAATATTTCAGTATCTAAGTGAGTGTGACAGGCTTTACTTTGTCCCCTCGCCCTCCCCTCCTCCTGTCTTCTGCCCCTACCTCCATCCATCCGCCCGCCCCTCTTCCTCCCCTATCCCCGACCTCCTCGTGTCGTTTGCCTATCGTTCTCCCCGACAGTTCAGCCTTTGCCATGTGACAGGAGAGAGGCTGAGGGAGATGGAAGAAACAAAAACAAATCAGGCTCAAACCGAGGGCCGCTTTTCCTGGCTATCAGACCGTCTCTCTTTTTCTCTTTCTCTTGCTCCTTGACACTCACACGATCATGAACCCACGAGGAAGAAGGGGTATCGCTTGGACCCTGATGTATGCCGCTCGTGCTCGGGCGATGCACTCAGGTGATGTTTCAGACTGACAGGACGGGGAAGTGATCTCATCCACAGAGACAGACGTTGACTCAGAGTAGGGGAGTATATGTTTGCGTCGCTGGAAAAGTCATCTTGTGCTCTCGAGCATCTTCCACTTATGAGATGCTCAGCGCACACCATTCTTTGGCTCCTGTCTGTGCTGCATTTGTATAGAAGTGAAAACATGTCAGAGTTTTTTTGGTACATACATGTTTTGGGGTGGATTCACACCATCCCTGTTTAGTCTGCCTTAATTGTTTGTCTAGAAAGTTTGAGGAGGTGTGAATGCGTAATCAAACTCCCTAGTGGGAGAAACGGGCCGTGTTCTTTTGACCAACAAAAAAAAGAAAAGTCCTACGACCGCTAACATCTGACCCCACTCCATTTTTGTTTCAATTTCTTGAAGAAGGAAGTAGTGCCCTGCGTTTTCTACAGAGGTTTTCATGTTGTTTCCTTCAGTGGTTCTTGGTGCAGCGCCACAACAGGTAAGGGGGAGAACAGGTTTGGTTCATTTCACACAGAGTGCTTCTCATTTAGGATGGTGTTCTTTGCCTGGCACACAAAGCTTACAAGGGCATCCTCACCTGGGCTTCCCCAAATTCTTTAAAGGCATAGTTAATCTTCTGATAGTAGTAAAAATAAAATAAAATCTCCAGAAAATTCTACTGGACCCAAAGCTGGAATGGTTCGGTCTGACTTATCATCAGACACAGAGAGAAAACTGCCATGTGTCTCGTTACGATGTGGATGCCGTATGCGGCTCTGTGCGAGGACTGAAATATGCTCCCGATGACGTGTTGTACGGATATTTATTATACATGTTGAAGTAGGAGAAGTGCTCTTGTTTGTGAAGCAATGAGAGTGAGTTATCAGAGGTGAATAGCCAAGAAGATAACTGAGTGTGTTGTGTGTTCATGCACACGATGATACACATCAATAATTTAGCTAGTCTCTTCAACTACCCCATTCATTCTATTTTCATCTCTGCCATTTGATATCCCTCTCTGTTTCCACTGTCAAACATAGCATATTATGCCTGAAAGCAAGCACACACACACGCACACACACACACAAAAAGAAAACACAAAGAGCCTCAGGAAACAAGGCCTTTATTTCAATAAGAAGGAAAGCAAACGGTGCAGCGGCAACAATGCGCAGACAAAAGCAGCGACTCGAGCGCTGGTATGTCTGCACACAAACACAGAAAGAATCACACACACAAAAAAAGACAGAAACTCTCAAAGTGAGCAGGTACAGACACTGTACACAACATTGATCATATAATTTACTCCTCTCTATCAAGCTACAAGGCTATTGATCAAATAATTCCACATGTGCGCTTTGGCTACTGCCAAATTGCTAAAATGGGGCTGCTCTACTTAAAGTGTGTCCCGTAATGGGTCTGGCATCGATCGTGACTCCCCCTCACTCATTCGCAATGCAAACAAAACCCATTCAAGCTGAGCTGAAAGCAACTGAGAGGGGATGTGAATAAAGGTAAAAAAATAAAAAATAAAATAAAAAAATGATATCCCAAAATCACACAAACCGACAGACAAATGAGAGGCTAATACAACGCTCCGAGATCGACTCGGAATAAACCCGAGTTTGGTTGGGTATTTTTTAAAATCTTTTTTTGAGTTCAGCAGATTTTTGAAAGGAGCTACTTGTCTTGTCGAGGTGCGACGCGGAGCGGCAGGTGGGTTTTATGAAGGGCTGGGAGATTAGGGCCAGTTGAAAGGCCAATTTGACCCCATTTTGTTCCGTGATGGTTCTGCTGACCGATTTCCTGCTGCTGAGGTGCCCAGAGGCTTAGAGGCAGGAGTCACATGGATGCACACAATGCAGCCGGATTGGTAATTCAAGAGTTCAACACAAGTGTGAGCATGCATATATTTATTAAATCTGTGAGCTTCGCCGTCGCATTTCCACATACGTGCTGAACTACGGCAGACGGCTGGAAGACGGGAGCCTTTGATTCATACCGAAAAAGAAAAAGTGTGAGAAAACGATTTCTATCGTTACAGGATACCAGTAGAGAAAGTTTATCACTCCTTGCTCTTTAATCCACTACTTTACTGTCTTATCACAGTGAACTGAGACTTTTGGCACCTTTTAATTAGAGTAACATCTGAAGTCCAAATTAAGGTCGAAATCAACATTTCTATCAGTGAGCACATTTCATCTACAACTGTAAAGAGGGTAGGCCCTAACTGAAGATGTGAGATGCTAGAAAGATTCATATTTTAATTGTTTTGCACAGGAAGGTCACCACACGTTATTAGTAAGTGTTATTTGGGCCATGTGTCATCCATACCCAATGGGTTTTCATTGCCATGAATTTAAAGATCTTGAATTTTGTTTGTCACTTGAGTTTTTTTTAGCTCAAGTGACCGTTGTTAGCAGTGATTTTTTTATTTATTTTGTTTTTCTTGCATTTGTGGTTGCTACGGAAAAGCGAAGGAGTGAATTACTCCTGGTGTGCCCTGGGTCAGGCACACCAGGACAGTCAACCAGGGGTCCTCAGAGTTTGCTTTGACAGGTTTTCAGTGTAAAACAAAGACTCCTATTGTTCTTCTTCCACTTGTGATTTGGACTCCTGTTTGCATTGGAGAATCGTCTGTGTTCAATAGGACAGGATGTCATGACTCAGCATTTCACCTAGCACTGGAAGCCTAGGGTTTGTAAGCTTATTTACATTTCTTTGATTATCTCCATGTTCCACATTGTAATTTTTTATTATTTTAATGAGGCAAAACTTTCCAAAAACACAACAGTCACTGAAACGTTTGATAAATCTAATGATAGCCAGCAAGAGCATGCCTCAGTTAAAGGTCAGTCATGTAAAAAACACAGTTAGTTTCAAAGTTCCCCGTAAAGTTAACACCCCCAGAAACTTATTTGAAATATTCTTGCAAGGATCAATAATTAAAAAAAAAAAAAGTTGAGTAAGAGCCAAAAATGACAAAGGTGAAAAAACGAAGCCTATGAATAAATGGGCTCTCAGTTCTTTGTTGAGCATAAAATCACCTCCACCTTTGTGTATTATTGTCTGCTGACCCAAAATGTGTGGAAAACCAACATTCAGGAATCCATTTTTTTTTAGGACGTGGTCTTTATTATAAGACCGCGTCTTATAATAAACAGGAGAACTAAATAAGGAAGGAAGGCTAAAAAACGGATAACATAAAGTAATCACGTCGAAAGGAAAGAAGCTGAAGACAAAAAAGGTCAAGAGAGATATAGGGTGTGACAGAGAAGGAGAGAGGAGGAGAGTCCAGCTGGTGGCGGAAAGAGAGAGATGTAAGGATATGACACCTCCTGTCCCTGCACTGGCCCTTCACGGGAACATACATGACAGCCCCTGTCACACTCATTTACTCTCCTCCCCTCCACCAAAAGATGTATGGAAGGACAGAGAGAACAGCAGGCGGGCGAAGAATTGGCAAATTAAAGAAGAAAGAAAGAAAAGCCAAAACACTTGCGCCATTAACACATCACAAAGCTTCCTGTTCTGTTTTTTTTTTCTTTCTCTGTTTAATGAAATAAAGCTTCCATTATTGAATGTTTTTAATTAACAGATGAGCGGCTGCTCTCACTCAGCAATATTGAAACTGTTGTTCCAATGTAATTGTTTACTTGAAGAAAAAAAAGTGAGATAAACACACTTATTCTGTCACAGATTTTTTATTTGTTAATTTTTTTTTTTTTGCACAAATCAGTTAAAAACACCAAGTTGCCAAAATTGACTGTCGCCAACAAAAGACGGGCTAAACGTTTTGCACGAAACTACATCAAGAGACACAAGGATATAATCCCACGGAGTGCTGACCAGTGAGATTTTACTGGATGACTGTGTTATTCAAAAGTTGACTCAAGTTCAACTATTCGTGAGACAATGATGCCCTTTTATAAGGCTCATTGTGCTTCCGTCTCTCGGCGTCATTTATGTTTTCTGGTTGTTTATGTTCGCTGTTGTTCAAAAAGCGCTGATGAGAGGTTTAAGACGAGTAATGATGAGCGGTTGGCCGGGCTTGAGTAACAGACAGTGACCAAACGTAAACCTTTGCCAGCTGTAATCATGATTGAGGTCAGATTTTTCAGGCCAGCTCTGACAGAACATTTCAAAAGTATCCATATCTCACAATGTCTTTTATTGGAGGGTTTTTTTGTTTGTTTGTCTGTTTTTGCAGATCAAAAAGTTTAAAAGTATGATGTAAATATGTATTCAGCACCAGCTCCAGTACATCTAAGTGTGTATATGAGCTCTAACAGCTACTGTCTGAATACTTTTGCTGCCTCTGCAGTGAACCCTGCAGAGCTGAACTGAAAACAACACTAATGGCGCTGCACTCTGTACGTCCACAGCAGAGCGCAAAACTGCAGTTTTTTCTTAGCTAAAAGCAACAATGGAGCTGCACCTGCTATAGTGAGGGAGATAAGGATTATATGATGAGACCTTGTGATTCAGAGAGCATTGTGAAGGAGTTCATGACTGGCTGCTTTCTGCTGGAGTTGTTTAATTGATACCTTGTTGGCTACTGTTGCAGGACACTGCGGTCAAAATCCAACAAATTTCAACTTTACCAGAGCAGGTAAGCGCCACCTGAGCGTACTCCCTCTTCGAAATGGGAGCTGAAGTCTACGTAGGCCTAGCTTAGCACAACGCAAAACATGGTTGTTGCATGGAGAGTCACTCGGAGTTGCTCTTCGGTTAAACCCTAACATTTAACACCAGCGACCGGATTCACTCAGACCGGTACGCTTTGAAACCAGGTCTCAGAGTGGAACTTTTCTGTAACAGAAATGTATTTTATGGAAGAGGAAAACAACAAAAACAATCACAGATAGTATGGTGCTGTGTTGTGTTACTTAACCAGTTCAGTTTAGCACAATTTCTACATGTGTTACATCAGCGCTTTGTTCATGGGAGGCAAAGACGAGTTACTGTTTACAATGAGGAGGAAGCTGAAGGTCAAAAAGGGCATGCGTGTTTGACAATTTGATAAAATCACAGCTCCATCTAGTTGCCTGGCATGACAACTACAGCTGACTTAAGGTGTCTTTGTGGTGCTGTCTTTTCCCCAATTGACATCAGAAAATACTGACAGTTTCCAGACAGTCTTCTAACTGCTGAAGAAAAACATCCCCATGATGCTCGTGATGCTGCCACACCTTCATCATCATGTTGATGAAGGTGTGTTCAGGGCAGTGCGAGGTTCCTTTACTCGACACATAGCTGTTATGTGCTTGGTTGGCCAAATAAAATCCTTCTAAAATACTTCAAAGTTTGTTGTTGTGACAAAGTAAAACAGTTAAAAGATTATTGATACTTTGGCAAATAGCATATGTTCATATTTAACATCCATTATTGCGCCTTCGGGACTCAGTAGCAGGAAAACAGCAATGACTGCATGAGCAATGAAATGAGCCAAACCAATCAAGGGAACTCGGTGTGTATTTTGTGTGCATGCTTCGCTGGTTAAAACTGAAGAGGAGGGGAGGCAAAGCCACGAGGAAGGGAAAAAAAAGATAAGTCTGGTGCAGTAGTTAGTTTATGTAAAGGAAGACGGACTGTGAGGGAAAAGCAGAGACTTGGAGGGCCCTGTTGCGGCGCTCAACACAATAATGAATTTCAAATAAGTTATTCACTTGAAGAGTAAGTGGCTGGCACCAACTCCTTACAGCTGGTTTGCTGAGATAATTGATTTCGAAATAGTTTCTAGGACGAGGAATGGAATGGGAATGGCGGCTGGCGGTGGGGGTTAGCGAGAGAAACAGGATGACAGCTACAAGCGGGCTAAGTATGGAAAAGTGCAGAGCAGCGACTTGGGAGTGTGCAGGAGTAAGTTGTGTGTGTGTGTGTGGTACAGGAGATGAGTTGCGGGGCTGATATAATTTTAGAAAAAAAAGCTGTATCGGGATAAAGGCCAGGCGTTAGCTTCAATTAGCCTGAAACGGCTCTACAGCCTCTCAGACCTGCTCATGTGGGAAAGTCGATTTTTTTTTTCTTCTTTTTTTATTCCAAACGTGTCCGCTTCATCTCCACCGTCCACGCTCTCTCCTCTAGACTCGGAGCATGTTGGATAGCGGAACTTTGAGCTGCCTTTCCGCCGAGCTGTTAACATGGCGGCCTCCCTGCGCTGGCTGCACCGACGCAGATAACTGAGCATCCGGGATGACGGCGTCGCGCGCTCAATGAGATGCATTAGTGGCAGGATTTGAATTGACAATGTAATTTACCGCATCTCTCACCCACTCCTGACTCCCCCGCTCTCTATCTGCTCCCGCCACCCTCCTCTCGCTATCTTCCTGTTTATTTTGTTGCGAGAGAGAGAGAGAGAGACAGAAAGCGAGGTGAAGAAACTCAAGCAGCAACAGCCGCCGCCGGGGTTTTCCATCATGAATATATTTAACACATGAAACATCGTACAGTGAGGTGTAGAGATTGAACGACGTACGCTGACCAGCAAAACAGCTTTTGTTGCCTCGCATCAAAAAAATGTAATAAAAGCATCTCTTTCGAGATAAATAGCCCATTTTGAAACAGCAATTTAAAACAACTCTGAACATAAAGGAGCACAACGCACTTGAAATAACATGGATTGGAGATTTCTTTGTGATAAATACACCTAATTGAAGGAGTTTGAAGGATAATAAGAAAGAAAAAGAACTCTTAAAGGTATCAAAAACAGACGAAACTGAGGATAAAGCAAAAGAAAGAAAAAAATCAGCATGCTATTGTTTGCTAATTTGTGATGCTAGAAACGGAAAATGTGATTTCTGAATAAATACAAAATTAGTGTGGATCTCAGAAATGCCCTGGAAGGAGGCAGTGAAGGAAGCCATTGAAACTACTGAGCTAAAGTGAGCTAAGCTGTGAAATGGTGAGCTTCCAGGCTTGTGAGAGAAGCCATACTATTTCAAATTCTACAACGTTACCAACAAACCTCATTATATTTTATTAGGACTTCATGACAGGCCAAAACAAAGCAATACATAAGTGTGAAGGGGAGGGAAAACAGCTACACTGAAATGGTTCTGTTTTGGAACGGCCCAGTCAAAGTCCAGAACTCCATTTTGAGGGTTGAAAGTGTATTTTTAATCAATTAAATCTGGCTGAGCTGGAGCTACCCTGTAAAGAAAGATGGGATAAAATTCAGTCTTCAGATGTTTAAAGCTGGTAGAGGTAGAGCCAGAAAACACCTGCAAACTTTAGTTGCAAAAAGTGGTTCTACAAAGATCGGTCTCAGGCGGGCTGAATTCTAAAAGTATGTGTCCTTATACTGCTAACTAACAAATTACATGTTACTTGGTGCTGCTAAATATCATAAACTCCATGCAGAGTAATATGCACGCAATATGACAACATTCCAGGGGCATGAATACTTTCAGAAGGCAGCTTGCAATCATAGCACAATTTGAGACAATGTAATGGCAAAAGGAAGAACAAATAAGCTCTGGAACTTAATTTCTTTCAGTGCAGTCAGAGGAATTATTGTATTATAATGATGTTACCAGTTACACTACATTGTGGGTGTGGCTCATTTGAAAGCTTTGATTGACATGAGAGTATTTGTTTTTTTTTCCACGTGCACAAAGTGTTTGGGTTTCTGTGTAGGTCAGAACAAGTTTGGTGACTATTCGCAGAAAATAATGTAGCAGAATTCCCACAAACCAGTTCTGAACCAGTGTAGAAACCAGTGTAACAACAGCAATTATCTTTCCAAACTCTTAAGTGGCTCCTGGTGTCTAGATCTAACTGATTTTTTTTTTTCCTTGTTAAAACTTTCAAAAGATGTTGACAATGAACTATAAAATGCAATGTCATTGAATCTAATCCAGGGTTTTCACTTGACATCTCTGGTGTCTCCTTTGCGAACACACCTCTGTCTCCGTGTCTCGGATTCTCAGGCAACAGGACAGTTTTGACAGCCGTGGCCTCGGGCCAAGATGCTCATCGAGACCATAATTGTGCTATAAGCTAAAAGGGTAATCGGTATACCCTCTGTTTAACACCTGACTGTCAATCTGCGTCTAACCGCAAGTGCGTTGGTGTGTGTGTGTGCGCAAGCCAAGTTTTGACATTGTGAAAGAGGAGGAGCAAGGAGCGAGCCCTGTGCTGACATGCATGTGTGTCTCTGGAGCCAAATTTTCACTTAGGACAGCAAGTGTAGGGCTAAAATCCGACACCCACATAAGCACACGCAGACACACACACACACACACACATGCACACATGCTAATTACACGCACTTGAAAGGACACACTCAAAGCACAATAGTTTTTCTCTTTTTTTTGTGTATGCATGCATGTGTACATGTGTGGGTTCTTTTTTGATTCAGATTGACAGGATGCTTAGGAGGCTGTGTGCTCACTATAATTACACGCACTTCAGAAATGTCGGCTCTCGATGTTGGCGAAGAGGGTGTAATCAACGCTCGCACGCGCACCCACACACGCACTCACACACGCACACACCTGACATTCTTATAAAGATTAGGGACGCACATTTTTTTTTTTTTTTTGGCCGTGGAATTCAATCTTAGGCTGAGCAAAATAAGTCAGGAAAACACACACGCACACACACTCACAAAGGAAGCATCACTGTCATGGCAGTCATCATCAGTGACAGCTGTTGTCTTATCATCAAATCTGTCACCATCATCACTATCATCATCACATTTATCGCTGCTTGTTGTTGACGGCAATCTTTTTATTCCATTTTTTTCCCCCTCCCAAAAGCATCTAAAACACAACCCATTTGCATGTTAAAACACACACACACACACACACACAAGTGCGAAACAACACCTTGGGTTGTTGTAGTGGTGAATATTCATCGGGTGCCGCACAAAACTCACATCAGTGTTAAGCAGAGATATGAAGATAACAGCAGGGGTTTGCACCACATGTAGATTATAGTAGCTGCACAGATTACGGTAAGATGAAGCAAACTTCCACACCAAAGTTAAAAATCAAAGTCACACACCTTTATTAGGAACCATTTGTTGGATCTTTCATAAAAAACTGCATTTTATTTATGAATAGATTCAGATTACAAAAATAACTTAATAACATGTTAATTACCAAATGCAGAAATGACATTAAGAGTTACTGTCCAATGAGATGTTGTTTTTTCACTAACAAAAAAAAAAAGACCCTACAGCCAATTAGAAAGTCTGGATTTCCACTGTGGGGTTTTATTAAAGAACAATCAAATTGCTCATCTGGCGACTTTTGGTAGACTTTAACAAGCCTTACACAACATATCAAATCTCATCCCTATATCAACTTGAATGCAATATTTGGTAGGTTCATATATTTTGACTGCCATGCACTTTGTGTTTACTATCCTGCCTCGTATTCTGGCTTGTAGAGATACGCATGGTAAATGGGTCTAAACATAAACAAATGAAGCGAGTTTAATGGAATACTGAGTCCTTTCATGTGGTCTCGTTCCACTGGATGATACGGTGTGGGTTGGTGCGGATTGGTAATCGGTTTGGTCTGTTTCCATTGTAAAAGCTATCCCCTTACAATTTACTTGTACTTCACCATTCCTGGATCTCCTTCAGTTTTAGGTTTTCAGGACAATGGTACAGTTCGATTAGGGCGGCGCTACATAGCCCTGCTGATTGGGGGGTGCAGGAAAACCCATGCCGTACTGCTCAATAGAGATGAGGCTTCAGTTTACCCAAACAGCTGCTGTCTTCCAGACTGTAGAGCAATGGGATGTTTTTCTTACTTCTTCACCCTGGTATTGATGATATATATGTACATGGTGGAGTGAACTGGTGGAAACAAATCCTCATTAAACGGATCGACTAAACAAAATACGTACATTTAGTTGGGCTTGAAATAATCGCTGAGCATCTTTGGTCATGAAATCTGACCATCCCAATTTGTTCCGGTCCTTTTCACAAACCACTTCTGTAATTTACTTGAAATCCACACCGAGTTCCTACACGTTGCTCAAATATTTTCCTATCGCTGCACAGAAATGATGCACATTTGAAGGAGTTTGAATAAATATAGGCAAATAGGAAGTTCTGTCCTCTGAACGATGCCATCAGTACTCTCCTCTGGACAAGGGTAACTACCGCCCATTGGACCAAACAGACTTTTAAATGTCAGTTTTAGTCATTTAGTGATTTTAATGAAGCTTTTGCTCAATTGTTGCCTGTCTTCTATGTAAACCCCCCCCCCAAAACAAACAAAAGAAAACAATCTTTACATCCCTTGGATCATATTGTCATTAGAGGCATTACGTCTTGTTGTAGGGATGGTAGATTTTCTTTTTATCTCTATCAAATAACGTTTTACAATAAATATTACAGACACATCATAAAGCCTTGTTCTACACATGAGGAACTATTTTAGGAACTTTTGTTGTTTTCAAAAATGTATGATTGGTAACTCTACGAACAATCGTTTTCCCTGTGATCTCCGAACTTCTTTGTTGAAAAAGCTGCCTGGTCCCTGGGCAAACCTCGGTGTGTTTGTCTTTCTCGTTCCCACTGCGCACCTTAATTACCTCAGGCACCATTTACCAGAGGTTATTAAGGAACAGCTGTCCCCTCCCTATGTTTATGTATGGATGTTCCTCCCCTCCCGGCCTTAGGCTACCAGTCCTACCTTTTTTGCATAACAAGCATGCACTCTCCAGTCCAGGTTTCCGTGGTCATTATTCTGCACCCTGTGGTCCTTGAATTCCCGACTACTCCCTCGAGTCCCAGGACCGCCTGCAGGGCAGCGCTGAGGGCAACGTTGTTTTCATTAACATGGTCATTTTCCGCACACTATGATTTAGGTGCGTTCCTTTAAATAGTTTTTAAAAAGCCGGGCCTCCTCACATTAAATACTGCCACAGTAGAACTATTAAGTGGAGGGAAGCAGCCGGACAAACTGTCGCTGTCGAGGCATTTCAATTCCGTCGCAATGGGACGGCTTTAACACTCGCACACACACACACACACACACACATCCATCCTAGGTGATTTGCTACATCACCTCGGATGCCTTTATGGACAGGTTAAACATTATTATTCATTTAAGAATTTTCATATTAAAACTATACATGCATGCATGCACAGACACACACACTGTTACTAACCAGCCTCTGCTTTTTTTCCTTTGCTAAACTTCAAGACGGGCCAATTAATCGTGGAGTCCTTGATCTAGAAACAATTACAATTACAGCGAGGGGTTCTCTGAGAACCTCTGAAAGTCATGGCTGCCTCTCCCAGTGTCTTTGATATGTCATGTTGGAGGATGGCACTACTAGCGTGACACTGAATCTTATCACCACTGCCACATCAGCTGGAGAAGTACCCTTGAATTAATAATTGATAATTGCAACATCAAACTGTGGGTGATTTTTTTTTCTCCTTAAGAGAGAGATCCTTGATTCTTCTCTTTGTTTCTTTCCATATGTTAGAGATGCACAAATTTGCCTATTCTGCTCCGATATTAGATTTTTTTTCAAAAGTTATGATCGGCTTCCTGTATGACTGCAGGTGATTACAGTCATACAGGAACATAAAAGTGTTAAATTTAAATAGTTTCCTCTCGCTTTCCTCCATATTGTCCACTTTTATTTTTTTCTATTGGGAGCGGAAGGATTGTCATTCTGCTGCGTTAAAGAGCAGTTGTCATAAAACAAAATTTTGATTATTTTTTACTGTTTCTTTTGCCATTTACTGTTTTAAATAAAAACCTAATGATGAAAACATGACAAAACCATAATGATGATTCTGAATTGTTTAAATGTTTTTTTTTTATGACTTTGTATTTTTGTGTTTTTATGATGCAAAGCACTTCGAACTGCCTTGTTGCTGAAATGTGCTACAAATAAACCTGATTGATTGATTGACTGACTGAGTGAATGCTAATGCGTTGTTAGTATCTTAGATGTCTTATAATTGCACTCATGAGGGACTGAATCTGTAGTCTCTGTATGTATTCCCTAGAAAATGTAGGTCCTTACTTTAAATCTGAGATTTCCAAAAGGTTGTCAGCATTTCCAGTTTATTTAATTTCATGGCAGAATGAGGTTTCGAGCTAAAAAGAACTCCAGTCCTTTATTGTGCTATTCCCCCCACCCCCTTCTGTTTTCTGATGAAAGTGTCTGTTGCTCTCACGCAGCACATATGAGTGAGCCGCAGACGTGTTCGGACACATCATACAAAAATAATGTTTGCTTTAGCTTCTAAACTCACCGATACATTGAGTCTTCACTTTGTAACAGACTCCACGCTGAAGAATGTTGTTGTTTACGTCATTTCTTTTCTATGATGCACTCACTGGAGCAAGTTTGGATTTTTGAGTTTGTGGTCAGCCTTTCCCCAATCAGGACTCAGCAAGCTGAAAGTCATTCTGTCAGTAAATTTCTCTATGTGTCACTGTGTGGGTGACACATAGAGTGGCATACAGAACTTTGATAAAAGCAGGAGCTCAGTGTTCATTTCTAGCAGTAGAGACTATAAAAAAAGCATTTGTTATATCAGACTAATGGTAAACATAACTGTGTCCATCTCTTAACTGAAATAACTGACAATGTAAGAAAAGCGTTTCATAGATTTTCAAATTCTCAATTTACCCTATTTTTTCATGTGCATGTAAATGACAGGATGGATAGTAGAGAAACTTGTCCCAGGGACTTTAATTTAGAAACGAAAAGATGACGTGAGCTTCTGTTCTCTTCTCATATTTAATGTTAACTCCTGAATTTTAAGTCAGTATCCTGGTTTGCTCTTTATAAAAAAGAAGAAAAATTTTCCAAGGATAAAAAGAACTTATTCACCTGCCTCATGTAGTTCAACATTTAATCACTACAAACTTCAACTTTATTTGGATTTTATGTGACAGACCAACACAAAGTAGGAGTATAAATTAGAAGGAAAATGTTAGAAAGTTTTTAAACCACAAAACAAAATCAATTTAGGGATGATGAAGTGAACAGAGTCCTCTTGGGGAGCAAAAGGTTTAAAATGCATTAAGTGTTAAGTGTTGTTGGTTGTTGTGCCGCCAAAGATGGAAATGTTTGAGGAGAGTGAAACGATTGCAACACGATGTAGTTTGGTCCATAATACACCATTTGTATTGATCTACTTGCACCACCATTTACTCCTCCGACACTAATTAAAATCCAGCCCAACCAGTTGACTTAAGAGACATTTTTCAGTTTTTTTTTTCTCAAAACAACAGAATCACTTCAAAAGAAAAATAACAATAAAAGAGAAGCATCTTTTCACACATCTTTTTTTTTAAACGGACTAAAAAGAGATTTGGAACAGCACAGATCTCTTGTTTTAAAGTGATTTAATTGAAAAAAATCTTCCCTTCTTCTGAGACAAAGCCTTGTGCTTAAATATGTGTGGGAGGAAAAACAAAGCAAAACTGGTTTTGAGATTAACAGCAACCTGCCTCATCTACTCAATCTGAGTGTTTGCTAATGCTATCTGTTGTGAGCTTTATTTGGTTTACAATCAAACTTTTTAAAGCAACTTTGAGTCAAATGTAAAAAGTAGGTTAAATATTTTTTTTAATTTTGGTCATGTTTAACCTTTCCATACACAAGTAAAATAAAAAGAGAAGAAAAAACACACAATGCTAAAAAATAAACAAAAATAATAAAAATAGATAAACAAATCTGAACACAAAATGTAGACCGAAAAAAGCGTCGGTAGAAGCTTACTACAAGTTTATTAGACCTTTACATTTTTAGACATACAGCATCAACATCAAAACGGCAAAATCCTTCCTGTATATTTTTATAAATCATATAAGGAACACCAACTAAGTTGGTTGTCTTTTAGGTATTTCTTTTTATTGATTGTTTTTGCCATATGTGGGTGTTTTCCTGATAAATTTCCCTTTCACGGTAACCCGTTCCAGAAGAAAATCCCGTATGAGGAACAGAAAAACTGCACTGACATGAACATGGTCGTCGGACAAGAGTGGAGGAAGAGCTGCTTTAGCCACACACACACACGCACACACACACGCACACACACACACACACACACACACACACTTCTCTACTTCCCCTATCATAACTGAGACACACACTCAGCCATGTCCACGTCAACTCTCTGTCGGTAGCATAGCCAAGTCTGCGGGAGGGGGGTCGTGCTAACACACACATGCACACACACGCACACACGTCCTACCTTCTTACACAGAAAAGCACTTCGTGGACAGGCTGTCTGGGGAAAGGTGCGAACAAGATATTTTGTGGCCTTTTTTTTCCTGGAGCTGCCGAGCCACGCTAATAGCTCTGTGTGTGTATGCGTCGGCGTTTAGCTGTGTTTGTCGGGGCCTTCGTAGGCTTTGAGTATGCACTTGCCCTTTACAGCGAGGTGTCGAACCCGAGTGTAACCCTCGAACCTAAACCTAATCCTAACCCAAAAACGTCAAACTTCCTTCAAGCAACCTTTTGTGTTTCTGAGAGGAAAAAGAGGGGCAGACAAATCGCTTCCAAATATGTCTTCACTCCTGTGGTCCAAGGTCCTGAGAGACGGGTCTCACTCTGCTGCATGGGGGTGAATCCCTGACGGCATCCATGTTGCGCAGTAAGAGACCCCCATTTCTGCCACCCAACAGGAAGGCGAGAGGGACAGGCGCCAGCAAGAGTGAGAAAAGATAAAGTTGTCTCTATGTTTTTGCTCCACCTTGCTCTGGTGCGACGCACGTCTTCCGCGTTAAGACCTGCATCTTTACACAGCCAAGTCGCAAAAATAATAAAAAGAAAACATTGAATTATTTTTTCTCAAATGATGTGTGATCCCAAAATATCATTTTCCCGTTCTCACGTCTTTGTACGGCTGTCCGTGTTTCTCCTGAATGGAAGAACTGCTTATCGGTACGTGGGCCAGACATTATGAAAGGCCAAAATGTGGAGAGGAAGACAAACTGACTTTTAAAAGGATCTGCTCTTCTGCAAAAGCAGCTTTGCAAGGCAGCAGGAAGAAATGCATGACAAGAACACAAAATCTTACCAAGTATTTTTGATCCTGTTTCTAGTGTGAATGTCTTAGTGCTTACAGGTAACTCTAAGCTGAGATATAGGAGCTCGTTTTAAGTAAGTAACACTTCCTCTGTGCTCCATATTGAGTCTGAATTTTCCATGTTTCGCATCACATTTTGCTTCAGTAATGTACAGCTCTGGAAAAATTAGTACTGAGGCTCACCGAAAACCTCCTGGTTATTCCATCAAATATTGATTTCTGAACTATTGCTGAGTTAAAACATTAGTATTGTTGTTTCTAAATGTACATGAACTTGTTTTCTTTACATTATTCGAGGTCTGAATGCACTGCATCTTTTTTCGTTATTTTGATCATTTTTCTTTTTCTGGAAATAAATACAAAATTTTTGCTTAGAATTTCAGAGACATGTTGTCAGTGGTTCATAGAATAGAAGAACAATGTTCACTGTATTCAAATGTACTATGAAAGGTAAAATAAGAAAAAATGATATTACACAATATGTATTCACTTCAGAGACAAACTTTACAACAAAAATGTTAAAGTTTACTCAGGAGACTTTATCGAGTTGGTACTGCATGTAACGCAGGTCCAAGTGTTTTGTTCTTACGTACATTTGAAAAAATCCTGAAGCCCATATATATTTTAATTAATTGATCGTATCTAATCAAGTATTTCAAACACCTTTTAATTTCTAAAAGGTCTTGGAGCCTGATTCGCTTAAAGTGCATTTTAGATTTTTTTTTTAAGCTGTGACATGTTTCAACTGGATGCTATTTGCCCCTCAGCCTGAGTTGTGTGCTGCTGCTGCTGCAAATCTTCCTGTGTGCCTGCTGCCTCTGGGGTCTCCTCTATTCCCGTTTGCAACCACCTTTGCACTTTACCTTAACTCGACCTTTTGTCTCCAGTCGTCTGCATGTATACATGCGAGAGCGCCCAGTCCCAATCATGAAAACTCGTCACGAGCTCATTTAGTGGTTTCAGTTCAAAATATCATAAAATAATTGTTTTGTGTGGAATGTCACACTAAGGTCAGAGCTGTCAATCCTCTTCTCCTGCCAATATCCTCATTACTCTCTTCACGTCATCTATCATACCTTTCTTTAATCATCTGCTGGTTCAAAAGCTCAGCCTGGAGGAAAATAACATTACACCTTGCTACCTGATGATCCTTTGACATGCACAGAGATGTTTTCGTGTTTGGATGGTGGCAGGCAAGCCGTGCTTTGGGGGGCGTGCGTTCCAAACACGCACCGCTTTGCGATAAGCGCTTGACGCAAATCGTCTGTCGTTGGCGTGTATAAAAAGATTTCTTTCTGTGTTGATTTTTGTGAGCTTGCACGTGAGGCCCGACAGTGGGTGTGTTGACTTGCGTGGCTCCGAGAAGCTTTCCTTACCGTGACCACGTGCTAGGCCCTCCCCGTCGTGCTAGCTTGTGGAGCAGCGCTGCGTCAGCGTTTTGTTCCGCAGAAAAAAAAGCAACATTTCGTAAAAGAAAGCAAAGAGGGGGGAAAACACCATGTGCCTTTAACAGTTTACAGTTACAGCAACTGCTGAAAATGTTGAGTCTTTGTAATTAACTTACACTTTACAAGAACATCTGTCAGTCAGCCTGCTGACACCCAGAGGGGAGAACGTAAATCTGTCAGAAAGACATGTCACACCGAGACTCTTGGTGCGTACACAGTGATGGATAGGTTATAATGCAAGTTTTAATAGTGGCGCGATGAGCCGGGGTTTAACGATTACATGGGGTGATTTATTTTGTCTAATATACACTGGCAATAAAAATCTTAGTAAAACGTACATTTTCTTATAAAAAAACAATCTTATCTGCGTTATCTTATAAAAAAACAATCTTCTTTAGGAAGAAAACCCACTAATTCTGCTTTCTGTATATTTAAGTCTATGACATCAGAAGACGCTCAAGAGTCAAATTTATCTTCTGGAGTTAGAAAACACTGAGCAGAATGTGATAAGATGAAAAACGTGGAAAAGAGCAAACTGATGGGCACAACAAAAGAACTCGGATCTGTCGCTTCGTGTTACTGTCACATTAAGGTGAGAACTGTGGCAAACATTAACTCTGCGAGTAGGAACGTAATGTTCTTGGCTTCCTTAAAACACTGTGCTGCCAGACGTCATATGATCAAAGGAGTGACAGATATAGAAATGTAGAATGTAGACATTCTTCATAAGAACTGATGGAAGTGGATTTATAGACAACAAATAAATATCAGAAAAAAAAGTTTTAATACATGCAGCCAAGAAAAATTATGATCAGTATTTAAAAACAAATAAAAATATAACTATGAAAATCAATGGGATAATATGAACATGCAAAGAAAGATTTGAAGGCAGTTTGCGTGAAAGAAAGTTGAAGATCCCTGGGTTCTCCATGTCTTAAAGTTACCAAAAAATAAATAAAATAAAAAAGTTTCCACAAAATATTTAATACACTTCTGCAAGTATGTTAAATTTTTATCACATCTTTTATGTTAATTTTAAAGCCAATTTTTCTGGGTTAATTACAAATGTTATAGTTGTTCATTTGTTGCCGACATTGATGAGAATTTCACTTCGCTAAAATCTTTGCAAACAATCAAATATTGACTTTTTGCTGTGTTCATTTTATCCCTGTATATAAAGTGAGTGGATTAATTTTACAAAAAAAGTTTTAAAAGTAGCTTCAAAGCGCTTTAGAGGATGACATTTAAGACTAAACGATATGATTCCTTTTGAAATCCATTAATGACAGTCATATTTCAAACTCTCGCCCGTTGACCGCTGGAGGGAGGCAACTGGGCTCCCGTCGCGACCCCGCAAGGATAATAAGTGTGTTTTAAATAATGGATGGATGGACATTTCAGACTCCCAAAGCAGCTGACAGCTTTCCCATAATCAAGTTCACATGAAATACCTAAAGTGTCACGCACTTCTGGAAATTAACCCTCTTACGCAAAAAAAAAAAAAAATAAGAAAAAGAAAACTCTGAGGGTTGACGGAAAAACTTCCTGCATTCTCCGTTAGGAACTTCATGATTTGTTTTGGATTTGCATTCATTTGGGAGGGGCAGAAAATTTGAAAAGGTATCTGGTAAGCGGCTAAATTAGTACACGGTGTCCCAGGGCGTGACCTGGCAGCATTCTTCAGTTTCCACCAAATGTAGCATACAACACATAACCTGGCAAATGAGCAACTTGAAAACATATTTGTCGGATTGGCAATCATATAAGCGTTCTCTTCGTTTTATTACTACCACTGACTAACATTACCTGGATGAAAGGAAAGTTCCACGTGTTGGCCTGAGGGCACGTTACGTTGTCTTTCACTTCTTACTGGCGACGTTTCAGTTTTGTTCTTACTTTTGGGGAATGAAGCAGCTCCAGTGAACCTGGGGAAAGGTGTGATAACTGAAGGCGGTGAAGAGAGAGAGAGAAAAAAAGAAACGGCCACTAATCCTCTGGGTTAGTCCACATTTGGAATAAAACAGTCTCTGCACGATTTGCAAGTTTGCACAGAAACTTTAGAGTCGAATGCCACTGATGCTAAGCAGGATACCACACAATCAGTGGACAGTGTTCATATTTGGACAAAAATAAATGAAGCATATCTAAAGCACATCTACACACCTTAGATAGGCCCTGATGTTGAATAGAGACTGTAGTCTGGCAGGAGTTGCGCTACGACAACATATTTTTGCTCAGGTAAAAGTAAAACGTGCTGTCCAAGAATTGACTGAAGTAAGAGTAAAACAGTATGTGATGAAAAAAGTTTACTCAAGTACTAAGTAACTGATCAAATTACCTGATTTAACATTTAAAAATGATGTAATCAGACAAAAACTAAAGTTATGGACACATTCTGGTATTTTAAAGACTAAAAGGGGGGGGGGGAGTTCATGAAAATGAATAACTCCAATTATTTCAGGCAGAAGAAATACTTCTTTCATGAACAAACTATGAAATTAAATTAGTTGGTAAAACAAATATACTGAAAGAAATCTTACTTTAACGTTAACTGTAGGTGTGTCTGCATCTCATGCATTTTGGGTTTTTTTCCGCCTTCATTCAGAGAAGTTACTCAAAGTGGGTCAGATATCCAGAAACTACTCAAGTTTGAGTAGTGACACTTTATTTTAAATGTTTACTCAAGTACAAATAAGAAAGTAAAAATCACTGTGTAGAAAAATTACTCATAAAAGTACTTCATTTCAGCAAAATGTTGTTTCAGTAAACGTAACTGAGGTCTCTGTTGGACTGATATCAGGCCACTGTGAAGGCCATTGAACTGAAGTAAAATCCCAAGTTGGGATCATTTGAGGTTTTGTGGCATGAAGGATTGTTCACCTGGAAGTAGCCATTAAAACAGTCGTTAAGGGATGGAACATGATCAGCAACAAAACTCAGGTAGATTGGAGTTTATGTTGATCGGATTGTGCAAAGAAAACCTCACACCATGGAACCAGCCGCTGCCTGAACTGTTGTTAAGAATCGGGATGGATTCATGTGTTCACGTCGTTTGCGCTGAATTCTAGAAATACTCTGAATGATCCAGCTGAAATTTGCACTCATCCAGCCAGGCTTGTTTTTTAAACCTGTTACTCAGTAGAGAAGGTGTCTTGCAATCAGAGGGTTGTAGAGTCGACTCCAGCTACCTCCTGTCTCATGTTGATGTGCCCCCGGGGCAAGGCACTTTGCCCAAAGTCGCTACCAATTGGTGCATGGATGAGGGTGAATGGGTGTAAAGTGTGGTTGGTCATTGTGACAGAAAAAGTTCTACCTACATTTAGTCAATTTATTATTTACCTCTTCTTCAAAGGGGTAGAAGCTCCTCCACGTCTCTGGAGCAAACAGTCGTAGATCAGGACTATTTAAGCTGCTGTCATCTCCCAGTCACCTCAAACCAGTCTGCTCGTTCTCCTTTGACCTCTGACATCGTCATGGCGTTTTCGTCAGCACACAACTGCCGCTCCCTGAATAGTTTTTATTTTTCTCACCTCTCTAAAACCAAACATATAATTTTGGATCCCAGTCGGCGGCAGACCGGATTAGAAATTTAGCCCAGGAACTTGTTTTTTTAGAGGCCTTTTATCCAATCAGATATGTTATTAAATGGAACTTAATATGTTATTAAGTGGAACTTCCACGTTAACTTCCATTACTTGAGTTTCATATTAAGTGGAATCTTTATGTGAAATCAAAATTACTTTATTTGCAGCATCACGATACTATGTTTTTTAAGCAATCAAAACTACTGTGTGAATTTATTGATAAAAAAAAAATAGTCAATACATGTTTAATAAACAATCAGCTTAGAAAAATCAAAGCTAATACAAAGCCACAAAAAACCGTTTATATCATGAAAGCCCTCAACAAAAGCAAACTTTTATTCACACGACAATAAACAGATGATGGCATCTTAATCTCTGAAGACCAGAACATTTTAGATAAAACTTGTACTTTTTAACTGCTTCAAACATAAAAAAGTATGATTAATTTTCCCTCTAACACATGGCAAAGTTGTTTTTTTCCAGAGTGAGCCCTCACGTTTCTGGTCAAAGAGCCAGATTAAGCTTATTTTGTACCTTGTGCACACAAATTTATGACATGAAGAAGATGACTGAAATGAATCTCTGTCATCAGGTGAGTGTGCCAAAGATTTGCTCTGAATGTCTGTCAGAGGAAATAATTAAATTTTATTGAACAATTGCCTTCAGATGTCAAAAGGTTTAGACTACAATACTTCAATCTAGAGTAGCGGTTCTCAACATGGGCGGTACCGCCCCCCAGGGGGCGTTCAAAGGACGGCAGGGGGCGCTGGCTGAATTTTTTACAAAAGGGGGGGCGCTGAGATTCCTTTGGGGGGCGTTTGGTCGAGGGTAAACTTTACACCTTAAATCCACAACAATACCAGTTTAGACTTTGAGCAACTTGGTAAAACTGTATTGTGTAATATTAAATCATGCTTGGCTGCAACTGTATCAATGGCAGCTTTTCTTCTATTCAGTGTTTGTAGCTTCTTGGTGCAGCTTCGTTCTCCTGCTAGTAGCTTCACCGCATCAGTTCAGCGTTACACCACCTGAAGACGTTGCTGAGATTCACTTTGTCTGGTATTTTTGTACATATGTTTCGGCAGTTCTGTGATCATGTTAAGCAGCAACTTATATTAAAAGTGTTTTATTTCCGTTTGAAGGCTGCACGCTTACATGGAAGGACAACAGAAAATCGCTCTTATAAACATGTAATTACTAAAATTATGATACCTTCACTTTGTATCCCTCTGAAAAATGAACCAATTTAGATAAAGAAATCCGTCCATGGGTGATACCACGATAGAGAGCGTTCATTTTATAGCGTTAACACGGTGCTGTAAGTGGTCCGGTATGAAACAGGTGTGATAGAACAACGGTACCACAGCACTTTTAAATTTCAATAATCAGAACACCGAAATTGTTTCCATTGTTTTAAAAGGTTTATGTCAGTCTGCCTTTTCCCCATCGATACGCTTCACAACCGCCCTGCACCTCAGGGGCTTAAAAAAAAAAGACCCGCACATGGCGCAAAACTCTGAAACAGGAGAAGCGGGACATAAAACGGAGCGACAAACTAGATGTGAATTATGGCATAAAAACAGAGAATCCGACGCCGAATGTGAAAAATCAACACATGATGTGAAACACATGACGATTAGGCAGCGCAGCAAGTGATGAGATTAACTGATGGTGAGCGATCAAATAAATCTAGCAACAGGAAAGAAACTAAAGTGGACATAGCAATAAACCAAGAGAGGATAATACTAATCAAAGGAAACTAAATAGAAATGAATGAAGAACAAAATGCAAGAATAAACTAAGAAACTAAAGTAAATACAGAGGAATAAACTGGTATGGCAAGACCTTTCGAGCAATACTTAATGTAGTTACAGTTCTATCCATGTTTTAATGTTGCAGAGCTCAGTCGTTTGCAAATAGTTCAAAGTTTAAACTGGCATGTTGAATATCTTTTATCTGGTCATTTTGTGCAAGATTTAACAACTAGAAAATGGTAAAGAATAAGAATATTTTTTCCACTCTGATTGGCTGCTGTTAGGCCTACAAATTTTAACTTGAATTTTCATTGCATTTTTCGTAGACACCTGTGAAAATAATTTTTATTCCCATGACTTTTTTGTTCTCTGGGAAATTATTTTTGATGATAAATACAGAAACAAGCATAAAAACCGAAACATTTACAATAGTGATTGTAATATTAATAATAAAATAATGGTCAGTGCAAAGTAGCCTGCAAATTCTTTGGTGGTGGGCGGTGAGGGACCTGGATAAAGGCTAGAGAGGGTGCTGGCCCAAAAAAGGTTGAGAAACACTGATCTAGAGTCAATAATAATGATAAAAAGAAACTGATAAACAATCAACTTTAGAACACATTTACAAAGACTTCATAGTGGTAGAGCACAAATACAAACGTAATGTGTAAATAGACGCTTGTCTGGACTTGATTGGCCCAATTTGATGGACCCGAATCACCTTTCGCATTTAGGACTCAACATTTATCTCCAGGTGTCTTATTTCTTTTATGCTGGACTGTATATGTTTGTGCTAACTATTGTGTTTTCATTTGGGTGAGAATCATACATCATTTTGAAATTTTTTTTAAAGAATGAAACTTTTTCTTTCTTTTTT
This sequence comes from Poecilia reticulata, assembly GCF_904066995.2. Taxonomy (NCBI): domain Eukaryota; kingdom Metazoa; phylum Chordata; class Actinopteri; order Cyprinodontiformes; family Poeciliidae; genus Poecilia; species Poecilia reticulata. Next base: position 9,738,214 of record NC_088844.1, on the reverse strand, counting down.
AAGTGCTATCCACAACCATTCAAACGCCATCACATTCTTTAGAAATTAAATTGTATTATTCTGTGTCAGCAGACAGGCACTGGAGCGGCCCGATCATCAACTCACTCCTCCTTTGGTCGGCTCTGGTTACATGGCTTTGTACATTTCACTTGGTCATATATAAGAAATAAAAAAAACCCATAAAAAATAAAAACAAGCCGTGGATTTGTTTGGCTTGCGATTCATGTGTCGGTCAAAATGTAAATTTTCCTTGAGGAAACAGAGACCACTGGCTGCAGGTGAGCATAATAAATCAGCTCCTTTCACTTACACGAAAATCATCTCCTCATAAAGAGGTGTCACGTCCCAGGTGATTGCGGTGCCAAAGAGCTGTGCCTCGGCTGTATGCAACTCGTAACCAAGTGAAAAGATATGCAGCCTACCTGACTGAAGGCAATGAGCGGGGAGGCTGTGATATCCTCCCTCCTTAAAAGCAGTCTTCCCCTTCCATGCCGTCCCTCTCTCCGATTGGTATAACAGGTAATTAGTGGTGTGTCGTGGCCCGAGGGAGCCGAGGAGCCAGGAAGAGGTGGATGAGTGGCGAGACGGAGAGTAAGAGAGCGAGAGAGAGAGATTTCTGATTACCTGACAAGTTAGGGCTGGAAAGGCTACACTTAGCCCATTAAAGATTTTTTCTTCAGCGTGACATTTGAGAGCAGCTGTGAAGCCGCGCGCCACCTTGCCATTTCCCCGTACACTGGGCATCCATTTAGGGACACGGATGGAGGGAGAGAGAGGGTGGGGGGGACGAGTTAGAGAGAGGGGCCACAGGGCCATCACAGCAGCACAAATGGATTTCATTCACCAAGGTGAACTGTAGTACTCTGATAAATGCACTTCCTTGAATGTCAGCAAATGTCACCGGAGAAGCCATTTGCCACCGTTTTAATAGCTTCCGCGGACTTATGGTGGGAGTGACGGCCGAGCAAGGCAGCGCGAGGCGGGAGAAGGGAAGATGATGAGTCACGCGGAGGAGCGGGAGAACGAATCATGGATGCATGAGCAGGCAACACAGAGGACAACAAAAAAAACAAAAAAACAACAGCAACAGAGGGATTATGTCAAACAAAAGGAGAAGAAGTTGGGCTATCGTCATTTCCACGTGATTAAGCAATTAGCTACTTGATACGTCTCCAGCAACACGAGCACTTCTTCTTCTTCTTCTGCTTCCTCTCTCTGTTACTTTTCCTCTGTTTTCACCTGCAGATGTTCCCTCCTGTGAGAATTACATCATTGCACACATTGCTTCAGTTTCGCGGCTTCCTCTCTGCGCAAATGCATGCATCCGCTTGAGATGGAGGCTACACACCGTCTCATCCGTGTATGTTGGAGTGAGAGTCGACATCATTAAGTGTAATGTGAGAACCTGCAGGTTCAGTTGAGGCCTCGGCGCCCTGAGGTCTGGCACACAACGAAACCGCGAACAAATCAACACAGTTGAACGCGCACAATTGTCTTGACAGTTTTGCTTTGACGAATAAAATAAAGGCAAGGCGGATTAATTACTCACACAACCAACCTCACACCTCACCAACCCTTTGGTGAGGTCATCATCAAACATGGTGACCCTTTCCTTCACTTGTTGCTGCCAGTTTCCTGTTTGTTCTTTTCTAATGTTTCTTCCTGATCTGTTTGTCTCCCTGTTCACTTTACTTTTGCACTTCAGAATAACGCGACGCCTTGTTTTTGTTTCCTATAGGAACTTTTTTTTATTGTTTTTATTGCACCCGCTGGGTTTGCATCAGTGTGTGAGTAGGTTGTTTTGACCGCTTGAGGACGACGCTGGCTGCAGCCAATCCTAATCCCCCATTCATTTCCACAAGCAGTTGCTAAGGTTACAAATTACCTTTGGAGCTGGTAAGTGGTTTCTTTTATGACACTGGACGCCCTAATCCTTTTACTGAATACATATTTCATTTAGGATTAGCGCAACAACGGATACAGTTGTTTTTTTTTTTGTTGTTTTTTGTTTTTGTTTTTTGGGACTTATTTCGACTCGGGCTCTGCGTTTTGTTCATCAGGCACAGCACTTGCAAATCAACTCTGAATCCCATTTAAAGTAGCTAAATAAATTAATAAATAATGCTTTTTGTAACTTTAGTCTTTCGTTTTGTTTTTTTTTTTCTTTTCTTCTCATGGCAGAGTGGTGGGAAAACCTGAGGGAAGTGAAACTCAATCAAGCAGCCTCTGTTAGATAAGTAACGACAAGGCTATTATCTGGTAAACAATCGATGAGAGCGCATTATTCTCCTTTTCAGCCTCTGTGGTGTGTTCAGGCTGCCGGTTTTTAGCAGCTGCCAACAATTATGGTGTGATGTTCTTTAATGTCTTTTTTAGCACAAAAAAATAGAAAGGAGCTGGTGTGTTTATCTTTGCCTGAATTTCTCAGCGATGATATGACTACGGTATCTGGTGGCTCTCATTTTGACTGAGTTGTGACTTCAACTGGTAAATGAAAACCCAGGAAAAAAGAAAAAGAAAAAGAAAAACTATTGTATGGTATTCAGGATTATAACTTGTTGGGTTATAGTTTCAGGATTTTTCCCAATAATTCTTAATTATGTTTTGTAGGTAACATAGAGTGGCTTGCAAAACGTCACTATATTTTATTGGGATTTTAAACTGATATAAAGTGGCTCGTAGATGAAACAACTCAAAGTTTGCGCGTTTTTAAACAACAAAAAACAAAAAAAAGTGTCGTTTGGATTTGTATTTTTCTCCCCTTTTTCCTCTCATACCCCTAAATAAAAGCTATTTAGTGCAACCGGTTTAAAAGTTACCTTAGCAGTTTTTAGGTGCTGTGTGAAAACATTAGCATCATGAAAACACAAGAGTGTCATGAGGGAAGCTTCACCTTAATTTGAGGATAATAATCCCCCAAAAATACAGCTGGAGCAACAATTGAAGGGTTTTGATAAAACCACAGGCATGTTTTAAAATGGCACAGTCAAAGTCCAGACCTTAATCCAGAGAATCTGAGGCAAGATATTACAATTTGCTTCACAGATACTCACCATCCATTCAGACTTAGCAACGAGAGCAAAGATGCAGCTCTTCATAATTGTGTGCAGTGTTGTGTTGGTCCATAACTCGACTATAATCTATTAAAATTGGTAGATTAGTTTTGACAAATTGTGGCCTAAATGCATCAGGAAGCAAATGGAAATTCTAAAACCCATTGTTTTATATCTAAATCTCATTCACGCTTTGAATGAGCTTCAGCTGCAGTTCAGGAAGGACGATTTTATTTTCCGACTCTTGCCAGGACTTGAATGCTCCACTTTCTCCGGTGTACAGAGCTGCTTGTTATTGACCTAACGCGGCTATTGGAATTTTCTGAGCTGACACGAGTTCTGGGAGCCTCAGTGCTTTTAGCGCGCTTCCCTGTTCCACTTTTTTTTTTTTCCTCCCCTTGTTCCTCCTTGTTCCTTTTGCTCTGTCTGAGTTGACATATTTACAGCTATATTTAGCTATCGAACTCCTGAATTTATCTGAGACGATATGATCTCATTCGCCGTTTATCCACCCGTCCAACTTACTGAAAAACTTCATTCCTGACACACTGATACTCGTGGATGTGAAAGCTTTGGACGCGTTACGTGATGAGATCATCGTCAGGATCATTGTTGGCAAACACAACAAAAGCCTGATGGGAAGAAGCTCTCTCTATGTGTTTGTGCATGTGTGTGTGTGTGTGTGTGTGTGTGTGTGTGTGTGTGTGTGTGTGTGTGTGTGTGTGTGTGTGTGTGTGTACACTTGATGGCTTCATTCCCATATCAGCAGTGTTCTCTCTTTGGATGAGTCAGGAGTCTAAGATTGGCCACCATCCTCTCTCATCTTTCTCTACCGTCCCACACACAACAAATCAAACAATCTTACACACACACACACACACACACACACCCACACACACACACACACACACACACACACACACACACACACACACACACACACACACACACACACACACACACACACAGACAGAGAGAGAGAGAGAGTGATAGTGGGTTCTGGGGTGAAGTGGTGCTCAAAATGACTGAACTTGGGGTCAGGTTGAAGTGAGAGGCAAGGCACAGATGGGTCATGCTTCCTTTTGGACGTGATGCGTTTCATTTGGTTGTTTCTGCTGAGATTGTAAAACCCTTAGTGTAGTCTCTAAACTTTTTTTTTTTTTTTACCAACTCCTCTAAGCTGCACAATCATATCATAGCTCTGCGTTTTCCAAAAGCTGACTCCCATCTCCGTGTTTTGAATTCGAACGAAGCAGGAGATAAAGAGAGCAACACACGGCGGCCGAGGAGTGCCAGAATGAGCCGAGCTCCTCAGCATAAACCCGGGGGAAGGGATTTGGCGTAACACCCGGCTGTCTACCTGTCTGTTTGACTGAGGGGAAGAAGGGTTTTCATTGTAACGCTGAGCCAGGGTTCTTCTCCTTGGTGGGGACTAGAAGTGTGTGGGGTTTTTTTTGTGTGTTTGTGTGTGGGCCTGCGTGCGTACGCAAAGTGTGTGTGTTTTTCTTGCTTGCTTGGTCTCAGAGGCATCATGGTGAGGAAGAGATAGGCTGACAACCAAAATTTCTCTGCAGTATAGATATCTGTGCAAACACAAAGCGAAACAGAGAGGATGGGTGATGCAGAGGAGAGAGGCGACGGGGGGAACGTAACAATACAACTGAATTTTACTGAATTTCGCTGAATTTTTTCATGCCGATGGCGGGGGGAACAGAAAACCCTGCACCTCAGTTATTCACTCTTCTTGAGTGTTTTGATCATTTTCTTTTAATCCTGCTGTATGAATGTCAGTCATTGTATGTCAGACTATCCTTCCTTTCTTTCTTTCTTTCTTTCTCTTTCGATCTATCTTTCTTTCTTTCTCTCTCTCTTTCTTTCTTTCTTTCTTTCTTTCTTTCTTTCTTTCTTTCTTTCTTTCTTTCTTTCTTTCTTTCTTTCTTTCTTTCTTTCTTCCTCTTTTGATCTATCTTTCTTTCTTTCTTTCTTTCTTTCTTTCTTTCTTTCTTTCTTTCTTTCTTTCTTTCTTTCTTTCTTTCTCCCTTTCTTTTTTCCTTAATTGTTTCTCTTGATCCTTATGATCATTTCCACCCTTTATCTCTCCAGTTATCTTTTCTCTCAGCCTATTTCCTCCTTGATATGAACTGTCGTTTGGTTCCTTGGTAAAAGTTGTTTTTAGGGGTTGCTGCAAATTTACAATCACTCCAGAGAGAAGAATCCTCCTCCGTCATGGAAAACGTACGAGAGGGATCAGGGCCGCTTTTTAAACCTTAACACATCTCTACGGTCCACATTTCCGACAGCAAGTGAGAGTGTATGTGCCTCTGTTTGCCATACAAGGCAGCAAAGTTTTTAATAAAACTGCTAATTTGGCTACACAGGACTTTGACCTGTAAAATACCCACAAATTAAAAAATAAAATAAAATAAATGACACAGTTTGTTTTGTTTGCAATTTTTTTATGCATCAAAAATATTTTGTTACAGAGCATCTCATTTTCAACAAAGCACAAATGAGGAAATACAAGTCCAAATCTAAAAGTTCAAACTTTAAGGCTCCCGTTTTGCCACATAATCAGAAAGAGGTTCGTTACAGACCGGATCTTTTTATTGGGTAATTAACGCAGAAAATGTCAAAAAAAAAAAAAATGAGTAGATTAACAGGCGTGAAGATATGTAGATAATACAAAGCATATTTACATAGGGACAATAGATTGTTCATGTTGTGACATGATTCTGAACGTAAAATGACATTGGCTGTATAGAAAAAAACAGTTATTAGCAAAAAATGTCTCCAATGTCAGCTTTATAAAAGCATGAAATTCCACACACAAACACTTTTCCTTATCCTTGTAAAGAAAACTCAATGTTTATAAAGTGAAATTGGCATAAAGTCGGTTTGAAGCAGGTTTAATTAATTTCTTTATGAACAAATATATGCTTCAAAATTAGAGGAAAGTATTTACAAAGATGTTCCATTTCAATTCCAGCTGAACAGAGATAAAGCTTTAAAAAAAATGCCTTTGCAAAGTATCTCTCGTGCATAAAAATACAGTGAAGCTTTAATAATTATTTCACCTGGTTTCCTTAAAAAAAAAAATCCATATTACACAGACTTTCCACATACATTCTCATTTCATTAGAGAGAGAAAAAAAATACTATAAATTGGGTCAAAAGCTTGAAGATTAATGCAGTGGCAATTAAATTGGTTGATAACACCTGACCTCCAGGCAGTTATCCATAATGAGATAATAGTAATCTCTGCTCCAAAAGGGGAAGAAAAAAAGAGTCTCTATAAGTCTGTTTCCTTTCAGACACTTACATTAATGTCACAGCTAAAATATGATTTATTCTGTGGATTAATCAAGAAACTTAATGCAGAAGGACTTTAGTGGGAGTGGGTGAGAGGTTTTAATAGCCTTTGTGTGCATGAAATTGGATCATTTTTCATTTAAATAAAAGAGCAGAGGCAAAAAAAAAATATATCAAGGTTTCCGTTAATTGTTTTAACAGTTACTCATATTAATTATTATTATTATTTTTTTACTTTTTGTTTTTCTTTTTCCCTTGAACCTTGAGGGATTTTCTTCTTCTTTTTTTTTTTTGTCAGAAACCTTCTTGGGGATATAAATAGTCTACAGACGTTTCAAGTCCAAACACAGACAGGTTTCTCATGGAGCAAAGCAGGAGGGGGGGCTGAGCTGAGCTCCCCCAGCAGCCGGTGACGTGGTGATGTTGGTGGGTTTTCCTGCCGGGGGAAGATTTAATAAACGCAGAAAAACAAACAGAGTGCGCACAGTGACGGGGTTGCTGCGGGGTGAGTACGGTGGCACTCTGGACACATCCTTCTCTAGGAAGGATGTTGAGTTTTGGAAAGGAAAAAAAAAAAAAAGAAAAAAAA